>NC_133652.1:67543755-68288108 GCF_009905375.1 Apium graveolens | reverse complement strand
TATGATCTTGAAGATTCAAAACCTTAAGTTCCTGTTAGCTCTTCCTGAATGCTGGGATTTGAAGGCAACGACAATAAGAGACAACTACAATCTTGATGAAACAACTCTTGACGAAATCTATGGAATGCTCAAGACTCATGAGCTGGAGATGGAACAAAGAAGCAAGAGGAAAGGAGGAAAGTCAAGGACAGTTGCTCTTAAGGCTGAAGAAGAATTCCCCAAAGCAGCTTCCTCAAAGAAAGACAAGGGTAAAGCTCTTTTCATAAAGTCTGATACTGAGTCATCAAGTTCTGAGAGTGATGATGACTCAGATTCTGAAAGCTTGCCTGAGACTGATGCTGATGAGGAGATGATGAAGCTGTGTGCTCTTATGGTGAAAGGAATCACAAAGATTGCATACAGGAAGTTCAGGAAGGGAAAGAAGTTTTCCAGGAAAAGCATAAGTTCTGATAAGAAGAATTTCAGAAGATCTGAAGGCAGAGGAGGAAAGTCTGACAGAGGAGATTACACCAATGTTAAATGCTATAACTGTGGTGAGAAAGGCCACATATCTCCTGACTGCAAGAAGGTAAAGGGTGACAAGGCAAGGCTCTTGTCACAAAGCAGAAAAGCTGGACAGACACCTCAGACTCTGAAAGTGAGGAGAACTATGCATTGATGGCAAATGCTGATAAAGAAAGTGCTGAGAGCAGTTCTGAAGCTGCTGAAACAAAGGTACCTCAGACTACTTATGCTTTTCATACTGATGATATTAATGAGTTGAGAAGATATCTTAAAACCATGTTTGTTAGCTATAGAGATCAAACTTTAACATGTGAAAGATTAACTTCTGAAAATCTTGCATTTAAGAAAAGGAATGATTTCTTAGAAAAAGAGTTAGTCATGTTCCATCAAACTCAGAAGGATAGAGATGATGCTTTTTATGTTAGGATGAAGTGCTAAAATTAAATGAATCTCTAAAAACTGAGTTAGAAAAGGAAAGAGAGATTATCAGGACTTGGACTAACTCTGGCAAAAAACTCAAAATTTGCTAAGTAGTGAAACTGGAAAGAGGGCTTAGGTTATGGAGAAGATAAGAATGATAAAGGAACTGAAGAAATTAAGCCTGTTGTTAAGCAAAAGCCAAAGTTAAAACCTGTTAAGTTTGTAACTGTAAAGTCTGAAATGAGAAATCAGAAGTTAAAGAGGAATTAACTTCTGACAAACTAAAACAGGAAAAGACAGCTGAAGTGAACATAGGCTTAATGACAAAGAAGCAGCTTAAGCATAAGCTGAAAGATGTCAAGAATGCAAACAAGGTAAAATCACCTAGGAAAAATAGGAATGGAAAGGAAGGTGTGAATAAAAGCAATGATTATAAACCTGTTCCTGATGCTCCTAGGAAAACATGTCATAACTGTGGAAGTTCTAACCATCTGGCTTCTTTTTGCAGGAAGAATAAGAATATTAACTCCTTACCTTCAAAATCAGGAGTTAAGAGTCAGTCTGTTAGATACAAACCACAAAATCCTTGTTTTCATTGTGGTAGTTTATGGCATTCCATTTATACTTGTAAGGAATATCATAGTTTGTACTATGATTATTATCAAATAAAACCTTCTTTGAAGAAAGTTTCCATTGTTCCTTCTAGTGTAAATTCTGATTCAAAGTCTGATAGTAAATTCTGATAAGAAAAATGTTAACATAAACTCTGATGCTAAATCCGCTGCAAATGTTAACAAACTTAATAAGGCCAAAGGATCCAAGCAAGTCTGGGTCCTTAAAACTAATAATTAGTGGTCTTTGTGATTGCAGGGCAACAGGAAAAATATTCTAGTTCTGGACAGTGGATGTTCAGGACATATGACTGGAAATAAGGCCCTGCTATCAGACTTTGTGGAGAAAGCTGGCCCAAGTGTTTCTTATGGAGATGGCAACATTGGAAAAACATTGGGATATGGCAATATCAATCTTGGAAATGTCATAATTAAACAAGTAGCTCTGGTCTCAGGACTTAAACACAACCTACTGAGTATAAGTCAAATCTGTGACAGAGGTTATCATGTTGATTTCTTTGAAGAACACTGTGAAATTGTGAGTAAATCTAAAGGCAAAGTTGTTCTGAAAGGATACAGACGTGGTAACATTTATGAAGCTAAGCTTTCAACAAGTACTGATGGTTCTGCAATCTGTCTGTTAAGTAGAGCATCAATTGAAGAAAGCTGGAATTGGCATAAGAAACTCTCTCATTTAAATTTCAACAATATAAATGAACTGGTCAAGAAAGATCTTGTGAGAGGATTGCCAAACACAGTATTTGCTCCTGATGGTCTTTGTGATTCATGTCAGAAAGCCAAACAAAGAAAATCTTCATTCAAGAGCAAGACTGAATCATCAATTCTTGAGCCTTATCATCTTATACATGTTGATCTATTTGGTCCAGTAAATGTCATGTCTATTGCAAAGAAGAAGTATGCGTTGGTCATAGTGGATGAGTTCACCAGATACACATGGGTGTATTTCTTGCACACAAAAAGTGAAACTGCATCTATCTTGATTGATCATGTCAAACAGCTGGATAAAATGGTCAAAGATTCTGTGAAAATTTTAAGGAGTGATAATGGCACTGAGTTCAAGAATTTGATAATGGAAGAGTTCTGCAAAAGCCATGGAATAAAGCAGGAATTTTCTGCTCCTGGAACTCCACAGCAAAATGGAGTTGTTGAAAGGAAGAATAGAACTCTCATTGAAGCTGCACGTACAATGCTTGAAGAAGCAAAGCTTCCAACCTATTTCTGGGCTGAAGCTGTGCAGACTGCTTGTTTTACTCAAAATGCAACACTCATTAACAAGCATGGAAAAACACCATATGAGATGGTGAAGAAAAAGAAGCCAAATCTGAAATATTTTCATGTATTTGGATGCAAGTGTTTTGTTCTCAAGACTCATCCTGAACAGCTATCAAAGTTTGATCTAAAAGCTGATGAAGGAATCTTTGTTGGATATCCACTTTCCACAAAAGCCTTCAGAGTCTATAATTTGAGAACAAAAGTGGTCATGGAATCTATCAATGTCTCTTTTGATGACAAGAAGATCACTGGTCTTAAAGATTTCATTGACCATGATCAGCTGAGATTTGAAAATGAAGACTCATATTCTGATACTGAAAATCCTGACAGTCTAAGTCCTGATACTGCAAACTCTGATGGATTAAACTCTGATGTTATTGAAACTGTGGTGACTACGTTAAAGGAAGATGCACCTATGCAGGGGGAGCATCAGAAAATGAAATGAAGATAGCATGGATCATGGGGGAGCATCCAGTTCTAGAGAAAACCTTCCATCTGCAAGGAAGTGGACAAAATCACATACACCTGATTTGATAATTGGAAATCCTGATGCAGGTGTCAGAACTAGAACAGGTACTTCAAATGAGTGTCTTTACAATTCTTTTCTCTCTCAGACTGAGCCAAAGAAAGTGGAAGAAGCTCTTCAAGATGCTGATTGGGTGCAAGCAATGCAGGAAGAGTTGAATGAATTTGAAAGAAACAAAGTCTGGACCCTAGTGCCAAGACCAAAGAATAGATCTGTTGTTGGTACAAAGTGGGTATTCAGAAACAAAACTGACAGTGATGGCATAATTACAAGGAATAAGGCAAGGCTGGTTGCAAAAGGATATTCTCAACAGGAGGGAATTGATTATGATGAAACATTTGCACCAGTTGCTAGGTTAGAAGCCATAAGGATATTTTTGGCTTATGCTGCTCACAAAAAGTTTACTGTCTTTCAAATGGATGTGAAAAGTGCTTTTCTCAATGGAGAATTGGAGGAAGAGGTATATGTTGAACAACCTCCAGGTTTTGTAGATACCAAACATCCAGATTATGTCTACAGGCTTGACAAAGCACTTTATGGACTTAAGCAAGCTCCTAGAGCATGGTATGAGACTTTAGCTCAGTTTCTTCTGGAAAGTGGATTCAACAGAGGGACAATAGACAAAACACTGTTCTACCTCAACCATGGAAAGGACTTACTTCTGGTCCAGATTTATGTTGATGATATCATTTTTGGATCTACAAATGACAAACTTTGCAAGAAGTTTGCCAAACTAATGCAGTCAAGATATCAGATGAGTATGATGGGGGAACTTAGCTATTTTCTGGGCCTTCAAGTCAAGCAGAATGAGGAAGGCACTTTTATTTGTCAAACCAAGTACACCAGAAACTTGCTAAAGAAATTTGGAATGCAAGATTGTTCAAGTGCATCCACTCCAATGGCCACTGCAACAAAACTGGATAAGGATACCGGTAAATCAGTAGATATTACTGACTACAGAGGTATGATTGGCTCTCTACTCTATCTAACTGCTAGTAGACCTGATATCATGTATGCTACCTGTCTTTGTGCAAGATTTCAAGCAGATCCAAGAGAACCTCACTTAACAGCTGTAAAAAGAATCTTTAAGTATCTTAAAGGAACAGCTGCTCTGGGATTATGGTATCCTAGAGAATCAGATTTTAAACTAATAGGTTACTCAGATGCAGATTTTGCAGGTTGCAAAATTGACAGGAAAAGCACAAGTGGAAGCTGCCAATTTCTTGGAGGCAGATTGGTTTCTTGGTACAGCAAGAAACAAAAGTCAATTTCCACATCAACTGCAGAAGCAGAGTATATTGCTGCAGGAAGCTGTTGTGCACAGATTCTTTGGATGAAGAATCAGTTACTGGATTATGGGTTAACATATTTCAAAATCCCTATTTACTGTGATAATCAAAGTGCTATTGCTATGACAGGTAATCCAGTTCAACACTCAATGACAAAGCACATCAGCATCAGGTACCACTTCATCAGGGAACATGTGGATGAAGGTACAGTGGAATTGCATTTTGTTCCCACAGATCAACAATTGGCAGATATCTTCACAAAACCATTATGTGAAGCTACTTTTACAAGATTGGTAAATGAACTTGGAATGGTTTCAGGTTCTTTCTCTAAATCTGCTTAGACTTGTTCTGTGTTATCAGACTTTATGCTCAGTATTTACAGAATTAATCTCATTGTATATTCTGTGCTTAATTGATAAATGTCTTTAAGTACTGACTGTTGTCTGATATATGTTTCTAAACTCTGATAAGTGATATGTTTGTTCTAGTACCTATTCAATCCTATGAGGATAACTGTGCTAGATACTGACCTAGTAGTCTTCAATAAACAAATGATTCCATGTAAGAAGTAATTATTTCAGTGGAAATCTTATGACACTAGCAAATTCTGATAATTGAGCTTAGTTAAGTTTACTTTGTATATCTTATTACTAAGTCACAAATTAGAATAATGCTACTCATCTGTTAAGTTCTGATACTAGTAAAACTGCTGAATGTACTAAGTGCTGATAAACCTCACTTATCAAAAGAAAAAGCAAAAAGATCAAAGAATAAAATCAGGTACTCCTTTGAGATCTAGAGTAAAAATGTGGAAGGGACGACCCAAGTGCATTGCTGGTATTAAGTAAATATGCATTAGAAAAGCAAAATATTTTCTTGGTGACTTTTCACACTCTATGATTACTGGAGAAATACTCTGAAAATAGCATAAATTCTGATAAACAGTCGTGACTCACTTACACTGAGAAGCCACTGTAAAATAGAATTGCAAAAGATGCATAAAATTAGCACAAAACAGTTGAGATGGACTCAAGCATGAACTCATTCATCAGTAGGTTTCAGGACAATGACAGATCTTTAGCAAAATTTTAGTTATGCCTTATTTCTAAGATGTACTGAAGTGAATCAGACTTTACTCTTTGTCTGTTTTTAGCTTAATGCACACACTAATCACTCCATCTGAATGATGAAAATTTCTGTGGTGGTCTATGTTATTTTAGATAAACAGTCATTGTGTCATTATTGCACAAATTCTGAGGACAAGTTCTAAGTTACACGTTCTGATGATTAAGTTCTGACGTCCATAACTCAGAACTTGTATGAGTATTTACTAAGATGGGCATTCCTTTTTCGAGTTAAGAAATTATGTTCTGATGACTGTTAAGTTCTGGTATAGGTCTAAGTTCTGATTTCTCAGTCTAATCCTTTACTTGGCTTATCTGTGAATAAAATTTGATAACAGTCTCAGTTCGAACTAGAATATGTTGAAGTGGAAGATTAATAGTCACTATGATTAGGATTAATGGTATTTGTACTTGAACAGTCCACTGTTTCTTGTGTCTTGTGCGGTCTAGACCATGATTCCTCTTTCCAATGACTGTTATTCTTTTTCAAAGTCTAGGGAGACGAGGTAGAATTAATTCTACCTGTCAGCATTAATATCTTTGCGTCTCTTGGCATTCTCTTGCCTATATAAGCAACCACTTCACATCAGTCTTTCCATCACATTCTTCTCACACACTTATCCTCCTTCTTCTGTCAAAAACACAATGGTTCGATACAACATGTTTTTGAACAACCAAACCTTCACTATGGAGCTAAGTTGTGCCGAGTGGCAGCAGGAGTGGCATGTAACAGCCATTCCTGAGGAGATCTGGGATTCTGTCCCACAGGAGGTGCTGACTCACCTTCTATTCTTCTATATGGATTACCATCGCCATCTGGAGCGATTGGAGGAGGAAAGGCGGGAAGCTATCCGTCAGCAAGAGCGAATCATACGACTCGCCATCTTGTTCGTCGAAGATAGGAAGAGGAAGATGACTTAATCTTGTCTTCTTCCTGTTCTTCTTCATCCTCAGCTTTGTCAGGCTTCTTAGCTAGGACTAAAGCTGTTGATGTTAGGATTAGAGCTTAGGGAAAATCTTGTATAAGTATTGATGTAATTTCCATTTCATAAATGTATTGTCTTGATATATTAATGAAAATTGTTTTTACTTCAAGATTTTGTCTCTGAGTTATTTTATCTTGTGTTGATAAATCCTGATTGATATTCTGATGACCATATAATTTTGTTTATATTAAGTTCTGATTCATTTTCAGCACTTACTCTAATTTATCTTGGTCATTTTCATGTGATGTATTTTCAGAATATCAATGATGCAGTGAAAAATAATTCAATCAGTAACTAATGGTTTAAATTTTGAATTAAAACTGTTTCTCTTGATAATGGAACGGTTTTTCCTTGAAACTAAACTGGGTAAGTAATGATTCCTGTTTTCTCGAGCCCAGTAACTGTCCGTTATTACTGCATGTCTGACAGGTGTCCAACGGTAACATTTTTTTCAGAGTATAAGTACAACAGAGAGAAGATTTCTTTAATCTTTTATTTTCTTTATACTTTATCTCTCTCCTTACTTTTACTCTCTTCTCTTCTTTCTCACGTTGGTTTTTCATACAGACATTATCTCAAACACCTAACAGGCATACTTGAATCTCAATATTTTTTCACATGGCACCAAAGGATTTAATCATTGATGGAGCAAAGTTTGTTCCAAACAACTATGCTGCAATTCTTGATCATGCTGAAGCTCCATCTGAATTGCACTTTGTGCAAGATCTTCTTGCACATAGTGAGGTTGGGTACGCCTTAACTCAGCCTGAATTATTTTCAAGTCAACAAGTTCTGAGGTTCTGGAGGACTGGAGTTTTTGATGATGGTGGTAACCGTGGAACTCCCAGTATTATCTTCCAAGTGGGTGATTCATCCTTTGTAGTCACTCCTGGTACAGTACGCAGGGCTTTACATCTTCCAGAAGATTGTACTTTCTCAATTCCAGAGGACTCAGCCCTTCGGGAGTTAATGGCTGAATTGGGATATGAAAAGAGTCTGACGAAACTTGGACAGTTGAAACGGGCTAATATCAGAAGAGAATGGAGTTTCTTCTTTGATTGCATCACCAAAGCTTTTGGGAACAAATGTTCAAATTTTGATGCTATCCCAATTCTGAGTCAGCACATAGGGTATGCTATTATCCATCAAACTCATTTTGATTTTGCAACTGGAATAATTGGTTTTATTGGGGATAGGATGACAGAGGATCGAGATGTTGTTTATTTTGCTAGATTCTGTCAACTTATTTACACTTACTGTACTGATGAACCTCATTTAGTCAGCACTCAAACCCCACCTTTTAAGGTTGCAAAACGATACTTTAATGACCTGGTAAATGCTGATACTAAGAAAAAGTGGTTAGACCATTACAGATTCCTAAGTCTGTAAAACAGATCCTGGTAAATGCTGATCCTGATACTTATAGATCTGTTTACTCTGATGTCCAACCACCTCCAACCACCCAAAATCCATCAACCTCAGTACCTACCTCTCATTCTACTCAACCTACCCTCAGAACTTATCTCAAATCCTATCTCTCCACTTCACAGACTGCTCAACCTTCTTCTTCAACACCTACTGTGAAGCCTACATCCTCTAAGCCAAAGAGAACAAAGACTGTTCCTCAATGTAATAACCCCAATTTTTGGGAATTTTTGAAACCCTTATGAATAGTGTTTTTTGCTGAACGAGAAAACTTTTCATGCCACACTAGGTAGGGTTCTTTTTGGATATTCTGAGATATTATTAGTACTCTATATGATAAATAAGTGTATGTAAAGATCGTCAGAATCCAAATTCGAACACTTTGATTTTCCCGAAAATCTACCAGATACAGAAAGAATTGAGTATAAGGTAACAGAATAAAAAGGATTTAAATTCAAGGATTAAAAGAGAGGATCATGAAAGGAACATAATGTATTGAGAAAGGTTAAAGAAACCTAAGTAATAAGATCCCGGGTATGATCCCTCAAACGATAAACAAAAACGAAAGTTAAGCGAACCGTATAACAGATCAGCGGTCATTAGCCAAGCAATTAAGAGTTAATCAAGGAGGTTAGGATGATGATTCATCAAACCAACAAGAAAGACAAGTGTGGGTGACATCACATGATGACCAAGCATGACATAAGGGAAAGAAGTGTGTTGATTTATAACCACACAATTTTTCATGGTTAAAATGATTAAAACAAAACAAAGTCAACCAACCAAGGCAAACCAAAACAAATCTCAAAAAACACAAAAGCTCTTCCCTTTTTCTTCATCAAGCTCTCGGCCAAAATAAACACAGCATTTCAACTGCCATATCTCCTTCAATACTCACTCAAATGTTGTGTTCTATAGCTCGTTGGAAAGGTATTGAGCTGGCCTACAACTCTTATTCACAAGTCTCGTCCAAATAAGCATGTTAAGACCCTCAATTTTACAGTTCTTTGAATCGGACTTTTAGAAACTCTAAAGCCTAACTTTGTGTTCTTGATTTCTTTGGAAATAGCAGCTTGTAGGAGGCTCCATAAGGCTTCCTCGTAATTTTTCACCCTCCAATAAAGGTATAAATCTTCACACCCTTTAGTAATAAGTTTGAATGTTGAAGTTTGGAGATGGTTTGGATGGATGAGTAGTAATTTTAATGATAAGCATGATTCGAGCTTAATTGTTAAGTAGTTTAGTTGAATTTGGAGATGTTATAATATATGATTGGATTGAGATCCTTGAGCTTATTAGACTGAAATCAGTAGCATTGATGTGTATCTTGTTGTTGTTGATTGGTAGTTGGATTGATATATTTGGAATGGTAAAATTTGGGAAATCGCGTAAACATAGCCTCGTAATGGTTCCGATTTACTTTAGACTGTTTTTTCTCTTAACATCAGGACCCGAGAACCCCCTGTTAGGTTTTGACCATTTCCATGATTAGATATTTCATGTTACGAGCTTCGTTTTGATATGTAGTTCGTTTGATTCCGATGTACGTTTAGGAGAAATGACCGTTTTAAGTAACGGCGTTTCGCGACCGAACCATTACCCCTCGCCTTACTTTGAAACCTTGGTTAAGGACCTTAAGGACTAATTGGGGTATGAAACAATTTTAAGTGGATTAGGCAGTTGGTAAGGTACTCGCGAAAGAATCTCCTTAAAACCTTTAATGGTTAATTTATTAAAAATGGTGGAGCCGAGAGTACTCGAGCGACTTAAGTGAATCGTTAAGCGCGAAGCGAACGTTATGACTCTAAATGGTTAAAGTCTAGTTTCTTAAGCGACCGGGGTTTAATTCTGACTTATGTTGTTGTTCTAGGTTATCGGACCCACTCTAAGCTTAAGTCTATCCGGAGCACTCAGACAAGTTTTCTACCCGTTATACTGTTGTTGTGATGTATATCTGTATATGCATGATCTTGTGATAAATGCATATTTGTATTAGCAAATTCTTGCGATATATTGTAGCATGTGATATGGTATATATGCATGCCTGTTTCATATTCTTGATTTATATATGTTGGTTCAAATGCTTATAGTTGCATAATACCTATGCTAGAGATAAGCGGTATTCGAGTTTATCCTTAGTATAGGGGATAAAAGGTGAACATATTTCTAAACCGGAGTCGTTGTTCCCGAGAATATATATATATTTTATATATATATGGTTATAGTTTTCAAAACTATTAATCGAATAAGGTTTTTCGATAACTTTAACTTTATTTTATTTATTGAATATTATTTCGAATATTCTTCCGAGACTTATGACTCCTTTATTGTATTAATTGAATATTATTTCGAATATTCATTCGAGGGCTTAAGACTCGGTTTATTATTTTAATGATTATTATTTGAATATTCATTTGAGGATGTATGACTCCTTTATTATTTAATGAATATTATTTATACTATTCATTCGAGGTATTATGACTCCGCGTATTATTTAATATTCTTTTTATTTTTAAAATAATGTTCGATAATCAAACTTACTTTTGATTATTCAAATAAAGATATTTTTCGTATAAGTATATCTTTGATTATTTACTATTCATTTCAAGTATAAGTTTTCCAACTTCTACCTCAATTATTCTTTATGGGAATATTATTAAATAATATTCAGATATTTTCTAAATACATTGGGACTGATTTATTTTATTAAATCAGCATTGCTCCAACCACTCCTTAAAGTATTTTCGAGTCTTCAAAATAATTTTAAAAGTTAGAGCGGATCCCAAAACTCATTTTTATATTTATGATCTCCTTTTTAAAGGGGAGTTAAATACTCGCTCAAAACCAGAGGGATCCGGCTCTGTGGTATATTTATTATTCGCAACAAGGTTGCAGTTTTGGTAAATGAATTGATTACTTACCCAATGTTCGGGAAGTAAGTCCATCTATCGAGTCGGCATAAGCAACATGGGCTCATGGGCGTCCATGATAGTGTAAGTGGCTCAGTGGGAGTCCATCAAATGCATAAGTGGCTGACTGGCAGTCCAGCATAAGGTCCTATTGCGACCAGGGTGATGACCAGTGGGGAATTCGTCCATCTATTAGTAGAAAAGGTTACTTATTGGTATCTTGCCTGATCAGCAAGATATCAGGTTTATGCCAAATTCTTTCCTTTCCAAATTTATTGGATATTGCAATTCTGTTCATACTTTACATGACAGAGGTTTTCAGGAAACGTATGTATAATATATAGGTTATATATATATCGGGACTTAATGAAGTATATCATAACTTCATTTCCTTCAAAATATTTCAAAGATTGAATCTATTCAAGTCTTATCTTGTAGTCTCATCAGTGTGATGAACTTTTGAAACTAATTATAACTGAACGGTGGTAGTTCAAGTAGTATTCGGAAAAGATATGTATATTGGAGTATCTTGTAACTTCATCTTTTAAACTTATATCTAGTAAATGATTATCTTATGCATATCAAAGACTTTTATAAAAACGTTGAGACAGGTTAGAATATGAGATCACCTTGCAACGATATTTTATACAGTTTATAAACTGGAAACTTTGTGTAATATACATGGAAGAGGACTTCCAAGATTTTGAAAAGTATATATTGTATATATACTGAATATTTTGCGACTTCATCGCATTAAGATATAAACTTGGTTCATTTCTTTTGACCAAGACTTCATGAGTACTATGAGAAGGCTCATACTGTAAATCATTATACCTATTATTTTGGTGGGCTTGCTGCTCACCCTTGCTTTCTTCTTTCATCACACAACAACAGATAGAAAAGATGAACAGGACCAAGCTCCCAATTCGCGAGCGAATAGAACGTTCCGCAGTTTCCTATAGGCATTGATGTCGTTGTAGCTGAGGTAGGAGCTACCAATAGTCTAGGCTTTCAACTTTTGATGTACCAGATTAGGTATATTTATGAATTGTAATAATGGCAAAGAAATGTAAATTTATTCAGAAACCCTTTTAAGGTGTAATGGCATATAATTTGGAATAAATGACTTGTGTTATTTTTGGATATTCATCTCTGAGACTATAACTTGTGTGTGTGTATTTATTGTGGGTCACAGTACAGAATAGTTGATTATTTATTAAGATTGGGTGTTATTAAGGGAAATGGAACTCGTGACAACCCGGATCCCCGACCCCGAATTTGGGGGTGTTATAGAAGTGGTATCAGAGCTAAGCATTATAAACCTAGAGATGATGTGACGTTAAGATAATAAGTTCACTAAGATAATAAAACTCTTGCCAAGTTCATATCGGACTACCTAACGTAGTACTGACAGTTAAAACCCTTATGGGAACCCTTATAAATATCATGATAGTAGCGTAGTTCGTTATCTTATATGGTAGCGGACTCCGAACCCTGAGGTTGAGAAGTGACAGCGCGATGAGTTTTTAATTACTAATTGGAGAACGGATGGTGGATCCGATAGAGCGTCCTAACGCAGACCGGATGATGTTCATATTGAGGATGTATGGTTGAGAATGTTGTCCTAGATGGGATTGTTGCTGAGGAGGATCTCGTGGAAGATCCTAACAAAATGAATAAAGGACCATTGAGGAATTGATGCCATGGTTAGGGAAACTACCAGAGGTAGGATTGGCCGGTCACTACCGGAGGTTCGTTCAAGTTTGTAAAGATAGTAGCCCCTTTGACGCGGCTACTCGTAATACTGAGAAGTTTGAATGGACAGAGAAATACGAGAAAAGCTTTTAACACTAAAGCAAAGGTTGGTGACGACCCCTATGTTGGCATTGTCGGATGGAAAAGGAGATTTTGTGATTTGTATGACGCTTCGCATAAGGAATTAGGGTGCTTCTTATACAGCACAACAACGTAATCGCGTACGCGTCAAGACAATTAAGGGAATTTAAAATTCGATTCCCCACCCATGAGCTTGGGCTCATGGCAATAGTTTTGCCCTAAAGATTTGAGGCACTGCTTGTATGGAGAGAAGTGTGAGATTCACAAACCATAGGAGCTCTAGTACATTTTTACGTAGAAGAGCTCAACATACGCCCGAGGAGGCGGTTAGAGCTAATCAAGATTATGATTGGGAGATTCTGTATCATTCGGGGAAAGCCCATGTGGTGCTGATGCCCTTAGTAAAAAGGAGAGACTCAGATGATCATGTCTTTGAGAGAGTTTATAAGAAGATTTTGAGAAAATGGAAATAAAGTGAAGTAACCGAGCCGGTACCGAAAAGATGTTTGAGATTGCAATACAGTTCGAATTATCGGAAAGACATATTGTTCCAGAAAAGTGATGAATGAAGGCAGAGAGCTAACAATTAGATAAAAGATTAATACCGAGAAAGATGATAAGGGAATAATGAGGTATTCCTACAGAATTTGGGTTCCAAATGTTCAAGAGCTTAAAGATGAGATCTTAGATGAAAGCTAGTTTGAGGAATAAGATTTAGGGCAAACCCTGAATGTGATAGTCAGGGAGGACGCCATCAAGATAGAAGGAACCCATAACATAATGAAGTGGAAAATGAGGATTTTAACGTATAAGATAACCCCAAGTATGGGAGAAGGATGAAACATTTCATACTAAGGAAACAGAAAGACGAGTAAGGAAAGGAGACCCGAGACGGTACTCCTATACGGCAATTCATGGACCTGTCTAAAAAGAACTTAGACTACTATCCCCAACCACCACCTTGAGGAAACAATGCGGTGAGAAATTCTTTCAGGGCCTTTAAGTCGCTAAGCCCTTAGAGTTCCAAGGAACAAGCTGAACCAGTCGAGGCAAGAACCTTGCTAAAGGAAATATAGGAATCATTTGAGATTCTAAGTGATGGACGAATCACAAAAGACTGTTTTTGTCACTTACCCTCCTAAGAGAAGGGCCACCACTGGTGAAAGACCAAGAAAGGCACGGAGCCAGAGGTTAGAATAAACTGATTAAAGTTCAGTCAATTGTTTTCGGGAAAGTAATTCCCAAGGTTATGGAGATAGTGTAAAAGCTTTAGAGTCAGAACAAAGGCGGACGAGTATGATGAAATATGAAGCTAAGTTGTAAAAGTTGTCAAGATTCGTTCTGATGACAAGAATCCCAGAATGTGATGCTTGAAGTCAATGATTAGTGGGTTCATGAAATAATGATAAGAGAAAGGAAAATAAAAAGAAACTGAAGTGGAAAGGAATATAAAGGCAATAGAGTTTGAGGAATGATAAGGGAGTTGGGTATGAGGAAACCCTAAAGACTCGTAGCAATAGAAATAGAAAAGTATGTAATTGTCAGGATGAGGGTGATTCACCATGAGTTAAAGTTGATGATTGAAGGAATAAGAGATACATATATTTTATCCCCTGTAAGTTGGGAGGATTTGAGGAAACCTTGAGATAGTTCGAAGGATAAATATTGAGACGCGGATAGACTGAGGAGACAAGGAAGTAAGAAATTAGGAAAATTGGATGAAGGAAGTGACCTTCAAGAATGTGAAGTATATGTAAGACCGGTGGCATGATACCCAGGAAGGGAGACACCAGGAATGAGAGATATCCCAACATTGAGATGACTGTTGAATTAAACAACAAAAGTAAATAAGGAATTATTAAGAAGAGGTTCACGTTGAACACGACCAATATCTTCCAGAACATCCTTGTTATCGTTACCAAATTAGGCAAGAAAAGCGGATAACCGTTGTTATCTTTTGGAGGCCATATTGATTGACCTCATTTTGAATACAAATGTTATTGTGAAAATTAGGCATATACTATCGAGGTGGGAATGATTGAATAAGACACCCCTATCAGGGATGTATGACTTGATTTATCCATGGAAGGATGCATGTACCCTTTTTAAAGGTGGAATTAAGGATAGAACATCGGTAACTTAAAACGAATCCTAGGGGAATGCATAAAGGTTGGCATTTCATCCTTAATAGGGATAGTATGAGTTTTGACAGTATGAATTGGAAAGGATTAAGGTAATAACAACCTTTAAGGATCAGTGGAGAAATTTTTCAGAAGTATATAGACAATGATTCTGGTATTAATAAATGGTATCTTGATATGCCCTGTATCTAGGGAATACAGGAGGAACGATTCAAGGATAACCTTAGAGGTTTTACAAGGAGAAAGGTAATATTCAAAATTCTCAAGAATAGAAATGTTGATAAAGGGAATATGACGTAATTATAATGATGCCAAGTGGGGCACGTGTTAAACCACGAGAGAGTATGGATCGAACCAGTAAAGGTCGAAATTGTTCAGGGCAATTAGAGCCTAAGATAAAAGATGTTCTAAGTATGATTGAAAGTCAGTCGTGACAGTGATTAACCTCTAAAGACTGAGGCAATAACTTATGGAAAAAGATGGTGATATTTTTTTTACTCATTAGATTTTAAGGAAAACATCTTCACATAAGCTGTGATTGAAATGAGGTAGAAAATTATTTGGAGGTGGTTAAAATGACATTGACTGTAAGGAAATTTTACTATCAGGAAAGGCCAAAGAGGTGGCCGACACTTTAAAGGTAAGATGATATTATAAGTGCTTGTGCCAAAAGAATACAGTGATGATGGTTAAGCTGTGAAGGTTGTATTATGGTTTGGAAGATTGACTTCCTTCTGATGACTGTGCAATACCCAACGTATAGTAGTTGGTAAAGGTTTAATTCGTGTAATCGCCATGGACGGGCTATCTATCTCAGAAGATACTATCTTGAGAATAAGCCAGGACATGTTTCCAAAAAGGCGACTAGATGAACCCGTTTGAGTTAAGTCTTCTATGAAGGCATATGATAAGATGGTATTACCTGCTATCGTTGCTTTGATTGAAACTCTTCTGCAATTTTATCTGCTTCATGTCATGTATGTATGGCAGGATCAGGAGTGTTCTTCATGAATCATGAATGGTGAATATGTTACCTCCTTAGAAGGATTTGATACGACATGTATGGACTCCGTATGGTTAGATATTAAGATTTCATGGAAAGTGAATGACGAGTAGGTCAGTGGTGGACCATAGTAATGCAGCAATGATTCTGCGAGTAATGAGCTGATTACAACCGTGAGAGTTGTATTGGAATGGATGTTGAGATTGAGTACCACTAATCGGGTCGTGGTAATGTATAAGTTATCATTGATAGACTAATTAAGTAGAGTATCTACCTATTGAATATTTATTCCTTCTTATGAAAAGAGAGTCGTATTACTATAGAGGAAGGTTGCGGTGCAAGCATAGAATTCTAGTAACGATGATGTCTAGAATGAGATCCCAGATTCGATTTTCGATATCGAGGGAGTTTCAAAGGTGATTGTGTATAAGCTCGAGCAAGAGCATGGGTCCATAGAATGATGGATGGAATAGTAAAATATTTAAGCATGTGAAATGCTATGCGATAATACTTGATATGATATAAATACATATATGTTTTGTTCTCCTATGACAAACCTCTATAGTTCAGAGGTAGATTCCAAGCCAGATATTTTTGGGGAGTATATTTTATATATACAATTATCTCAGTTCGTCCTTTTCTCTTCTTTTCATTTCATGTAAGCTGAGAGAGACAACCCTTCCAGAAGGGGAGGTATTGTCGAATGACTATATATCTGTGTGATAGAAGCCTAGTAGGATACCACCTGTTGTTTAATTGCTTGTCAAGTACTAAAGGCCGGCCACCTTCTGTACTAACTATGCAATGAACAAGTGTTCATGATCATAGTGATCTCTCAACTAATTCCTTTACTTCTATATGATTGATCAAACTTTGGAAATAGAAACATCTGAAAAAGGAGTAATAAAGTTGTGGTAGTATTCGGAATGGAAACACATTCGTGATACTAAGGTTGACGTGGTTATTACAAGGTTATAGAACGCTAACGAGCAAAAGTATAACCAGTATAATATTAGGAACGGAAGGTAGTAGCGATTACGAACTGGAAAAGAATGGGATTAAGAAGCAAAAGCTCTAATGCTAAAAGCTATAATAAGAGTCTGTGCAATAGACTTGAAAGAATTTGGAATGATCACTTAACACGGATTGAGTTTTCTTACGACAATAGATCATATGTCAGTATTGATATCGCCTTATGAGATCCTTGAGGGAAGACAATGTCGATCTCCCTTATGTTAGGATGAAGTTGTAGAGCGCAAGATGCTCGGACCAGCAGTGGTCCAAAGGACCAAGGATAATAGATCTAATCAGAGGACGGCTGGTAGTAGCCCAAGATGGACATGAAGTATGTTGATTTGACACGAAAGGACAAAGAGTATGAAATAGGGGACCTGTATGTTAAGTATCCCTTGGAAAGGATTGATGAGGTTCGGAAAGAAAGGAAAGTTTAAGTCCACGATATTGTTGGAACCCTTGGATATATTAAGACATTTGGGAAGTTAGCATATGAGCTAGCCCTACCCCCGAACATGTAGCAAGTTCATAACGTGTTTCACGTATCAATGTTAAGGAAGTGTAATTCGGATGCCAGATAAATAGGGGCATATGAGTGCAATAGGCATGCGACCAGACATAACCTATAAGGAGCAACCAGAAAGGGTTATAGATCGAAAATGAACAGTGCTTAGGAGAAGGGTTATCAAACTAGTCAGAGTTTGATGGAAGAACCACAATGTGGGAAAATTTACTCGAGAGTTAGAAAGTGCAATGTTAAGAAAGTATCCCTATTCATTTTCTATCTGATTCCGGGACGGAATCCTTTAAGGAGGGGAGACTGTAATAACCCCAATTTTGGAAAATGTTTTGAAACCCTTATGAATAGTGTTTTTGCTGAATGAGAAAACTTTTCATGCCACCTAGGTAGGGGTTCTTTTATGGATATTCTGGATATTATTAGTACTCTATATGATAAATAAGTGTATGTAAAGATCGTCAGAATCCAAATTCGAACACTTGATTTTTCCCGAAAATCTACCAGATACAGAAAGAATTGAGTATAAGGTAACAGAATAAAAAGGATTTAAATTCAAAGATTAAAAGAGAGGATCATGAAGGAACATAATGTATTGAGAAAGGTTAAAGAAACCTAAGTAATAAGATCCCGGATATGATCCCTCAAACGATAAACGAAAACGAAAGTTAAGCGAACCGTATAACAGATCAGCGGTCATTAGGCAAGCAATTAAGAGTTAATCAAGGAGGTTAGGGATGATGATGTCATCAAACCAACAAGAAGAGGACAAGTGTGGAGGGTGACATCACATGATGACCAAAGCATGACATAAGGGAAAGAAGTGTGGTTGATTTATAACCACACAATTTTTCATGGTTAAAAATGATTAAAACAAAACAAAGTCAACCAACCCAAGGCAAACCAAAACAAATCTCAAAAAATACAAAAGCTCTTCCTTTTCTTCATCAAGCTCTCGGCCAAAATAAACACAGCAACTTCAAACTGCCATATCTCCTTCAATACTCACTCAAATGTTGTGTTCTATAGCTCGTTGGAAAGGTATTGAGATGGCCTACAACTCTTGTTTACAAGTCTCGTCCAAATAAGCATGGTAAGACCCTCATGTTTACAGTTCTTTGAATCGGACTTTTAGAAACTTAAAACCTAACTTTGTGTTCTTGATTTCTTTGGAAAGATCAAGCTTGTAGGAGGCTCCATAAGGCTTCCTAGTAACTTTCCACCCTCCAAGAAAGGTATAAATCTTCACACCCTTTAGTAATAAGTTTGAATGTTGAAGTTTGGAGATGGTTTGGATGGATGAGTAGTAATTTTAATGATAAGCATGATTCGAGCTTAATTGTTAAGTAGTTTAGTTGAATTTGGAGATGTTATAATATATGATTGGATTGAGATCCTTGAGCTTATTATGACTGAAATCAGTAGCATTGATGTGTATCTTGAGTTGTTGTTGATTGGTAGTTGGATTGATATAATTTGGAATGGTAAAAATTTGGGAATCGCGTAAACATAGCCTCGTAATGTCCGATTTACTTAGACTATTTTTGCTCTTAACATCAGGACCCGAGAACCCCCTGCTAAGTTTGACCATTGCCATGATTAGATAGTTCATGTTACGAGCTTCGTTTTGATATGTAGTTCGTTTGATTCCGATGTACTGTTTAGGAGAAACGACCGTTTTAAGTAACGGCATTTCGCGACCGAACCATTACCCCTCGCCTTACTTTGAAACCTTGGTTAAGGACCTTAAAGGACTAATTGGGGTATGAAACAATTATTTTAAGTGGATTAGGCAGTTGGTAAGGTACTCGCGAAAGAATCTCCTTAAAACCCTTAATGGTTAATTTATTAAAATGGTGGAGCCGAGAGTACTCGAGCGACTTAAGTGAATCGTTAAGCGCGAAAGCGAACGTTAGGACTCTAAATGGTTAAAGTCTAGTTTCTTAAGCGACCGGGGTTTAATTCCGACTTATGTTGTTGTTCAAGGTTATCGGACCCACTCTAAGCTTAAGTCTATCCGGGAGCACTCAGGCAAGTTTTCTACCCGTTATACTGTTGTTGTGATGTATATCTGTATATGCATGATCTTGTGATAAATGCATATTTGTTATTAGCAAATTCTTGCGATATATTGTAGCATGTGATATGGTATATATGCATGCCTGTTTTATATTCTTGATTTATATATGTTGGTTCAAATGCTTATAGTTGCATAATACCTATGCTAGAGATAAGCGGTATTTGAGTTTACCCTTAGTATAGGGGATAAAAAGGTGAACATATTTCTAAACCGGGAGTCGATGTTCCCGAGAATATTATATATATTTTATATATATATGGTTATAGTTTTCAAAACTATTAATCGAATAAGGTTTATTCGATAACTTTAACTTTATTTATTTATTGAATATTATTTCGAATATTCATCCGAGGACTTATGACTCCTTTGATTGTATTAATTGAATATTATTTCGAATATTCATTCGAGGGCTTAAGACTCAGTTTATATTATTTAATGATTATTATTTGGATATTCATTTGAGGATGTATGACTCCTTATTTATTTATGAATATTATTTATACTATTCATTCGAGGTATTATGACTCCGCGTATTATTTAATATTCTTTATTTTATTAAAAAATAATGTTCGATAATCAAACTTACTTTTGATTATTCAAATAAAGATATTACTTTCGTATAAGTATATCTTTGATTATTTACTATTCATTTCAAGTATAAGTTTTCCAACTTCTACCTGAATTATTCTTTATGGGAATATTATTTAAATAATAATATTCAGATATTTTCTAAATACATTGGGACTGATTTATTTTATTAAATCAGCATTGCTCCAACCACTCCTTAAAGTGTTTTCGAGTCTTCAAAATGATTTTTAAAAGTTAGAGCGGATCCCAAAACTCATTTTTATATTATGATCTTCCTTTTTAAAGGGGATTTAAATACTCGCTCAAAACCAGAGGGATCCGGCTCTGTGGTGTATTTTATATTCGCAACAAGGTTGCAGTTTTGGTAAATGAATTGATTACTTACCCAACGTTCGGGAAGTAAGTCCATCTATCGAGTCGGCATAAGCAACATGGACTCAGTGGGCGTCAATGATAATGTAAGTGGCTCAGTGGGAGTCCATCAAATGCATAAGTGGCTGAGTGGCAGTCCAGCATAAGGTCCTATTGCGACCAGGGTGATGACCAGTGGGGAATTCGTCCATCTACTAGTAGAAAAGGTTACTTATTGGTATCTTTGCCTGATCAGCAAGATATCAGGTTTATGCCAAATTCTTTCCTTTCCAAATTTATTGGATATTGCAATTCTGTTCATACTTTACATGACAGAGGTTTTCAGGAAACGTATGTATATATATAGGTGTATATATATATCGGGACTTAATGAAGTATATCATAACCTCATTTCCTTCAAAATATTTCAAAGATTGAATCTATTCAAGTCTTATCTAGTAGTCTCATCAGTGTGATGAACTTTTGAAACTAATTATACTTGAACGGTGGTAGTTCAAGTAGTATTCGGAAAAGATATAAGTATATTGGAGTATCTTGTAACTTCATCTTTTAAACTTATATCTAGTAAATGATTATCTTATGCATATCAAAGACTTTCAGAAAAATGTTGAGACAAGGTTAGATATATGAGATCACCTTGCAACGATATTTTTATACAGTTATAAACTGGAACTTTGTGTATATTATACATGGAAGAGGACTTCCAAGATTTTGAAAAGTATATATGTATATATACTGAATATTTTGCGACTTCATCGCATTAAGATATTAAACTTGGTTCATTTCTTTTGACCAAGACTTTCATGAGTACTATGAGAAGGCTCATATACTGTAAATCATTATACATATTATTTTGGTGGGCTTGCTGCTCACCCTTGCTTTCTTCTTTCATCACACAACACAGATAGAAAAGATGAACAGGACCAAGCTCCCAATTCGCGAGCGGATAGGAAACGTTCCGCAGTTTCCTATAGGCGTTGATGTCGTTGTAGCTGAGGTAGGAGCTACCAATAGTCTAGGCTTTCAACTTTTGATGTACCAGATTAGGTATATTTATGAATTGTAATAATGGCAAAGAAATGTAAATTATTCAGAAACCCTTTTAAGGTGTAATGGCATATAATTTTGGAATAAAATGACTTGTGATTATTTTTGGATATTCATCTCTGAGACTATAACTTGTGGTGTGTGTATTTATTGTGGGGTCACAGTACAGAATAGTTGATTATTTATTAAGATTGGGTGTTATTAAGGGAAATGGAACTCGTGACAACCCGGATCCCCGACCCCGGATTTGGGGGTGTTACATCAAACACCTCAAAAGAGGAGGAGATTTACTTTGAGAGATGAATCAGATTCTGAGGAACAGATTCCTTCTTCAGAACCTGTGGTGAATGAAGCTGAGAAAGCAACTTCTCAGAAAGATTCTGCAATTGGGGGTTCTAGGCTTCTCAAGAGGCTTAGACGAATGGTAGTTCCTGAAACTCCCAAGGAATCCAAATCAACAAGGAAGTACAAGAAACAGAGGGCACAAAGGCCAGTTTCAGATGATGAGGAGGAAGCAGCTAAGGAAGGGGATCAGGAATCTCTGATCTCACAAGACATGGAATTTGCTCCAGTCACTTCTTCTCCATCAACTCCATCTAAGGAAGCTGTATCTGACAAGGCTAACTCACCATCTGTGTCTCTTGTTGCTCCAGGAACAAGTGCTGAAATTGATATTCAGAACCTGGTTGTGCCTGAAATACTTTTATTAAAAGCTCCAACAGCAAATAATCCTTCCACAACACCTGTTACTGATGCTGTTCAAACTCCAGAGTTATCAACAATACCTTCTCTGCATCAAGATGCTGATGATCAGATTTTAGGTGAGCATCAGGATATGGATGTTGATCAGAACTTAGTATCAGATCAGCAATTAGAGGATGCTGAAGCCTCCATTGCTACTCACACTGTTTTCTTATCAGAAGATACTGATTCTTTAAGTTCTGATGCTGCAAATGTTGGAGATACTGGTGAAGCTGCTACAACTGTAGATGCTGATGAAGCAGGTCCTTCAGGACATCCTCCTCCACCGACTCTTCCTAAGTCTGAACTGGTAAAGGAGTTTGTTATCAGGGATGCACCAGTGCCTTGGAGTGAAACTCCTGCAGGTCAGGAGTGGACTAAGGAATGGAACTCAGTTTCATGTGTTTCAAATGCTTTACATCTTGCTGAGCACTTGACTAAAGCTGATGAAATGTTAAATTCTGATGATTTTAAAACCCAGCTTAGAGTCACTGTTTTGAGTACTAAACATCTACAAGGTCTTCATTCAACTACTCATGCAGAGCTACACAAGATTCAGGAGAACTTTATCAAACAGGAACAAGTTTGGAAAATTGATAAGAAAAAGTTCTTTCAACCTACCATTGACAGGATTGCTTATGTTGAGAAAACTCAAGAGAAACAACAAGCTCAGATTGATCAAATTCTGACAAATCAAGCTTCTCAGCAATCGCAACTTACTGAAATCCAGACCTCAGTGGAACTACTTATCTCTCTTTTTTTACCTGCTGATGCCAAAAAGGGGGAGAAGGTAATTAAGTCCAAATGCAAAACAACACTGCAAGGAAAGGATGATGGAAAAGATGACCAAGGAAACTCTGGAATGGGTAGTGGTCATAGTCAAGGTAGAAGGTTTACATCAAGACAAGCTAGTCACAGAAGAAGTTCTGATACTGGGAAAAAAATAAGTTCTGCTGCTGGTAAAAGGATAAGTTCTGATGAACTTCTAGATCTTGATGAGGAAATGTCAAGACAGTTATTTCTTCAAGAAAATCCAGGAATGGACTTGGAAAGTTTAAAGGAAGAAGAAGCCAGACTTAAATCAGAGAAAGTCACATCTAAATCTGAAGCTTCTGGTAAAAAGTTACTTCCAAAACTTAAAAGCATTGTGATCAAAGAAAGGACACATACTGAAGCAACATTGGCTAGATCACAACCACAGATAGATCCAAGATCCAAGGGTAAAGAAAAGGTTGGTGAACCTATCAAGGCTTATGTACCTCCTGAGGAAGAAGAAATACTGATGGAAAAGATGATCTTGCTCTGACTTCAAGAAAAGTTCTTAAAACAACCTCTGACATGGCTCAAGTTGTTCAGAGTCAAGAAATTGTAAGTTCTGATATTCAGAAGAAGCAAGTAACCTCTGACAGAGCTCAAGTTAACTTGATATCAGAAAATAGATTAAAGACACTCCTACCAGGATTCACTAAAGCAAACAGACTCAATCTTTGAAGACTACTATAAGTGGTTTTGAAGCAAGAGTAGTTACTGGAAAGGAAGCTAGAGATAAAATTGGATTGGGAAGTGCTGATGAAAGAAGAGTACACAACACTACCAATGATCCAACTTCCTTGAGTGAACCAGGTATTGGAGCAACTCCTGAGAGATTGAATCAACTGGAATCTGTACAGATGGTTTACCATACCTACTTGAAAGAATACATCATGTTGTATTTCATGACAGATGGTAGGGTTTATCATATAAGACAAAATGCCATTCCTTGAAGTATTTTGAAGAATTGGAGCATGTACTTTTCTTACTTCAAGTGGATGACAGAATAACAGAGACTGCTGCAAACTACTTAAAAGAACAGATTCAGAGACAGAAAAGGCTTTATTCTGTTAAGTCTGACAGCATATATGTTCCAAAGTACAGAGATCACAATGGTGATATTGTTGATATGAAGCCTAATACTGCACAGATCAGAACGTATCTTGGTATTAAGGGACTTGAATTCAATCTTGAGTCTGACAAAGCTTATGTCATAAGACTAGATCAGGAGTTGAGAAAAGCAAAGATTAATGATCTCAGAGCTGCAATCTTTCAAACTGGTGAAGATACTGCAGAGCTTAAAGGTGTTAAAAGGAGAATGATTGATGAACTAAGATATGCTGAGAAATGTTTGTTGAAGAACTATCTCAGAACAACTCCTGACATCAGAGAGATCAGAAAATGAAGAAGCCAAGTCGAAGATCTACAACTGCTTAAATTCTGATATTTATACAGATTGAAGTTGTTATCAGAAGTTGAAATTGGTAAAAAACTTTAAGGACTGTAAGTTGTAGTTATCTAGTCTATTTCTCATACATTTGTACTTAATGTTTTTGACATCATCAAATATCTGTTAAACTTGTATATTTTGTTAATTTACAAGTTGGGGGAGATTGTTAGATATATTTGATAATGTCATGGCTAATATGTTTTATGTTTAGCTTTCAGAATCTTACGTGAACAGGATAAATCAGTACTTAACTGTTGATCAGTACTTATACTGGAAGTCAGGACTTAAGGATATCAGTACTTATATTATCAGGAGATAATCATCAGAAGATAGATATCAGAACTTAAGTGCTGAAGGACAATCAGATAAGGACAGTAGCTGATTAAAGGAAAGAAGATCGAGATAAACATAAGAAGAGATATGCATGAAGAAGGAATTCCGTGAAGAATGGAATACTTGGAAGAAAAGATATCCGATTGATATATTTTAGGAAGCAAAATTATATTCCATATCAATTAGCGATTATCTTATAACTGTGTAGTATATAAACACAGACATAGGGTTTATACTATAAGTGTTATCATTATTAGAAAAGATTATTCATTGTAACCCTAGCAGCTCTCGTGATATTTGTTCATCACTGAGAGGTAACAGTTCCATACTGTAACAGAGTTTATTGTTTCAATAAAGTTTGTTTTCTGTTACTTAAGTTCTTAAAGTTCGATTTAAGTGTACTATATACTGTATTCACCCCCTCTACAGTGTGTGTGTGACCTAACATAATGCCAGTTGAATTTTAATGCACCATATGAAGCCTAGTTTTTGTATATTTGTTAAAATCTTAAAATTAAATTTTTTTGTTAAGCACTAAATCATGATATTTCATCCTTCATGTTGTATCTTTTCATTAGTCCACTTCATATATAATAGTAGCCGTTTAGTAATCCTTAAATTGATCATCAACATTCTGTTTGTCATCATTGGACATTTTAAGCAGGCATTATGCACTATTGGACATCTTAAACATTGTCAAAAATTTCCAAAATGTCAATGAACATCATATTGTACTTAGTATAAAGAGTATAGCAGAAAGTTATGACTCACGTCGATGAACATTTTTGCCCACCAACTTTACCTGTTATGCATCATAATCCTGACATTGATGTGAGATTTTAATCAAGCAATAGGTTCCTGTATTTTTCTTTAAAAATGACGATTATATTTTTTGATGCATCTTTATAGGTTTTTATTTATTCGTTAATATAATTAAGAGTTCATCATCTCGGAATACAATATTACCGGGTTTTTCATTTATATAACAGTTTACGTTTAATAAATTGTCGGATAACAAGTTTGTGTAGCGTGGACAAAAGTCCCTAATTTACTTAACACATTATTATATTTCTAAAAGAAAATTCATATCTCGATTTATCTTCCCCTTACAACTTTATATATAATTTACAATATGTTCCTTATAAAATTTTCAAGTTAACTATAATTATACTTTCCAAATTCAGTTTCCGTACTATTTTATAAAATTAGTCAAAATCTCTAATTTTACAATTTTTCAATTAAAATAAGAAATAACTTTCTCATATCTTTTCAATATCAAATATTTTATTAAATACTATATTTTTGCTACAATTTATTCATATAATTTTCATAATTATCAATCCTTATTATTCCTTAAAAAACATTATTCAAGACTCCCAAAATTAATATTTTTATTCTTTTTAATAACAATTCTTATCTCCCTCTCCTCTCTTGTCCCTGGGCTCTCTCTTCTCCTAATCTCTGCCTAGCCTCTGATCACCATCACCACGTTTCTCCATGTCACTGCTCTGTTTCTTCACTGCACACCTATGTTGCAATACTAACACCCCACAAATACACATACACACAACACTTCTCCCTTTCTCCCATCACACACACCCATCACAAACACACACACGCACACCTGCAAAACACTCACACACATCCCCCACACCACGCACACATGTATCCAATCTCTTATCTCTCTGCCCCAATCTCACCCGACTCTTCTCCACCTTCTCCTTGTTCACCAGCCACGCCACCACGAGGATGGTAGTCGATCCGCTCTGTACCACCTTGAACCAGACACGCACAACACACAAACTCAAATCACACAGCCACCCACACGCAATACTCCCATACAAACACGAACACGCCTTGCATACACACACACCCATTCTCCTCTCTTCCTCCCAGCGGAACCCCTCTCTTTCTCCTCCATTTTCCAGCCAAAAACAACCCCTGCCACCACCTTCGTTGCCGCCGCGGCGGATGGTGGCCTCAACCTTGTCCGTCCTCCATACCCAGTCCACAAATAACACTAACCCCCAATTCTTATAACCCTAATTTTTTTAATATAAGCACATTCAAAAGAATTAGAAAGACCAAACAACAACCTAGTTCACTAACCCAAATTTTAGTTGATTTGTTTTGTGATTATAACCATAAAATGTTTATAAAATTTCAATTCCTACAAATACTCTTGTAGAATTGCAATATTTACACATCTTTAAACTTTCCTAAATAACACACCAAATTTTAGATAAGAAAAATTACTATAAATTAGAGCAAAATGATATAAAAATTACATTGTTTGAGTAATTAGGCCCCTTTTATGATCTTCAAATTTCCTTCTTTAAATATTCCAGGTTCATCCATTCCCCTTTGCTTCTTCTTCCCAATTCACTTCAGTGTGAGTTGTGTGAGTGATTAAAGGTTTTATACTTATCAATTTAATTTTTTCTAAAAGGTTCTAAACTACTCTTTTACAAATATGTAGCATCTAGAATGTTCTTTGGAAATATCTCCCAAAACTTCTCTTGTAAGTAGGGCTGTCAAAAAAATTCGAAAAATCCGATATTCGTCCGAAAAATCCGCATTCGTATCCGAAATAAAGCGGATATTATCCGTATCCGAAACAAAGCGGATATTATCCGTATTCGAATCCGACGATAGCGGATACGGATACAGATATAGGCATATTCGTATCCGATAATATCCGTATCCGATAAATATATTTTATATTTAAATATTTAAATAATTTAAAAATATATTATATTAAATTTATAATACATTTATGTTTATATAAATACATACATATATATATACACGGATATATTATATATTATGTTTGTAAAATTTTATAGACATGGAGAAAAAAATCATTTGAGTTCAACAATTTAAAGATAACGATTATATTGAAAAGATAAATAAAAAATTAATTTTAAAAAAATTAAAATATGATTAAATCACTTTATCTCTTATTTTAATTTTTAAAAATGAATTTTTAATTTTTAATATATTTTTTCTAATTTTTTTCATTTTTTTAAAAATTTTAATTAGAAAATAAAAAATCTGATTTAAAATCGGATTCAGATCCGGATATTATCCGTATCCGGATAGTATCCGTCGGATCTGGATCCGGATATAATTCTTTAAATATTTTCGGATTCGGATACGGATACGGATATGGATTTTCGGATTCGGATCCGGATACGGATATAGGCAGATCCGTATCCGAATTATCCGTTTGACAGCCCTACTTGTAAGCCAAGCTTTTATTTAAATAAAATAACTAATAATTATATTAAGAAAAACATTTTATCCTTAAATTATTTGAATTTATGACAATTATTCATATCATATAAAATAAATAAATAATTCTTATCGAAATAAAATAGATAAATTATGCGGGAAAAATATTAATATATTTCTTTATAATTAAATTAATTTTTATAAAAATAATAATAATAAGATTAGTTAAAATAACAACATAAACCATAGCTAATTTAATAAAACAATAATCTTCACTTACGCACCAAAATTTTTAATATAAGATCCCTCGCTATATTTATATAACTAGTTATCTTGCCCGCACTACGCGCGCTCCATATTTCTTCAATTTTAAATTTTTTTCTCGAAATTTGTAATTTTTATAACATAAACGGTTATCTTCTAGTTTTATTTAATTTATTTATTACAGTTATTTAGGTTCCGTTTATTTTGAAATATAAAATTGATATTATAGTTTAACTTTAAATCTCAATATTTTATTTTAGTTTTCTTTCTCTCACATTTAACCAATTAAAAGTCTCTTAACTCATATTTTAACATTTCTCTTTTACGTTTTTAGTAGTGAATATTTTAATAATTTTTACAACAAAACTGAGTATATTTTTTTTAATTAAAATACTTTTTTAAAAAATACAGTAAATATTTTTTTGTCCGCTAATACAAAAAATTCGTCCATAACTTATATAATTTTAACTATATTATGAAAAATGCCAAAGTCTTACTTAAAAAAATGCTAAAGTCATAACTTTTAAGTTGTAAAAATTTACGTATTATATTCAAAAATGATGTAATATATTATAATTATAAAATTAGTAATCACTATTTTTTTCTGCGCTAACACAACATTCCGTCCACAACTCAATAAACAAATAATTAAATTCAAATATTTATGTTTTTAAATTTATTCTAATAATTATGTAAAATTTAAATATTTTCAACATATCATTTGATTTATTACGTAATTAAATCAAATTATTTTTAAATTGTTTAGTCATACAATACAAATTTATTTATTGATTCATAAAAAGGATATAGGTCAAAAGTAGTTGAATTTATTACTTCTGTCTAATGTACAAAAGGGGTTGCATGCAGATATAGGACCATCTCGATTCCTGCTCAAATCCCCGGGGTCGAAGGTCTATCAATCCTCATACCAAGCTCAATCCTCAGATAATCTACACTACGGTACTAATTTCAATCCTCTGTTACTATTTCTTTAATTTGAAGTTCGGTTGTTATAGTAGTTTATCTAACTTATCTGGTCTGATCTGTATGATCATTGAGAATGTAATTTAAGTTGTATTGATCTTACTTGATGCATGTAAAGACTTAATCCGATCGGGTTATGAATAGTAGTATCCGCATAATTTGATAAGTAGAGCAAATTGATGTTTTATTTTATGAGTAGTAAACATGTAGGTATGTTCTATTTGATATATGCATTCACAATTGTAGTTTTTCCTTTTGTTTAAAATCATGGTAAGGAATTTGATATGGGGCACTCTTCCTCAATTGTACATTATCTGTTATACTCGGTGCCCAATTTATCATTTTTTAGTAGTCTCCGCACAATGTGAGAAGCAGAGAAAATTGATGTTTAATTTTAGCAATAGTAAACATCAAGGTATGTAGAATTCGATATATGAATTCACAATTGTAGTTTTTTATTTTGTTTAAAGTCATGACTAAGTCATTTGATATGCGATACTCTACTGTAATTGTACAGTACTTGGTGTTATACTCGGTGTATAATTTCGATAATTTAGTAATGGTGAATACAATGGCCTTTAGTAATAGTAAATACTTGTTGTTCTACTATGTTTTTTCAGTCGTGATACCATTGACAGATTTCCAAAGTTTAGTTTGTTGCAATGGGTATAATGATTCGAATGTGTTCCTCATTCTTGTTACTTAATTGACAGTTGGTTTAGTACAATTTTTCTGGCAAGTAAACATCGGAACAATCTTGCTACTTTTTAGATGTATTAGGAGATGATAGTGTTACAGAGGCTCCGATATACAATCATTGTCATTTCATATGAGCTATATTGCCTCTTTATATTACAGATATGAGTGGAAATACTGATTTTCGTAGTGCAAACATGCTGAATAAGAAAACTTTTCATGCCACACTATGTAGGGGTTCTGTTATTGATATTCTGAGATTTTATTAGTACTCTATATGGTATATAAGTGTATGTAAAGATCGTCAGAATCCAATTCCGAACACTTTGATTTTTTCCCGGAAATACACTAGATACAGAAAGAATTGAGTATAAGGTAACAGGATAAAAAGGATTTAAATTAAAGGATTATAAGAGAGGATCATAAAAGGAATATAATATATTGAGAAAGGTTAAGGAAACCCAAGTAATAAGATCCCGGGTATGATCCCTCAAACGATAAACGAGAACGAAAGTTAAGTGAACCGTATAACAGATCAGCGGTCATTAGCCAAGTAATTAAGAGCTAATCAAAGAGGTTAGTGATGATGATGTCACCACACCAACAAGAAGATGACAAGTGTGGGAAGATGACATAGGAGGATGACATAAGCATGACCAAAGGGAAGGTATTGTTGGTTGATTTCAAGCCACACAAATTTTACCATGGTTAAAAGGTAATTAACAAAACAAAAGGATATCAACCAAGCTTTTTATGCACAAAGATCAAGAAAACAAAGCAAGCTTCTCTCTCCCCCCTTTTCATCTTCTTCATTTCGAATTTTTCACCAAAATGGTGAATTAGAAATTCAAAACACAAGCTATACTCCATGGAAAATTATAAGGTTTGTTTCTTTGGATCCTATATTTCATAACTAAGAAGAGCAAGTAGTTTGAGTGCTTGAATCAAAGGATTTCTATCTCAAACAAATCATTTTAGTTTAGGGTGAATAGTAACTTTCAAGAACAAATTTGTGATTCTTGATTTTATTTGCAAGGTCAAGGTAGCTTAAGCACATATTAAGGCTTCCATGGACATTCCAAGGATCTTTCATGGATTAAAAGCTTCAAGGAAGGTATAATCTCTTAACCAAGCTTTGTTATTGAATGTTAAGAGCATAATATGAGTATTATAGTTCATGAGAGGCTTGATGGTTGTGTATGTAGAGATTAATGGGTTTTGGGATGTTTTTGGAGTTGTAAATCTTGGTTGTTGATTAATGAACTTAAGTGTAGTTTAAATTCATGATAAAGAATAGTATAAATTGTTAATGTTGAGTTGTTGGGGCTGTTATGATAAAGTATGGATGGAGTTTTGATTAGGTTGTGAATTGGGATTGATTGGTGGTTGAATTGGTTGGTAAAATTTTGGGAAATCGCGTAAACATAGCCGTCGTAATGTCCGATTTACTTTAGACTGCTTTTGTTCATAACATTAGGACCCGAGAACTCCCTGCTAGGTTTTGACCATTGCCATGATTAGATAGTTCATGTTACGAGTTCGTTTTGATATGTAGTTCGTTTGATTCCGATGTACGGTTTAGGAGAAACGACCGTTTTAAGTAACGGCGTTTCGCGAACGAACCATCACCCCTCGCCTTACTTTGAAACCTTGGTTAAGGACTTTAAATGACTAATTGGGATATGAAACAATTATGTTAAGTGGATCAGGCAGTTGGTAAGGTACTCGCGAAAGAATCGCCTTAAAATTCTTAATGGTTAATTTATTTAAAAATGGTGGAGCCGAGGGTACTCGAACTACATAGGTGATTCGTTAAGCGTAGGAGTGACCATAAGCGAACGTTAGGGTTCAATTGGTTAAAGTCTAGTTTCTTAAGCGACCGGGGTTTAATTCCAACTTATGTTGTTGTTCATAGGTTATCGGACCCACTCTAAGCTTAAGTCTATCCGGGAGCACTCAGGCAAGTTTTCTACCCGTTATACTGTTGTTGTGATGTATATGTGTATATGCATTATCTTGTGATAAATGCATGATTGTTATTAGCAAATTCTTGCGATATATTGGAGCATGTGATATGGTATATATGCATGTCTGTTTCGTAATCTTGATATATATCTGTTGGTTCAAATGTTTATTAGTTGCATAATACCTATGCTAGAGATAAGCGGTAATTTGCATATACCCTTAGAAAAGGGGACCCCAAGGTGAACATAGTTCTAAACCGGGAGTCGATGTTCCCGAGTATATTATATATATATATATATATATATTTATATATATATGGATATAGTTTTCAAAACTATTGATCGAATAAGGTTTATTCGATAACTTTATTTTATTTAATGAATATTATTTTGAATATTCATTTGAGGATGTATGACTCCGTTTATTTTATTTAATGAATATTATTTATAATAGGTATTATATCTCCGCTTATTATTTAATAATATTCTTTATTTTATTCAAATAAAGATTATACTTTCGTATAAGTATATCTTTGGTTATTTAATATACATTTCAAGTATGAGTTTTAAAACTTCTACTTCAATTATTTTTATAAAGATTATTCTTTATGGGAATATTATTTAAATAATAATATTCAGATATTTTCTAAATATATTGGGACTGATTTATTTTAATAAATCAGCAGTACTCCAAACATTCTTAAAAATGTTTTCGAGTCTTCGAAATGATTTTTAAAGTTAGAGTGGACCCCAAACTCATTTTTATATTTAAGATCTTCCTTTCAAAGGGGATTTAAATACTCGCTCAAAACCTGGGAGATCCAGCTCTGTGGTGTATTTTACATTCGCAACGTGGTTGCTGTTTTGAGAAAACAATTTGATTACTTGCCCAACGTTCGGGAAGTAAGTCCATCTAATTGAGTCGGCATAAGCGACAGGCCGGGGTATGGTCTATCAAAGTGTAAGTGGCTGGGTGGCAGTCCATCAACGCGTAAGAGGCCGGGTGGCGGTCCAGCATAAGGTCCTTATGTGGCCAGGGTGATGACCGGTGGGGGATTCATCCATCTACTAGTAGAAAAGGTTACTTAATGGGTATCTTTGCCTGATCAGCAAGATATCGGGTTTATGCCAAAATTCTTTTCTTTCCAAATTCATTGGATATTACAACTCTGTTCATACTTTACATGACAGAGATTTTCAGGAAATATATGAGATATATATATATGGATATATATATCAGGACTTAATGAAGTATCTCGTAACTTCATTATTTATAATGATATTTCAAAGATTGAATCTATTCAAGTCTTATCTTCTAGTCTCATCTGGGTGATGAACTTTGAAACTGATTATAACTTGAACGGTGGTAGTTCAAGTAGTATTCGGATATAAGTATATTGGAGTATCTTGTAACTTCATCTTTTAAACTTATATCTAGTAAATGATTATCTTATGCATGACAAAGATTTTCAGAAAAACGTTGAGACAAGGTTAGATATATGAGATCACCTTGCAACGATATTTTTATACAGTTATAAACTGGAACTCTGTGTATATTATGCATGGAAGAGGACTTCCAAGATTTTGAAAAGTATATATACATATATACTGAATATTTTGCGACTTGGTCGCGTTAAGTTATCAACTTGGTTCATTTGTTCTTGACCAAGACTTTCATGAGTACTATGAGAATGCTCATATATTGTAAATCACTATACATATTATTTTGGTGGGCTTGTTGCTCACCCTTGCTTTCTTCTTTCATCACACAACATCAGATAGACAAGATGAACGGGACCAAGCTCCCAATTCGCGAGCGGATAGGAAACGTTCCGCAGTTTCCTATAGGCGTTGATGTCGCTGTAGCTGAGGTAGGAACTACCAATAGGCTAGGCTTTCAACTTTTGATGTACCAGATTATGTATATTTATGAATTGTAATAATGGCAAAGAAATGTAAATTTATTCAGAAACCTTTTTAAGGTGTATTGGCATATAATTGTGGAATAAAATGACTTGTGATTATTTTTGGATATTCATCTCTGAGACTATAACTTGTGGTGTGTGTGTTTATTGTGGGGTCACAGTACAGAGTAGTTGATTGTTTATTAAGATTGGGTGTTATTAAGGGAAATGGAACTCGTGACAACCCAGATCCCCGACCCCGGATTTGGGGGTGTTACAGAAGTGGAATCAGAGCTAAGCGTTATAAACCTCAGAGATGATGTGACGTTAAGATAATAACTAAGATAATAAGAACTCTTGCCAAGTTCATAGTCGGGCTACCTAACGTAGTACTGACAGTTCAAACCCTTATGGGAACCCTTATAAATATCGTGATAGAAGCGTAGTTCGTTATCGTATATGGTAGCGGGACTCCGAACCCTGAGGTTGAGGAGTAACAGCGCGATGATGTTTTATTACTAATTGGAGATCGGATTGTGGATCCGATAGAGCGTCCTAACGCAGGACCAGATGATGTTGATATTGAGGATGTAGCGATTGAGGATGTTGTCCTAGAAGGGATTGTTGCTGAGGAGGATCCCGTGAAGGATCCTGACAAGAATGAATAAAGGACCACTGAGGAATTGATGACCATGGTTAGGGAAACTCCCAGAGGTAGGATTGGCCGGTCACTACCAGAGGTTCGTTCAAGTTTGTAAAGATAGTAGCCCATTAACGCGGCTTACTCGTAAGACTGAGAAGTTCGAATGGACAGAGAAATGCGAGAACAACTTTTAAGAACCGAAGCAAAGGTTGGTGACGTTCCCTATGTTGGCGTTGCCGGATGGAAAATGAGATTTTGTGAAGTGTAGTGACGCTTCGCTTAAGGAATTAGGGTGCTTCTTATACAGCACAGCAAGGTAATCGCGTACGCGTCAAGACAATTAAGGGAATATAAAATTCGATATCCCCACCCATGAGCTTGGGCTCGTGGCAATAGTTTTGCCCTAAAGATTGGAGGCACTACTTGTATGGAGAAAAGTGCGAGATTTACACAAGCCATAAGTGCTCTAGTACATTTTCACGCAGAAAGAGCTCAACATGCGCCAAATGAGGTGGTTAGAGCTAATCAAGAATTATGATTGGGAGATTCTTTATCATTCAGGGAAAGCCAATGTGGTGGCTGATGCCCTTAGTAAAAAGGAGAGACTCAAGATAATAATGTCTTTGGGAGAGTTTATAAGAGATTTTGAGAAAATGGAAATAAAAGTGAAGGTAACCGGAGCCGGTACCGAAAAGCTGTTTGAGATTGCAATACAGCCCGAGTTATTGGAAAAGATCATATTGTGCCAAGAAAAAGTGATGAATGAAGGCAGAGAGCCAACAATTAGATAAAAGATTAATACCGAGAAAAATGATAAGGGAATAATGAGGTATTCCTACAGAATTTGGGTTCCAAATGTTCAAGAGCCTAAAGATGAAATCTTAGATGAAAGCTAGTTTGAGGAATAAGATTTAGAGCAAACCCTGAACGTGATAGTCAGGGAGGTCGCCATCAAGATAGAAGGATCCCATAACATAATGGAGTGGAAAATGAAGATTTTAACGTATAAGATAACCCCAAGTATGGGAGAAGGATGAAACATTTCATACTGAGGAAACAGAAGTCGAGCAAGACAGGGAGAACCAGGACGGTACTCCTATTGGGCAATCCATGGATCTGCCTAAACAAAACCTATACTATTATCCCCAACCACCACCTTGAGGAAACAATGCGGTAGGAAATTCTTTCGTGACCTTTAAATCGCTAAGCTCTCAGAGTTCCAAGGAACAGGTTGACCCAGTCGAGGCAAGAGCCTGGCTAAAGGAAATATAGGAATCATTTGAAATTCTAAATGATTGACGAATCACAAAAGACTGTTTTGTCACTTACCCTCCTAAGAGAGAGGCCACCCGTTGGTGAAAGGCCAGGGAAGGCACGGAGCAAGAGATTATAATAAACTGATTAAAGTTCAGTCAATTGTTTTCAGGAAAGTACTTCCCAAGGTTATGGAGATAGTGTAAAAGCTTTAGAGCCAAAACAAAGGCAGACGAGTATGATGAATTATGAATCTAAGTTGTAAAAGTTATCAAGATTCGTTCTGAGGACACGAATCCAGAATGACGGGATGTTTGAAATCAATGCTTATGTTGTGTTGGTTCATGAAATAATGATAAGAGAAAGGAAAATAAAAAGAAACTGAAGTGGAAAGGAATATAAAGGCAATAGAGTTTGAGGTATGATAAGGGAGTTGGGGATGAGGAAATCCTAAAGACTCGTAGCAATAGAAATAGAAAAGTATGCATTCGTCAGGATGAGGGTGATTCACCATGAGTTAAAATTGATGGTTGAGGGAATAAGAGATACATATATTTTATCCCCTGTAAGTTGGGAGGATTCGAGGAAACCTTGAGATAATTCGAAGGATAAATAATGAGACGCGGATAGACTGAGGAGGCAAGGAAGTAAGAAATTAGGAAAATTGGATGAAGGAAGTGACCTTCAAGAATGTGAAGTGTAAGATCGGTGGCTCGATACCCAGAAAGGGAGACGCCAGGTATGAAAGATATCCCAACATTGAGGTGACTGTTGAGATAAACAACAAAAGTAAATAAGGAATTATTAAGAAGAGGTTCACATTGAACACGATCAATATCTTCCAGAACATCCTTGTTATCATTACCAAATTAGACAAGAAAAGCGGATAACCGTTGTTATCTTTTGGAGGCCATATTGATTGACCTCATTTTGAATACAGATGTTATTGTGAAACTAGGCATATACTATCGAGGTGGGAATGATTGAATAAGACACCCTTATCAAGGATATATGACTTGATTTATCCATGGAAGGATGCATGTACCTTTTTAAAGGTGGAATTAAGGATAGAACATCGGTAACTTAAAACGAATCCTAGGGGAATGCTTAAAGGTTGGCATTTCACCCTTAATAGGGACAGTATGAGTTTTGACAGTATGATTTGGAAAGGGTTAAGGTAACAACAACCTTTAAGAATCAGTGGAGAAATTTTTCAGAAGTATATAGACAATGGTTCTAGTATTAGTAAATGGTATTTTGATATGACCTGTATCTAGGGAATACAGGAGGAACGATTCAAGGATAACCTTAGAGGTTTTACAAGGAGAAAGGTAATATTCAAAATTCTCAAGAATAGAAATATTGATAAAGGAAATATGATGTAATTATATTGATGCCAAGTGGGGCACGTGTTAAACCACGAGAAAGTATGGATCGAACCAGTAAAGGTCAAAATTGTTCAGGGCAATTAGGACCTAAGATAAAAGATGTCCTAAGTATGATTGAGAGTCAGTCGTGACAGTGATTAACCTCTAAAGACTGAGGCAATAACTTATGGAAAAAAATAATGATAATTTATTTTTTTATTTTTACTCATCAGATTTTAAGGAAAACATCTTCACACAAGCGGTGATGGGAAATAAGGTAGAAAATTAGTGAAAGTGGTTAAGATGACATTGATTGTAAGGAAATATTACTATCAAGAAAGGCCAAAGAGGTGGCCGACACTTTAAGTGTAAGAGGACAATTACAGGCGCTCGTGCCAGAGGAATACAGTGATAATGGTTGAAGCCGTAAAGGTTGTATTATGGTTTGAAAGATTGACATTCCTTCTGATGACTGTACAATACCCAACCGTAATAGTAGTTTGGTAAAGGTTTAATTTCTGTAATCGCCATGAGTGGGCTATCTATCTCAGAAGATACTATCTTGAGATAAGCCAGGACCATGTTTCAAAAAGGACTAGACGCACCCTTGAGTTAAGTCTTCTATTTAAGGCATACGATTAAGAATGGTATTAACCTGCTATCGTTGCTTTGACTGAAACTCTTCTGCAATTTTATCTACTTCATGTCATGAAAGTACGTTAGAGTTTGGAGTGTTCTTCATGAATTATGATTGGTGGTTATGTTACCTCCTTAGAAGTATTCTATACGACATGTATGGACTCCGTATGGTTAGATATTAAGATTTCATGGAAAGTGAATGACGACAGTAGGTCAGTGGTGGACCATAGTAATGCAGCAATGATTCTGCGAGTAATGAGCTGATTACAACCGTGAGAGTTGTATTGGAATGGATGTTGAGATTGAGTACCACTAATCGGGTCGTGGTAGTGTATAAGTTATCATTGATAGACTAATTAAGTAGATTATCTACCTATTGAATATTTATTCCCTCTTATGAAAAGAGAGTCGTATTACTATACGAGGAAGGTTGTAGTGCAAGCATGGAATTCTAGTAACGATGATGTCTAGAATGAGATCCCATATTCGATTTTCGATATCGAGGAAGTTTCAAAGGTGATTGTGTATAAGCTCGTGGAAGAGCATGGGTCCATAGAATGATGGACGAAATAGCAAAAATATTTAGGCATGTGAAATGCGATGCGATAATACTTGATATATATACACATATGTTTTGTTCTCCTATGACAAACCTCTATAGTTCAGAGGTAGGTTCCAAGCAGTATATTTTTTTCATATATACAATTCTCTTCAATTCGTTCTTTTCTCTTCTTTTCATTTCATGTAAGCTGAGAAGAACAACCCTTCCAGAAGGGGAGGTATTGCCGAATGACTATCTATCTGTGTGATAGAAGCCTAGTAGGATACCACATGTTGTTTAATTGCTTGTCAAGTACTAAAGGCTGGCCACCTTCTGTACTAACTATGCAATGTAACAAGTGTTCATGATCATAGTGATCTCTCAATAAATTCTTTTACTTCTATATGAAGGACTAAGCTTCCGAAGATAGAAGCAGCTGAAAAATGAGTAGTAAAGTTGTGGTGGTATTCGGAATGGAAACACATTCGTGATACTAAGGTTGACGAGGTTATTAAAAGGTTATAGAACGCTAACGAGCAAAAGTATAACCAGTATAATATTAGGAACGGAAGGTAGTAGCGATTACGAACTGGAAAAGAATGGGTATTGAGAAGCAAAAGCTCTAATGCTAAAAGCTATAATGAGAGTCTGTGCAATAGACTTGAAAGAAATTGGAATGATCACTTAACACAGATTGAGTTTTCTTACGACAATAGATCATATGTCATTATCGAGTTGTCGCCTTATGAGATCCTTGAGGGAAGACAATGACGATCTCCCTTATGTTAAGATGAAGTTGTAGAGCGCAAGATGCTCGTACCCGCAGTAGTCCAAAGGACCAAGGATATAACAGATCGAATCAGAGGACGGCTGGTAGTAGCCCAAGATGGACATAAGAAGTATGTTGATTTGACACGAAAGGACAAAGAATAGGAAGTAGGGGACCTAGTATTTTTAAAGGTATCCCCTTGGAAACCCTTGGAAAGGATTGATGAGGTTCGGAAAGAAAGGAAAGCTAAGTCCACAATTTGTCGGACCCTTGGATATACTAAAACATATTGGGAAGTTAGCATACGAGCTACCCCTACCCCCGAACCTGTAGCAAGTTCATAACGTGTTCCACGTATCAATGTTAAGGAAGTGTAATTCGGATGCCAGATAAATAGGGGCATATGAGCGCATAGACATACAACCCGACGTAACCTATATGGAGCAACCAGGAAGGGTTATAGAGTGAAAAGGAACAAATGCTTAGGAGAAGAATTATCAAACTAGTCAGAGTTTGATGGTAGAACCACAATGTGGGAAAATTACGTAAGAGTTAGAAAGTGCAATGCTAAGAGAGTATCCCTATTCATTTTCTATCTGATTCCGGGACGGAATCCTTTTAAGGAGAGGAGACTGTAATAACCCCAATTTTTGGAAATTTTTGAAACCCTTATGAATAGTGATTTTACAGATTATGCTGAATAAGAAAACTTTTCATGCCACACTATGTAGGGGTTCTGTTATTGATATTTTGAGATTTTATTAGTACTCTATATGGTATATAAGTGTATGTAAAGATCGTCAGAATCCAATTCCGAACACTTTGATTTTTTCCCGGAAATCCACTAGATACAGAAAGAATTGAGTATAAGGTAACAGGATAAAAAGGATTTAAATTAAAGGATTATAAGAGAGGATCATAAAAGGAATATAATGTATTGAGAAAGGTTAAGGAAACCCAAGTAATAAGATCCCGGGTATGATCCCTCAAACGATAAACGAGAACGAAAGTTAAGTGAACCGTATAACAGATCAGCGGTCATTAGCCAAGTAATTAAGAGCTAATCAAAGAGGTTAGTGATGATGATGTCACCACACCAACAAGAAGATGACAAGTGTGGGAAGATGACATAGGAGGATGACATAAGCATGACCAAAGGGAAGGTATTGTTGGTTGATTTCAAGCCACACAAATTTTACCATGGTTAAAAGGTAATTAACAAAACAAAAGGATATCAACCAAGCTTTTTATGCACACAGATCAAGAAAACAAAGCAAGCTTCTCTCTCCCCCCTTTTCATCTTCTTCATTTCGAATTTTTCACCAAAATGGTGAATTAGAAATTCAAAACACAAGCTATACTCCATGGAAAATTATAAGGTTTGTTTCTTTGGATCCTATATTTCATAACTAAGAAGAGCAAGTAGTTTGAGTGCTTGAATCAAAGGTTTTCTATCTCAAACAAATCATTTTAGTTTAGGGTGAATAGTAACTTTCAAGAACAAATTTGTGATTCTTGATTTTATTTGCAAGGTCAAGGTAGCTTAAGCACATATTAAGGCTTCCATGGACATTCCAAGGATCTTTCATGGATTAAAAGCTTCAAGGAAGGTATAATCTCTTAACCAAGCTTTGTTATTGAATGTTAAGAGGCATAATATGAGTATTATAGTTCATGAGAGGCTTGATGGTTGTGTATGTAGAGATTAGTTGGTTTTGGGATATTTTTGGAGTTGTAAATCTTGGTTGTTGATTAATGAACTTAAGTGTAGTTTAAATTCATGATAAAGAATAGTATAAATTGTTAATGTTGAGTTGTTGGGGCTGTTATGATAAAGTATGGATGGAGTTTTGATTGGGTTTGTGAATTAGGATTGATTGGTGGTTGAATTGGTTGGTAAAATTTTGGGAAATCAGCGTAAACATAGCCGTCGTAATATCCGATTTACTTTAGACTTCTTTTGTTCATAACATTAGGACCCGAGAACTCCCTGCTAGGTTTTGACCATTGCCATGATTAGATAGTTCATGTTACGAGCTTCGTTTTGATATGTAGTTCGTTTGATTCCGATGTACGGTTTAGGAGAAATGACCGTTTTAAGTAACAGGCGTTTCGCGAACGAACCATCACCCCTCGCCTTACTTTGAAACCTTGGTTAAGGACTTTAAATGACTAATTGAGATATGAAACAATTATGTTAAGTGGCATCAGGCAGTTGGTAAGGTACTCGCGAAGAATCGCCTTAAAACTCTTAATGGTTAATTTATTTAAAAATGGTGGAGCCGAGGGTACTCGAACGACTTAGGTGATTCGTTAAGCGTAGGAGTGACCATAAGCGAACGTTAGGGTTCAATTGGTTAAAGTCTAGTTTCTTAAGCGACCGGGGTTTAATTCCAACTTATGTTGTTGTTCATAGGTTATCGGACCCACTCTAAGCTTAAGTCTATCCGGGAGCACTCAGGCAAGTTTTCTACCCGTTATACTGTTGTTGTGATGTATATGTGTATATGTATTATCTTGTGATAAATGCATGATTGTTATTAGCAAATTCTTGCGATATATTGGAGCATGTGATATGGTATATATGCATGTCTGTTTCGTAATCTTGATATATATATGTTGGTTCAAATGCTTATTAGTTGCATAATACCTATGCTAGAGATAAGCGGTAATTTGCATATACCCTTAGAAAAGGGGACCCCAAGGTGAACATAGTTCTAAACCGGGAGTCGATGTTCCCGAGTATATTATATATATATTTATATATATATGGATATAGTTTTCAAAACTATTGATCGAATAAGGTTATTCGATAACTTTATTTTATTTAATGAATATTATTTTGAATATTCATTTGAGGATGTATGACTCCGTTTATTTTATTTAATGAATATTATTTATAATATTCATTCGAGGTATTATGACTCCGCTTATTATTTAATAATATTCTTTATTTTATTCAAATAAAGATTATACTTTCGTATAAGTATATCTTTGGTTATTTAATATCCATTTCAAGTATGAGTTTTAAAACTTCTACTTCAATTATTTTTATAAAGATTATTATTTATGGGAATATTATTTAAATAATAATATTCAGATATTTTCTAAATATATTGGGACTGATTTATTTTAATAAATCAGCAGTACTCCAAACATTATTAAAAATGTTTTCGAGTATTCAAAATGATTTTTAAAGTTAGAGTGGACCCCAAAACTCATTTTTATATTTAAGATCTTCCTTTCAAAGGGGATTTAAATACTCGCTCAAAACCTGGGGGATCCAGCTCTGTGGTGTATTTTACATTCGCAACGTGGTTGCTGTTTTGAGAAAACAATTTGATTACTTGCCCAACGTTCGGGAAGTAAGTCCATCTAATTGAGTCGGCATAAGCGACAGGCCGGGGTACGGTCTATCAAAGTGTAAGTGGCTGGGTGGCAGTCCATCAACGCGTAAGAGGTCGGGTGGCGGTCCAGCACAAGGTCCTTATGTGGCCAGGGTGATGACCGGTGGGGGATTCATCCATCTACTAGTAGAAAAGGTTACTTAATGGGTATCTTTGCCTGATCAGCAAGATATCGGGTTTATGCCAAAATTCTTTTCTTTCCAAATTCATTGGATATTACAACTCTGTTCATACTTTACATGACAGAGATTTTCAGGAAATGTATGAGATATATATATATATATGGATATATATATCAGGACTTAATGAAGTATCTCGTAACTTCATTATTTATAATGATATTTCAAAGATTGAATCTATTCAAGTCTTATCTTGCAGTCTCATCTGGGTGATGAACTTTGAAACTGATTATAACTTGAACGGTGGTAGTTCAAGTAGTATTCGGATATAAGTATATTGGAGTATCTTGTAACTTCATCTTTTAAACTTATATCTAGTAAATGATTATCTTATGCATGACAAAGATTTTCAGAAAAACGTTGAGACAAGGTTAGATATATGAGATCACCTTGCAACAATATTTTTATACAGTTATAAACTGGAACTCTGTGTATATTATGCATGGAAGAGGACTTCCAAGATTTTGAAAAGTATATATACATATATACTGAATATTTTGCGACTTGGTCGCGTTAAGATATCAACTTGGTTCATTTCTTCTTGACCAAGACTTTCATGAGTACTATGAGAATGCTCATATATTGTAAATCACTATACATATTATTTTGGTGGGCTTGTTGCTCACCCTTGCTTTCTTCTTTCATCACACAACATCAGATAGACAAGATGAACAGGACCAAGCTCCCAATTCGCGAGCGGATAGGAAACGTTCTGCAGTTTCCTATAGGCGTTGATGTCTCTGTAGCTGAGGTAGGAACTACCAATAGGCTAGGCTTTCAACTTTTGATGTACCAGATTATGTATATTTATGAATTGTAATAATGGCAAAGAAATGTAAATTTATTCAGAAACCTTTTTAAGGTGTATTGGCATATAATTGTGGAATAAAATGACTTGTGATTATTTTTGGATATTCATCTCTGAGACTATAACTTGTGGTGTGTGTGTTTATTGTGGGGTCACAGTACAGAGTAGTTGATTGTTTATTAAGATTGGGTGTTATTAAGGGAAATGGAACTCGTGATAACCCAGATCCCCGACCCCGGATTTGGGGGTGTTACAACTTTGTTGTTCCTTTTATTTGTCACAACACAGGCTTCTGAAATGAAGGTAACTGAGTTGCCCTTATCACAAAGTTGGTTGATACTCAACAAATTATGCTTGAGACCATCCACTAGGGAAACCTCTTCAATAATGACATTATCTTTTGAAATCAAGCCATATCTCACAGTATAACCCTTGTTTTCATCTCCAAAAGTAATACTAGGGCCAACTTTTTCCTTGAACTCAGTGAGCATGGTAGATTCTCCAGTAATGTGCCTTGAACAACCACTATCCGGATACCAAAGACTCTTTTTATTTCCCTGCACACATCAAAATTAAATCAAGTTGATTTTGGTACACAAGTTTCCTTGGGTCCTTCCTTGTTAGCTTTCTTCTTTGGTTTCTTAGGTTTGATCTCATTTGACTTGGGAATTTCAGATTCATCCTTAGTCATTTGATTTGGACCCTTGAAACCAGTCATTAAAACAGAATTATCATGCACATTTTGATTAACAGGAAAAGGCATGCTATTTGCGAACATGTTATTCCAGTAAGGCATGTTAAATGGCATTTGAGGCATACTAAATGCAGCATAATAAGGATTAGGTGCAAATGGCATATTAGCAAATTGTGCATTCATATTCTAAGTAGACATAGCATTCATAGGCATGGTAGGCATGGCAGTCATGTTGGGAAAGAAGAGGGTGCAGACATGGGAGTAGGCATAGCAAGTTTGCAATTAACAGACAAATAATTAACACTACCACACTTAACACAAATTTTTCTTTGAGCATATTTATCAGGTGTGTAGTTCTTATGTTTGTTAATTCCTAATTTCCTATTTCTATTATTTTTCTTTTTAGCTTCTGTTTTAACCTCAATCTTTTCTAATGTATCATTCAATTGCTTGATAGACAGATGACCAACATTAACTTTTTTTCTGACTTGACTATATTCTCCTGGAATAAAGTTTTTAGAAACTGATCCATATTTCTCATTCAATTTATCTAGCTTAGTTTTGCTAACTGGTTTACTCACAGCAGACGGATGTGGCTCATTGTCTCTCAAGTGATAATCCTTTTAATTATCCGACGGATGATTTTCATCATCCGTCGAGTCCTCATCTGTCAACAATCCTTCAACCAAATTGGACGCAAGCTTCTCTTTACTCTTCTTCCAGGCTGCATCACAAAAGGACTCAATACCGTGAACTTAGTGATTTGAGCATGAACATCTCTAGATGATTTCCATGCCTTAATCACTTCCTGTTCTCGTTCAAGCCGCATCTTTAAAATCTCTTCTTTCTTCAAGGACTCAGTTAATTCATCCTTAGCAATTTTACACTCAATTTTCAATTTCTCAAATTCAATACACTGAGACTCTAGCACATTATTCCTCTCACTTAAAAATAATTTTTTTTTTTAATTTTAGCATTTTCCTTAGTGAGGGACTTAAGTGTAACACGCAGGTGATATAATTCTGTAGACATGTCATTTATTACATTATTACACTCAGCTTTAGATAAATGTGCTAGGTTAGGGGTGATTACCTGATTGTTTGAAGAGCTTGTTTTTGTTTCATCATATTTGGCCATGAGGGCTAGATTGACATAACTTGTTTCTTCATCTTCATCCACTCCATCTACAGCCCAGTCATTCTCATGTGTGATGAAAGCCCTTTCCTTTTGTTTGAGTAACTCAAAGTATTTCTGTTTATAATCAACAGGCTCAAACTTCTTTTTTCTAGAATCAGACTTTCTGTATTCACTAGATAAATGAGCCGCCAAGCCACATTTGAAACACTTGAACTTTGACTTATCAACCATGTTTCTGTTTGGCTTGGCTGCTCTAAAATTCTTCTTGAATTTAAGCTTGGCAAATCTCCTGGATAGGAATGCTAGATGTTCATCAATATCATCCATGTAATCTTGTCTCAACTGATCTTCATTTTCACCTACCAGAACTTTACCCTTGCTTTCACAAACCTTTGATGTAGACTCAACAGCTTCTACCTTCATCTCTTTCTCCTCTTCTAACTCAGCAACCAGTGCTATGGACCCTCCTCCTTTCTTCCTTCCTTTCTCCATCCTTTCATCTTGCTTTATTTCAAGCTAATAGGTTTTTAGGATGCCATATAGTCTCTCTAAGGTGGACTCCTTGTAATCCTGTGAATTTCTCAATGAGACTGTCATTGGCTTCCACTCCTTAGGAAGAGATTTAAGGAACTTGAGGTTAGAGTCTTTTGTTTGATAGACTCTTCCATGCAACTTTAGAGCATTTAGTAGCTTTTGAAATCTACTAAATATATCAGTGAGGGACTCATTATCTTCACAGTGGAAATGCTCATATTGCTGAATCAGTAGCTGCATCTTGTTCTCCCTTACTTGCTCGGTACCATCACAATTAATCTGAATTGTGTCCCAAACCTCTTTGGATGTTTTACAGTTAATGATGTTATCAAACATATCACCATCAAATCTATTGTACAATATATTCATGGCCTTCTTATCCTTCCTTACTTGCTCAATATCAGGGTCTGACCATTCATGCCTAGGTTTTGGAACAGATGGCTCATTTCCATTTGCAGCTCTCATTGGTAAATGAGGACCTCTCTCTATGCAGTTCACATAGGCCTCATCTTGGGAAAGAAGATGTAGGTGCATCTTCACCTTCCAGTGGTGATAGTTATCTTTGTCCAGAAATGGGATCTTTACTCTAACATCATTTTTGTTCATCTTGTTGTTTGTTGTGATCTTTATACTCTTTGTTCTTCAAGAGCTTGCTCAGATACCAATTGTTATTCCCTAACAATGCAACAAGAATTATAGAATGGGGGGTTGAATGTAATTCTGGCTTCTTTTCAAGATTTTAAAATAGTTCTAACTTAATACATATAACAGTGTTTGATTTTCTTTAGTGCGGAATAGAAAGATAATTGAAATCAAAACACTAAGTAATAAAACACAAGCTTTAAAACTTTCTGGTGGATTTGAATGTATCCCCCAGAGATAGATATATCAATTTGAGAACTCTGTGAAGCTTTGAATAGCTCACAGCTGCTTTACAAGTTTGAACAATCAAACTACATAGAAATACTTACATAATACAGCTTGATATGTTTCTCTGAGAAAAATGTATTTGCTTAGTTAATTGTTCTACTTGTTACACTTGGTTTATATATCACCAAGTTTACATGACAATAAGATAAGATAATAAAACAAAACATATCTAGTCTAACTCCATGCTGCTTCACTACTCTATTCCAGCATTTTTGAATATTTTCACTTTTGCATGGAAATGGTAATGCTTCTTTGTTCTCAAAATCCTGCTTAACAGGCTACCACATTCCTTTTGCAAATACCCAATGCATGTGACTGTGTTGTCACTATCAACAGTTCTTTTGAATTTGATAATCCGTCGGGACTATGTTTGCTATCCGTCGGGAGTCTTAATGATTATCCGTCGGGAGTCTTTCTGCCACTTGACTCTATTTCACTTATACATAATTACAAGACATCTCATATTTATAATTTATCAACCTATTTTGCATATCAATCTAGTAGTCAATATGACTTAGAGAACCCTACACAATCTACTAGACCAAAACATGTTATTTGCAGAAATGTGCTATAATACTTATTTGTTACATAAGCTACACTCTCGATGGATGTCAAATTGTCATCCGTCGAGACTATAAAGTTCATCCGTCGGGACTATATTAGATCATCCGTCGAGAGCTACAAATTTCACTAAGTTAAACCTACTAAGGTATTTTGTTTAACTTATCATCAAGTTCACAACACATTCCTAACAAGGAGATATCAAGAAAGAACATTTACTATGCTAGGTTTCTTATGATGCTAGCAAAACATATTTCTAAGGACCTCTTGATTAAGAACCCAACAAATAAGCTTGATTGTTGGGTCCAAGAAAAGAGGGTACTTGCAGATTTGAACAGGAACAATCTTCATAGTGAAGTGCCTCTCAACTATCTGCCAGTCATGGAGGTACCTCAGGTAAGTGAGGTAACTGTTTCTGTCACAACTCTTTCCCAACCTTCAGTTTCTTTGCATTCAACTGAGGCTATGACATCTGTGACTATGACCAAACAGATACCTACCCAAGCCACAAAACCAAAAACTTCTAAATCCAAATCAAAGAAACAACACTCTAGTTTCTCTCAACAGAATCTAGTTTTACAAACTACCACAACATAAGAGGGGAGTGTGAAGGGTGGTAAGAAAGATGAGGGACATGGTGAACATAAAGAAGCCCTGAGGATAAGGTGAGAGAGGTTAGTGAATCCCAGCCTAGCCACACCACAGTCTTCCAAAAGGCTGTGGTGATTAATAAGGAAAGTAGCATATTGCTAGTTGCATCCCCCCAAAAGGATGTAACTATTAAAAATAGCTCATCTCCAAGAGCACAGAATAAAAGGGGTAGGGAAACTACAGGACAAACTCAAACCTACATTAGAAAGAAGAAATTAAAAACTTTGGGGGAGTCACAGGGTGCACATACAGTGCCAACTGCAGTCAAAGACTCAATTAATGCACCATCTCAAATTCAGGTTGATGTGGCTCCAATAAATATGGAGTCACAACCAAATTCTCTCACAGTCAAAAAACCTCACACACACAATTCTCCCACAAACTCATTGGATGTGGATATGATAAACACATCAATTCCTGATTCTCCATCTTTAAAATTCACGGAGGAGCCAAAATCCATAGCAAGTGACCATCATCTACTTGATGATTTGTTGGCTCACTTGCCATTTCTTTCTGACACTACTGATTAATCTGTGCATAATCTCAAATCAATCATCACAGATTTAACAGTAGTTTCAACTCCTACTCCATCATTTCTACCTTCACGACGGATATTCCTCATCCATCGACAAGTGATTGTCTCTCGACGGATAAGCTTAATAGAAACTATCCGGAGACATTCACAACTATTATTCGACTTATCCGGAGACATTCACAACTGTTATTCGATGGATGACTCTCATCCATTGGAAGTCTCTACACAGCTTGAAATTTCTAAACTTGTGACTAGTGTAGATGATTTAGTAGTTGTTCAATCACTCTTAGGATTGAGGGAAGGGAGTGACTTGAGTGAGAGGTTTAGTTTCTCTCAGGCAAAAGGAAAGGAAAAGAGTGCAATTCATCATGCTATTTCTTCCAGTATGGAAAAAGTGAGTGAGAGGAGTCCCACCTTAAACGGTGAAGGTGAGGGTGTGAGGGTGGGTAGCCAAGGGGAGCCCTTGATGCAAAAATAGAGAGAAAATAAGAGAAAGGAAGGTACAGAAGAATGGGAAGATCCCATTGCTAGTGAGTTAATGGATGTCAATGATGCAGATAAAGAGAAACTATTTCAGCAAGAATATCAAGTTGTTCTAGATTCTGTCACTTTTGTTGTTGAGGCATTTACTGACCCTATTCCATCATATCAGATTCTAGCTGAACAGGGAAATGAGGATGCTGAGAAGACTCTTAACTTGGTACACACCACAGCTTCTATGCTAAGGGCAAATGATGCAATCAATTCTCTGCCACCTACAGCTGGCGATGATTTTGATTATCCTTCTGGTGCTTCTGGTGATTCAAGTGAGGATGACTCTCTTGGAGAGGATGCTGAAGAGGTGAACAGGAATATAAAGGGGCTCCAGCCTGGATGTTCACAAAAGGCTGCAACTATCATCATTTCAAATCCACCTTGTTCAAGCTCATCCATGATACTCAATCTGCCATTCAAGCCACCAACAATGCCAACACCAAAAGTCTTCTACAGGCACATCTTGAGTCTCTTCAATTGTATAAAATTCAAGCTCTCAAAAATAATCAAGATGTGGATGAACTCAAGAATTCTATTGAGCAAGTCAAGGAGGATCTCGATAAGAGACTGGATTCCAAACTTACTGAGTCAACAATGACAGACATACACCAGAAGCTTAGGAAGGAATCTAACTTTAATAGAAGGGTTGAGGATTTGGGTTCAAGACTGTCCAAAATGGAGAACTCAATTGCTCAAATCCTTACCAATCAACAAACTCAAACTCTTCTACTACAACAACTGGTGGCAGCTCAAACTTAAACCCCTGCTCTACTTGATGCTAACAAAAAAGGGGAGAAGAATCTAAGTGTACAAGTCAGTAAGGTAATTTTTCCAGCCATTACATTCTCAAAGCCACCAGTGTTAGATAGTATTGATCTAATCAACATAGCAACAGCTAAACTCAAGCTGAAAGAGCAAAAAAAAGAAAATTGATGAAAGAATTGAGAAGAAATTTGGTCCAATTGCCAATCAAGACAAATATGTGAAGCACTCCACTCAATTGAGACCAATTCCAATAGATGAAATAAAGTTGGAAAACATGGAAAGAGGTCAAATATCATCTAAAAGACATCAACAGGCCACTGTGATTTTGAAGCCTAAGAAACACTCATCAAAACACTCAAGCAAAAATCCAATAAACGTAGTCTATTTAACTCCTAAACCTGATTAAAAGAAGCTTCTTGGTCACTCTATTGCAAATCACAAAGATCCAAGAGAATCAGTTTTGAAGAAAAGGTTAGCAAAGATCTACAGGCATGGTAAACTGATTTGTGTGATGGCTGGACATCCTCAATTTGGAGAAGCCAAAAGAGAAGAGAGATTGAGGCTCAAATCTCAGAAAAAGCAGGTTGGCTTAGAAGCAAAGAAACAAGCTGAAAAGCCTGCTACCAAGTCAGAAACTGAGAAGCCTACTACCATGACTGAAACTGAGAAGCATGCGGAACCAAAGCAGAAATTTGTGAAAACTGTTGGATATATTTGAGATGTCATGTCTAATATGTTTCATGTTTAGTTTTCAGATCTTAACAAACAGGAAATATCAGTTCTTACTGGAATCATGACTTACTGAAAGTCAGGACTTAAGGATATCAGGACTTAGATTATCAGAAGATAATATCATAAGATGGATATCAGAACTTAAGTACTGGAGGACTAACAGTTAAGGAAGGAAGCTAATTTACAGGAAAGAAGATCGAGACTAATACAGAAGAAGATATGCATGGAAAGAGTTAGAGGACTAGAAGAATTGTATAAGTTATCTGATTGATATATTTTAGGAGACATAATTATATTCCATATCATTTAGAAGTTATCTTGTAACTGTGTGTCTATATAAACACAGACATAGGTTTACACTATATGTATTACGATCATCGAGAATATCATACATTGTAACCTAGCAGCTCTCGTGATATTTGTTCATCACTGAGAGAGAACAGTTCCATTGTAACAAAGTTTATTATATCGAATACATCTGTTTTCTGTTTCTTGTGTTCTAAATCGATTTGATTGTATTCTACACTGTATTCAACCCCCTTCTATAGTGTTGTATGACCTAACAAGTGGTATCATAGCCTATCTATTAACAAACATACTGTAAAGATCCAAAACAATCATGTCTAAAGAAGCAGAAAATCCAACCAAGCCCGCCAAAAATGAAGAAACTCCAAAGACTCAAACCCACAGTCGATATGAGACTATCAGGGTTCCCATGCTGAGACCTTCTGAGTATCCCATATGGAAAATGAAGATGGCTATGTTTCTGGAACCTACAAATCCAGAATACCTTGACAGAATTTTATGAAGGACCGCATAAGCCAACCTGTTGGATTTTAACGCAGCGGGGGCAAGGCAAAAACACTTTTACACATACAAAATCCAAATAAAAGCATATAAATCGTGAATAAAAATTCGAGGGATCAAATCTAACCTTTTAAAATAATTCGGAGACAACGATCAGAGATCCTTAGCAGTTGCTCCTCAAGTGTGAAGCACTCCACCGGTATCCACCAAGAAAACGATGTTAAGGAGGAGGAAGGAGGTGGAGAGAATTGGGTTTTCCAAACTTTTTGGGTTTTGTGTTTGATGTGGGTTAGAATAAAATAGGGTCTATAATAGTGTATTTATAGGCAAAAATTTCAGCTGAAATTTTCCCATAAATATTATTATTATTATCCCATTTATTATTCTCATTAATAATTAAAACACCTTTTAATCATTAATCCTTTTTATAAACACTTTAGAAATAATTCTCTCTCTTGATTTAATTTCCAAAAATTAAATCCTTTAATTAATAATATTAAGAACTTTTCTTAATTAATTTATAATCAATTAAATCTCATTTAATCAATTATTAAATTTTCCAATTAATTATTTATTTCACAAATAAATAATTAATTAGCCATTATTAATTAATTCCTCCACCCTTAAATCATTCTCTTTTTATGGTGTGACCCTGTAGGTTCAATATTAAGCCGGTAGTAGAAATAAATAATAATAAAACTATTTTATCATTATTTATATAAATTCTCTAATTTATTAAATATGATTAATTAATTAATCACATTTATTCTACATCGTGAGGGATACTTCTCATCATATCGCGACTATCCGGATAATATGAATTCACTGCTTAGAATACCAAGAACCTATTCAGTGAATAGTTACCGTACAATAAACTCCTTCTACCCTACAATGTTCCGATTAAATACAAGGCATGGATCTCGTGTCAAGCCTATCTAATTCAATCACTTGCTTACCATTTACTATGCGTAGTTCTATGCAAATTAGAAACTCCTTTCTAATTTCATTCACTCTGGCCAGAGATTCCTGAACTAGCATAAGTGGATCAGCCTTGAACATTCGCTTCCTTCACTGGAAGGGGTAGATCCTTTATTGATCATACACTATCTTCGTGTACAAATTCCTATACCCAGAAGAGCCCTAATAATTGTCCCTGGAGACTAAGAACTAAACCAAAGCATAGTTCAGTGTACACAAGATTACTATGATGACCTCAAGTCTAAGGATACTTGTACAACTATCACTATGTGAACAACTGCTGACACGTGAGTGAACTCCATCAGTTGTTCAGCTGTGCGAGTCATGTTCAGTGAACTTATTCTATAATAAGCACCTACATACTAGCTATAGTGTCACCACACAAATGTCTATGAGAACAGACATCCTTCATAATGAAGCAAGCATAGTATGTACCGATCTTTGTGGATTATTAATTACCAGTTAGTAATCCTATGACCAGGAACTATTTAAGTTTAGAGTTATCATCTTTTTAGGTCTCACTATTATGATCTCATCATAATCCATAAAAAGCTTTACTCTAAACTATGGTATATCTTATTTAAACACTTAAATAGATAAAGCCCGTAATAAAAACAAAAAAAGTCTTTTATTAATATCAATGAAATCAAAACATATTACATAAAAGTTATTCCTAAATCCTTATACATGATTGGACTTAGGACATATTCCTTTCAATCTCCCACTTGTACTAAAGCCAATCACTCTGGTATCTAATACCCATCTTGTCTTTATGACGATCAAAGTGACTTTCATAAAGTAGCTTTGTGAGTGGGTCTGCTATGTTGTTATGTGTGTCAACTCTAATTCAATACAATACAAGAAATGTTATCGCGCTCCCACTAACCCTTTTTTAGACACACGGTTCATCTACGTTTTTGATAAAACCAAACTCTTTGATTGTCTCATCAAAACGGATGTTCCATCTACGAGAAGCTTGCTTTAAACCACATATGGTTCGCAGCAGCTTACACACTAGGTTTTTATTTCCCTTGGAAAGAAAACCATCTGGCCATCTGCCAGATTTCATAGTCGTAGTAAGCAGCATTCGCAAGCAAAATCCGAACTGATTTTAACAGGGCTACAGGTAAAAAGTTTCATCAAAGTCAATCCATTGCCTTTGTTTGAATTCTTTTGCCACAAGCCTGGCCTTATAGGTCTCCACCTGGCCATCTGCTATAATCAATCTTTTGTATACCGTATACATAGATTCCATTCTGGATTTCATGGCACTATGCCATTTCTCTGAGTCAACACTACTCATAGCCTCATTATAGGTCACAGGGTCGTCATTATCAATGATCGACAACTCATTGTCATTCTCAATGACAAGGCCATAATACCTCTCAGGTTGGCGAGACACTCTCCCTGACCTATGAATGGGCTGTTCCACAAAAGGTTGTTCAGTCAGAACAGGTGTTTCCACTTGATCCGTAGTAGTTTGTGCTTCTTGAACTTCATCAAGTTCAAATTTTGCTCCCACTGTTTCCTTCAAGGATAAACTCTTTTCCAAGAAGGTAGCATGTCTGGATACAAACACCCGATGATCAGTGTAAAAGTAATACACTAAAGTCTCTTTAGGATATCCCACAAAACTACATTTTACGGATCGATATTCCAGCTTATCCGGGTCAACTTACTTGACATAAGCTGGACATCCCCAAATCTTAACGTGTTTAAGACTCGGTTTCCTTTCTTTCCATATCTCATACGGAGTTTGAGGAACAGATTTTGGAAGGCACCATATTCGGTAAATATGCTGAGGTTTCCAATGCATAACCCCATAGGAATACTGGAAGATTTGCATAGCTCATCATGGACCGAACTATGTCTAACAAAGTTCGATTTCTCCTTTCAGATACCAATCTGGAGGCGTCCACTGGGAGACTATACCATTTACTTTGAGATAATCTAGAAACTCTCCATTCAAGTATTCACCACCTCGATCTAATCGAAGAATTATAATACTATGTTTGGTTGTTTCTCCACTTCATACTTATATTCTTTGAACTTTTCAAAGGCCTCAGACTTGTGTTTCATCAAACACATATCCGAATCTAGATCTATCATCTATGAAAGTAATGAAGTATGAAAATCCACCCATGGCATGCTTAGACATTGGTCCACATACATCTGTGTGTACCATTCCTAGCAAATTTGCAGCCCTCTCTCCATGTCTACTAAATGGAGACTGCAGTGCCACAATGAAGTGAGATTTTCATCATCCCTTTTCTTTTATTAGTTTGTTCAATCTGAAGTAAATTATGTCACATATATACAGACCATTATTTAAAACACCACGTCCATAAAGAATATTATCTCTAAGAATAGAACATTCATTATTCTCAATAATAAATGAAAATCCAGCCAAGTCTAACATGGGAATAATATTCCTCACAATTGAGGGAACAAAATAACAATTATTTCAAACAATAGTCTTGCCCGTAGGCATATGTAAATGAAATGATTCTACATCTTCAGCAGCAACTCTTGCTCCATTTCCCATCAGTAGAATCACCTCCTCTTCCTCAAGAGTCCTACTTCTCCTTGGTCCCTGCAACAATTGCAGATATGAGAACCATAGGCGGTATCTAATACCCAAGTACAAATTTGATTTAATGACATATTCACTTCTATCATGAACATACCTGAATCAGAAGCGGTAGTCTCACTACCCTTCTTCTTCTTCAATTCTGCAAGGTAAACCTTGCAGTTCCTCTTCCAGTGCCCCACCTTGTTACAGTGAAAGCAAACAACTTTACTCTTGGGGTCTTCAGCTTTTGGTGGAACCGGCATTTTCTCACCTACTTTCTTCTTCTTGGAAGAGTTCCTCTTCCTTTTCTTAGGATTGGAACCTTCACCAATTAGAAGAACATAAATCTTCTTAGGGGGAAAATTCGATTCCGCAGTCTTCAACATGTTGTGGAGTTCAGGCAGGCTGACATCCAACTTATTCATGTGAAAGTTCACAACAAACTGCGAGAATGAACTCGGAAGCGATTGCAAGTCCAAGTCTTGGCTCAGCTCCCCATCCATGGCAAAACCAAGTTGTCCAAGACGTTCAATCAAATTGATCATTTTAAGTACATGGTCATTCACAGATGATCCCTCAGACATCCTACACCCGAACAGCTCCTTCGATATCTCATATCGAGCTGTCCTCCCTGCCACATCATACAACTCTTGTAGATGCATGAGGATAGTGTGAGCATCCATATGCTCATGTTGCTTCTGTAGCTCAATGTTCATGGAAGCTAGCATGATGCATTGAGCAACATTTGCATCATTTATCCACTTACGATACACAACATGTTCATCATTATGCGCATCGCTAGCAGGTTCAGTAGGCTTAGGTGAGTCAATCACGTATTCCAGCTTCTCAATCCTGAGAACAATTCTCAGGTTTCGAAGCCAGTCAGCATAATTAGGACCAGTCAATTTGTGAGCATCTAGTATGCTCCTGAGTGATAGTGCAGAAGACATAACGTATATTGTAAATCTGTAAATGATAAACATATAACAACACTTAGCAAATATTCGATTTCATTTTATAAAACTATATGAATCGGGTCTTTATTCATAAGTGGCTCCCACTAGTTTACCTAATTTATTCAACCCCCTGCGTAAAAAATTAAGCATTCATAATGCTAGTGGGAATAGGGATCCTATATTCCATTACACAACCCCGGCTGTAGCACGAACCGCCATGTAATGTTCAATAGGCAGACAACTCTTGTCAATTACATCTCATGTTATTCCCTAATCAAACTTTAGCCTCTTGAATAATTGAGTCTCGGCTGTAGCACGACAAACTCAATATTCGAAGTCAAGTTTAACCCAACATTCCGTACAGTTGAATCAGTCCCCAAAGGCCCACGGTTGTAGCACGTACCGACCTTTAGATTCTTATTCAATGTACACATCTCTATGTAATAGACAAGTATTTCTTATTTCGAAATCAAATCCCTCGGCTGTAGCACGAACCGACAATGATTCAAAAATAAGAACTACTTTTCTATCATGTTGGAAGGCTATGACCGACACAAGCCCGTTGTATCATTGGCCAATTACTACTTAATATTATTTAATTTTAGAGGGATTATATTACGTTACAATCATAATCATATTATAAAGAAATTCTTCCTTTTAAATTAAATATTTCTAATCAATAATCAATAATCAGATGATTCCCAAATCGGGTGGAGCATTATCAAGAGGCGTCACTTAATAACCCTTTCTTACAGATAGAAATCTGTTGTTGACAGAATCATCCTTTCTCTCATATCGAAAATTCATATTCAATTACGTGTTTCATAAACACAAGAATCTCATGATTGTATTCATAATATTGTTCTTAAGGTTATGAAACAATTTCACTATACTAGGTTATCTAACAAACGCCTTATGTTCATTTAAGTTCACCTAAATCTATCATCGCATGATAAACTAAGTATATATCACATATATAAACATGAATAAACATCAAGGTAGGCATGTTACATCATCTAGCACATTAGTCTAAGCATTATACATCTCTATGTATCACATGAAGCATTTAAAATCAATTAAAACAATCAAAAACAGCTTTAAAACACTTCATGAAAATATAAATAGTTCAAAACTTTTATATAAACTAAAATTGATCACTCCATTAGATCCGTCTCGGAAAAACGAATCCAACGGTATATTGGACGCCCAAAACGGAGTTACGAAACTCCCAGAAAATCAATTTTAAAATCAACAGGCGGGCTATAACGCATTACAGGAACGCGTTACAATCCCTGTAACGCATTTCGGTGATGCGTTACAAGGGTGTAACGCATTCCGCGAATGCGCCACAGGTGTGTAACGCATTCCCGAAATGCGTTACACCCCTATTTTTTTTATTTTTTATTTTTGCAGCCGCCTGACAGTATTCTCGATTCCCGTGCCTGACTATCACAACAGTACAGCCGTACCTTTGCTTCCGTGCAGCAGAGTACAGAAACCACAGCAGTGCAGATACATAATATATATATACTTACAGTTTATTTATATATATATATGACTTTATTTAATTACGAATTTAATTTTAAGAACTTCAAAAATTCATAATAAAAAATCTATACATCATAAAATTATGAAAAAAATACCCAGACGATCTACAACACTTGTAGAACCCAGATCAACATTCAAAATTATTCTGAGAAACGATTTCTCATCAGACAAAATTAATCCATGATATAACTTGTAAAAATCATAATTAATTCATACAAGTACATAAAATTCTGAAATTTTTACCACAGATCTATATGCATACAACCTATGCTCTGATAGCAATGTTGGATTTTAACGCAGCGGGGGCAAGGCAAAAACACTTTTACACATACAAAATCCAAATAAAAGCATATAAATCGTGAATAAAAATTCGAGGGATCAAATCTAACCTTTTAAAATAATTCGGAGACAACGATCAGAGATCCTTAGCAGTTGCTCCTCAAGTGTGAAGCACCGGTATCCACCAAGAAAACGATGTTAAGGAGGAGGAAGGAGGTGGAGAGAATTGGGTTTTCTAAACTTTTTGGGTTTTGTGTTTGATGTAGGTTAGAATAAAATAGGGTCTATAATAGTGTATTTATAGGCAAAAATTTCAGCTGAAATTTTCCCATAAATATTATTATTATTATCCCATTTATTATTCTCATTAATAATTAAAACACCTTTTAATCATTAATCCTATTTATAAACACTTTAGAAATAATTCTCTCTCTTGATTTAATTTCCAAAAATTAAATCCTTTAATTAATAATATTAAGAACTTTTCTTAATTAATTTATAATCAATTAAATCTCATTTAATCAATTATTAAATTTGCCAATTAATTATTTATTTCACAAATAAATAATTATTTAGCCATTATTAATTAATTCCTCCACCCTTAAATCATTCTCTTTTTATGGTGTGACCCTGTAGGTTCAATATTAAGCCGGTAGTAGAAATAAATAATAATAAAACTATTTTATCATTATTTATATAAATTCTCTAATTTATTAAATATGATTAATTAATTAATCACATTTATTCTACATCGTGAGGGATACTTCTCAGCATATCGCGACTATCCGGATAATATGAATTCACTGCTTAGAATACCAAGAACCTATTCAGTGAATAGTTACCGTACAATAAACTCCTTCTACCCTACAATGTTCCGATTAAATACAAGGCATGGATCTCGTGTCAAGCCTATCTAATTCAATCACTTGCTTACCATTTACTATGCGTAGTTCTATACAAATTAGAAACTCCTTTCTAATTTCATTCACTCTGGCCAGAGATTCCTGAACTAGCATAAGTGGATCAGCCTTGAACATTCGCTTCCTTCACTGGAAGGGGTAGATCCTTTATTGATCATACACTATCTTCGTGTACAAATTCCTATACCCAGAAGAGCCCTAATAATTATCCCTGGAGACTAAGAACTAAACCAAAGCATAGTTCAGTGTACACAAGATTACTATGATGACCTCAAGTCTAAGGATACTTGTACAACTATCACTATGTGAACAACTGCTGACACGTGAGTGAACTCCATCAGTTGTTCAGCTGTGCGAGTCATGTTCAGTGAACTTATTCTATAATAAGCACCTACATACTAGCTATAGTGTCACCACACAAATGTCTATGAGAACAGACATCCTTCATAATGAAGCAAGCATAGTATGTACCGATCTTTACGGATTATTAATTACCAGTTAGTAATCCTATGACCAGGAACTATTTAAGTTTAGAGTTATCATCTTTTTAGGTCTCACTATTATGATCTCATCATAATCCATAAAAAGCTTTACTCTAAACTATGGTATATCTTATTTAAACACTTAAATAGATAAAGCCCGTAATAAAAACAAAACAAGTCTTTTATTAATATCAATGAAATCAAAACATATTACATAAAAGTTATTCCTAAATCCTTATACATAATTGGACTTAGGACATATTCCTTTCACAACCAAGCTCCCTGTTGTAGTTGTAGATCAGCCAACAAAGACCATACCAAAGGAGAAAAGTGAATACACAGCTGAAGATATCTCATCTATTGCCAAGGATGCAAAGGTAAGGCATTTGCTACATAGTGCCATTGATAATGTCATGTCAAACAGGGTAATTCAATGCAATACTGCAAAGGAGATATGGGATGCTTTGGAAACAAGTTGTTAGGGAACTGATGCAATCAAGAAAAATAGGAGGACTATACTCACTCAAGAGTATGAGCACTTTGACTCAAAAAGTGATGATTCATTAACTAACTTATATGACAGGTTTGTCAAACTCTTGAATGATCTGTCACTGGTGGATAAGGAATATGATATTGAAGATTCAAATCTAAAATTCCTTTTAGCTCTTCCTAAAAGTTAGGATTTGAAAGCTACTATTATAAGAGACAACTATGCTCTTGATGAAACTACTCTTGATGAAATTTATGGTATGCTTAAGACTTATGAACTTGAGATGGATCAAAGAAGCAAGAGACATGGGAGAAAGTCAAGGACGGTTGTTCTTAAGGCTAAGGAGGAATCCCTCAAAGTGGCTGTCTTAAAGAAAGGAAAAGGAAAGGCTCTCATCATAAAATCTGATTTAGAATCATCAAGTTCTGGTAATGATGATTCAGAAACTGAAAGTCTACCTGAAGTAGATGCTGATGAAGAGATGATGAAATTGTGTGCTCTTATGGTGAAGGGTATCACAAAGATAGCCTACAGGAAATTCAGATGGGGAAAGAACTTTTCCAGGAAAGGTAGAAGTTCTGATAAGAAGGGCTTCAGAAAATCTAAAGGAAAGGAGGAAAGTCTGACATAGGAGATTACTCAAATGTCAAATGCTACAAATGTGGTAAGAAAGGCCACATATCTCCTGACTGCAATAAAATTAAGAGTGACAAAGGCAAGGCTCTTGTCACAAAGAAGAAAAGCTGGACAGACACTTCAGATTCTGAAGATAAGGAGAACTATGCCTTGATGGCAAATGCTGATAGCAGTTCTGATGCTGCTGAGTTAAAGGTACCTCAAACAACTTAGGCCTTTCATACTGATGATATTACTGAGTTGAGATTATATTTTAAAACCATGTTTATTAGTTACAGAGATCAAACTTTAACATGTGAAAGATTAACTTCTGAAAATCTTGCTTTTAAAAAGAGGAATGATTATTTAGAAAAAGAGTTAGTCATGTTCCATCAAACTCAGAAGGAAAGAGATGATGCCTTTTATGTTAGAGATGAATTGTTGAAAATGAATAAATCTCTAAAAACTGAGTTAGAAAAGGAGAGAGAGATTATCAGGACTTGGACTAACTCTGGTAGAGCAACTCAGGATATACTAAGTAGTGGAAACTGGAAAGAGGGCTTAGGTTATGGAGATGAGAAAAGTAAAAAAAGAATTGTACAAGTTAAGCTAATTATTGTTAAACAAACTACTAAGCCAAAGGTAAATCCTTTTAAATTTGTAGCTAAAACTGTAAAGTCTGATTCTGAAAAGATGAAAGATATTGAGACAGAAGTGATAGCAGAGTCAACTTCTGACAAATTAGAACAGGATAAACCAACTGAAGTTATCATAGGCTTAATGACAAAGAAGCAGCTTAAACATAAGCTGAAAGAAATTACCAGTGTGAACAAGGGAAAGGAAGCTAGGAAAAATAGGAATGAAAAGGAAGATGTGAATAAAAGCAACAATTATATGCATGTTCCTAATGCTCCTAGAAAGAAATGCTATAACTGTGGAAACTCTAACCATCTTGCTTCTTTTTTCAGGAAGAATAAGAATATAAACTCTTTACCTCCTAAATCAGGAGTTAAGAGTCAGTTTGTTAGGTTTAAGCCACAAAATCCTTGTTTTCATTGTGGTAGTATATGGCATTCCATTTATACTTGTAAGGAATATCATAGTTTGTACTATGATTATTATCAGATAAAACCTTCTTTGAAGAAAGTTGCTTTAATTCCTTCTAGTGTGAAGTATGATGCAAAGTCTGATACTGTTAAATCTGATAAGAAAAATGTTAGCATAAACTATGTTGTTAAATCCGCTGCAAATGTTAACAAACTTAATAAGGCCAAGGGATCCAAGCAAGTCTGGGTCCTTAAAACTAACCATTAGTGGTCTTTGTGATTATAAGGCAACAAGAAGAACATCCTAGTTATGGATAGTGGATGTTCAGGACATATCACTGGAAATAAATCCCTGCTATCAGACTTTGTGGAGAAAGCTGGCCCAGGAGTTTCTTATGGAGATGGCAACATTGGAAAAACTCTGGGATATGGCAAGATCAATCTTGGGAATGTCATCATTGAATCAGTAGCTCTAGTCTCAGGACTTAAACACAATCTGTTGGGTATAAGTCAAATCTGTGACAGAGGTTATCATGTGGATTTTTTTGAAGAAAACTGTGAAGTTATAAGTAATTCTACAGGCAAAGTGGTTCTGAAAGGTTACAGGCATGGTAACATTTATGAAGCCAGACTTTCAACAAGTACTGATGGTTCTGCTATCTATCTGTTGAGTAGAACATCAATTGAAGAAAGCTGGAATTGGCACAAGAAACTCTCTCATTTAAATTTCAACAAAATAAATGAGCTTGTAAAGAAAGATCTTGTGAGAGGACTGCCAAAAACAGTATTTGCTCCTGATGGCCTTTGTGATTCATGTCAGAAGGAAAAACAAAGAAAATCTTCTTTCAAGAGCAAAACTGAGACATCAATTCTTGAGCCTTATCACCTACTGCATGTTGATCTATTTGGTCCAGTCAATGTCATGTCTATTGCAAAGAAGAAATATGCTATGGTATACTTGGGTGTACTTCTTGCACAAGAATAATGAAATTGCATTTACTCTAACTGATCATGTCAGACAGCTGGATAATTTGGTCAAAGATTTTGTTAAAATAATAAGGAGTGATATTATGGAAGAGTTCTGCAAAAAGTATGGAATCAAGCAGGAATTTTCTGCACCTGGAACTCCACGGAAAAATGGAGTTGAAGAAAGAAAAAACAGGACTCTGATTGAAGCTGCACGAACTATGCTTGATGAAGCAAAGCTGCCAACCTATTTTTGGGCTGAAGTTGTGCAGACTGCTTGTTTTACACAAAATGCTACACTCATAAACAAGCATGGAAAACACCATATGAGATGGTGAAGAAAAAGAAGCCAAATCTGAAATATTTTCATGTATTTGGTTGCAAGTGTTTAGTTCTTAAGACTCATCCTGAACAGCTGTCAAAATTTGATTTAAAAGCTGATGAAGGAATCTTTGTTGGATATCCACTTTCCACAAAAGCCTTCAGAGTCTACAATTTAAGAACAAGGGTTGTCATGGAATCTATCAATGTCTCTTTTGATGATAAGAAGATTACTGAACTTGAAGATTTCGATGATCATGATCAGCTGAGATTTGAGAATGAAGATTTAAACTTTGATTCTGGAAATTCTGATGACTTAAATCCTGATCCTATAAGTTCTGCTGGATTAAGTTCTGATGTCATTGAAACTGTGGTAATAACTCCAAAAGAAAATGCACCTATCCAGGGGGAGCAAGCTGAAGATCCTACCACATTTCAAGACTCTCGAGAAGCATCAGAACCTGTCACTGACTCTTCAAGTTCTGATTTATCTAGTTCTGATGAGCCAAGTACGGATAATTCTGGAAGCTCTGATTCTTTAACTCCTGAAAAATCAAACTCAAATTCTGAAGTCTCAGAGAGCATAACTACAGGGGGAGCATTAGAAAATGCTGATGGAGACAACATGGATCATGGGGGAGGATCCAGTTCTAGAGATCAACTTCCATCTGCAAGGAAATGGACTAAAGCACACACACCTGATTTAATCATTGAAGATCTAGAAGCAGGTGTCAGAACTAGAACTGCAACTTCAAATGAATGTCTCTATCATTCTTTTCTATCTCAGACTGAACCAAAGAAAGTGGAAGAAGCTCTTCAAGATGCTGATTGGGTGCAAGCAATGCAGGAAGAGTTAAATGAATTTGAAAGAAATAAAGTATGGACCCTAGTGCCAAGAAAAAAGAACAGATCTGTTGTAGGCACAAAATGGGTATTCAGAAATAAAATTGATAGTGATGGCATAATTACAAGGAATAAAGCAAGACTGGTTGCTAAAGGATACTCTCAACAATAGGGTATTGATTATGATGAAACATTTGCACCAGTTACTAGATTAGAAGCCATAAGGATCTTTTTGGCTTATGCTGCTTACAAGAAGTTTAAAGTCTTTCAAATGGATGTGAAAAGTGCTTTTCTCAATGGAGAATTGGAAGAAGAGGTATATATTGAACAACCTCCAGGATTTGTAGATCCTAAATTTCCCAATCATGTCTACAGGCTTGACAAAGCACTTTATGGCCTTAAGCAAGCTCCAAGAGCATGGTATGAGACTTTAGCTCAATTCCTTCTGGAAAGTGGATTAAACAGAGCCACGATTGACAAGACTTTATTCTACCTCAACCATGGAAAGGACTTACTTTTGGTACAGATATATGTTGATGATATCATATTTAGTTCTACAAATTCCAAACTTTGTGAGAAGTTTGCAAAGCTAATGCAGTCAAAATATCAAATGAGTATGATGGGAGAACTCAGTTATTTTCTGGGCCTTCAAGTTAAGCAAAATGAAGAAGGCACTTTTATCTGTCAATCCAAGTACACTAGAAATTTATCGAAGAAATTCGGAATGCAAGATTGTTCAACTGCATCCACTCCCATGGCCACTGCAACCAAGTTAAATAAGGATACTGGTAAATCAGTAGATATTACTAACTACAGAGGTATAATTGGCTCCTTACTCTATCTAACTGCAAGTAGACCTGATATCATGTATGCTACTTGCCTTTGTGCAAGATTTCAGGCTGATCCAAGAGAATCTCACTTAATAGCTGTGAAAAGAATTTTCAAGTACCTTAAGGGTACAGCTGATCTAGGATTGTGGTATCCTAGGGAATCAGATTTTAATCTAATTGGTTACTCAGATGCAGATTTTACAGGATGCAAAATAGACAGGAAAGCACCAGTGGAAGCTGCCAATTTCTTGGAGGCAGATTGGTTTCTTGGTTTAGCAAGAAACAGGAGTCAATTTCCACATCAACTGCAGAAGCAAAATATATTGCTTCAAGAAGCTGTTGAGCACAGATTCTTTGGATGAAGAATCAGTTACTGGATTATGGGTTAAAATTTTCTAAAATCCCTATTTATTGTGATAATCAAAGTGCAATTGCTATAACAGGTAATCCAGTTCAACACTCAATGACAAAGCACATCAGCATTAGGTACCATTTCATAAAGGAACATGTGGATGAAGGTACAGTGGAATTGCATTCTGTTCCAACAGATCAATAGCTAGAAGATATCTTCACAAAACCCCTATGTGAAGCTACTTTTATAAGATTGTTAAATGAACTTGAAATGGTTTCAGGTTCTTTCTCTAAATCTGCTTAGTTTTTGTTCTCATGCATCAGACTTTATGATCAATGTTTACAGATTGTATTATCTATATGTAATATGTGCTTAATTTGAAAATTCATTAAATGTTGATTGTTATCTGATGTGGATCTATATACTCTGATAAGTGTTTTAAATGTTATGTGACTATTCAATCCAATGGGGATAATTGTGCTAGATGCTGATCTAGTAGTCTTTAATATACTAGAAATCCCATGTTTGAATTAGTTATTTATGTGGAAACTCATTAACACAAGCAGATTCTGATATTGAGCTTAGTCAAGTTTACTTTGTGTATCTTATTACTAAGTCACAAACTAGATTCTTGTTTCTTATCTGTCAAATTCTAATGTCAGTAAATCTTAAGAATGAACTAAGTGCTGATAAGCCTCACTTATCAAAAGAAAAGAAATGAAAAGAAAAGAATAAAAGTCAGGTACTCCTTTGAGATCTAGAGTAAATATGTGGATGGGAAGATCCAAGTGCATTGCTGGTATTAAGTAATATGTATTAGAAAAGCAAAAAAAAATTCTTGGTGACTTTTCACATTCTATGATTACTGGAGAAATACTCTGATAAGCAGTCATGACTCACTTACACTGAGAAGCCACTGTAAAAAGAAATTTCAAAAGATGCATAAAATGAGCACAAACAGTTGAGGTGGACTCTTGCATAAATTTGTTCTATAGTAGACATCATGACTGATGACAGATTTTAAACATTTTTCTCAGTTATGCCTTATTTCTAAGATGTACTGAAGTTTATCAGACTTTAATCTTTATCTGATATTTTGCTGAATGCACACACTTTCACTCCATATGAATGATGAAAATTATCGTGGTGATTAAGTTATTGTTGACAAACAGTTAAGCGTCATTTGCATAAATTCTGAGGACAATTTCTAATGGAAGTTCTGATGATTAAACTCTGAATAAAACAAGTCAGTATTTGTATGAAGAATTACAAAAAAAAAGATATTCACTTTTTGAGTACAGAAGCCATGTTCTGATGACTGTTAACATCTGATATAAGTTAAGTTCTGATATTAAATCTGGATGGAATCCTAGATGCTTACGTGGCATTACTCTTTACTTGACTTATTTGTGGTAAAATCTGAAATAGTCATATTTAAATCAGAATATATTTGGGTAAGATAAAAACAGTCATAATCATTTTGTCTTGAAAAATTGCATGTGCACAATAATTATTAATTATTTTCCGTGCTCATTAACTCCTGCTTTAATCTTTTATTGACTGTTATTATTACACATCGGTCTAGGGAGACGAGGCATCATTATTTGTACTCTCAATAGTTAAAAAGTCCTCGCGTCCCTTGGTCTTCCATTGGCTATTTAAACCGATTACTCATCAAAGCCAAAGTCATCTTTCATTTTCTCACAAACTCGCTCTCTTCTTATATTCTCATCAACAAAAATGGTTCGTTTCAACTTGTTCATGAACTATGAAACCTTTAATATAGAGTTGAGTTGTGATGACTGGCAATAGGAGTGGCATGTCACCGCCATTCCTGAAGAGCTCTGGAAATTCAGTTCCACAAGAGGTTCACACAGACCTCTTATTCTTTTCGATGGACTACCACATCCATCTTGATTGTTTGGAAGAGGAAAGGAGAGAAGCTCTCCGTCAGCAAGAACGGATCATCCGTCTTGCGGTGCTCTTCGTCAGCAGCAGAAGGAACTAGTCATTAGGCTTCTTAGACTAGGACTAAGGCTGTTGATGTTAAGAATCTTAAAATAGGACTATCTTGTAATTTTTGCATGTAATTGATAAATTTCATGAAATGTACTCATCTGATATATTAATGAAATTTCCTTTAATTGCAAGATTTGGTCTTTGTTTCTCAAATTATATGACTGTGCATGTTTTAATTGCAATTTGTTAATCTTTACTTCATCGATTTTTAACTTTATCCTGTGATGAATGTTTTGATTCAATTTTTGATGATTTGAGGAAACAATTGAAGCACGGGTTCATGCATCTGAACCTGTGATAAATGAAGCTGAGAATGTTACTTCTCAGAAAGAAACAGCAGCTCAAAGTTCTGATACTTTGAAAAGAAAGAAATTTGTAAGTTCTGTTGCTGCTGAAGCAACTCCTTCATTGGCATGGAGATTGAAGAAAATGAAGGCTAGAAGGTATTTGGCTAAGGCTCCATCAGAAGATACTGAAGAAGCTGAGGAAGGGGATCAGGAATCTCTGATCTTACAAGAACCAATTATTATTGAAGCCCTTCCAGCTCAAGCCAAAGACACTACAAATGATATAGTTGTTACCCCTCCTGTCTCTCCGATTAAAGCTACAAATGATGCTAAAGAAAAAACTGAAAATTTTGAAATAGATATTCATAATTTGAATATACATGAAGTTCTTTATCTGGAATCTCCATCTACATCAAAGATGTTAGGTCACACACACTGTAGAAGGGGGTTGAATACAGTGTCTAGTACAATTAAATCGAATTAAGAACACAAGTATGAAACACAGAATAATCTTATTAATGAAACAGTATTACAATGGAACCGTTCTCTCTCAGTGATGAACAAATATCACGAAAGCTGCTAGGGTTATAATGAATAATATTCTCGATTAAGATAACAAATATAGTGTAAACCCTATGCTGTGTTTATATAGACACACAGTTACAAGATAAACTTCTAATTGATATCAAATATAAGTTTGCATCCTAAAATATATCAACTAGTTATATTTTCTTCCAAGTATTCTATTCTTCATAGAATTCTTCTCCATGCATATCTCTTCTTGTGTTTGTCTTGATCTTCTTTCCTTTCAATCAACCGCCTTCCTTATCTGAACGTCTTCTTAAGTCCTGATATTATCTCCTGATAAATATCTTCTGATATCTTAAGTTCTGACTTCAGTATAAGTACTGATTTCCAGTTAAGTCCTGATTTGTCCTGTTAGTTAAGATTTGAAAATTAAACACAAATCATTATTAGACATGACATCACAAATATATCTAACAATCTCCCCCAACTTGTAAATTAGCATAATATACAAGTTTAATAGATATTTGATGATGTCAAAAAGATTAAGTACAAACGCATATGAGAATTTTACTAAGTAACTATAACTCACAGTCCTTGTAGCTTTTACCATCCTTAAAGTCTGATATCAGCTTTAGCCTGTATATACTTCAGAATTTAACAGCTGCAGTTCTTGACTTGGCTTCAGTGTGTGATCTCTCTAATATCAGGAGTTGTTTTGTGATAGTTCTTCAAAAGAGTTCTCTCAGCATATTCAAGTTCATTCTGCATCCTCCTTTTTACATCTTTAAGTTCCACTGTATCTTCACCTATTTGAAAGATAGCAACCCTGAGATAATTTATTTTTGTTTTCCTTGTATCCCGATCCAGTCTGATGACATAGGCTTTATCAGACTCTAGATTAAATTCAAGTCCCTTAATACCAAGAAATGTAGTGATGATTTTGGCGGTATTAGGCTTCATCTCAACTATATCACCGTTGTGAGCTCTGTACTTAGGATAGTATGCCCTATCAGACTTTACAGAGTAAAGTTTCTCCTGCCTTTGAATATCAGATTTTAAGTAACTGGCAGCACCATCTGTTGATCTGTTTTTCACTTGAAGTAGAAATAACACATATTGTAATTCTTCAAAATACTTCAAACGAATAGCATTCTTTCTAATATGGAATACCCTCCCATCTGTCATCAATACAGAGTGGTACACCATTTGTACAGACTCCAGTTGATTCAATATTTCAGGAGTTGTTCCTACTCCTGGTTCACTCAAAGAAGTTGGATCAGAGGTAGTATTATTTACTCTCTTCTCTTTAGAACTATTCAATCTTGATTTGTCTCTAGCTTCCTTCCCTCTAATAACTCTTGCTTCAAAACCACTTGATGTAGTCTTCAAAAGTTGTGTAGATCGTTGAGCTTTAGTAAACCCAGGTTGTAGAATCTTTGAAGGTTTAACATGAACATGTCAGAGGTTTCCTTTTCTTTATCTTCTGATATCAAGCCAACTTGAGCTCTGTCAGAGGTTGCTTGCTTCATTGTGATATCAGAATTTACTAAGTCCTGATCTTGAACAACATGAGCTATGTCAGAGGTTGTTTGAATATTCTTTTTCTTCAAAATCAGACTAGTATCTTCATCAGATTTTGCTTCCAGATCCATGATTGGCATATATACCTTTACAGATTCATCAATTTTTGCCTCAAAGTTTGTCTTCTCTTTAATCACAATGCCCTTAGGCTTAGGTGGTTTCTTTGAAAAAACTTGAGCTTTATACTTTGTCTTGACATTTTTTGCTTTAAGTCTGGCTTCTTCTTCCTTCAGACTTTCAATATCCATGTCTGGATTGTCCTTTAGGAACAGCCTTTTGGAAATCTCTTCATCAAGTTTCAAAGTTTGTTCACTAGAACTCATCCTTTTACCAGTATCAGAACTTGTTCTTCTCCCAGCATCAGAACTTGTTCTCTGTGTAGAAGTTCCTGCTTTCCTAGATGAAGAGCCTTTGCCTTGACCATGACCTCTACCCCTTTCAGAGTTTCCCTGGTCATCATTATCATCATCCTTACCCTTCAGTGGTTGATCAGTTTTGCATTTGGACTTAATCATTTTCTCCCCCTTTTTGGCATCATCAGGTAATAGGATAGAGACAAGCAATTCCACAGAGTTTTGGATTTCATTGAGTTGATCTTATTGAGCAGCTTGATTCTTGAAAATATCAGATATTTGAGCTTGCTGCTTTTCTTGAGTCTTTTTTATGTACCCAATGCGGTCAAAGGCTGGCTTAAAAAACATGTTCTTTTCCAATTTGACATTCATGTCTTGCTGAATTAGGGTTTTTTGAATTTTGTTCACCTTGGCTTGAGTTATTGAGTGTTGACCTTAAAGGTGCCTTGTACTCAATGCAGTAACTCTGAGCTGTGCTTTGAAATCATCATTCGTTAGCATCTCATCAGCTTTAGTCAGGTGCTCAGCAAGAATATTTGCAGTAGGAACAAAATCAACTTTGTTCCACTCCTTGATCCATCCCTTTCCTCTTGGAGTTTCACTCCAAGGTACTGGTGCATCCTCTCTCACAAAATTTTTAATCAAATCAGCTTTATTAACTGGTTGTAGAGGTGCATGTCCTGAAGGACCAGCCGTATCAGCATTTTCATTTGTAGCAGCTTCACCAGTATTTTCAACATTTGCAGCATCAGAACTTACAGAGCCTGCAGAATCAGCTTCCTCTGATAAAATGATTGTGTGTGAGGCTATAGAGGGTTCAAAATCATCCTCTAAGTTCTGATCAACATCCAAATTCTGATGCTCACCTAATATCTGATCTTCAACATCTAGATTCAGACGAGGTGCTGTTGGAATATCTGCATTGAAATCTGCATCTAAAATTGGTGTTGTTGGTGGAGTTTGTTGAAGAATGGTTGGAGCTTCCAAGTACAGAACCTCAGGCACAACCAAGTTGTGAATGTCTATTTCAGTATTTGTACCTGTAGTTTCAGTATGTACTTGATCAATGATAGGAGACACAGTAGGTGTAGGCATTGGCTCTGAAATTTTCTCTGGCTCTTGAATAGGAGATTTGTGAGCTTCAGTAAGGTCTGGTCCAGAAGTGGGAAGTAATTCAATCACAATTGGTTCTGTTGGGATCAGAGATTCCTGGCCCATTCCTTAGCTGGTGCTTCCTTCCCTTCTTCAGAGTTTGATGATACACTTACAGCCCTCCTTCCTCTTTGCTTTTTAAGTCTCTTAGCTGAAGTAGAGACTCTGGGAGCTTCATCATCAAAGTTTAGCTTTCTAAGCCTTTTGAGGGGCCTAGAACTCCCAGTTTCACGAGCTTTCTGAGAAGACACTTCATCAACTAGTTTTGCAACAGGTTCTGATGTGTGAACCTGTGCCTCATCTTCTGATTCATCTCTCAGAATCATCCTTCTTCTTTTCTGTTGTGTCTGAGGTACAGTCTTTGTCCTCTTTGCTCTAGAAGAAGAAAGCTTCACTTATCACAAGTTCAGATGCATGAACCCATGCTTCAACTGTTTCCTCAAATCATCAAAAATTATTATTGACCATTATTAAATCAAAACATTCATCACAGGATAAAGTTAAAAACGATGAAGTAAAGATTAACAAATTTCAATTAAAACATGCACAGTCACATAATTTGAGAACCAAATACCAAATCTTGCAATTTAAAGGAAATTTCATTTATATATCAGATGAGTACATTTCATGAAATTTATCAGTTCCATGCAAAAATTACAAGATAGTCCTATTCTAAGAATTCTTAATATCAACAACCTTAGTCTTAGTCTAAGAAGACCTAACGACTAGTTTCTTCTGCTGCTGACGAAGAGCACTGCAAGACGGATGATCCGTTCTTGCTGACGGAGAGCTTTTCTCATTTCCTCTTCCAGGCGATCACAATGGAGATTATAGTCCTTATAAAAGAATAAGAGGTCTGTGTGAACCTCTTGTGGAACTGAGTTCCAGATCTCATCAGGAATGACAGTTACATGCCACTCCTGTCGCCAATCATCACAACTCAACTCGATATTAAAGTATCATAGTTCAGGAGCAAGTTAAAACGAACTATGTTTTTGATGAGTATGTAAAAAGAGTGAGTTTGTGAGAAAATGGAAGATGTATTGGCTGGAATGAATAGCTGGTTTAAATAGCCAATAGAATACCAAGAGACGTGAGGAGTATTTAATAATTATAGGTAAAAATAATGATACCTCATCTCCCTAGACCAATGTGTAATAATAACAGTCAGTAAAAGATCTAAATCCAGAGTTAATGGGCACGGGAAATAAGTAATGATTACTATGCACATGCAGTTTTTCCAAAAAAAAATTGTTCCCACGAAATAAATGATTATGAATGTCTTTATCTCACATAAACCAGTATTCTGATAAAATATAACCGTTCAAGTATTGACTTAAAAATAAATCAAGTAAATAAATACTGCCACGTAAGCATCAGAACTTGATTATTATCAGAATTTAAAAGTCATCAGAATATAACTTCTTAACTCAAAAAGTGAATGTTTACTCCTGTAATTCTTCACACAAATACTGATATGGTTACAACAAAACTTAATCATCAGAACTTCCATCAGAACTTGTCCTCAGAATTTATGCAACTGACACTTAAACTGTTCATCTAAAACAACATTGATCACCAAAGTAATTTTCATCATTCATATAGAGTGTAAGTGTGTGCTTTAAGCTAAATATCAAACAAAGAGTAAAGTCTGATTCACTTCAGTACATCTTAGAAATAAGGCATAACTAAGAACTTTGCTTAAAATCTGTTATTAGTCTGAAGTCTACTATAAATGAGTTCATGCATGAGTCACCTCAACCTCAACTGTTTTGTGCTCATTTTATACATCTTTTGAAATTCCTTTTAATAGTGGCTTCTCAGTGTAAGTGAGTCACGACTGCTTATCAGAATTTATGTTGTTATCAGAGTATTTCTCCAGTAATCAAAGAATGTGAAAAGTCACCAAGAAAATTTTAGTTTGCTTTTCTAATGCATATTACTTAATACCAGCAATGCACTTGGGTCTTCCCTTCCACATACATTTTTCTCTAGATCTCAAAAGAGTACCTGATATTTATTTCTTTTCTTTTCTTTTTCTTTTGATAAGTGAGGCTTATCAGCACTTAGTACACCCATAAGATTTACAAACATCAGAACTTAATAGATAAGAAGCACCATTCTAGTTTTTGACTTAGTAATAAGATACACAAAGTAAACCTAACCAAGCTCAATATCAGAATTTGCTTATGTCAAAAGATTTCCCATAAACAATTACTTAAAACATGGGATCTTTAGTATATTAAAGACTATTAGGTCAACATCTAGCACAGTTATCCTCATTGGATTGAATAGTTACATAAACATTCATATCACTATCAGAGTTTAGAAATTCACATTAGACAACAATCAGCACTTAGGTAAATTTCAATTTAAGCACAGATTACATAAAGAGAGTAATATCTGTAAATATTTATCATAAAGTCTGATGTATCAGAACATAAACTAAACAGATTTAGAGAAAGAACCTGAAACCATTCCAAGTTCATTTACCAATCTTGTAAAAGTAGTTTCACATAGTGGTTTTGTGAAGATATCTGCTAGTTGTTGATCTGTTGGAACAAAATGCAATTCCACTGTACCTTCCATCATATATTCCCTTATGAAGTGGTACCTTATACTGATGTGCTTTGTCATAGAGTGCTGAACTAGATTACCTATCATAGCAATAGCACTTTGATTATCACAGTAAATAGGGATTTTAGAAAATTCAACCCATAATCCAGTAACTGATTCTTCATCCAAAGAATCTGTGTATAATAGCTTCCTGTAGCAATGTACTCTGCTTCTACAGTTGATGTGGAAATTGACTTTTGTTTCTTACTAAACCAAGAAACTAATCTGCCTCCAAGAAATTGGCAGCTTCCACTTGTGCTTTTTCTGTCAATTTTGCACCCTGCAAAATCTGCATCTGAGTAACCTATTAGCTTAAAGTCTGATTCCCTAGGATACCACAATCCCAGATCAGTTGTACCCTTAAGGTACTTGAAAAAAAAAAATCACAGCTGTTAAGTGAGGTTCTCTTGGATCTGCTTGAAATCTTGCACAAAGACAGGTAGCATGCATGATATCAGGTCTACTTACAGTTAGATAGATTAATGAGCCAATCATACCTCTGTAATCAATAATATCTACTGATGTACCAGTATCCTTATCCAATTTTGTTGCAGTGGCCATAGGAGTGGATGCACTTGAATAGTCTTGCATTCCAACTTTCTTCAACAAATTTCTGGTGTACTTGGATTGACAAATAAAAGTTCCTTCTTCATTCTGCTTGACTTGAAGGCCAAGAAAATGACTAAGTTCTCCCATCATACTCATTTGATATCTTGACTGCATTAGCTTGGCAAACCTTTTACAAAATCTCTCATTTGTAGAACCAAAAATGATATCATCAACATATATCTGCACCAAAAGTAAGTCCTTTCCATGGTTGAGATAGAATAAAGTTTTATCAATAGTCCTTCTGTTAAATCCACTTTCCAGAAGAAACTGAGCTAATGTCTCATACCATGCTCTTGGAGCTTTCTTAAGGCCATAAAGTGCTTTATCAAGTCTGTAGACATGATGAGGAAATTTTGAATCTACAAAACCTAGAGGTTATTCAACATATACTTCTTCTTCCTATTCTACATTAAGAAAAGCACATTTACATCCATTTGAAAGACTGTAACTTTTTATGAGCAGCATAAGCCAAAAATATTCTTATGGCTTCCAATCTAGCAACTGGTGCAAATGTTTCATCATAATCAATTCCCTCATGTTGAGAATATCATTGTGCAACCAGCCTTGCTTTATTACTTGTAATTATGCCATCACTATCAGTTTTGTTTCTGAACATCCATTTTGTACCAACAACTGATCTGTTCTTTGGTTTTGGCACTAGGGTCCAGACTTTATTTCTTTCAAATTCATTTTTATCTTCCTGCATTGCTTGCACCCAATCAGCATCTTGAAGAGCTTCTTCCACTTTCTTTGGTTCAGCCTGAGAAAGAAAAGAATGATAGAGACACTCATTTGATGTTGTTGTTCTAGTTCTAATACCTGCTTCAGGATCTCCAATAATCAAGTCAGGTGTATGTGCTTTAGTCCACTTCCTTGCAGATGGAAGGTTATCTCTAGAAATGCTCCCCCATGATCCATGCTGTCTCCATCAATATTTTCCGATGCTCCCCCTGAAATCATGCTCTCTGAGTTGGGTCCTTCAGAATTTGAGTTTCCAGAATTATCAGAACTTGGCCCATCAAAACTTGATGAATCAGAATTTAAGTTTCCAGAATTATCAGAACTTGGCCCATCAGAACTTGATGAATCAGAACTTGAAGAGCCTGTTCTAGGTTCTGATGCTTCTTGAGATGTGGTTGGATCTTCAATATGCTCCCCCTGCATAGGTTCATTTTTCTCTGGCGTAGTCACCACCGTTTCAATAACATCATAGTTTAACCCATCAGAGTTTGCTGTATCAGAATTTAGACTATCAGAATTTACAGAATCAGAATTTAGAACTTCATTCTCAAATCTCAGCTAATCATGATCATTGAAATCTTCAAGTCCATTAATCTTTTTATCATCAAAAGAGACATTGATAGATTCCATGACAACCCTTGTTCTTAAATTGCAGACTCTGAAGGCTTTTGTGGAAAGTGGATATCCAACAAAAATTCCTTCATCAGCTTTTAGATCAAATTTGAATAGTTGTTCAGGATGAGTCTTAAGAACAAAAAACTTGCATCCAAATACATGAAAGTACTTCAGATTTGGCTTCTTTTTCTTCACCATTTCATATGGTGTCTTTCCATGCTTGTTGATAAGTGTTGCATTCTGAGTAAAACAAGCAGTCTGCACAGCTTCAGCCCAAAAGTAGGTTGGTAACTTTGCTTCATCAAGCATAGTTCGTGCAGCTTCAATAAGAGTTATATTCTTTCTTTCATCAACTCCATTTTGTTGTGGAGTTCCAGGAGCAGATAATTCCTGCTTTATTCCATGGTCTTTGCAGAACTCTTCCATGATCAAATTCTTGAACTCAGTGCCATTATCACTTATGATTTTCACAGAGTCTTTGACCAATTTATCCAGTTGTTTGACATGATCAATCAAGATAGATGCAGTCTCACTTTTTGTGTGCAAGAAATACACCTATGTGTATCTGGTAAACTCATCTACTATGACCATAGCATATTTCTTCTTTGCAATAGACATGACATTCACTGGACCAAATAGATCAACATATAGTAGGTGATAAGGCTCAAGAATTGAAGATTCAGTCTTGCTCTTGAATGAAGATTTTCTTTGTTTTGCCTTTTGACATGAATCACAAAGGCCATCAGGAGCAAATACTGATTTTAGCAGTCCTCTTACAAGATCTTTCTTGACTAGTTCATTTATATTGTTGAAATTTAAATGAGAGAGTTTCTTGTGCCAATCCCAGCTTTCTTCAATTGATGCTCTACTTAACAGACAGATTGCAGAACCATCAGAACTTGTTGAAAGCTTGGATTCATAAATGTTACCAAACCTGTATCCCTTTAGAACAACTTTGCCTGTAGATTTGCTTACAACTTCACAGTGTTCTTCAAAGAAATCCACATGATAACCTCTGTCACAGATTTGACTAACACTCAGCAGATTGTGTTTAAGTCCTGAGACTAGAGCTACTTTTTCAATGATGACATTCCCAAGATTGATATTGTCATATCCCAGAGTTTTTCCCATATTTCCATCTCCATAAAAAACACATGGGCCAGCTTTCTCCACAAAGTCTGATAGCAGGGCTTTATTTCCAGTCATATGTCCTGAACATCCACTGTCCAGAACTAGGATGTTTTTCCTGTTGCCCTGCAATCATAAAGACCACTAATGATTAGTTTTAAGGATCCAGAATTGCTTATTAAGTTTATTAACATTTGCAGCTGATTTAACATTAGAGTTTATATTAACGTTTTTGTTATCAGAATTTACAGTATCAGACTTTGCATCAGAACTTACACTAGAAGGAATAATGCTAACTTTCTTTAAAGAAGGTTTTATTTGATAATAATCATAGTACAAACTATGATATTCCTTACAAGTATAAATGGAATGCCATAAACTACCACAATGAAAATAAGTATTTTGTGGCTTAAATCTAACAGTCTGACTCTTAACTCCTGACTTAGAAGGTAAGGAGTTTATATTCTTATTCTTCCTGCAAAAAGAAGCCAGATGGTTAGAATTTCCACAGTTATAGCATTTCTTTCTAGGAGCATTAGGAACATGCATATAATTATTGCTTTTATTCACACCTTCCTTTCCATTCCTATTTTTCCTAGGTGGCTTTACCTTGTTTACATTCTTAATCTCTTTCAGCTTATACTTAAACTGCTTCTTTGTCATTAAGCCTATGTTAACTTCAGCTGGCTTATCCTATTTCAATTTGTCAGAAGTTGACTCTGCCTTAACTTCTGTGTCAGTATCGATCATCTTTTCAGAATCAGACTTTACAGTTTTAGCTACAAACTTAACAGGATTTACCTTTGGCTTAGTAGTCTATTTAACAATAATTGGCTTAACTTGTTTAGTTCCTGTTTCACTTTTATCATCTCCATAACCTAAGTCCTCTTTCCAGTTTCCACTACTTAGAAAATTCTGAGTTGTTCTGCCAGAGTTAGTCCAAGTCCTGATAATCTCTCTTTCGTTTTCCAACTCAGTTTTTAGAGATTGATTCAATTTTAACACTTCATCTCTAACATAAAAAACATCATCTCTTTCTTTCTGAGTTTGATGGAACATAACTAACTCTTTTTCTAAATAGTCATTCCTTTTCTTAAAAGCCAGATTTTCAGAAGTTAACCTATCACAAGTTAAAGTCTGATCTCTATAACTAATGAATAAGGATTTAAGATAAGATCTCAACTCAGTAATATCATCAGTATGAAAAGCATAAGTTGTTTGAGGTACCTTTAACTCAGCAGTTTCAGAACTGCTATCAGCATTTGCCATCAAGGCATAGTTCACCTCATTCTCAGAATATGAAGTGTCTGTCCAGCTTTTCTTCTTTGTGACAAGTGCCTTGCCTTTGTCACCTTTTCCTTTCTTGCAATCAGGAGATATGTGACCTTTCTCACCACAATTGTAGCATTTAGCATTTGAGTAATCTCCTCTGTCAGACTTTCCAGCTTTGCCTTCAAATTTTCTGAATCCCTTCTTATTAGAACTTCCACTTTTCCTGGAAAACTTTTTTCCATTTCTGAATTTCCTGTAAGCTATCTTTGTGATTCCCTTCACCATAAGAGCACACAAATTCATCATCTCTTCATCAGCATCCATCTCAGATAGACTTTCAGTTTTTGAATCCCCGTCACTATCAAAACTTGATGACTCAGTATCAGACTTTGTGATGAGATCCTGTCCTTTGCCTTTCTTTGAGACAACCACTTTGGGGGAATCCTCCTTAGCCTTAAGATCAACTGTTCTTGACTTTCTCCCATGCCTCTTGCTTCTTTGATCCATCTCAAGTTCATAAGTTTTGAGCATACCATAAATTTCATTAAGAGTAGTTTCATCAAGAGCATAGTTGTCTCTTATAGTAGTTGCCTTCAAATCCCAACTTTCAGGAAGAGCTAAAAGGAATTTAAGATTAGTATCTTCAAGATCATATTCCTTATCCACCAGTGACAGATCATTCAAGAGTTTGACAAATCTGTCATATAAACCAGTTAATGACTCATCAGGTTTTGAGTCAAAGTGCTCATACTCTTGAGTAAGTATAGTCCTCCTATTCTTCTTAATTGAATCAGTTCCCTGGCATCTTGTCTCCAAGGCATCCCATATCTCCTTGGCAGTCTTGTAGTTAATTACCCTGTTTGACATGACATTATCAATGGCACTATACAGCAAATGCCTTACCTTTGCATCCTTGGAAATAGATGAGATATCTTCAGCTATATATTCACTTTTCTCCTTTGGTACATTCTGTACTGGCTGATCTGCAACTACAACAGAGAGCTTGGTTGGCTTATATGGTCCTTCATTAATTCTGTCAAGGTATTCTGGATCTGTAGCTTCTAGAAACATAGCCATCCTCACTTTTCATATGGGATACTCAGAAGGTTTCAGTATGGGAACCCTAATAGTCTCATATCGATTATGGATTTGAGTCTTTGGAGTTTCTTCAGTTTTGGTGGGCTTGGTTGGAGTTTTCTCTTCTTCAGACATGATTGTTTTGGATCTTTACTGTATATGTGTTAACAGACTGCTCTGATACCACTTGTTAGGTCACACACACTATAGAAGGGGGTTGAATACAGTGTCTAGTACAATCAAATCGAATTAAGAACACAAGTATGAAACACAGAATAATCTTTTTAATGAAACAGTATTACAATGGAACCGTTCTCTCAGTGATGAACAAATATCACGAGAGCTGCTAGGGTTACAATGAATAATATTCTCGATTAAGATAACACATATAGTGTAAACCCTATGCTGTGTTTATATAGACACACAGTTACAAGATAAACTTATAATTGATATCGAATATAAGTCTGCATCCTAAAATATATCAACTAGTTATCTTTTCTTCCAAGTATTCTATTCTTCATAGAATTCTTCTCCATGCATATCTCTTCTTGTGTTTGTCTTGATCTTCTTTCCTTTCAATTAGTCGCCTTCCTTATCTAAACGTCTTCTTAAGTCCTGATATTATCTTCTGATAAATATCTTCTGATATCTTAAGTTCTGATATCTTAAGTTCTGATAACTTAAGTTCTGATATCTTAAGTTCTGACTTCGGTATACATACTGATTTCCAGTTAAGTCCTGATTTGTCCTGTTAGTTAAGATCTGAAAACTAAACACAAGTCATTATTAGACATGACATCACAAATATATCTAACAAAAGACACCAGCTTTGGAGATAAATTCTGATCCTCGGAATTTAGATGATGATATTCCTGAATCTCCAGTTGCTTCACACACTGTTGAGATATCAGAACAGCATGAGTCTTTCTCAAGTTATTATGACAGTGTTTCTGCTGAGCATCCAGTTCCTATTCTGGGCAAGGAAGAATTGGTGAAGAAATTTGTTGAAAAAAAAGCACCTATTCCTTGGGAGGATACTCACAGAGGTGTTGAGTGGACCAAGAAGTGGAATGAATCAGATTTTATTCAATGTTCTAAAGTTCTGACAGAGCATATTACAAAAGCTGATGAGTTGCTCACAAATGCTGATTTTAAGACACAACTCAAGATCACAGCTCTGTCTACAAAACATCTTCAAGGTCTACATACTTCTACTCTTGAGAAGGTTGATCCACTAAAGGAACATGTTGATAACCTAGATCTACAGATTAAGCTTGACAAGAACAGATATATCAGAACTACTCTTGAGAAAATTGAAGCCATTGAGAAGATTTAAGAGAAGCAACAGGCCCAAATTGATGAGGTCCTGGCTAACCAAGTTTCTCAGAAAGCTCAATTGGAAGAAATCCAATCTTCAGTTAAACTTCTTCTTTCTCTCTTACTTCCTGATGATGCCAAAAAGGGGGAGAAGGTAGTTAAGTCCAAATGCTCAGTCCAAATGCTCACCTACTTATGAACTAAAGAAAAAGGATGATAAAGGTGATGACCAAGGAAACTATGAAAATAGCAGAGGTCAAAGAAAAGTTCAAGGAAAATCTTCTATTCAGAACAAGTCAAGTTCTGATGTTATGAAAGCTCAAAGACTGAAGTCAAGTGCTGATAAACAAAGTCTGATGTTAAGTTCTGATATTCTGATTCAGTCAGGATCTGAAGACTCTCAGAAGTTTCTGCAAACTCTGAAGTTAAAGGGGAAGCAGACTACTGTTTATTACAAAGATCCTAAAATCCAGACACTTGATGAGGAGATAGCAAGAAGATTATTTAATACAATCCAGGAATGGATTTAGAAACTCTCAAGGAGGAAGAAGCTAGATTTGCTGCTGAGAAGATAAATCTTAAGTCTAAAGCTTCTGATGCAAAGAAACTTCCAAGGCCTAAGGAAAAAGGCATTGTGATCAAGGAAAAGTCAAATTCTGAAACTTCAAAGTTTAAGACTAGATCACAAACTGAGAGTGATCCTAAAGACAAAAGGGAAAGGAAAAGTTGATGAACCAACCAAGCCACTGGACTTGAAAACTTCTCATGATCTGATGAAACCAGTGTGCAAAATGGTTCAAGTAACTGATGATAATCTTGTTGAAGATGAAACTGTTCAAATTCTGAAAAGAAGAAAGATAATTGAAGAATCTAAAACAACCTCTGACACTGCTCAAGTTGTTGTTCAGAATAAAGGACAACAAGGTATAGAAGAAACAACAAATTCTGATCAAGCTATCAAAATATCAACTAATGACAATGCTCAAGTTGATTTGAATAAAATGACAATTGCTGATAAGAAGAAGCTGTTATGGAAGAAAGCTACTCCAGTTGAACCAAAATCCAATCTCATGATTAATCAACTCGCTACATTTGGGTTGAGAGCCAAGCAACCTAGAGATAGAGCTGGATTAGGTTCTGATGAAGAGAAGATTCGAACAGGAGTAGAGGTTACTCTAAGAGATCCTTTCATGTTGACAGACAAACCATATGAACAAATCAAACAAAGGCACCTTGACAAGGTGTTGTCTGCTCAAATTATGATAGATGCTCATGATAAAGAGAATCTAAAAGAGAAATTGATCTTATTTCTTAATGATGGAAGGACTTATAGACTAGATGATACTGATGTACTAAATAAGTCTGTCAGAGAGCTTCAACATATTCACTATCTTCTGGAAGTAAAATCCGATGTTACAAGAAGATGGTCAGAATACATTTTGAAGGCTATAAGAGATCTATTCAGAATCTCGGGTACAAAGACTTCTCATTACAGTCTAATGATTACTGAAGGTGATGGAAGAGAAATTCCTATGCTGAAGAATTCTGCTAAGGTGGAAGTTATTCTGAAAGGAAGATGCTTATGTTATAATGAAAACTCTTCTCATCCTAAGGTTATCAGACTTGGTGATGGACTTGAAAGAACATCCATTCAAGCTCTCTGAACAACCATTTATCAAATTGGTGGTAGTAAAGAAGAAGAATTGATGTAGTCAAAGCACAGTTAGCTGAAGTTCTGAGGAAAGCTGAAGATAATCTGATAAATGATTTTGTTAAGAATCATTATGGATTCAGATTGATTCAGTGATGTTGGTAAAGCTGGATGTTTTGTAAGTTGTAGTTAATAGTCTTATTAAACTCTTATTGCATTTGAACTTAAATGTTTTTGACATCATCAAATCTATTAACTTGTACATTCTTGCATAATTTACAAGTTGGGGGAGATTGTTGGATATATTTGAGATGTCATGTCTAATATGTTTCATGTTTAGTTTTCAGATCTTAACAAATAGGAAATATCAGTTCTTACTAGAATCATGACTTACTGGAAGTCAGGACTTAAGTATATCAGGACTTAGATTATCAGAAGATAATATTAGAAGATGGATATCAGAACTTAAGTACTGGAGGACTAACAGTTAAGGAAGGAAGCTGATTTATAGGAAAGAAGATCGAGACTAATACAGAAGAAGATATGCATGGAAAAATTTAGAGGACTAGAAGAATTGTATAAGATATCTGATTGATATATTTTAGGAGACAGAATTATATTCCATATCAATTAGAAGTTATCTTGTAAATGTGTGTCTATATAAACACAGACATAGGTTTACACTATATGTGTTACGATCATCGAGAAGATCATACATTATAATCTAGCAGCTCTCATGATATTTGTTCATCACTGAGAGAGAACAGTTCCATTATAACAGAGTTTATTATATCGAATACATCTATTTTCTGTTACTTGTGTTCTAAATCGATTTGATTGTATTCTACACTGTATTCAACCCCCTTCTACAGTGTTGTGTGACCTAACAAAAAGGGTAAAGGAGAGAGCCAAAAGGAAGCTAATATTTGAAGAAGAAAAGGAAGAACCAAAGTCAATTCAGTCTACTACCACAAATTAACCAACTAACCCCATAATGGAGCAAGTTGAAATCAAGGTCCATCCTGGTGTGAACTTTCATGGTGAGCCAATCATTCCCAAGGATGAATCAATAGACTGGAAAAGCTTACATATACCTGAGCTGAACATCCCAATTCCGACCACTTCAAAAAGAAGAAAGAGTACAGCAAGCAAGCAAGTCAAGTCTTTCCCATTCCAATCCAAAGCCCCATCCAAACCCAAGCCAATAGTCAACAATGAAGATCAACTCTTATCTGTGACATAAAAGAATTCTCGGACATTAATCTTTACTTGGATGAGCTAGAAGAAGTTAGAGTAATTATTGCCCACAACAGACTTCAAGAAAGATTGGTGTTCAGGGTGGAAAGGAATTCACATGGCCTCTACATAGGATTCTCAATGAAGGATACAGTATCTTGGTGAAAGTAATCTCTGTAATGAAGAAAGATTTTGGATTCACCAAGGTGGCCAAAACAGAGGTACTCAACAAAATTCAAAAAATAATGCAAAGCAGGAGAGATCCAAATGCACTTCCAAAAATCCTATCTATTACTTACACTGAAAGTAGAGTGCACTTGAGGCCATATTGGTTGATAGAGTTTAGAGATGAAAGAAATGCCAGAAGATTCTTCAGACTAGAAGAACAGCTAAAAATATCAAGCAATGAGACTCTCAAGAAAATGCAGGAGATGTTAGATCTATCTAATAAAGATGAATCTGAGTTCAACAAACAACTCCAACACCAGATAGAAGAGAACAATGAGAAGCTGGGAAAGAAGACTAGACACTCAAGGAAAAAGAATTAATTTGCTCAGTCTAGAGGAGCACCTTGAATAAGGCTTGTGAGATTTCTGTGAACTTTCTTCTATCAATTTTTTATAAAATTTACAACACTTATCATTTTTATCTACTATTGAATAATCATTTTGTATAAGGTGTTTTGTTATCATCAAGTCCTCCTAAATTTATGCCTAAAATTGTAGTAGATATAAATTGGGGAAGATTGTTAGGAATATATTGTAGGATTGATGATATTTCACCAAAACACCTTAGTAGATTTAATTAAGTGTGTTCATAACTCTCAACGGATAATCTTACTTTGTCATCCGTTGAAAGAGTGGCTTATGTTTAAAAAATATTGTAGCACATTCCTGTATACTGTAATGTCTTAGAGAATTAGAGATTGTAGAATATTCTAAGTCATGTTGACTACTAGATTGATATGCAAAATAGGTTGGATAATTATAAATATTAGATGTCTTGTAATTTTACATAAATGAAATTGTGTCAACTGCTATGGAAATACTTTTAACGGATTTTAGTGCGAGGTATGTGGTTTATAGTGATTGAGATGTCGTGGCCTCCGAGATCCCTGACCCCGGATTTTGGGGCGCCATAGAAATGGTATCAGAGCCTTAGGTTATCAAATCTTGGAAACGATAGGATATAAAATACTTAGAAATAGGAATAATTAAATAATCAATTAGAGCTCAAGTCGAGTTTGTCGTCGGGCTACATGGGTAGTCTTGACAGTTTTACCCTCAAAGGAATTTCGACTCTAAGTTAGTAACACCTTGCCTATTATGTCAGGTACCAGTGGAGCCTATGAGGGAGGTTGACCCTGTTGATGATGCTATAGTCCCTGAGCGTGACCCTACTCCTGAGCCGGAGGACCCACCCATTGATGACTCAGACAATGACCCTACTGAGGATGCCCAGGAGGAGCTGACCTTCCTGTCCCCATAGCTGATGACGTTGAGATGCCCCACGGAGATGACTTAGGCTGAAGGGATGTAGAGATGTACCCTCTCTCGACTATTCGCTCTCCTACACCACACCCAGGGATGCAGAGCCCTTTGCCCTATACTAATGATGATGAGGAGGATGTGATGGATGCACAAATCTATGAGGCTTATGACATATCCTCTAGCAACCCAGACTCATCTCTACCACCCCCGACGACCATGCATGTAGTTGTACACGACTGGATGGTGGCTCAACTTAACGCTGAGATCACTGCGGCATCTACCCGCATTGTGGAGTTATGCCAGGCACTGACAGCTGAGAGAGCCATCAAACTAGGATACCCAGGGGACTTCAGAGCTACTTCCCCAGCCATAGCCCACAGAGAGATTGATGAGATCGAGCTCCGTACCCGGGTTCAGATGAGGATGATGGTGGTTAGAGGATACATCCCGGTAGTTGATGCAGAGCTGATATTGGCAGGAGCAATGAGGAGGGTGCGTGACCTCACGCGCAGTGACTGTGACTAAGGGACTAGTGACTATTTATGGACCTTGAAGAAGGCTGGGTGACTTGTCACCAATTTTGATAGGATAGCTAGTAGTAGATAGTGTTCCTAGCCCTTCAGGGTACACGGCTTATGTATTTGGATTTCAGTAGTCAGGACAAGTAATGATGTAGTATAATCAAGCCATGTATGAACTCGGTTAGTTATTTTGTCCCCAAGATATAATTGGGAGACCATATGGTATATATGTAGCATTTATTAAGAAATTGATTTCCATAATATTGCACTTAATAAAAACATGCTAGATAATAGATGACATGCTTACATATGAATAAATTAATCCAATTGTAAAATAATTGTAACTATATTGATAAATTTTCATTATCTGAACAATGCCACCCCATAGAAGAGGAACCAGGGCACAGCCCACAGAATCTGTTAACCAACAACAGAATTAACCTGGCCCTGTAGTAAATGAAGAAAACGAAGAGGACCTAGACTATAATGAATATGATGAGGAAGAATATATAGAAGAAGAAGCTGAGGATATCTATCAGGGAGGGAACCCCATGAATGAGTTTATGGAACTTTTAAGAGCAAATTTGAACCAACAGCCCATTCCAACACAGCCGCACGCTGCCCAACAGACTGCATCCAATGCCTTCAGGGCGTTCAAATCTCTCAAACCCCTAGAGTTTCTAGGATCTGTCGACCCCGTTGAAGCACGGGCCTGACTCAATGAGATAGAAAAGTCCTTCAAAATAATAGGTGTGGAAGAACGACACAAGATCATTTTCACTTCTTACATGCTGAAAGGAGAAGCTAATCACTGGGGGGAGTCCAAACGAAACCTAGAGACTGGTGCTGTGATTCCATGGGATAGGTTTACCCGACTGTTCTTAGACAAACATTTCCCTAGGTTTATGGAAACCCAGATGGAGATTAAGTTTCTGGAGTTGAAACATGATAGGATGACCGTGGCAGAGTATGAGGCCAAGTTTACTGAGCTATCACGATTTGTGCCTGAGTTCATGAATACCGAAGAGAAGAAAGTGAGAAGGTTTCAGCTTGGTCTGAAACAGTGGATCCAGAACCGAGTGGCAGTACTAGATCTGACAGATTATGCCATCTTAGTGCAGAAAGCCTCGATTGTTGAAGCTGGCAGTGAGCAGAGTGTGAAGGAAAAAGAAAATAGGAAGAGGAAGATAGGAAGGCAAGGCGGAGGAGGAGGAGGAGAAACCGGGAACAGGAGCCTTCCGAGCAGGTTCATCAGGGGAGTGGTGTCCCAACCTACGAGAGGCCCCAGATTCAGAAAGGCCCCACGTGAGAGTGTTGGTCAGGGCGGTGGACAATCTAGGGCAACGTTTCATAGCCAACCCCGTGCCTCAATACCGGAGTGTCAAACCTGTAGGAGGAGACACCTTGGAGTGTGCAGCCAGGCGAGAGCCCCTTTGAAATGCTATAAGTGTGGTCAGACCGGACACCTTGCCAACAACTGCAACCACCCCAGCGTGACATGTTTAAAATGTGGAAAAGTAGGGCACATGAGGAAGGATTTCCCTACATTGAGAACCCCAGCCTCAGGTATGAGTGGGGATGCATCCAACCGACCCCCAGCTGCTAGGACCTTCAACATGACCGTTCAGGATGCTGTCCGAAACACTGACGTGATAGCAGGTACCCTTCTGTTAAATTCCGAACATGCAAATGTCCTATTTGATTCTGGAGCAACCAAGTCATTTATATCTCAAGATTTTGCAAAAAGGTTAAAACTTAACGCCGTACCCTTACGTGAGGTATTACAAGTGGATATGGCAAACAAAAAAATAATTCCTGTAAATCAAGTACACCCTAAATGCTAGTTGAAATTAGAAGGAAGAGTCTTCGAAGTTGACCTAATCCCATTTGCGTTAGGAGAATTTGATGTAATCTTAGAAATGGATTGGTTATCCAGTAATGCAGCGCAAATAGATTGTGAATAGAAGAGGATAAATTTAAGAGTGCAAAATGGAAAAGAAGTAGTGTTTAGAGGGAAATGACAGACCCAGAAATTTCTGACCATGCTACAGGAAAAAAGGTTGTTAAAGAAAAGAAACAAGGCCTATTTAGCTTATGTGATGGATACAAAGAAGGAAGTTCTTAACATATAGGACATACCCATAGTAAATGAATTTGAGGATGTATATACAGAGAACTTACCAGGGTTGCCACCCGATAGAGAAATAGAATTCACTATAGAATTAGCACCGGGAACGATACCAGTATCCAAGGCCCCCTATAGGCTAGCCCCAGTTGAGATGAAGGAACTAGCTTCTCAACTGCAAGAGTTATTAGATAATGGGATGATAAGACCCAGTGCTTCTCAACTCCAGTACTGTTCGTAAAGAAAAAGGGCGGCAGTATGAGATTATGCATAGACTATCGAGAATTGAATAAGCTGACTATTAAGAATAGGTACCCTCTCCATAGGATTGATGACCTATTCGATCAACTCAAGGGAGTTGTGCATTTTTCCAAAATAGATTTGAGGACAGAGTATCAACAGTTGAAAATCAAACCTGAGGATATACCGAAGACAGCTTTTCGCACTAGGTATGAACACTATGAGTTCTTAGTCATGTCGTTTGGGCTAACCAATGCACCCGCGGCCTTTATGGATTTGATGAACAGAGTGTTCAAAAAGTACCTAGATATATGTGTGATAGTTTTTATAGATGATATTCTAATCTACTCAAAGACAGAGCAAGAACATGCAAAACATTTGAGGATAGTCTTAGAAATCTTGAGGAATGAGAAATTATATGCCAAGTTCTCGAAATGCAAGTTTTGGTTAAGGGAAGTTCAGTTCTTAGGACATGTGGTGAGTAGCAAAGGAGTTTTAGTTGACCCCGCCAAGATAGAGGCGGTGTCCAACTGGGAAAGGCCAACTACCCCAATAGGGGTTAGGAGCTTTGTGGGTTTAGCAGGATATTACCGAAGATTCGTGCAAGACTTTGCTAAGATATCCGGTCCATTGACTAGACTTACCCAGAAGATAGAAAAGATTGTGTGGATAGAGAAATGTGAGGAAAGCTTTCAGGAACTGAAAAGGAGACTGGTGTTAACACCAGTGCTCGCTCTTCCCGATGGAAAGGGAGAGTTTGTGATATACAGCGACGCATCGCTTAAAGGATTAGGATGTGTGCTTATGCAGCACGGAAATGTTATAGCGCATGCCTCTCGACAATTGAAGGAGTATGAGAGCACATACCCGACACATGATCTAGATATAGCAGCCATAATGTTTGCCCTGAAGATTTGGAGACACTACCTATACGGTGAAAAGTGCAAGATTTACACAGACCATAAGAGCCTCGAATATATTTTTACTCAGAAAGAACTGAACATGAGACATAGGAGATGGTTAAAGTTGATTAAGGACTACGACTATGAAATTTTGTATCACCCAGGTAAATCCAATGTGGTGGCTGACGCCCTTAGTAGGAAGGAAAGACTCAAAATGATAATGACATCTGAGGAATTAATTAAAGAAATTGAGAAGATGGAAATTGACGTGAGGACAACCGGTAAAGGAACAGAAGGATTATTTGAGATTAAGCAAATGCCGGAACTGACTGAAAAGATACGAGTATGTCAAGAAAAGAAGATGAGTGAAGAAAGAGGAACATTGACCGGTGAGGAAGTGAGATGCGAGAAGGACGGGAAAGGGATCATGAGGTATGTGTCCCGAATTTGGATTCCAAATATGGAAGATTTAAAGGATGAGCTGCTGCACGAAGGGCATAGCTCCAGATATTCAATCCACCCAGGAAGTACAAAGATGTACCGTGACCTTAAGGAATATTATTGGTGGCCTAACATGAAGAGAGAATTAGCTTAGTGGGTCAGCAAGTGCTTGATATGCTAGAGAGTGAAGGCTGAACATCAGCGACCTAGTGGACTATTACGGCCCCTGGAAATTCCGGAATGGAAATGGGAGCATATAGCCATGGATTTTGTGACAGGCCTACCAAGGACAAAGACCAATCACGACGTCATATTGGTTATCATAGATAGATTGACCAAGTCCGTACACTACCTACCAATCAATGAAAGGTACACCATAGACAAGCTGATGGATATTTACTTGAAGGAAATTGTAGTGAGACACTTGCCATAGTGTCAGATCGAGACCCGAGGTTTAATTCCCGATTTTAGAGAAGCTTCCAGGAATGTGTAGGCACCAGACTAAACATGAGTACCGCTTACCACCCCCAGACTGATGGACAGAGCGAAAGGACTATTCAGACCTTAGAAGATATGCTACGAGTGTGTGCCATCGACTTTAAAGGAAATTGGAATGACCACTTACCCCTGATCGAATTTGCTTACAACAATAGCCATCACGCTAGCATAGGAATGCCTCCGTATGAAGCTCTTTATGGAAGGAGATGTCGCTCTCCCCTATGTTGGGATGAAGTTTGAGAACACAAGATAATATGACCAGAGTTAGTCCAACAGACCAGGAAAATGGTGGGACTCATCAGGAAAAGACTAGTAGCAGCTCAGGACAGATAAAAGAAGTACGCCGACCAGACCAAGAAGGATAGGGAATATGAAGTAGGAGATTCAGTGCTATTGAAGGTATCTCTGTGGAGAGGAGTGATGAGATTTGGGAAGAAAGGGAAGCTGAGTCCCAGATTCATAGGACCTTTTGAAATTTTGAGGAGAATAGGACCTCTAGCTTACGAGCTCACCTTGCCTCCTAATCTGCAACAAGTGCACAACGTGTTCCATGTGTCCATGTTAAGGAAGTACCATGCAGATGCACGACATGTAATAGAATACGAGCAGGTAGATTTACAACCAGACCTGACCTACATCGAGTAGCCAGTAAGGATAATGGACCAAAAAGAACAAGTGTTGAGGAACAAGACTGTGAAGCTGGTTAGAATCTTATGGAGGAATCAAGATGTCGAGGAGTCAACTTGGGAACTTGAAGACGCAATGAGAAATAGATATCCCCACTTATTTTCTAATTGATTCCGGGACGGAATCCTTGTTAGAGGGGAAGACTGTAATAACTCAAATTTTTTAGACCTTGTAAAACGTTTAATGAATAGTAACCCTGATGGACGGGGAAAACTTTTTAGCCCATACTATGTAGTCCATGAGAAAATGAGTTTCAGAGTTGATATTATGATTATACGTACCAAATGAGTGTATGTAAACGCTATTAGTTTTTGAAGAAAACGAACTTTGAAAAACGACCATATTTACGAATCATCGAGGATTACGGGAATCACAATATAATTACGAATTTAAAACCCTACGGATTTATATCCAAGTATGATAACTTAAAACATAAGGAATAAATACGAGATGAATTACGTCGCGAACCATTTACGAGGAAGTATTATGAAAATGTTTAAGCGAACGCGTAAATGATTAAATAAACGTAACGAACTAACTAACCATGGTAGAAAAGTAACCATAGTTACTTTATCAAATAGTGAGCTAAGGTGTAGGATGATCAACCAAGGCTATCAAATAGTAAGCTAAAGAGATAAACAAGTGGCTTAGCTTGTAATCTACCAATGCTAGCTAGATTTGTCTCCAAGATTGGCAACAAAGATCAAATCCTAGGTAGATACTAAGGAATAACAATCAAATAAAAAGATATCGCAAGCCTCATGTAATGCCCTCCAGACCCGGGGTATAAGTCTAGGGGTTACTAGCTAATCACCAAACCTGTATAATCTGATTAACAAATAATAAAGAAATGAATCTAAACCCCTTTAAAACTAACCAGGATCTTTTTAGGTTGAAGTATGAAAACAAGAACCACTACTACTTTATTACAAACCAAATTCAAAATCTTACAAACTCTCTTTATTACAAACCATTGTCTAACCAGTTTTAAACTAATTTCCTCTTTTATTCAAACACACACACACACACACACTAACTATCTACACTCCACCTATTCGGGAAACTCAAAGCTTTCTTCCTGGATTGGGATCAACACCTTGGGTATGAGAGGATCCTGAGGCTTGACCCGCTTCTTTACCACTTCGAGTCCTGATGGGTTTCATATTCCTTCTTAACTGAAAACAATAAGGTGAATAACAACAAAAAGGGGTGAGCCAAAAATTGCTCAACAAGTCCGCAAAATATAAACAATGTTAAAGCAATCTAAGTAAATCAATAACCTGGGTATATCTGCAAAGATATAACCCCGCGAGAGTAGAAAGAAGGCCATTACTGGCGAGTACAAATGACTAAATTGGACACAAGTTCGCATCTATACCCTGCTGATCAGCCAGGATACAGTGCAGATCTATATCCCACTATATAGATCCCGTCGGGCACCCAAGCACTACGGCCCATCTCAAGGATCCGGTTATGTCCCGGTCCTTAGGATTAAGTAAACTTAATCCCCAAAGTAATACTATCCAGTCCATGGAATAGCAACTGGAATAATCAGTATGCTTTGATATATTCTAATCACCAGAATACATCAATATTTGTGAGTAATAATAGGAATATGAACAAGGAATTCAAATGAAAAGAAGAAATCAAGAATCGAAATGTAATATGAATAAGAGAATCAAAAGAGTGCAAGCGTGATAAAAATCTGAAGAAATATCATTATTCTAAAAATAGAATAGGGGAAAAACTTGCCTTCTGCGCGACTCACTTCAAATATGTCTCCTTCGTCTATCACCGACTCAACCTACCTTGCTGGATTAGCTTCTATTAGAGAAAGAGACTGGTTTAGTCATTTCGAACTTCAATTACGTCTTGAACCAACTTCACATCGTTCCTATTGTCTACCTATGCGCTTATGACTGACTCGTATATTCAATATTAACAAGTAAGACTCGATTAACCACATAATACACATAAGCACATAAGCACATAATCATTTTTATAGTTAAAATAATTTTAGAATCAAAATCGACTTGCTGATTGCTCAACTGATCATTATCTGATTCGTTTCTTATTTTTCGGAATTTTTCGGACTCGTATCGGCACGCAATTCGACTGATAATCAAACAAATAACAAAGTAAACTAATTTCTAAAAGAAATTAGCTTTATATTATTTTTAATGAAAAAGAATTCATTTTTCGGAGTCAAAGGGCTTTCGTTTCGTTTAAATCGGACTAAAGGTTTAATTAATATTAATTAAACACGAATAAATCAATTTATTATTCAATATAAATAATTATTACTAATTTTTAAACCCTAAAATAATTTTTAAATAATTATTTAAGAAAAATCAGAACTAAAAATGAAGTTTCTATAATTTTTGGAATTAAAATGAATTCATTATGATTTATTGAAAATTATTTGATTAATTATCAAAATAATTAATCATTTTTAAATAGTTAATAAATACTAAATAATTAATAAATAATTGAGAGAATAATTGAGAGAATAATAAAATCTGTTTTTTAGAAAATCTTTCAAAATTATTTATAAAATAAATTAATTAATTATGTAATTAATTAATCAATTTATAAAATAAGTAAAACTGATATTATAATTAAAATAAAAATAAAATAAAATAATTTTCCAAAAACAGTTTTACAAAAATGATTTTGGGGGAAAAATGAATCAAAACCGGGTACAAACTGGGTTCTGATTCGGGTTGGCAAGAACAGAAACGGGTCGCCGGCCGGTCTAAACTCCGGGGAATTTGCCCAGTTTCCGACAACCTTAATTCAGGCAGCCCTGGGGGTTATTCGATCCTGCTTTCATAGGGTTTTTGATCCTTATTCCTGCAGAAACTCAACCCCAATGGCTAAAAGTACAGACGATATTTTTATCGTCTTCTCCGATCAAACTCGAAGAACGTCGGCGACAGTCGCGGAGGTTTCCGGTGACCAGAACCCAGAACTCGACCAAACTAATTGCAAAATACTCATTACATCGTTATGATGCTAACCCAACCCACCAAAACGTCAAACAATCATTCCGGTGACCGGAAAATTAAAATCATCGCTTAAGGCGGCGATTTTCCGGCGAACCTCAAACGTAAACCAAAATCAACGAAACCAGTCTCAATCAATCACAAATTTCACGATCTACAACTCTATATCATTCAATTGAATCAAAACAGTCTCAAATTAAAAGACCCGAAATCGAATTAAAACCCTATCAATCGAACTACGATATATACTATCGTTCGTAAAATTAACTATTAGAAATCCAACATAAATAATCGAACAAAGCCATATCCAGCATCAATTTCAACAGATAACCCTAAAATCGAAAAGTACCAATTCTAGCATAAACCCTAGAATTACAAATTGAAAATCTAAACATCAGAACCTGAAATTGATTGCATAAACTGAAAGAACAACTCAAAACCATTGATTTGAGTACTTACATGATACGATTTAGTGTTCAAAAACGTTCAAAATCACTGATTGATTCCTGGCCCGAATTCCAACCCGAATTGTTCTTCAGAGAATTTCCAGAAAATTTGCAGAATTTTTATAATTAATTAATTATAATTAAATAATTATTAGGCTATTTATAGTAGCAAAAATTAATACTCCTAATAAAAATTAAGGCCCTAATTCTACACTTTTTAAAATTAATAAGCCCCTAATTTTATAATTTTTGAGTATTAAAATTTAATTTATAAATATTTTATATATACAATATATATGTCAAAATTTCCCAAAAATTGTGAATAATGCAAAAATACAAATAAATGGTATAAATAAAAGTCCTATAATTTTATAAAAATAAAAATGTGATTTTTGTGGGGCTTTTAACACCCAATGGGGCCCAGAAAAGTCATTTTTCGCAAAACGAGAAAATTTATAAAATGACTGGATGTTCAGAATAATGCAATGGTAAAAGCCGTTTGATGAAAAATAAGGCCCATTATTTTATTTGAAATACCTGCTTTTAATTCATGGTTCGGGTCGTAAAACGTTTGAAATGAAAGCTATGAATGCAAAATAAAGTTTCTAAAAAATATCTTAAAAATACCGGAATGACACAGAATGCACGTAACACATAACAATTAGGGTTTGACAATTAATTTCACATAAATGACACATTAACACACATAATTTATTATAAATATGGTATAATACAGACGTAAATTTCCCAGACGTTACAAAAACTATACTAAGCACTCCCAAGACTTCACCATCATCAAGAACACATCTCAAGCTCTCAATAAAGGTATAAATATTTGACCCTACCTTATTTAAGATTTAAGTGCAAGATCCTTTTAGTATATAGTTGTAAACCTAGTTTTGGTGGGAGTATTGTTGTAATCTTGATGTTTAGCTAAGTAGATTTAAGGTTGATTGTTGTTGCCTCAAGAACATGATGTTCTTGAGAGGAGTTAGTGTGGTGATGATGATATGTTGATTATTGGTGGTAGTATAAAGATTTAAGGCATAAACGAAACTCCGATCGTGACCGTAATCTTGTTAAAACGAACAAAACATAACTTTAAGTTTCTGCAGAAAGTCCCGAAGATTTAAACTGTAGTTTCTTAAAAATAACCCTTGATTATGATATACAATGTTATAAGGATCTTTAGGCGCTTGAATCGCTGGATTCCGATTTACGGATCAAAAGTTATGGCCGTTTTACTAAAAGTGATTTACGCGACAAAAACTGCTACGAATTACGAACTTTAAAAATATAAAGGATCAACTTAATAATGTTCATAAATAATGAAATTTTTACAGAGAGTAGTATATTTTGTTTCCTAACCTCCATAAAAATTTCAAGTGAAATTAATGATTTTTCAATTTTATAAAAATATCGGAGCCGAGGCCGCGCGATTAGAAACCGTAGAATCCATAAGCGGAGCTAACGACGAAAATGAAAATGAACTTAAGATAATTTGAAAAAGGAAGCAACCATGATGTGAATAAGGACTTAAAGGAATAATAAGGGTAATATAATTTGAGAGGGTGCATAATAATTAGCGCATGAGTGCGGGTAGCCGTAAATTAGAACGGGACCTAACGAAACGAATTGTGTTTATAATTATAGATTTCAGAGCGGAACATAGAGCATCCTCCACCTCGAGATACCCCGAAAAGTTTAGGAACCCAACTCCATTTACTGTTGTGTTGTGAAAGGATTGTTTTATTATCATTACATAAATACCATGCTTACCATGATACGTAGCAATTGAACTTTTCGCATAATATAGCGAAGTTGTACGATAAGTAAGTATCGTAGAATGTTTAATTCCGCTTTAAGCGTGATGTATAAGTATAAGACCGTGAGTCGGTCGGGATTTTAAGATAAAACCCGGTGATCATCCCGGTGATATTATAGGATGATTAAAAGTCCATAGTAGTACGGTTTAAAAGGACGCAACGTCCACTTACAAAATATTAAACACCTCGAACTTTTATTAAAATGATTTCTAAAGATCATATTCCCTCAACTATACTTTATCATTCGAATAATAAATATCTATTTGCTATTCATTTATTATGGGAGAAGTATTCTCCAGTGAATATTTATTTCAGACTCGATTAAATATTAAAGATTATTAAAATACTTAAACATAAATTAGTTGAGGAATATTATTTCAAATATTCTTTTAAAAGTATAATTATTTGAGGTTTAATTATTCAACGATTAATATTTGATTATTAAGCATTAGTTATTTAATGGTTTAATTATGATTTAAAAATCATAGAACCTGATTCAAAATACTCTCTGATTTTCAGAAAATCATTCGACTTATTTTAAATATTTGGATTATAGTTTCAAAAGAAACTCCCCCTATATAACAAATATGTTGACAACGGTCAACTCACATCCCTAGTACTTCCTCCGAAAATTCTCGGAAGTACATATAAATACATACAAATCAAAGTGTACCTATCAACAAGCAATATGCTTGGGGAATAATATAAGTCCCAGATTGATGATGAGATTCTTACAAGGACAAGGAGGGGTAGACTCCAGTACTTCGTGGACTGGGGAGACTACCAATTTACTACCACATGAGAAGGTATCTTATATACTGATGAACATGTGGAGTATGCGTACCTGAGAGGGATGGACACAGAAAAGGCCCAAATACGGCCAGGGTGATAACCAATAATAAAGGGAATCGTCCATCTACATGTAGAAAAGGTTACTATTTTCGTAGTACGACTGATCATCGTATACGGTGGCTCCGGTGAATGTCCTATTCTTCCAATTGGAATTGTGATGCAATACCGTAATCCAAGCCTAGGTGCTGGGTTTACTATTAAGGTATTCGCAGGATAATAAAATCCACTAAAGAATTGTTTTCATAAGAAGGTGTGTATCACCAAGGAAAACTATTTTCGAATAAAACATAATTATCATATATGAGGTTTTACGTGAGTTATCATACATTCATTTTCATATTGTACATTTTTATGCTGGGCATTATAGCTCACACTTATTTTCTTAAATTGACACAACACAACAGTGAATCAAGATGCCTACCATGAGAACCACATCCAGGAAAAGGGTAGGAAATGGCCAGCTGTTTCGTAAGTTATTTGGTGTTGTACCACAGGTAGTCCGAATAAGCTGGATTGTTTTTCAGTTGGTTTTAATTCGGCTTATTTATAAGTATGACTTATGTAAGGTAATAAATAATAAACGTATATTTGGCAGACGTTCTAGCCTTACTTAAAGGATATTCCCCGGTAAGACTTAATTACTTTTGGGTTGTAATAATTATCACTTTATGGTTGATCTACTCTAATAATGAATGGTTCGTTTCCAAGACAATAACTTGTAAGTGTGTGTGCGTGATAAGTGTGGGGTCTTAAAGTGTGAGTATTTATAAATTATGATGCGAGGTATGTGGTTTATAGTGATTGGGATGGCGTGACCTCCGAGATCCCTGACCCCGGATTTTGGGGCGCCACATTAAGATATGGTGATAAGTTTGTGCGGTAATCACATCCAGTCAAGCTTTTTTGTTGATTTTTAATTTAAAAGTAATTTCGAGAAGGTTAGAAATTGAATACGCCATGGTTTAGTATATCATTCGCAAATGGACAGGAAGATTAAGGGAACGATTCAAGAGCCTCAAATGTGATTGGAAGCGATTACAACTAAGTTAATCGAACAAAGAAACATGTGGGAATGAGGTTCAACAACCAATAATTATTTCAAACGTTCATGAACATGAATTACTAGAATTAGTAAGAAAAGATAATTAGTATGCATTATGCTGGTCCTTTTGAGATAGTAAAATAGTCAGGATAAGTGTAAGTAAGTTGGCTTCACCGCCACATGTTTAGCATATTCATAAGGTGTTTATATATGTATACTCAGGAAGAGTAATTTAGCTCCATTATATATAAAATGGAGACTTGAGTTGAGTTATTTAAGCAACAGATAGAATATGATGTCAGCAAGAGGCTGTTAAGTAATGAATGATGCTGTGAGTAAAAGTTTATGAAAAGTTGTAAGGTTGGGGGATCAACCGGAGAAAATGAAAGTGAGATAATTGAATAAATCAGTATCTGATCCTTAGTGTGATTCTGAGGATAGAATCATTTTAAGGGGGAAGGATGTAATATCCGGGATATCGCATGTAATTATTTTTATCAATAAATGATTTTTATGTGATTATTATGTGATTTTTGGTGAATTACCTGATGATCGGTGTGGATAAGTGGATGTTTATATATGGCTTATATATGGTAAAGTATAAGTATGTTAATTTTATTATGACCAGAATAAATTATAGATAATTACGGTATTTTTCCGTTAATTTTTGGACTGTTATATAATTTTATATTGATTTATGAATTTATTAATTATTTTCTGAATAATTACAAAATTATGTTATAAAGTCGGGAATCGTCCAACTTCAACCGTTTTTACGTTTTTACAACCCGAAACTCTTCCAAAAACTCTTTCCTAACCTAATCTGGTAATTCTGGATATTTTCTGAATTTTGACATTTTCAATCCGGATTACGGTTTGACCCGTGCGCGGCCCGGCGCAAGATTTTCGATACGATAATCATTTCGGTGAATCAACAAAACCCGTATTCTCGAGAGACGGGATATTATTACATTATTTTGTATAAAGTATTTTATAAAAAGCCCGGTTTGGATAATTATCCAATACGGGTATAAAAATATATCATTTTTGTAGTTACTGAGCGGCTAAGCAACTAATTTAACGATCCAAAATTATCCAATATTCCATAAATATATATAGCCCTTTTATTATTTCATTTTATTCATATAATCATAATCAGTCAATAAAAATTCCGTAAAATATAGTGAAAACGTCGAATTCATGTCGCGTTCTTGATAATCAAACCTGCAAAAGAGGGTGTTATCGAACTCTGATTCGGGCGTTCCATATATCAAATCGAAGCTCTCGAAAAGTAATTTCATAATCAATCATCCGTTTTTATGCAGGAATCAAGGTATTTTCCTTATTTAATTAATTTATTTCAAATTAATTATAGATTAAATTATGAAATTTTGTTCTTGATGTTGTTTATAACGACTCGTGTATATTTTTGAATTATTTAAATATGTGATTATTATGGAAATTATTAATTAAACAAAATATGTGTATTGGTTTTGATCGCTATGTGTTGTTTGATTAGTATCTATGTGTAATTTATAATGTATCGGGTTGTCCGCGTGATTAATTAAGGAATTGTATTGAATTGTCTCACTTTTAAAGTAGATTTAATGCAAATTTATTTGTATAAATATTTGAAGTGTCTTTAAAATTGTTTTTATGATTTTATAATTACAATAATTATTTTTAGGATTTTATAAAATTGAGATATCAATATTTTATCAATTAATTAACCCTGAATGATTTTCTGATTATATTTATATGTAAAATCTGTATTTAATTCTGGAATTCTTCAAAAATTATAAAACTCATATTTATATAAGTTTATAATATTCTGAGAATTTTAAAATTATTTTGGAAATTTTCGGGATTAAATTCACCCGCGCGCTTATTCATTAATTTGTTAAATCCGGGTTTATTGCGCATTTGAAAATTTCATATTAAATTTTGAAAATTTTATTTTATTACCTCTTGAATATTTCGAGGATTTTGGTATAAAAATTCGTAATTTTTTGATGCATTTTGATGCGCAGCTGGTTCATTATTTTATCAGAAAATAACCCAATAATTTTCGAAACACGAGTCGGGGACACGTGTAATGTAATCCGTTTATCTTTTTGTTGTTTATCCTATTTTATTGCTTCATGGCAACAGCTTAATGTACACATGAGCATCACAGTTTCATATATCTCTTTGTCTCACATAACTTTGTCTCTCCTCTCTTAATCTCTCCCATTCGCTCTCATTAAATCTCTCGATTACTCCCTCCTCTGTTCTTACCCCTTATTCCTCTTTCCCTGTTCTCTTTACACCCGTTTCCCCTGTTTCTTTTCTCCATTTTCTGGCTGATTTCCGGCGCCGCCTTGCCTTCTGTTCTCCGGTTTAATTTCGGTGATATTTCCCAGCTGTATCCCTGTTGCTCTACATGTCTATATATATGTGTGTCTCTGTGTATATGCTTATATGGGTGTGTGTTTTTTAGTGTGTGTGTTTTGTGCGTGTGTGCGAGTGATAGTGTGTGTGTGCTGTGTTCGTGCGGCGCGTGGCCGTGTGGGTTCTGTAATTGTGATTTTCTGGTTGGGCTTTGGTTGGGCCTGGTGTGGTCCGTCTATGTGCAGTGGTTTTGGGCTAATGTAATTCTAATTTGGATTTCTTCTTTTTGTGCAGAAAACATTGATTAATATTTCGTGATATTAAATTCAATGCGCATGGATAATGGTTTTAATAATCGGTGGAATTTATTTGTAAACCCGACACGTATCGGGCACCGATAAATTTTACCGCCGTACGGTGAACTTCGGTGAGTCGACGGTGGACGATGATGATTTAATTCTAAGTCCTAATATCTTAAAATAATTAAATGGATAAAATAAGATTAATAATTATATTTAATTGGTATTGGTGGATTTGTGAATTGACGTTGTTAACTGAAATTGGTGGTTGGGAATTGAATTGTAGTTGTAGTTGGTTTGGATCTGGGTGTGATTGATTTGACGTCAATGATGTATCGACGGGTAGTCCGATAAACAAAGGGGACGCTGCCCGATTTCCGGGAAATCGAACTACGGAAATACGGGAGCGTATCCGAGGATTATCGGGATGTCAAGCGAGTATAAGTAAATACATATACGTATCTTTTATACAAAACCTGATTGTATATGGTAGTAAAACGTTTTGCCAAAACCAATAACCCTAATTTCATACAATGATGAGTATACGTATTTTATGAAAATGAACAGCGAATTGATTTTGAGGACGTGAACCCTAACTGATGCTCGTATTGCAATAATGTATGTGTTACGAGTCGGGTTTTGTTAACGCATGGGTAGATTGTTAGCGAGGATATGTCAAACATAATCGAGTGTCTAATTTAGGGTGTTTCGACCATGTAGGTTCTAGTCGAAATGCCCGAGAATTGGCATTGGACAAAAGATAGTTGGTGGTCAGTCAAAAAGCTCTGTAAGGTTCCAATAAAAGGATTTAAGTGTTGAGGTCGAATCCGGAGTGATTTAGTGGATAGACAATAAAGCCTGAGCGACAGAGTCAGCTCAGAGTCGATCAGTAATAGTTGTAAAATCCTGTAAGGCAAGTACTTCTAAACTTTTCTTCAAGATATATTGCAAATATTTTCAAACTGTTTCATAACATGTCACTATTATTCAAAATAACTCATGGTTTATATTGCAAGTGCTTTAAACTATTTAACCTTGAACCCTGGTTTTCTTGATCTCGAGCCATAAGCCTTATTATTTGTAAACCATCCTTTGTTGATTTTCAGATACCAAACCACCCAAATATGATAAAACTCCCCAAATGTATAACTACCAAACACTAAACACTGGAACAAAATTATTTGAAAACACAAAAACTTTTGTACTCCAACTATTCTTTATAACACCATAGAACTATACCTTGAAAAATCATTATTTGTCTAATACCTGATCCTTTTACAGGCTAAAAACCGTTTCTCACACATACCCTGATATACCCTTGTGATATCCGTAAGTTTCCTTACATTTTTATTTAAGTGTTTAATCATCATTGATTATGATCTTGTTTTATCGGATTATATTGTTTATCATATTGAACTGCTTTAGAATTGGATAGTTTTTTTTGTGTATGGACCAGATTCGTGGTCAGACCATATCAATGGTCAAGTTAGGCCAATGTGTGCCTTTGATCCAGTAATTAGAGCAGTGTTGTGTACTTTGCTCGGGGTTAGTGCGTGACTGATCAACAATCTAACCTTGATTTTAAAACTTAAAATGAATATCCAATTCTAATGATTGTTTTGTAATTAACTTGATTCCTCAGAATCATCATGTTTGGTCATTGATTACCCTCAATTATTGTCATTGTGACTTGCTGAGCTAGTTAGCTCACTCTTGCGAATATTTTTATGTATTCTACAGTTAAGAAGAATACAGTTGATAGCGAGGTTTTCCAGTTCAGTGTACGAGTTAGGATTCCAGATTGTGTTGGATCGAGCTAGCTGGAGCTTATTACGGTAGTGAGATAGTAAGACTGTAAGAATAATTATATTGTTCAGTTGTAAGTTAAATTAGTGGAGATTTGGTACGTTGTAATAAAAGTTAAGGTTGTGGCTTATTTTTATACTTTAACCTGTTGCGATCCGTGATTATGTAAAGCAGTGTCATTGCAAATAATATTTCTTATACAGGTTTATATATTGTGTATGTGTTGTGGACCCCAAACTTCTGACCCGGGTTTGGAGGGCGCCACAGGTTGGTATCAGAGCTACAGGTTATAAGTCACTGAAACAAGCCTAGATTGTCGGGATTGGGTAGAGGGTTAGGATTAGGAATAGGAAATAGAAAGATAAGTCGTTGTGAGGTTAAGTGCAATTGTATAGTAGGTCTCCGGCACGGTTCGTATTGCGATTCGGGATTCTTAACTTGCGACGTGATTTCCAGATAACGGCAATGGCAAATCCTGATTTTCATGCATCATCTGATCGTTTAGAGATTTCTGTTCGAGGATCGTCATCTTTTCCTAGATTTGATTCATACCTTGTTCTTTCATCAGTATTAATGGTATTACCTTCTGTTATGACAGTTGCACCTCTTCAAGATATTCTACGCTATTCTACCACCTCTTGATACGAGACTACCTATTTAAGAACCTCCATCTGTTTATTCTTGTTTTACTGGACACTCAGTTGTGAGTGTATCTCTTTAGTTTACTATACACCATGTTTTATGCCCTCAGTTTAAACCCTATCTTATGGAGCAACAGTATTTACGAGGATGGATTCGATAGCAACAGCAAATGGTAAGTGCATGAGATATTAATAAAGGTGAGAAGGAGTTTTGAAAGAGAATTAGAGAAGAGTATGGATCTGGAGCTTTCCTAGGAGTTAGATAATGGTGTTATGACAATGTGATATATTTGTAGTAACAATGTGATGTGTCGTCAGTGGACTTGTTGACTATTGGATAACCTGTTCTACTTAACGATTACAAAGTTGATGATGGGAGCATTACCAGTATGAAAGTGTTGATGTGAAGCCACGAATACAATAACATGCAACGACAATTGAAGTTTTCGTCGATTAAGGAAGGCAAATGGACCCAATAAAGGAGAGAGGGTAGATTGAAGTAAATGGATCTTTATGTGATCGTTTCTTTAAATTGGTACCTTGTTATAAGAAGGAAAGACAACAACCAACTCATATAGTATGGACAACCAGATTTGTGATTTTCAAAATTTTTAACAAGTTTTCGAAAAAGATTTTTCCTTATAAAATTTCTAAAAGCCTTTTTGAATAAAATAAGTTTTAAACATTGGTTGTCAAGTTACTACTTGAGTTTCTTGTTTGTTAAAAGACCCGGATTACCTGGAAAGATACTTGTTTCAGACTTGGTATTGTTAATTCAGAAAACAAAGTAACCCGCGATTATGAAGAAGTTGATTATTCCTAACGCTAAGGTGCAAATATTATTTGACAAGGTTAATAACAGAAACCGCGTACGGAGTAATTATTCATCCAGTTGCAGAGACCATTTAAGTTTAAAGAATGCATTGATTTAACAGAAGCCTGGGCATGACTGAAGAAGATTGGGAAGATTTCCAGACCTTTCCAAAAGAAGAATATTATTAACAAAAGGATCGTTATGTTGAATGATTCGGGATTATTCTAAATTGAAAAAAAAAGGAAACTCGAGGTCATCTGATAGGGACGCCATTATGATCGAATTGTTAAAGTATTATACATGTAGGTGCGATGTTAAAGACGCAAGACATGACAAGTAAGAATTTACCATAATGCTTAATTTGCGAAGGCATTTCAACGTACTTTCTAAAGTTGTTATATGGAATAATGGAAATATGATCGAACAAGCTCGAAAGATGAATACAAGTGAATATGGATGGTGACCAATGGTGTCGTTCTTGTCTTCAATATTACAGCGTATATTCCTTTTTAATTCCAAAAAATATATGAACTTCTTTTCTTAATAAACTCCTTATGATGATATCAAAAAGGAGGATATTGCATTCCTTTCAAATTTAAATTGTTCCCCTCAAGTTTTGCTCTTTGATTGGGGCAAACAGAGTTAGGGTGAGACGCTTTATCGGAATGACGAAGAGTCGGGTGGGACGCCACCTAATCATGTGCTGCATGCCATATGGTACGAAAGACTGGCCATCTTAAGTACCAATGTGGTTGTCTCGTTCATATTCAAATCATCACTTCTTCTTTCTTTCCAACTCTAAGTTTATTAAAATTTTGAATCCTTCTAGTTGTTCTGTCGTACTGTGTTCTTTGCAAAAGTTTTTTGAGTAAAAATCAACGTATTATGAACCAAGCGGGCAAAATTCCATCTACCTCTCATGCATGGAAAGGAAACAAGGGCATATGGTGAGAATTGCAAATTACTAACCCAGTCAGGAATGCAATAAGAATCAAGGGAATCTACTCCAATAAGGAATACGTCTTCGAGAACGAGATTATGCGATTTTCCTGTGAAATATGTTATTCAGAATATGGACGTGATGACATGGATGATTATGGTGAATACCTTATGCGTTAAAGTATTAAAAGATGTGAGAGAAACTTAATTGTTTATCTCTCAAGGTTTTGTTGATGAGATGAATCACCCTGTTAAATCGATAAGATTATGATTAAAGGAATAACAAGTTAAGAACGTGTAATTGTTAAATAAGTAAGTACCAATGGTGGAATTGAGATTTTTGGCAATAAGTTGTGAAGAATTAATATCAATTGAGATAAGAGGATTTGACATTATTCTAAGGAATGGATTAACTATTTAAACATGATGCCTAGATAAACCGTCGTGATGAAGAGATAGTCCTGAAGACGTCAAATGAGAATATGATGAGGTATAAAGGGAGAAGGAGGGTAAAGAATTTGTTAACGATGATTACGGTGATCAAGATGTGAGCATTATGGTGATTATGAGATAAATAAAAGTCAGAAGCAAACAAAATTTGAAGATTTTATAGCAATTAAGGAGTTTCAAGATATGTTTCCCGATGAGTTATCAATATTTCCTCCAGATAGAGAAATAAAGCTCGCGATTGATTTAGCACCTGAGACGAAGCCAGTGACCAAGGCCTTAGCTAAAATGGTACCAGTTAAAATGTGGAAGTTAGCAAAGCAGATGCAAGAGATGTTAGAAGAAGGAACGATTAGACCTAGTGTGCCCCCTAAAGTGCACCGGTATTAATTGTTAATAAGAAAGATGGAAGTTTGAGATTATGCGTCGACTAACGAAAGCTCAATAAGTTTAATATCAAAAGTAAGTATCTGTTACCTCGAACTACTGATTTGTTGATCAAACAGAAGAAGCAAAGTATTTTCTAAACTTCATTTAAGATTTGGGTTTTACCAATTGGAGATTGAACCTATTGATATATCAAGGATAATTTTCAGAACCAAGTACTGCTGCTATAAAATTCTAACAATGTCATTTGGATTAACCAATATACTAGTAATATTTAAACTTGGTGGACAGAATCTTTAAGGAATATCTGGATGAGTTGTATTTGTGTTACTTAAATTCAATGGAGGACCATGCGAAGCATTTAATGACAACTGGGGAATCGGAGAAGAAAGAAGTTGTATGTAAAGTTTGCAAGGTGAAAGTTTTGATGGTAGAAAGCATAAGTAATCAGTGAGGAGGAGACCAAAGGAGATCAAGTAGAAATCAAAGTTACTATGAATAAAGAAAGGCCAAAAAGCACCAATAAAAGTAAGAAGTTTTACCATGGACCGGTTATTATTGAAAATTTGTGCAAGATTTCTTGAAAGTTGCAATACCTTTGACGAATCTAACCAGGAAAAGTAAGAAGTTTATATGAAATGGAGAAGGGTAGAGAAAGTTTTGCAGAGTTAAAGGAGAGAATGGTTACAGCCCTTGATTTATCACTTTGAAGGTATCAAGGAGATTTTGTAGTTTGTAGTGATATTTCTCCTAAGGGAATAGGATGTGTGTTGATGCAGCACAATAAAGTTATTGTATATGCATCCAGACATCCAAAACCTTATAAGCAGAAGTATCCTACTCATAATTTGGGACTAGAAGTAATAATATTCGCTTTGAAAGATTGGGAAACATGATATGTGTGAAGAAAGGTGTAAGATCTATACGGACCATAAAAGTTTGAAGTATGTACTCACGAGGAAAAGCAAATGTAGAGGCAGGAGATAAGAAAAAAGGAGAGAACGAACATAGAAACTGTACCAGAAGAATTATCTATGAAATTTTAGAAGTTGGAGTTGGAAGTCAGATATATAATCCCAAGGAAACAAGGATGGGTAGTATGACCTTTCATTTAGAATTGTTAAGAAAAGATAAGGAGATGTCAAGAGAAGATAATGGATCACGATGTTAACAGTTAGTAAGAGGAGGATTATGCATCCAGAAGAACGATCCCGATATTCCTAGGTTTTCTTCCAGCACTTAGATGCTACAGGTAAAAGAATTAAGAAATGAGATTCTACCGGGAATTCACGAGATAAAGTATTTAATGCTAAGATATACGGAAATTTAAAGAAAATAGTGATAACCAGGTATAAGAAGGAAATTTCAAGATGGATTAGGAAGTGTTGGACATGTCAAAGGATTAAGGCGAAGTAGTGGAGGCCTAGTGGATAAGGCAGACCTAGGGAATGGTTTTATAAAAAGCGAATCGTAAAGTGTACCAGTGATGTTAAGGGAGAAAAGGAATGAAATTATGAGAGTATGTACTGATTATCGGGAGTTGGACAAAACAACAAATAAAAATAAGTGACCCCTATAAAGAATTAATTACTTACGAGACCTAATTCAAGAAGTGTGTTATATTTCGGGGATTAACTTAAGATCCGACCTGAGAACATATCAGAGATTATGATTAAAGTGAGTTATGAGCATTGCAGGCTCTAGTGATATCATGTGAAGTAACAAATGTATCAGTTGACTATAAGGAATTAAGGAACCTGGTGTATAAAGAGTACTCGAACAAGCAAACTGTATTTATTGATAACACCCTCAGCTACTCAAAGAATAAGAAAGTCTACATGGAATGCCCAAGGATTTTCCTCCAGAGATTAGAAGGAAAGCAACTATACGTTAAGTCTTCGAGTATGAAATTTTGACCGAGGTTAACAAAAGATTCTGATTAATCCACTAACAATTACCTAAACAAAGCCGCATGGTAACAGATGCCTTGTGCAGAAAGAAAGGATTGGGTGTAATTAAAACCCATGAGGAGTTATTAAAGGAATTGGAAAAAGTAGAATATGAAGTTCAATTACCTAAAGGTGATAATAAGTGAATATATGATATTACTTTTCGACCTTAACGGATAGAAACGAGTAGGAGATGTTTAAATGTTTGGGAAGCTAAAGTTGAGAATGAGCACCGCCTATCATCCTTAAACGGAGAGTCAAAGTGAGGAAATGATTCAGGAAGTATAATATATGTTGAAAGGTTGAGTTTTAAGGGAACACTGGAATGATCATTTATCATCGATGTCAGCTTTAGAATACCACTTTACCAAGCCTTATATAGACACAATTGTAAGTCCCCACTTTATTAAAATAAAGTGGGAGAAAGAAAGTCGTCAAATCCTACGTTAATCCAGCACACCAAGAGCGTAACGATATTGATTAAAGCAGTTCATAGTAGATAAATAAAGAAGCGGAATTATATCAAGGGAAAGTATGAATATAGAAATAGGACCAGTAGTGTTAGTAAAAGTGTCATCTTGTAAGAGACTGGATAAGTCTGAGTAGAAGGGACAGGTTAAGTCCTAAAATTAGTAAACCATTGGAGGTATTGATAGATATAGATAAAATTGTTCATGAATTGATGTTACCGTCACAATAGTGTGTGTACATATAATGTGTTCTGTGTGTTAATGTTAAGGTGATAACTATCTGAGTTAATGTTAAGGTGATAACTATCTGATTCGAATCAAGTGATTGATTAAGAGCCAATGGGCTCTTGTCCAAGTTGTTCTGCATATAGTGATCGATCCAAATTCTTGATAGTTAAAGGCAAGTCATTGGAAATGAGTGTATATCTATAGTGAGTATGTTTGAACCCTCGAGTAGAAGGGTCTACTTGAGAATTAAAGTCAGATATGCTTCATAAATATCCTCACTTGTGTAGTTAGACTAGATTCTGAGGAAAGAATCTCTTTAAGGGGGAGGATATAACGACTCGTGTATATTTTTGGATTATTTAAATATGTGATTATTATGAAAATTATTAATTAAACAAAATATGTGTATTGGTTTTGATCACTATGTGTTGTTTGATTAGTATCTATGAGTGATTTATGATGTATCGGGTTGTCCGCGTGATTAATTAAGGAATTGTATTGAATTGTCTCACTTTTAAAGTAGATTTAATGCAAATTTATTTATATAAATATTTGAAGTATCTTTAAAATTGTTTTTATGATTTTATAATTACAATAATTATTTTTAGGATTTTATAAAATTGAGATATCAATATTTTACAAATGAGTATCACAGTTTCATATATCTCTTTGTCTCACATAACTCTGTCTCTCCTCTCTTAATCTCTCCCATTCGCTCTCATTAAATCTCTCGATTACTCCCTCCTCTGTTCTCACCCCTTAATACTCTTTCCCTGTTCTCTTTACACCCATTTCCGCTGTTTCTTTTCTCCATTTTCTGGCCGATTTCCGGCGCCGCCTTGCCTTCTGTTCTCCGGTTTAATTCTAGTGATTTTTCCCGGATTTATCCCTGTTGCTCTACATGTCTACATATATGTATGTCTCTGTGTATATGCTTATATGGGTGTGTGTGTTTTAGTGTGTGTGTTTTGTGCATGTGTGCGAGTGATAATGTGTGTGTTGTGTTCATGCGGCGCGTGGCCATGTGGGTTCTGTGATTGTGATTTTCTGGTTGGGCTTTGGTTGGGCCTGGTGTGGTCCGTCTATGTGCAGTGGTTTTGGGCTGATGTAATTCTAATTTGGATTTCTTCTTTTCGTGCAGAAAACTTTAATTAATATTTTGTGATATTAAATTCAATGCGCATGGATAATGGTTTTAATAATTAGTGGAATTTATTTGAAAACCCGACACGTATCGGGCACCGATAAATTTTACCGCCGTCGACGGTGAACTTCAGTGAGTCGATGGTGGACGATGATGATTTAATTCTGAGTCCTAATATCTTAAAATAATTAAATGAATAAAATACGATTAATAATTATATATAATTGGTATTGGTGGATTTGTGAATTGACGTTGTTAACTGAAATTGGGGGTTGGGAATTGAATTATAGTTGTAGTTGGTTTGGATCTGGTTGTGATTGATTTGATGTCGATGATGTGTCGACGGGTAGTCCGATAAACAAAGGGGACGCTGTCCGATTTCCGGGAGATCGAACTACGAAAATACGGGAGCGTATCCGAGGATTATCGAGACGTCGAGCGAGTATAAGTAAATACATATACGTATCTTTTATACAAAACCTGATTGTATGTGGTAGTAAAACATTTTGCCAAAACCAATAACCCTAATTTCATACAATGATGAGTATATGTATTTTCTGAAAATGAACACCGAATTGATTTTGAGGACGTGAACCCTGACTGATGCTTGTATTGCAATAATGTATGTGTTACGAGCCGGGTTTTGTTAACGCATGAATAGATTGTTAGCGAGGATATAACAAGCATAATCGAGTGTCTAAGTTAGGGTGTTTTGACCTTGTAGGTTCTAGTCGGAATGCCCGAGAATTGGCATTGGACGAAAGATAGTTGGTGTTCAGTCGAAAAGCTCCGTAAGGTTCCAATCAAAAGATTTAAGTGTTGAGGTCAAACCCAGAGTGATCTAGTTGATAGACAATAAAGCCTGAGCGACAGAGTCAGCTCAGAGTCGATCAGTAATAGTTGTAAAACCCTGTAAGGCAAGTACTTCTGAACATTTCATCAAGATATATTGCAAATATTTTCGAACTGTTTCATAACATGTCGCTATTATTCAAAATAACTCATGCTTTATATTGCAAGTGCTTTAAACTATTTAACCTTGAACCCTGGTTTTCTTAATCTCGAGCCATAAGCCTTATTCTTTGTAAACCATCCTTTGTTGATTTTCAGATACCAAACCACCCAAATATGATACTACTCCCCAAATGTATAACTACCAAACACTAAATACTGGAACAAAAGAGTTTGAAAACACAGAAACTTTTATACTCCAACTATTCTTTATAACACCAAAGAACTATACCTTGAAAAATCATTATTTGTCTAATACCTGATCCTTTTACAGACTAAAAACCGTTTCTCACACATACCCTGATATACCCTTGTGATATCCATAAGTTTCCTTACATTTTTATTTAAGTGTTTAATCATCATTGATTATGATCTTGTTTTATCAGATTATACAGTTTATCATATTGAACTGCTTTAGAATTGGATAGTTTTTTTTGTGTATGGACCAGATTCGTGGTCAGACCATATCAATGGTCAAGTTAGGCCAATATGTGCCTTCGATCCAGTAATTAGAGCAGTGTTGTGTGCTTTGCTCGGGGTTAGTGCGTGACTGATCAGCAGTCTAACCTTGGTTTTAAAACTTAAAATGAATATCCAATTCTAATGATTGTTTAGCAATAAACTTGATTCCTCAGAATCATCTCGTTTGATCATTGATTACCCTCAATTATTTGCTGAGCTAGTTAGCTCACTCTTGCGAATCTTTTTATGTATTCTACAGTTAAGAAGAATACGGTTGATAGCGAGGTTTCCCAGTTCAGTGTACGAGTTAGGATTCTAGATTGAGTTGGATCGAGCTAGCTGGAGCTTATTACGGTAGTGAGATTGTAAGACCGTAAGAATAATTATATTGTTCAGTTGTAAGTTAAATTAGTTGGGATTTGGTACGTTGTAATAAAAGTTAAGGTTGTGGCTTGTTTTCATACTTTAACCTGTTGCGATCCGTGATTATGTAAAGCAGGGTCATTGCAAATAATATATCTTATACAGGTTTATATATTGTGTATGTGTTGTGGACCCCAAACTTCTGACCCGGGTTTGGAGGGCGCCACATTATTGATATGATTTGATGATTCCATCATGTAGATAATATTTATTATGGTCATTTTGGTATATTATATGTCAAAAACTGAGTTCAATAACATATAGAAAAGGGTGTTTGATTCTTGAATATTAAAATTAGGGTTCTAATAGTTTGAATGTTCTTGATTCAAATTGGGTATTTCATTTTTGTTGATTCTGGGGTGAATTAAGCGATAACAGTCAACAGATCGTCCAAAAATAAAGCAAATCATGTTTTTAAAAGTCGTATTAGAAGCTTGTACTGTAGTGGCCGGATTTTTTGAGCTCCCGCCGACATCAATGGCGATTTCGCCGGATTCTGAAATTAACAGTTGGTTTATAGTGATTGTTGCATGAAATGATATCTTGGGGAGACAAGGAAGAGATTACGCGCTGTAACCACATGAAACAGGGCTGTTTTGGACCCGTATTAAGGTCGCCGGAGTCTGGCGACGACCACCGGAAACTGGGTTTGTCCGAGAAACCTGCGGTTCGTCCCGACCCGGTTATCAACCCGTTTATTTATTTACCTGACCCAGTTTTGATCCTCTGAAAATCATTTGCAAAACCTGAATTATATTTCTTAATTCTTTTATTCAAAAATTATTTTAAATTTTGTTCTATTTCTAAAAATTGATTTTAAAATTTAAAAATCTAAATTTAATTCTGAAAATTTATTTTAAATTCAGAAAAGTTATTTTTAAGTATTTAAAAATAAATTTATTTTATGTTAATTAATTTTAATTATTTTAATTAATCGATTAATTTGATATTAATTGATTAATTAATTTAATTAATTATTAATTGATTTTAATTAATTTAATAATTATATTTAATTATTTAAAATTGATTTAAAAATCTTGAAAAATAGTTTCGAGCTTTAAAAAAAATTAAAAATTATTTTAAAAGCGATAATTAGTACTAAATCATTTTAAAGCTAGATTCGGGCGTATGAACCCTATTATTTAATTATAAAATGATTTGAAAACCCGTTTTAACTCTGAAAAATGTTCAAAAATTCGTTAAAAATACCTGGAAAATCATTTTGACCTCGAATCTTCTTTGAAAAATTATTTTGATCGAATATCTTGTGTGATATGTGCTACGTGCTATCTGATTGATGTGTTATATGCCTATGTGGTTATTGTTTGACTGTTTTAGTCATAACTTTCAATCCGTAAATCAGATTTGGGTAAAATGAAGGGTAGATAAAAGCTTATATCGTCTATGTGACGATTAAAATGATATGAGATTGAGTATTGATAGGTACTTGTGATGCCTAGCAGAGTAATCGAGGAAAAAAAATAGAAAGCCAGTGATCAGTAAATAGAGCTAAAGCGTAGAAAAAGAAAGCAAGTGATCGGTGAATAAAAGCAAGGCATAGAAAAAGAAGATAAGTGGTTATTGAAACGATAGATGAATGTAAGTGAAGCTAGTAATCATCCGTGATAAGGCAAGTACTTATGAACCTTCTTCAAGATATATTGCAAATATTTTCACACTTTCACATAACATGCTGGTAGTATTCAAAATAAATCTTGTTTTATATTGCAAACGCTTTAAACTATTCAACCTTAAATCCTGATTCTTATTGATCTTGAGCCATAAGACTTATTCTTTATAAACCATTGATTGTTGAATTCTCAGATACAATCCATACACATACGATACTACTCCACAAATATATATCTACCACATATTGATTTCTGATATTGAATTTCTTGATATACCAACCCTTATTCCTTCTTTAATATAATATCAATCCTTGGAACCCTTGAACTCTTGGTATTCTACTTTCTGATTCTTTCCTTGATTGAAAGCCAATCTTTTTGAATTCCTTGTTATACCTTCATGGTATTGTGAATTACCCTATGCTTCAAGATAAATGTTATTTGCGATTCAGCTTATTGAATTACATTGGTTATCATATTGAATTGTTTTAGAATTGGATGATTTTATAAATATGGACCAGATTCATGGTCAGACCAGATTTGTGGTTATAATAGGCCTATGTGTGCCTTGGATCCAGTATATAGAGCAAAGCTGGGAGCCTTGCTCGGGGTTAGTGTGTGACTGATCAGCAGCCTAACCTTGGTTTTTAAAATAAAAAGTGAATATCCAATTCTAATCATTTCTTATTCAGAAACTTGATTCTTCTGAATTATTTCAATTGGTAATTGTTTAACCTCAGTTATTGCTATTATGACTTGCTGAGCTAGTTAGCTCACTCTTGCAATCCTTTTTATGTTTTCAACATTTGAAAATGAAATTGTTGGTAACAAGGATTCCCATTTCAGTGTGCGAGCTAGGATTTCAGGTTAAGTCGGATCGAGCTAGCAAGTGCTTTATATTGTAGATAAGTTATGCAAGATTGTAAGAGCGATATCATTATTAGTTGTAAGTTGAACTAGTTGGGTTTTAGTATAATGTAATAAAAGATAAGATGTTGGCTTGTTTTCATACTTTAACATGTTACGATCCGTGGATATGTAAAGAAGGGTCAATGCATATAATATTCTATATACAGGTTTAAATATGGTGTGTGTGTGTGTGTGTGTTGTGGACCCAAAACTTCTGACCAGGGTTTGGAGGGCGTCATATTGAGGCTATTATGGAAATCTCCATCCTGCAGTCCTTTAATCTTTTTATCATCAAACACAACATGTACAGATTCCATAACAATGTTGGTTCTTAGATTATAGATTCTATATGCTTTTCCCACAGCATATCCAATAAAAATTCCTTCATCTGCTTTGGCACCAAACTTTCCATGTTGATCAGTTTGATTCCTTAAGATGTAGCATTTACAGCCAAAGACATGTAAGAAATTTAGAGTTGGCTTCCTATTCTTGAACAATTGGTAGGGTGTCATGCATTTTTCTTGATTAACCAAAGAAATATTTGAGTTTAGCATGCAGTATTCACAGCTTCAGCGCAAAAATATGTTAGTAACTTTCATTCTTCTAGCATTGTTCTTGCAGCTTAAATAAGAGATCTATTTTTCCTTTCCACCACTCCCTTTTATTGTAGAGTTCTAGCTGCAGAAAACTCATGCACAATCCCATTCTCTTCATAAAATGACCTTATCACAGAATTCTTAAACTCAGTTTTATTGTAACTCTTGATTCTTCTTACTTTAAAGTCAGGATGATTACTGACTTGCCTTATGTGATTGATACTGATTTCACTAGCTTTATATTTGGACTTTAGAAAATATGTCCAAGAGAACTTTGAGAAATCATCTACAATTACTATGCAATATCTTTTCCTTGAGATGGACAACACATTGACTGGTCCAAACAAATCCATATGCAACAGTTGCAAAGGTTCTTCAATTGTTAAATCAAGCTTCTTTCTGAATGATGCTTTAATCTGCTTTCCTTTCTAGAAGTCATCACACGGTCCATCCTTAGTAAACTCCACTTGAGGGATACCTCTGACCAACTCTTTCTTGACTAGCTCATTCATGGTCTTAAATTTTAGATGGGACAGTTTTTTATGACATAGCCAACTTTTATCTTGACTTGATTTACTGAGAAGACAAGTTACTGAGTCTGCATTTGATGAGTTAAAATCAGCTAGGTACACATTTCCTTTTCTCACTCCAGTGAGAACCACTTTATTGCTCTTTTTATTGGTCACAACACAGGCTTCTGAATTGAAAGTGACTGAGTTGCCCTTATCACAAAGTTGGCTGATACTCAACAAGTTATACCTGAGTCCATCCACTAGGGCAACCTCTTCAATGATGACATTATTCTTTGAAATCAAGCCATATCCCACAGTATAACCCTTGCTGTCATCTCCAAAAGTAATACTTGGGCCAGCTCTTTCCTTAAACTCAGTGAGCAGGGTAGAATCTCTAGTCATGTGCCTTGAGCAACCATTGTCTAGATACCAAAGATTCTTTCTATTTCCCTGCACACATCAAAACCAAATCAAGTTAATTTTGGTACCCAAGTTTTCTTGGGTCCTTCCTTGTTAGCCTTTTTCTTTGGTTTCTTAAGTTTGACCTCATTTGACGTAGGGATCTTAGATTCATCCTTAGTCATTTGAGTTAGACCTTTGAAACCATTCATTGAAACAGAATTATCATGCATATTTTGGTTTACATTAAAAGGCATGTTATTTGCAAACATGTTATTCCAGTAAGGCATGCTAAATGGCATTTGGGGCATACTAAATGCAACATAATAAGGATTAGTGCAAATGGCATATTAGCAAATTGTGCATTCATATTCTGAGCAGGCATAGCATTTATGGGCATTGTAGACATGGCAGTCATGTTGGAAAAAGAAGAAGGTGCAGACATGGGAGTATGAATATCAATCTTGCAATTAACAGACAAGTGATTAACACTACCACACTTAACACAAACTTTTTTTGGTGCATATTTATCAGGTGTGTAGTTGTTATGTTTGTTAATCCCTACCTTCCCATTTCTATTGTTTTTCCTTTTAGCTTATGTTTTAACCTCAATTTTTCTAGTCTGTCATTCAATTGCTTGATAGACATATGACCAACATTAGCCTTCTTTTCTTTTCTAACTTGACTTGATTTTCCTGGAATAAAGTTTTCAGAAATTGATCCATATTTCTCATTCAATTTAACTAACTTAGCTTTGCTAACTGGCTTACTCACAACCGACAGATGTGGCTCCTTGTCTCTCGAAGGATAATCCTTTTGATTATCCGATGGATGATTTTCATCATCCGTCGAGTCCACATCTGTAAAGAGTCCTTCAACCAGATTGGAATCAAGCTTCTCTTTGCTCTTTTTCCAGGCTGCATCACAAAAGGATTCTATACCTTGAACTTTAGTAATTTGAGCATGAACATCTCTAGATGATTTCCATGCTTTAATTACTTCATGTTCTCGTTCAAGTTGCTTTCTTAAAATCTCCTATATCTTTTAGGATTCAGTAAGTTCATCCTTAGCAACCTTGCATTCTAATTTCAATTTTTCAAACTCAACAAATTGAGACTCTAGCACATTATTCCTCTCACTTAAAAACAAATTATTTTCTTTAATTTTAGCATTTTCCTTGGTGAGGGACTTAAGTGTAACACAAAGATGATATAATTCAGTGGACATGTCATTTATTGCATCATTACACTCAGCTTTAGACAAATGAGCTAGATTGGTTGTGATTACCTGATTGCTTGATGAACTTGTTTCTGTTTCATTTGACTTTTCCATCAGGGCTAGATTGGCATAGTTGATTTCTTCATCTTCACCCAATCCATCAGCAGCCCAGTCATTCTCCTGAGTTATGAAAGCCATTTTCTTTTGCTTGAGCAACTCAAAGTATTTCTGCTTATAATCAACAGGCTCAAACTTCTTTTTGCTGGAATCAGACTTTCTACACTCACTAGCAAAATGGCTTGCCGAGCCACATTTGAAACACTTGAATTTAGACTTATCAACCATGTTTCTGTTTGGCTTGACTGCTCCAGGATTCTTCTTAAATTTGAGATTGGCAAATCTCCTGGATAAGAATGCTACATGCTCATCAATATCATCCATGTCATCTTGGCTCAACTGTTCTTCAATTTCAGTTACTAGCCCTTTACCCTTGCTTTCACAGACCTTTGATGTAGACTCAACAGCTTCCACTTTCATCCCTTTCTCCTTTTCTAACTCAGCAACAAGTGCAATGGATCCTCCCTTCTTCCTTCCTTTCTCCATCCTTTCATTCTGCTCTCTTTCAAGCGCATAGGTTTTAAGGATGCCATACAGTCTCTCCAAGGTGAACTCCTTGTAATCTTGTGAATTTTTCAATGAGACTGTCATTGGCTTCCACTCATTTGGGAGAGATCTAAGGAACTTGAGGTCAAAGTCTTTTGTCTGATAGACTCTTCCATGCAGTTTTAGAGCATTCAGTAGTTTCTAAAACCTACTAAAAATATCAGTAAGTGACTCACTTTCTTCACAGTGAAAATGCTCATATTGCTGAATCAAGAGTTGATCTTGTTCTCCCTTACTTGCTCAGTACCATCACAAATAATCTGTATTGTGTCCCAAACCTCTTTGGATGTTTTACAGTTAATTATATTATCAAAAATATCACCATCAACACCATTAAACAGTATGTTCATGGCCTTTTTATCTTTCCTAATTTGATGTCTGGATCAGACCATTCATGCCTAGGTTTTGGAACTGATGGTTCATTCCCTGTAGCAGCTCTCATAGGGACATGAGGACCTCTTTCAATGCAATCCACATAAGCTTCATCTTGAGAAAGAAGATGTAGGTGCATCTTCACCTTCTAGTGGTGATAGTTGTCTTTATCCAGAAATGGAATTTTAACTCCAACATCATTTTTGTTCATCTTGTTGATTGTTGTGATCTTTACACTCTTTGTACTTCAAGAGCGTGCTCTGATACCAATTGTTATTCCCTAAAAATACAACAAGAATTACAGAAGGGGGGGGGGGTTGCATGTAATTATGGCTACTTTTGAGATTTTAAAATTGTTCTAACTTAATATATATAACAGTGTTTGATTGGCTGTAATGTGGAATGAAGAAGTAATAGAAATCAAAACACTAAGTAATAAAACACAAGCTTTAAAACTTTCTGGTGGATTTGAAAGTATCCACCAGATATATATATATAAAATTGAGAATTATGTGATACTTTGAATAGCACAAAACTGCTTTACAAGTGAACAAACAAACTACAGAGAAATTCTTAACAAGTGTAGCTTTATCTATCTCTCTGAAAAATATGCTTGCTTAGTTAGTTGTTCTCACTTGCTACACTTGGTTTATATATCACCAAGTTACATGACAGTAAGACAAGATAATAAAACAAAATAAAATCTAGTCTACTATCATGCTGCAACGTTACTCTATCCATCATCTTTGAATATCTTCACATTTGCATGGAAATGGTAATGCTTCTTTGTTCTCAAAATCATACTTAACAGGCTGCCACATTCCTTTTGCAAACACCCGAAGCATGTGACTATGTTGTCACTATCAATAGTTATTTTGAATATAATCATCCGTCGGGATTATGTTGAACATCCGTCGGGAATAAGTTGATCATCCATCGGGAGCCTTGTAGATCATCCGTCGGGAGTTTATCTCACTTGACTCTATTTCACTTATACAGAATTACAAGACATCTCATATTTACAATTAGCCAACCTATTCTGCATATCAATCTAGTAGTCAACATGACTTAGAGAATCCTACACAATCTACTAGACTAAAACATGTTATTTGTAGAAATGTGCTACAATACTTATTTGTTACATAAGCTACACTCTCGATGGATGTTAAATTGTCATCCGTCGGGACTATAAAGTTCATCCGTCGGGACTATAAAGTTCATCCGTCGGGACTATAAAGTTCATCCGTCGGGACTATATTAGAACATCCGTCGAGAGCAACAAAATTCACTAAGTTAACTCTACTAAGGTGTTTTGACATCACTAATTAGAAACTTGTACATATTTACATAATGCACAAGTTGGGGAAGATTGTTAGAAAAAATGATGATATCAGTAATTAAACTATCAGAGTTTATTGAATCAACATGTGATATCAGTATTTGACAGAGGTGATGTCATCAACATTTACCATTGGTATTTGATGATCAGTATTTGATATCAGCATTTAGTCACATCAGTAATTGTCAATCTAGAAATCAGGAGATATCAAAGGAGGAAATATTTGTAGAGATATGTCAATGTAGGACTTTACTTATTGTAGCAATCAATAGATGGATAAGTATTAGGATTCCTATTATATTGTATTAGGATTTCTTATTGATTGTGTAACTCTGCAGTATATAAGCACAGGTTAGGTTTACACTTGATGTGTTCGAACATTGATATATTATTCACATAATCTAGCAGCTCTCAAGGATATCTGTTCATCCTTTGAGAGTATTGTAATCAATTTTTATACATCAATAATAAAAACTATTCTTTCAATTGTGTCTGTTATTTTGATTTGATTTTTTAACTGTATTCACCCCCCTACAATTCATTAAAGACCTAACCGAATGTCAAACACTACCACAATGAAAACATGGATTCCGTGATTTATATTTAACTGTTTTATTCCTAAACTCTGATTTAAGAGGAATAATATTTACCCCTTTATTCTTTCTGCAAGCAACATCAAGATGATTAATACTGGCACAGTTTAAACAAGCCATTCTAGGTGCATTAGGAATGGGTTTATATTTAATTTCCTTATTAACACCTACTTTTCCATTTCTGTTCCTTCTAGGCTATTTTTCCTTGTTTTTCATTTAACTTCCTTTAGCTTTTGCTTAAGCTGTTTCTAAGTCATTAAATTAACATTTACTGAATTGATGTGAACTTGTTCACACTTATCAGTTTTTAAGCTTGACTTAGGTATTGAGGTTGAACCTATTTCATTTACAGACTTAACAACATCAACACTTAAATTAAACTTAACAGGCTTTAAATGAGACTTGTTCAGTTTTACCTTTTTATCTATATATATTGGTTTGACTTTCTCAGTTTCTGTTTCATTTAATTTATCGGAATTATATTCATTAGCATAACCTAATCCTGATCCCCAATAGCCACTTTCTATTAAACCCTGAGTTGATTTTCCTGAATTAGTCCAAAGCTTAATAACTTCTCTTTCTTTAGCTAATTCTTTTTCAAGATAAGCATGCTTTTCTAACAGTTTATATTTAACATACAAAGCATCATCTCTTTCTTTCTGAGTTTCTCACATGAAAACCAACTCAGCTTCTAGGTGATCATTCCTTTTCTTTAAGTCAGAATTTTCAATTCTGATCCTAGCATTTTCAGTGTCTAATTCCTATAACTAACATGCAGTATTTTAATAAATAGCCTTAATTCACAGATATCATCAGTATCAAAAGCAAGAGTAGTTTGAGGTACCTTCATCTCAATAGTATTAAGTTCACTATTAGCATTTTCCATGAGAGCATAGTTAATACCCTCATCAGATTCTGATGTATCATCCCAATTCTTCTTCTTTGTGATCAAGGCTTGTTTCTTTTGGCTTTTCGCAGTCAGCTGCAAAGTGTCCAAATCCATCACAATTGTAACACTTTATCTTTGACTTGTCAATCTTTCCAGACCTTGACTCCTTCTCATCAGAGTTTCTCATATAGTTCCTCTTATCAGAGTTTGAGGAACTAGAGCCTTTCCTGGAAAACCTTTTTCATCTCTTGAAGTCTTTGTAGACCATCTTCTTGAAGCTCTTTACTAGGAGAACAACCATCTGTAAAAATTTCTTCATCATTTCCATGATCACTTTCAGATTCTGAGACATTATCATAGTTTAAGTCATCATCAGTGTTTGATGACTCAGCATTAGACTTTGCAATTATAGCTTTTCCTTTGGAATGGCTCTTTCTCCCAGTTTTCTCCCTTGGATTTTCTTCAACCCTTAATGCAAACTGACTTGCTCTAGGCCCTTTCCTCTTGCTTCTCTACTCCATCTCCAATTCATGAGTTTTAAACATCCCATAAATCTCATCCAGAGATGTCTCATCAAGATCATAGGTGTCCCTTATTGATGTGACTTTCAAGCCCACTTTTCAGGGAGTGGAAGAAGAAACTTCAAGTTAGAATCTTCTGGATCATATTCTTTGTCAACCCATGTTTGAATTGAAATTGAGATACTGATGTGAGTTCTTCCAGTGAAAAGTCATTCATCAATTTATGAAACTAGTCATAGATTTCAGTCAATGACTCATCAGCTTTTGAGTCAAAGTGTTCATACTCCTGAGTGAGTATTGTCCTTTTATTCTTTTTGATAGCAGTAGTGCCTTGACACTTGACATCCAAAGTGTCCCAGATTTCCTTGGAAGTTTTTCATCCAATCACCCTATTGGACATGACACTATCAAGACTGCTATGCAAAAGATGTCTAACTTTTGCATCTTTCATAATTGATGAAAGATCCTTATGAGTATAATCCTTTTTGTCCTTGTCAACCATCTTTTCTTCTTCAATAGGAATAATAACAGCCAGCTTCATGGGCCTGTGAGGACCATCATAAATCATGTTCAGATATTCAGGATTTGTTGCTTCCAGACACATGGCCATCTTGACTTTCCAGATTGGATATTCATTAATCTTTAACATTGGAACCTTGATAGCCTCATATCTGCTCATGTTATAGCTGATTTGATTTATGGATGGTGGGGGGGATTTTATTGAGTTTCTATGTCTGTCATTAATGATTGTTTCTTGTATCTTAAATTGTTTTTGTATTAACAACAAGCTCTGATACCAATTGTTAGGCCTTAAATCAACTATAGGGGTGAATACAGTTAAACAATCAAATCAAATTAAAGAACTCAACCGAATGAACGGTTTTTTTATTAATGGATAAAAATGATTACAATACTCTCTCAAATGATGAACAGATATCTTTGAGAGCTCCTAGGTTATATGTATGATATATCAATGCTCGACTACATATAATGTTAACCTAATTTGTGCTTATATACTGCACAGTTACACAATAAATCTAGAAGATATGTTATAAGTGAATAAGGAATCCTAATACATATCCAACTATTGATTGCTACAATAAGTAAAGTCCTACATCGACATATTTATGCAAATTAAAGTCTTCTAAATAGAATCAATTACTTTATGGAAATCAGTCTTGACATATGCTGATAGACAAACTCTAATATTAAACTTTGATATGTCAAATACTGATAGTCTTCATAAACTCTGATAACTTCCCGTAGCAAACTCTGATGGCAAACTCTGATGGGAAAAGCTAATATCGTCAAATCATATCACATGTCAAACTATATAGTTCTGATTCTTCAAGTTTTTTAAATTATACATGTGTTTACCCTATTCTAAATTCTGAATGGACAAATATTTATGCTTTGAAAAGATTAAAATTGTTGTTTAGATTATTCTTAACCATGTGAAATAAGGGAACCGAATAATTAAGGATGCTAATTGACTCAATTCTTTGATAAATGTTTTAAGATTGGATGGTTGCGTAAGAGGTCGTGGCGGCGGTCTAACATGAGTTATAACTTTGAACTTGAGAGTGTTTCTAAAGATACAGCTTTTTAAACTCTTGATTCTTACTTATTGTACTTGTATTTTAAAATACTTGCTACACTTGTTTTATATATTGTTATTCCCTAACAATACAACAAGAATTACAGATGGGGGGTTGAATGTAATTCTGGCTTCTTTTTAAGATTTTCGAAAACTAGTTCTAACTCAATAATATATATGTGCTTGATTTGCAAAGAGCGGAATGAAAGAATTATATAAATCAAAACACAAGTCTTTAAAACTTTCTGGTGGATTTGAATGTATCTTCCAGATATATATATATATATATATATATATATATATATAGAGAGAGAGAGAGAACTCTGTGTAGCTCAAATAAGTTCACAGCTGCTTACAAGTATGAACAACTAAACCTTGCAGAGAAATGCTAAAGGATACAGCTTACAATTATTTCTCTGAGAATGTATTTTCTTAGTCTAGTTAGTTGTTGTTCTACTTGCTTCACTTGGTTTATATATCACCAAGTTTACATAGCAAAAAGACAAGATAATAAAACAAAATTATCAAGTCTAACTTTATGCTACTTCATTACTCTATTCCAGCATCTTTGAAAACCTTCATAGCTTGCATGAAAATGGTAATGATTCTTTGTTCTCATTTTCCTGCTAAACAGGCTGCCACGTTCCTTTTGCAAACACACAACGCATGTGACTGCATTGTCACTGTCAACAAATGCTTGAATTGATCATTCGTTGGGTACATGCTTGTTATCCGTCGGGTTGCCTTGTTGATCATCCGTCGGGTAGCTTTGTTAATCATCCATCGGGTAGCCATTTATCACTTGAATCCATTTCATTTGTGCATAATTACAAGACATCTTATATTTACATTTAATCAACCTGTTCTGCACATCTACTAGCAGTCTCCTTGTAACACCCCCAGATCCGGGGTCGGGGATCCGGGTTGTCACGGTCTTTCTTTCCACAATATCACTTCACTTAATTAATAATAAATAACCTCATGCTGTGACCCCACACTAACACACACCACAACTCGTTATAGTCTCAGAGATGAAATTGAAATAAGTACAAGTCTTTGAATCCAGCATTTAAAAGCTATTACAACCCAAAATGATTACTTGATAAATTTACAGTTAATTGCCATTATCTGCCACAAGTTATAATTATACATAATTTGATTCTCAAAAGTAGATGGTCTGAACTACAATGGATCTACCTCTGCAGCTATAGCAGCTACAACATCATCGGGAAGACGCGGGACGCTTCCCACGCGCTTGCGCTGGGTCTGCTGGAGTCTGGCCATCTCTCCTAACTGTTGTTGTGTGATGAAGAAATAAAGCAAGAGTGAGCCTTACAGCTCGCAAGATAATATATAGTGATAACAATAATATAAGTATCTAAATGGATACTTACTAGAATCTTTATCGTAAGTAAGGTAATTACTTACTGGATATAAGTTTTAAAAGAAGATGAAGTTACCAATTACTTCACTATACTTATACCATTTTTTTGAAATCTACTTGAACTACTACTGTTCGAAGTATAATAAGATTCACGAGGTCATCCCATAGATGAGACCACAAATAAAACTTGAAAATATTTGATCTTTGAAATATTTTGAAAAGAGATGAAGTTACGAGATACTTCATTCAATGGATACACCAGTAAAAATGTTTGACCCTGTCAATGCTTCGGCAACCACCCATTAGTAGCCTTTCAATCGAAATGATACGGGTAGTGTTGCAGAATTATCCAAATGGATGATGAACTCATTACGGGAGTTTACCGTGCCAGGAAGACCACTTACGATGATCAGTCGTAGTAGTACAACCCCACCATTTTCTACATGTAGAGGAGAACCTGTCGGATTTACTTGTCAACCGAACACTGAACTCCTAAGGAATGGACCGCCTTAGCGGAACTTCCAGGCCATTTGGGCCAATATAATAAGGCTGGGCCGGCGCTACTCGACCACTTACGCCACTCCTAGTTCAGATGAAATCCATGACTCTGAAACGTAAAGCTCGTTCCCCCTTTCCCCAAGTAGAAAAAGTCGTATCTAGTTGGAAAGGAAAACTCACCGATATTTCCCAGGCGATGCCTGTTAATGGATTAACTTGTTCCAAGAATTTTACTTCCCGAATATTGGGTAAGTAATCAAAAACTCTTTTACCAAGACAGCAACCTTGTTGCGAATATAAAATACACCACAGAGCCGGATTCCCCAGGTTTTGAGCGAGTATTTAAGTCCCCTTAAAAAGGAAGATCTTAAATATAAAAATGAGTTTTGGGATCCGCTCTAACTTTTAAAAATTATTTTGAAGACTCGAAAATACTTTAAAGAGTGTTTGGAGTAAAACTGATTTAATGAAGTAAATCAGTCCCCAGTATATTTAGAAAATGTCTGAATATTATTATTTAAATAATATTCCCATAAAGAATAATCTTTATAAAAATAATTGAAGTAAAAGTATTAAAACTTATACTTGAAAGGAGTATTAAATAACCAAAGATATACTCATATGAAAGTACTATCTTTATTTGAATAATCGAAAATAAGTTTGATTATTTACACCTTATTCTTTAATAAAATAAAGAACAAATCTCAGCAAATAATCGGAGTCATAGATCCTCAAATGAATATTCAAAAATATTCATTAAACAATATAAACTGAGTCATAAGCCCTCGAATGAATATTCAAAATAATATTCATTTAATATAAAATAAAAGGAGTCATAAGTCCTCGAATGAATATTCAAAATAATATTCATTTAATAAAATAAAGGAGTCATAAGTCCTCGGATGAATATTCGAAATAATATTCAATAATAAAATAAAGGAGTCATAAGTCCTCGGATGAATATTCAAAATAATATTCAATAATAAGATAAAGTTAAAGTTATCGAATAAACCTTATTCGATTAATAGTTTTGAAAACTATGACCATATATATATATATATAAGTATAAATATATATATATATATTTATTTATATCCATATATACAAAATCTACTCGGGATCCTCGACTCCCGGTTTTAGAAATATTTTCACCTTTGGGTCCCTGTACTAAGGGTATATGCAAATTACCGCTATCCTCTAGCATAGGTATTATCAACTGAATCAACAGATATATATATGGAAAGAATGTGAAACAGGCATGCATATATATATACCATAGCAGCATGCTTCAATATATAACAACATTTGCTAATTAACCAACATGCATCTATCACCAGATAATGCAAATACATATATTCATCACCACAACAGTTATAACGGGTAGAAAACTTGCCTGAGCGACTTGGGGTGATAAAAGGCTCGGGACGAGTCTGGTAACCTATAAACAACAAGTAAGTTGGAATTAAACCAAAGTCACTTGTAAATCTATACTTTAACTAACTTAGACTCTAACGCTTGTTTTGCGCTTACTGATTTGCTTAAGTCACCCGGGTACCCTCGGCTCCACCATTTTTAATAATTTAACCTTTACGAGTTTTAAGGCGATTCCTTCGCGGGTGTCTTACCAACTGCCTAACACACTTACCATAAATGTTTCATACATTAATTAACCCATTTTGGTCTTTAACCTATGTTTCAAAGTAAGGCGAGGGAAAAAGTTTCGTTCGCGAAACGCCGTTACTTGAAACGGTCGTTTCTCCTAAACCGTGCATCGGAATCGAACGAACTACATATCAAAACGAAGCTCGTAACATGAGATATCTAATCATGGCAGTGGTCATAATCTAGCTGGGGGTTCTCGGGTCCTAATGCTATGCACAAAAACAGTCCAAAGAAAATCGGACGTTACTACGGCTATGTTTACGCGATTTCCCAATTTTAAGCCATTCAAAACCAACCACAAACCAACCTCAAATCCAACATACAACCAACATCCATCCTTATCACATCATAACAACCCCAACCAATTCAATTTAATAATTCATACTTATGCCTAAGCTTAACTTTAATCATACTTAAGTTCTTTTAATCAAAACCACAACATTTACCATTCCATTTCACTACCATTCCAAATCCCAAACTCTAAATCACCACAACAAGCTACAATATCATCCTACTAATTAAAATCATCTTATAATACATAGGGATCTAGGGTTTGGAGATGGTATACCTTCCTTAAAGTGGTGGGAGGAGCTAGGAAGCCTTAAGAAGCTTTGAGAAGTCTTAGGAAAGCTTGGATCTTCAAGAAAAACAAGAAAACTTCAAGTTAAAAAACTTGAAAACACTATTCATAGTCTTCTTCTTTGATTAAATGAAGAAGATTGAGAAGGAATTAATGGCTTAAACTCATGATATAGCCCTAACTAAGCATGAAGATGGTTAGGGAATTATCTTACCAATTTAGGAAGCTTGGATCTTTGATTTTGAATTTTTCTTGCCTTTTGAATAGTGAAAAGCCGTGAGCAATGAAGAACTAATGCCTTGGTTCTTTTTGATTTTTGATGAAGAATGAATTTACTTGGCTTGGTTGCTTGGTTTTTGTATTTGATTTAGTCAATTACCTTTTTGCCCTTGAATTTGTGTGGTTACAAAGCCACCACACCTCCTTCCTTCCCATGTCATGCTTATGTCATCCTCATGATGGCATCCTCCCTTCCTTGTCCTCTTTCTATTGGTTGGATGACATCATTCCCACTAATCCCTTTGATTAACTTCCTAATCGTTTGCCTAATGACCGCTGATCTGTTATACGGTTCGCTTAACTTTCGTTCTCGTTTATCGTTTGAAGGATCATACCCGGGATCTTATTACTTAGGTTCCCTTAACCTTTCTCAATACATTATATTCCTTTTTATGATCCTCTATTATAATCCTTTAATTTAAATCCTTTTTATCCTGTTACCTTATACTCAATTCTCTCCGTATCTTGTGGATTTCCGGGAAAAACCAAAGTGTTCGGAATTGGATTCTGACGATCTTTACATACACTTATATACTACATAGAGTACTAATAATATCCCAGAATATCCATAACAGAACCCCTACATAGTGTGGCGTGAAAAGTTTCTTCATTCAGCTAAAACACTATTCACAAGGGTTACAAAAAGTTGAAAATTTTGGGGTTATTACAGTCTCCCCTCCTTAAAAGGATTCCGTCCCGGAATCAAACAGAAAATAAATGGGGGTACTTTTCTAGCATTGTGCTCTCTAGTTCCCAAGTTGATTCTTCCATATTATGATTCTGCCATAGTACTCTGACTAGCTTGATCACTTTGTTCTGAAGCACCTGCTCCTTCTTATCCATAATCCTTACTGGCTTCTCCACGTAAGTTAGATCTGGCTGCATATCCACCTGCTCGTACTCCACTATGTGCCTGGCATCCCGATGATACCTCCTTAGCATTGACACATGGAACACATTATGAACTTGTTGCAAATTAGGGGGTAGGGCTAGCTCGTAAGCTAACTTTCCAATCCGTCTTAATATCTCAAAAGGTCCAATGTATCTTGGGCTTAGTTTTCCTTTCTTTCCGAACCTCATTAATCCCTTCCAAGGGGATACTTTCAACAGTACTAAGTCCCCTACTTCATATTCCTTGTCCTTTCGGGCTAGGTCTGCATATTTCTTTTGTCTGTCTTGGGCTGCTACAAGTCGCCCTCTGATAAGATCCACTATATCTTTGGTCCTTTGGACCACTTCGGGTCCCAGCATCTTCCGCTCCCCTACTTCATCCCAGTATAAGGGAGATCGACACCTTCTTCCGTACAGGGCCTCATAAGGCGGCATTCCGATGCTAGCATGAAAGCTATTGTTATAAGAAAACTCGATCAACGGCAAGTGATCATCCCAACTTCCTTTAAGGTCTATTGCACAGACTCTCAACATATCCTCTAGTGTCTGGATGGTCCTTTCACTCTGTCCATCCGTCTGGGGATGGTACGCGGTACTCATATTTAACTTGGTCCCCGCACATTCCTGAAAGCTCCTCCAAAATCTGGAGTTGAACCTAGGGTCTCGGTCTGAGACAATGGACGCTGGGACTCCATGTCGCGTCACTATTTCCTTAAGGTAAATGTCCACCAGTCTATCGACTGTGTATCTCTCATTGATAGGAATGAAATGAGCTGACTTTGTCAGTCGGTCTACAATTACCCAAATGGCGTCGTGATTGGCTTTTGTCCTTGGCAAGCCTACAACAAAATCCATCGCTATCTGTTCCCATTTCCATTCGGGAATCTCCAGGGGTCGCAAAAGTCCACTGGGTCTCTGGTGCTTTGCCTTTACTCTTTGGCAAGTCAAACACTTGTTTACCCATTCTGCTACGTCCCTCTTCATGTTGGGCCACCAGTAATATTCCTTCAAATCCCTATACATCTTGGTACTTCCCGGGTGAATGGAATACCTTGAACTATGGCTTTCATCCAAAATCTCATCTTTAAGTTCTTGAAAATTCGGAACCCAAATTCGGTAGGAGTACCTCATTATCCCTTTATCATCTTTCTCAGTATGGATCTCCTCTCCAGTCATTGACTCTCTGTCTTCATTCATTATTTTTTCCTGGCACAATCTGATCTTTTCCAATAACTCTGGCTGCATTGAGATCTCAAAAAGCTTTTCAGTTCCGGTTCCGGTTACCTTTACTTCTATTTCCATTCTCTCAAAATCCCTTATCAATTCTTACGAAGTCGTTATCATTCTGAGTCATTCCTTTCTACTAAGGGCATCAGCCACCACATTGGCTTTCCCTGGATGATAGAGAATCTCACAATCATAGTCCTTGATTAGTTCTAACCATCTCCTCCGGCGTATGTTGAGCTCTTTCTGCGTAAATATGTACTTGAGGCTCTTATGGTCTGTGAAAATCTCGCACTTCTCTCCATATAAGTAGTGCCTCCAAATTTTTAAAGCAAATACTATTGCCGCGAGCTCAAGGTCATGAGTAGGATATCTAACCTCGTATTCCTTCAGTTGTCTCGATGCATACGCGATAACTTTACCGTGCTGCATAAGCACACATCCTAATCCTTTGTGCGACGCGTCACTATATATCACAAAATCTCCTTTTCCGTCCGGTAATGCCAATACCGGAGCCGTTATCAACCTTTTCTTTAATTCCTGAAAACTGTTCTCGCATTTCTCCGTCCATTCAAACTTCTCAGTCTTACGAGTAAGTCGTGTCAAAGGGGCTGCGATCTTCGCAAAGTCCTGTACAAATCTACGATAGTAGCCGGCCAATCCTATGAAACTCCTTACCTCTGTGGGTGTGGTTGGCCTTTCCCAATTTGAGACCGCCTCTATCTTGGAGGGGTCGACCAATACTCCTTCTTTATTGATCACATGTCCTAAAAACTGTACTTCATTCCGCCAGAATTCACACTTCGAGAATTTAGCATATAACTGTTCCTCTCTGAGTATTCCTAGAGCTATCCTCAAATGCTCTGCATGTTCTGTCTCAGTCCTTGAGTAGATCAAAATATCATCGATAAAAACTATCACACATTTGTCCAAGTACTTCTTAAATACTCTATTCATTAAATCCATGAAAGCCGCTGGGGCGTTGGTTAATCCAAAGGACATTACCAAGAACTCATAATGCCCATACCTGGTACGGAACGCTGTCTTGGAAATATCTTCGGGTTTAATCTTTAGTTGGTGATATCCAGTTCTCAGGTCGATCTTGGAAAAATAAACAGCATCCTTTAGCTGGTCGAACAGATCGTCTATTCTAGGTAATGGGTACCTGTTCTTTATGGTTAGCTTGTTCAACTCTCGATAGTCTATGCACAACCTCATGCTCCCATTTTTCTTCTTAACAAATAAAACTGGTGCTCCCCACGGAGACACACTGGGTCTTATCATACCCTTATCCAAAAGTTCCTGCAATTGGATAGCTAATTCCTTCATTTCTAACGGGGCTAACCGGTAAGGTGCTTTTGAAACTGGCGCCGTCCCTGGGGCCAACTCAATAGCAAATTCAATCACTCTATCGGGTGGTAATCCCGGAAGGTCTTGTGGGAATACATCTTCAAATTCGTTGACTACTGGAATATCTTGTAAGTTGGGCACCTCCTTCTGCGTGTCCACCACATAGGCTAGGTAAGCCTCACTTCCTTTTCGTAGCATCCTTTTGGCCTGGGCCATAGTCAAAAATTTCTGCGTCTGCCTCTTTCCTCTAAATATAACTTCTTTCTTCCCGGGGATATTTAACTTAACTTTTTCCCTTTACAGTCTATCTGAGCATCGTTGCTAGATAGCCAGTCCATTCCCAAAATCACATCAAACTCCCCTAATTTAAAAGGAATCAGATCAACACTGAAAGATTGCTCCCCTATGCCTATCTCACAGGCGGGGTGAATCTGGTTAACAGGAATAATTTCATGATTGGCTATTTCTACTTGTAAGGGTTCTATCAAGGGTTCAGCCTTAAGTCTTAACTTACGCGCAAGGTCCTTTGATATAAAAGATTTAGTTGCTCCCGAATCAAATAAAACATTTGCACTGACTGAATTTAGAGAAAGGGTACCTGCTATCACATCTGAATCTTTCATAGCATCCTGGACTGTCATGTTGAAAGTCCTCGCAGTAGGTGGCTTATTAGAAGCAGCCCTGCTTGCTCTCGAAGCTGCTGGTTTGTTCATTGGGCATTCCCTCTTCCAATGACCTGGGCGTCCGCACTGATGACAAGTGGTGGTTGGAATGACGGCAGGGGCTGACGAAGGGCATTTGTGAGAATAGTGGCCCACTTGCCCACACTTAAAGCAGGTTACTGGCTTTCCCTTACATTCCCCAGAATACATTCTTCCACAAGTGTTACAGGTTGGCAATGGGGGTCGAGACTGGTTGGAATAAGACATTCTAGACTTCTGGCCGCTCTGGCTCACATTCATGCTCATTGGCCGCTTAAACCCAGTGTTCTTTCCCGGTAGGGACACTGCTCCTCGATTAAATCTAGTTGGGAAGCTCCTTCCTGCTGAACCCCCACCCATGCTCATACTTTTCCTCTTTATTCCCTTCTTCTCTCTTTCCTTCTGCATCTGTTCACTTTCGGCTTCTACAATCGTTGCCTTTTGCACCAGAGTGGCATAGTCCGTAAGCTCAAGGATTGCCACCCTATTCTGAATCCATGGTTTCAGTCCCTGCTGAAACCTCCTAGCTTTCTTTTCCTCGGTGCTCACAAACTCCGGCACAAACCTTGATAACTCAGTAAATTTCGCTTCGTACTCTGCTACAGACAAGTTATTCTGCTTTAGCTCCAAGAACTTGAGCTCCATCTGGTTTTCCATAAACCTCGGGAAATACTTCCCCAGAAACAACTGACTAAATCTCTCCCAGGTTATAATAGCGTCTGTCTCCATATTTTTCTTGGCCTCCCACCAGTAGTTAGCTTCTCCTTTCAGAAGGTAGGTAGCAAATACAGTCTTCTGTGCCTCCTCGGTACTCAAAATCTCAAAAGATTTCTCCATTTCCTTTAACCACGCCCTTGCCTCAACTGGGTCGGCTGATCCGTGGAACTCAGGGGGCTTAAGGGACTTAAAAGCCCTGAAAGAGTTTGCCACTGAATTGTTACTTCCTTGAGGGGGTGGGTTGGGTTGACGTTCCAAATTCTGCCTTAGGAGTTGCATGAACTGGCTCATGGGATCCATGCCTGGGTTTGGTACTGGTTGCTCAACCTCGGTTTCTCCTTCTTCAGCCTCTATCTCAAATCCCTCAATATCATATGTTTCCTCTTCCTCTTCATACAGGGAGTCATCCTGTTCCACATAATCCTCATCTTCCTCTTCACTGTGTTCTTGGTTTCTATTGTCCTGATTATGGCTTCCCTGGTCCTCAGATCCAGGGTTCGCCCTAGTTCCAATCTTTCTTGGCGGCATGATTCTGATAATAATAAAAACAATTATTGGGAAAATTCAACGTTAGGTCACAATCATATACAACATTGTGCCTTGCACAGCTCTTATAATGGGGAGAACGTATATCGCAATTCTATTATTTTAAGAAAGTTCTAATACGAAGTGCAGTAATAATAATGATAAAAACAGTGATCCCGTCACTATGGAACTGAACCGAAAGGAAACAAATATATACATAATGCGAGAAATACATAGTTTGATCTGGTCAAAAGTACAACAGTGCTACAGTCATCTGTCCCAAAAGTGATACACAAGAGTCTATCTGTCTAGTCAGAAAAAGGGATGCTATATACAAGTCAACTATCCCGGAAAATTGGCTCTTACTAAGGCCTCGGCTAACTAGACAACTAGACTATTCCATCATCAATCCTGAATCACACACCGGAGCGGGTCAGCTCCCAAACCCTTTCCATCGCACGACGGAAGATATAGTCGGCCTGCCGTCTGGAGATCCTACCATGCCTGTCCCCCTGGAGCGATCTGAGCCTCGCTCGGGATGTGAGCTCTATCCCCGTAAGCTCCCTCCTCAAGGATCGGGGTATAGAAGCCCTAGTCTCATAAGCTCGGGTACGCCTACCCGCCCTCTCTGCATCCAACTCCCTCCTGGCCTCATCTAGTCGGCCCTCGGCAACAGCCACTCGGGTCCTCAATACATCCTGAACATATCCATGAGCTAACGAAGACTGCCTGTGGGCAGGGTCAAGAGGTGGTGAATCCGGAGCCGCTGAGGGTGCCTCCTCGGTCTGCCTAGGCTCGGAAGTATGGGTCTCTGAGCTGTCATCATCAGGAATCCAAGATAGTGGTGGAGGGGTAGGGGCTCTAACCACCGGAAGTGTGGGTAATGGGATACCAGCATACACTACCATAGGTCCAACACGCTCCTCAGCTACTGGGACCTCATCCGGGTCCTCCTCATCTGGAATAGCAATAACCTCTGTCTCTGACTCTTCTGAGGGGTCCTCCTCATCCTCCTCCATCTCAGGCTCCTCCTGATCCTCAACATCTAGCAATGCCTCATCATGCTCACGCTCGAACATCTCAGGGTCCTCTATCTCAGGCGCCTACACATTAAACGAGCTAAGTTACTATCATGATACTTATAAGGGTTCCCGTAAGGGTTTTAACTGTCAGCACTACTTTAAGTAGTCCGACCATGAACTTGGCAAGAGTTCTTATTATCTTTGTGAGTTTGTTATTATATCGACGCATCATCTCTGAGGTTTATAACGCTTAGCTCTGATACCATTTCTGTAACACCCCCAGATCCGGGGTCGGGGATCCGGGTTGTCACGGTCTTTCTTTCCACAATATCACTTCACTTAATTAATAATAAATAACCTCATGCTGTGACCCCACACTAACACACACCACAACTCGTTATAGTCTCAGAGATGAAATTGAAATAAGTACAAGTCTTTGAATCCAGTATTTAAAAGTTATTACAACCCAAAATGATTACTTGATAAATTTACAGTTAATTGCCATTATCTGCCACAAGTTATAATTATACATAATTTGATTCTCAAAAGTAGATGGTCTGAACTACAATGGATCTACCTCTGCAGCTATAGCAGCTACAACATCATCGGGAAGACGCGGGACGCTTCCCACGCGCTTGCGCTGGGTCTGCTGGAGTCTGGCCATCTCTCCTAACTGTTGTTGTGTGATGAAGAAATAAAGCAAGAGTGAGCCTTACAGCTCGCAAGATAATACATAGTGATAACAATAATATAAGTATCTAAATGGATACTTACTAGAATCTTTATCGTAAGTAAGGTAATTACTTACTGGATATAAGTTTTAAAAGAAGATGAAGTTACCAATTACTTCACTATACTTATACCATTTTTTTGAAATCTACTTGAACTACTACTGTTCGAAGTATAATAAGATTCACGAGGTCATCCCATAGATGAGACCATAAATAAAACTTGAAAATATTTGATCTTTGAAATATTTTGAAAAGAGATGAAGTTACGAGATACTTCATTCAATGGATACACCAGTAAAAATGTTTGACCCTGTCAATGCTTCGGCAACCACCCATTTGTAGCCTTTCAATCGAAATGCTACGGGTAGTGTTGCAGAATTATCCAAATGGATGATGAACTCATTACGGGAGTTTACCGCGCCAGGAAGACCACTTACGATGATCAGTCGTAGTAGTACAACCCCACCATTTTCTACATGTAGAGCAGAACCTGTCGGATTTACTTGTCAACCGAACACTGAACTCCTAAGGAATGGACCGCCTTAGCGGAACTTCCAGGCCATTTGGGCCAATATAATAAGGCTGGGCCGGCGCTACTCGACCACTTACGCCACTCCTAGTTCAGATGAAATCCATGACTCTGAAACGTAAAGCTCGTTCCCCCTTTCCCCAAGTAGAAACTTGTTGATACGGCTTCACCAAGAAGTCGTATCTAGTTGGAAAGGAAAACTCACCGATATTTCCCAGGCGATGCCTGTTAATGGATTAACTTGTTCCAAGAATTTTACTTCCCGAATATTGGGTAAGTAATCAAAAACTCTTTTACCAAGACAGCAACCTTGTTGCGAATATAAAATACACCACAGAGCCGGATTCCCCAGGTTTTGAGCGAGTATTTAAGTCCCCTTAAAAAGGAAGATCTTAAATATAAAAATGAGTTTTGGGATCCGCTCTAACTTTTAAAAATCATTTTGAAGACTCGAAAACACTTTAAAGAGTGTTTGGAGTAAAACTGATTTAATGAAGTAAATCAGTCCCCAGTATATTTAGAAAATGTCTGAATATTATTATTTAAATAATATTCCCATAAAGAATAATCTTTATAAAAATAATTGAAGTAAAAGTATTAAAACTTATACTTGAAAGGAGTATTAAATAACCAAAGATATACTCATATGAAAGTACTATCTTTATTTGAATAATCGAAAATAAGTTTGATTATTTACACCTTATTCTTTAATAAAATAAAGAACAAATCTCAGCAAATAATCGGAGTCATAGATCCTCAAATGAATATTCAAAAATATTCATTAAACAATATAAACTGAGTCATAAGCCCTCGAATGAATATTCAAAATAATATTCATTTAATATAAAATAAAAGGAGTCATAAGTCCTCGAATGAATATTCAAAATAATATTCATTTAATAAAATAAAGGAGTCATAAGTCCTCGGATGAATATTCGAAATAATATTCAATAATAAAATAAAGGAGTCATAAGTCCTCGGATGAATATTCAAAATAATATTCAATAATAAGATAAAGTTAAAGTTATCGAATAAACCTTATTCGATTAATAGTTTTGAAAACTATGACCATATATATATATATAAGTATAAATATATATATATATATATATTTATATCCATATATACAAAATCTACTCGGGATCCTCGACTCCCGGTTTTAGAAATATTTTCACCTTTGGGTCCCTGTACTAAGGGTATATGCAAATTACCGCTATCCTCTAGCATAGGTATTATCAACTGAATCAACAGATATATATATGGAAAGAATGCGAAACAGGCATGCATATATATATACCATAGCACCATGCTTCAATATATAACAACATTTGCTAATTAACCAACATGCATCTATTACCAGATAATGCAAATACATATATTCATCACCACAACAGTTATAACGGGTAGAAAACTTGCCTGAGCGACTTGGGGTGATAAAAGGCTCGGGACGAGTCTGGTAACCTATAAACAACAAGTAAGTTGGAATTAAACCAAAGTCACTTGTAAATCTATACTTTAACTAACTTAGACTCTAAAGTTTGTTTTGCGCTTACTGATTTGCTTAAATCACCCGGGTACCCTCGGCTCCACCATTTTTAATAATTTAACCTTTACGAGTTTTAAGGCGATTCCTTCGCGGGTGTCTTACCAACTGCCTAACACACTTACCATAAATGTTTCATACATTAATTAACCCTTTTTGGTCTTTAACCTATGTTTCAAAGTAAGGCGAGGGAAAAAGTTTCGTTCGCGAAACGCCGTTACTTGAAACGGTCGTTTCTCCTAAACCGTGCATCGGAATCGAACGAACTACATATCAAAACGAAGCTCGTAACATGAGCTATGCACAAAAACAGTCCAAAGAAAATTGGACGTTACGACGGCTATGTTTACGCGATTTCCCAATTTTAAGCCATTCAAAACCAACCACAAACCAACCTCAAATCCAACATACAACCAACATCCATCCTTATCACATCATAACAACCCCAACCAATTCAATTTAATCATTCATACTTATGCCTAAGCTTAACTTTAATCATACTTAAGTTCTTTTAATCAAAACCACAACATTTACCATTTCATTTCACTACCATTCCAAATCCCAAACTCTAAATCACCACAACAAGCTACAATATCATCCTACTAATTAAAATCATCTTATAATACATAGGGATCTAGGGTTTGGAGATGGTATACCTTCCTTGAAGTGGTGGGAGGAGCTAGGAAGCCTTAAGAAGCTTTGAGAAGTCTTAGGAAAGCTTGGATCTTCAAGAAAAACAAGAAAACTTCAAGTTAAAAACTTGAAAACACTATTCATAGTCTTCTTCTTTGATTAAATGAAGAAGATTGAGAAGGAATTAATGGCTTAAACTCATGATATAGCCCTAACTAAGCATGAAGATGGTTAGGGAATTATCTTACCAATTTAGGAAGCTTGGATCTTTGATTTTGAATTTTTCTTGCCTTTTGAATAGTGAAAAGCCATGAGCAATGAAGAACTAATGCCTTGGTTCTTTTTGATTTTTGATGAAGAATGCATTTACTTGGCTTGGTTGCTTGGTTTTTGTATTTGATTTAGTCAATTACCTTTTTGCCCTTGAATTTGTGTGGTTACAAAGCCACCACACCTCCTTCCTTCCCATGTCATGCTTATGTCATCCTCATGATGTCATCCTCCCTTCCTTGTCCTCTTTCTATTGGTTGGATGACATCATTCCCACTAATCCCTTTGATTAACTTCCTAATCGTTTGCCTAATGACCGCTGATCTGTTATACGGTTCGCTTAACTTTCGTTCTCGTTTATCGTTTGAAGGATCATACCCGGGATCTTATTACTTAGGTTCCCTTAACCTTTCTCAATACATTATATTCCTTTTTATGATCCTCTATTATAATCCTTTAATTTAAATCCTTTTTATCCTGTTACCTTATACTCAATTCTCTCCGTATCTTGTGGATTTCCGGGAAAAACCAAAGCGTTCGGAATTGGATTCTGACGATCTTTACATACACTTATATACTACATAGAGTACTAATAATATCCCAGAATATCCATAACAGAACCCCTACATAGTGTGGCGTGAAAAGTTTCTTCATTCAGCTAAAACACTATTCACAAGGGTTACAAAAAGTTGAAAATTTTGGGGTTATTACACTCCTTGACTCATAAGCTACTACAGAAATTATACAAAGTTGTTTGCAGAAATGTGCTACATGTCTTATTGTTACATAAGCTACTCACTCGATGGATATCAATTAGTCATCCATCGGGACTATATTGAATCATCCGTCGGGACTGTAATTGATCATCTGTTGGGTGCTATAAAATTCACTAAGTTAAATCTCCTAAGGTACTTTTGTTTAGCTTATCATCAAGTACACAACATATTCCTAACAATCTCCATCAATTTATGTTTACTGGAATTGTAGCCATAAATTAAGAGAAACTTGATGATAAAAAAACACCAAAAGAAATACAGATTGAAAAATAGTAGATAAAACTAATAAGTGCTACAATATTACTGAAATTTGAACAATACAAAGTACACAAAGAAATTGCTCAAAATTGTTATCAAGATGCTCCTCTAGTCTGAGCAGATAGATCTATTTCCTTGATTGTCTGGCCCAAGCCTTTTGTTGTTTTCTTCAATTTGATTCTAAAGTTGTTTGTGGAATTCTAGTTCATCAGCTTCTGAGAGATTTAGCAATTTCTGCATTTCCAAAAGAGTCTCATTGCTAGAGATACTCAGTTGGTCCTCCATTCTGAAGAATCTTCTGACATCTTTGTCATCCATGAACTCCATCAGCCAATAGGGCCTTAGATGCACTCTCTTTCCTATAAAGGGAATGGATAGAGTTTTTGGAAGTGCATTTTTTGCTCTAATACTCTTTAGCTCCTCAATCCTCTTTAGAACTGTTCTTCTTGAAGGATGAGTAGACTTTAATCAAAACATATTGGCTTTCTTAGAGAATCCTGTGAAGAGGCCATGTCATCTTTTTTCCTCCATTGTATTTGAATACCAGTATTTCAGGAAGATGTCTGTAAGCATCAATTCCTCTTACTTCTTTCAATTCATTCAAGTAGAGATTCAAGTCTGAAAATTCCTTGATATCACAAATGTACATGAGATCTCTCTTGTTGACTGTGGGTTGGGATTTGGTTAGAGCTTTGGATTCGAGAGATACAGGCTTCACTTTCTTGTTGGCTCTAGTCTTTTTCTTCTTTGTCTTGAAGATGGGAAAATTTAGCGCAGGAATTGGTAAACTATCCCAGTCTACTGGCTCATCCTTGGGAACAATTGGTTCACCACGAATATTTCTTATTGGATCAACCACTTTGAATTCTTCAAATACCACTAAAGGTTTTGATGTCTGAGTTATAGTTGTAGACTTTTTGGGAAACTGATCTTCCAATTCCTCTTCATCAAAGTTCACTTTCCTCTTGGAATGAAGTTTATATCTAAACTTTCTTTTCTGCTGTGATTCTTCTTGCATTTTCAGATCCTTAGGTTCAGTGATTACAGTTGGTTGTACAGGAGATTCTGTTATGGTTTTTACAGCTTGAAGCTTGGCCAAGATAGCAGCTTGTTCTTTCTTTTGTTTTTGCTCCTTAGCATCCAAAGCGGCTTGCTTCTTCTCTAGCCTGATTCTTTCTTTCTCTTCCTTCTTAGCTTCCACAAATAGTGGGTGTCCAACCACCACACTAATCTCCTTACCATTTCTATAAATTTTGGCAATTCTTCTTTTTAATGCTGATTCAAATACTGATAGTCTTCATAAACTCTGATAACTTCCCGTAGCAAACTCTGATGGTAAACTCTGATGGTAAATGCTAATATCGTCAAATCATATCACATGTCAAACTATATAGTTCTGATTCTGCAAATTTTTTAAATTATACATGTGTTTACCCTATTCTAAATTCTGAATGGACAAATATTTATGCTTTGAAAAGATTAAAATTGTTGTTTAGATTATTCTTAACCATGTGAAATAAGGGAACCGAATGATTAAGGATGATAATTGACTCAATTCTTTGATAAATGTTTTAATATTGGATGGTTGCGTAAGAGGTCGTGGCGGCGGTCTAACATGAGTTATATATTATATAAAAATATAATATCTTGTTATAGGCTAATGTTTTGCCGTTTTTAGTATTCTTTTATTTTTGTTGGATGTGCTTCAACATACCGGTGTTTCTCCACGGCTCATTACCAGCCACAACATACCGTTGAAATTAATTCCAATCTAAATTGTTGTTGATAATCATAAACATAAATGCTTTATCTGGTTCACATATTTTGATTCAAATCATTGATATAAAATTTACGAATCAGTCTATGATTACTGTTTCATGATGATTGGTTGATATATTACTGTGGATATTGTTTTACAAATTCTTATTTTGTCGAGATTTAAACTATCGTGAAAACATCTGTTACTTAAATCTTAAAAAATTTAATGAAAAATTATTGAAAAATATCAAAATGGTTTTAATTTTTTTGAGGAAATAAATATTGAATTCATTTACTCGTTATGTGGTTCAGAAACTTATTGTTTTAAATGTTCTTCATGATAGCATATATAAGTTTTATTTGAAAAACCCATAAATATTTTGAAGATATTTCATTCCATTTTTAATAATCTTGATGAGCATTTCTTTTACTCATACTTCCATGTTTTAAATTTAACCTTTTAGTGAAAGCTATGTTGGCGAGGCTTAAACACGTAATTCGGGAATAATATAGAAAGAGGCTATTTGAAGATTGTTTGATTCAAAGTATGCATTATAAAGTTGTTTAATATAAATATTCAGTTATGTTATCAAATAGTTTGGCATGGTATACCTATTGTTGAATTTATACATGTGGTTTATGTTTTAAATTAAAAAAGTGTTCAAAAAAGTAATAAAATGAAGAAAAAATATATTTGTGGAATTTTTAAATCTCGTTGTTAGCACTATAACCTAAAAGACTTTGATATAATTAGGGCCGCATATGTTATATTTCAACTCATGGTGATTGTTTATAATTAAATAGGTTTTATTATTGTGATATTTCAACGCGGTAATTAAATCTTCAAACCCTGGATTTGAGGCATTACAATGAACACATCAATTGTAAATTGATTGTATATCGATTGAGGTTATATTTAAATTATAATTCTCGTTTGTATCATATTAGATGTTCTAGTATTAAAGTAATATTACTTCGATTACCTTTTCTAAAATTGTCAGTGGATATACGTCGTTGAAAAGTACAGAAGATAAAAAAATAATGAAATACTCTTAAAAACAATTTAATTAATAGTGACATGTAAGTGACGTGCTTATATTGAGTTTTAAAAAAACACTATATACATAGTGTATTTTAAGTTTATTATTGTAGTATTATATATAATTTGAATTTGACATTATTTATTTACAAATTGTTATACTTGTTGATATAGTATATATTTATATATATTATATGATTTTATTCCTCATATTTTTAAAAAAAATTGATTTGAATCTTTATTAACTAGATTTTAATGTCTTATTGTAGGAAGCAAGTAGATCCTAAACTTAGATGGATTGGAGAATAAGAGCTGAATTTAGAGGTTTATTATAAGGAAATTCGGATTTGTTGAACTACACGCGCATAATTTACTATTTGGGCTATATTTTGAGATCTAGAAGTCAGAATTGGACAATTTAACAGCCCATATGAAGATAACGGAATTATCTTTCTTCTAAAGGGGTCCATGTATCAAATTATAACCGGGGCAGCCCAGAATTACTGAACAAAGTCAACTATGATATTTTTTAGAAAACAGAATCAGTTTGGAAAACTACTTTTATACCTTTATTATAAATAAATAGGGATATATATACAGACATAGAGAGACATATACAGGGTACGAAGACTAATACTTTTCTTCTTGTTGAAGATTGAGGTTTTTTTATTCTTTATGTGTTCTTATTATATTATTTATTTTGTTAATCTAGTTATGAGTGAGTAGATTTTTATTCTAGGATTAAGTTGAACCCTAGTTATGATTGATTTATTATTTTATGAATCCCCCAATTTAATTATATTACATGCTCTTACTTATTGAGTCACACTTAACTAACAATTACATGTCAAACATGATTATGTGTATTGTTTGAACCAATATCTATTTATCAACGAAAGTTGGATTTAGGTGGTTGTGATTTATCAATTAAGGACATGAACTTCTCTATGAAAATAGATATAATGGATTGTTAGGAAGTTAGGATGTTGTGTTTAATGTCTCTAAATTGCATGATACTATGAAAATAGGCTTGATTGTATTTTAGAGAAGCCAGTAATACTCGAAAGAGGTTCTTGGTATTTTGTAGGGCGTATCTTTCCTCTTGAGTAGTGTTATTTCCCAACAATACAACAACAAAATTACAGAAGGGGAGTTGAATGGAATTCTGATTTTTTTATTTCCGAAAAACTCTTTATAAATATACAACTGTGTTTTTTATTAAGCAAGAATGCAGATTAAGCTTTTGAACTATTCTCCTAACACAAAGTAAATAAACACATAGTTTAAAAACTTTCTAGTGGATTTGTATTTCCACCAGAGATGTATATTTGAAGAAATCTCTGTAATGTAAAATGCACACAACTGCTTACAAGTATTTCCTTATAACTTTGAACTTGAGAGTGTTTCTAAAGATACAGCTTTCTAAACTCTTGATTCTTACTTGTTGTACTTGTATTTTAAAATACTTGCTACACTTGTTTTATATATTGTTATTCCCTAACAATACAACTAGATTAATAGAAGGGGGGTTGAATGTAATTCTGGCTTCTTTTTAAGATTTTCGAAAACTAGTTCTAACTCAATAATATATATGTGCTTGATTTGCAAAGAGCGGAATGAAAGAATTATATAAATCAAAACACAAGTCTTTAAAACTTTCTGGTGGATTTGAATGTATCCGCCAGATATATATATATATCGAGAGAACTCTGTGTAGCTCAAATAAGTTCACAGCTGCTTACAAGTATGAACAACTAAACCTTGCAGAGAAATGCTAAAGGATACAACTTACAATTGTTTCTCTGAAAATGTATTTTCTTAGTCTAGTTAGTTGTTGTTCTACTTGCTTCACTTGGTTTATATATCACCAAGTTTACATAGCAAAAAGACAAGATAATAAAACAAAACTATCAAGTCTAACTTTATGCTACTTCATTACTCTATTCCAGCATCTTTGAAAACCTTCATAGCTTGCATGAAAATGGTAATGCCTCTTTGTTCTCATTTTCCTGCTAAACAGGCTGCCACATTCCTTTTGCAAACACACAACGCATGTGACTGCATTGTCACTATCAACAAATGCTTGAATTGATCATTCGTCGGGTACATGCTTGTTATCCGTCGGGTTGCCTTGTTGATCATCCGTCGGGTAGCTTTGTTAATCATCCATCGGGTAGCCATTTATCACATGACTCCATTTCATTTGTGCATAATTACAAGACATCTTATATTTACATTTAATCAACCTATTCTGCACATCTACTAGCAGTCTCCATGACTCATAAGCTACTACAGAAATTATACAAAGTTATTTGCAGAAATGTGCTACATGTCTTATTGTTACATAAGCTACTCACCTGATGGATATCAATTAGTCATCCATCGGGACTATATTGAATCATTCGTCGGGACTGTAATTGATCATCCGTCGGGTGCTATAAAATTCACTAAGTTAAATCTTTTAAGGTGCTTTTGTTTAGCTTATCATCAAGTACACAATATATTCCTAACAATCTCCATCAATTTATGTTTACTGAAATTGTAGCCATAAATTAAGAGAAACCTGATGATAAAAAAAAACACCAAAAGAAATACAGATTGAAAAATAGTAGATAAAACTAATAAGTGCTACAATATTGCTGAAATTTGAACAATACAAAGTACACAAAGAAATTGCTCAAAATTGTTATCAAGATGCTTCTCTAGTCTGAGCAGATAGATCTATTTCCTTGATTGTCTGGATTTCTTCCCAAGCCTTTTGTTGTTTTCTTCAATTTGATTCTAAAGTTGTTTGTGGAATTCTAGTTCATCAGCTTCTGAGAGATTTAGAAATTCCTGTATTTCCAAAAGAGTCTCATTGCTAGAGATACTTAGTTGGTCCTCCATTCTGAAGAATCTTCTGACACCTTTGTCATCCATGAACTCCATCAGCCAATAGGGCTCTAGATGCACTCTCTTTCCTATAAAGGGAATGGATAGAGTTTTTGGAAGTGCATCTTTGGCTCTAATACTCCTTAGTTCCTCAATCCTCTTTAGAACTGTTCTTCTTGAAGGATGAGTAGACTTTAATCAGAACATATTGGCTTTCTTAGAGAATCCTGTGAAGAGGCCATGTCATCTTTTTTCCTCCATTGTATTTGAATACTAGTCTTTCAGGAAGATGTCTGTAAGCATCAATTCCTCTTACTTCTTCCAATTCATTCAAGTAGAGATTCAAGTCTGAAAATTCCTTGATATCACAAATGTACATGAGATCTCTCTTGTTGACTGTGGGTTGGGATTTGGTTAGAGCTTTGGATTTGAGAGATACAGGCTTCACTTTCTTGTTGGCTCTAGTCTTTTTCTTCTTTTTCTTGAAGATGGGAAACTTTAGCGCAGGAATTGGTAAACTATCCAAGTCTACTGGCTCATCCTTGGGAACAATTGGTTCACCACGAATATTTCTTATTGGATCAACCACTTTGAATTCTTCAAATACCACTAAAGGTTTTGATGTCTGAGTTATAGTTGTAGACTTTTTGGGAAACTGATCTTCCAATTCCTCTTCATCAAAGTTCACTTTCCTCTTGGAATGAAGTTTATATCTAAACTTTCTTTTCTGCTGTGATTCTTCTTGCATTTTCAGATCCTTAGGTTCAGTGATTACAGTTGGTTGTATAGGAGATTCTGTTATGGTTTTTACAGCTTGAAGCTTGGCCAAGATAGCAGCTTGTTCTTTCTTTTGTTTTTTCTCCTTAGCATCCAAAGCGGCTTGCTTCTTCTCTAGCCTGATTTTTTCTTTCTCTTCCTTCTTAGCTTCCACAAATAGTGGGTGTCCAACCACCACACAAATCTCCTTACCATTTCTATAAATTTTGGCAATTCTTCTTTTTAATGCTGATTCAGCTGGATCCTTGTAGAATGCAATAGATCTTGACAACAATTTCTTTTCATCTGGCTTTGGTGTCTCAAATACTGTATCCATCGGATTCTTGCCTGAACCCTTAGGATAGTTCCATTTGGCCTTCATGATGAGATCTTTCTTTTGAGACTTGACACAGGAAGTTTGACACTTTTCCAGATAGTTCATACTGATATCATTCACAGAGATTTTCATGACTTTAGAATGATGATTGAAAACTTTGTCTGGCTTCTGTGTTGGGCCAAATATTTTTTGAATGTTCTCATCAATCTTCTTCCAATTGATTGGACTCAATTGCTTCTTCTCAGCTTCTCTCAAATTGGTTGTTACTTCTTTGATTAGATCTATGCTATCTTTAGCAGGTTGCTTTGTAAAAACAATTGTTGGCACAATTGCTTTACTTACTTAAACATTGAGCACTTTTTGCTCCCCCTCACTTCTTGATTTCCCTTGACTGAATAAGACAATTGAGCTTTCTCCCTTAAAAGAGGTTTCTTTCTCCCCCTTTTTGTTATCAGCAAGTTGAGTAGAAGAGGGGGTAGAAGAGGAGGTTTGTGCTTCCACTAGCCTTTGAAGCAAGTCTGTTTGTTATGCTTGGTGGAGATGAATTGCTGTTAGAGAGGCTTCCAGCTGTCATTCTGGTATCCAAGGCATCTATATTTGTGGCAAGATCAGAATTCTTCCTGAGTTGTCTCTTAATGTCAAGCATTGTAGATTCTGGAAGTTTAGAATCCAACCTTTAAGAAATGTCCCTTTTCATTTGATCAATTTCACCTTTGATAGTAGTGACATCCTGAGTATGTTGAAAACTTTGGATTTGTTGTAATTGTCGAGAAGCAAGGTGTGCTTGAAGGAGCTTCTTGGTGCTTGCATTTATTATGGTTTGAAGAGCTGAATGTGTCTGATTTATAAGTTGAATCAGGGTTGTCTTGAAATAGTGTTTATCACATTGCTTTGAAAATGCCCAAGATGGCATACCTGATCTAGAATTAGGGCCTACTTCTCCCCCTATATCCAATGGCCCTTCTTCACTTTCTGCATCCTCACCACCAAAGAAATCTTCTGAACCACCAGTCTAGTCAATATCATCACCTGTAGAGGGTAAAGCTGTGATTGCATCATTTGCTCTTTGCATAGACTTTGTGGTGTGCACCAGATTTAGCATTCTTTCTACATTGTCATTGCCCTGTCCAGCTAGAAGTTGGTATGCTGGAATAGGGTGAGTAAATGCCTTAGCATCCAAGGAGGTTGAATCTATAACAGCTTGACTTTGCTGAAATAGTTCCTCCCTATTAGCATCCTGGACATTCATTAACTCACTTGCAATGACATCCACCCTTATATCTCCTGTACCTGTATTTCTCTCATTATCTCTCTATTCTTGCATCAAGGTCTCACCTTGGCTCCCTACCCTCACACCCTCACCTTCACCATCTAAGGTGGGACTCCTCTCACTCACTTTTGCCAGTCCTGAAGAAATGGACTGCATTGGTTCACACCTTTCCTCTCCTTTTTCCTGGGAGTAATCTAGACTCTCACTCATTTCACTCCCTTCCCTCAGTCCTAGGAGTGATTGCACTACTACTAAGTCTTCTGCACTTATAATAATTGATTAAATTTGAAGATGTGCAGAGACACCCCATGAATAAGGAATATATATCGGGTTAGCAGTTTGACTATCCGACGGATGACTGTTGTTAAGCTTATCCGTCGGGATACAATCACTACTCGACGGATGAAAGATATTCATCGGGATGGAAGAAATAATTGAGTTTGGAGTGGAGACTATTGTGGACTCTGTGCAGATTGATGAAAATTTTGGCACAGATGTCTCAACAGTCTCAGAAAGAAATGGAAAGTGAGCCAACAAATCATCTAGAAGATGATGCTCACTTGCATGAATTTTTGGCTTCTCTAAGAGAGTTAAAGATGGAGAATTTAGAAGTGATGTGTTTATTATGTCAACATCCAAAGAGTGTGTTGGAGAGTTTGGTGTATCAGCTCCTTCAATTGTTAGAGATTTTGGCTGTGACTCCTCATTTATTGGAGCCACATCAACCTGACTTTGTGAAGGTGCAGTGACTGTGTCTTTAGCACCAGTTTGTACAGTGTGTGAACCCTGTGAATCCCTAAGGGTTTTTGATTTCTTCTTTCTAGTATAAGTTTGGGTGAGCTTGTGTCCCTTACCCTTTTGGCCTGTGCTCTTGGTTGAGAGCTTGTTTTAATGGTAACATCCTTTTGGGAGGATGAAACCGGTAATGACCTAGAATTCTTATTAATCACTGCAGCTTGTTGAGAAACTGCAGTGTGGCTAGGATGGGAAACTCTCACCTCTCCATCCTTATTATTAGGGCTTCTTTGATTTTCACCCTTTCCCTCACCTTTCTTACCCACCTTCACACTCCCCTCATTAGGTTTGGTGGTTTTTACAACTAATTTCTTTTGAAAGAAATCAGAGGGGGATTTCTTAGTTTTGGATTTTGAAACTTTTGTTGGTTTGGTAGCTTGGGTAGGCAACTATTGGGTCATAGACACATTTACCATAGCTACACTAGAAAGCAAAGAAATTTGTGAGGTTGGAAGAGTGGATACAGAAGAAATTACCTCACTTACCTGAGGTCCCTCCATTACTGGAAATTAAAACAAAGGAACCTCCTTGTGATGGTTTACTCTGTTTAAATCTGCAATTATCCTTCTTTCTTGAACCCAACAATTCAGCTTGTTGGTTAGTTTCTCAATTACAATGTCCTCAATAAGATGGTTAGCAAGCATCATGAAAAATCTAGCATAGTAGACACTTCTAAATCTCTTATTGACCTCTCCTAACTTAAAGCCTAACTCAAACAAAATTAAATCACTAAAATTCAAGTATTTTTCATTGACTAGCATGTAAAGCATGTTAAGCATAGAGATATTTGTAGAATCAAAGTTGCTAACTTTACCAGAAAAAACCTTAGTTACTACATCACATAAATAACTTCATTCTTTCCTAAGACCCAACCTCCTAATTTCACTTAATTTAGAATTAGTGAGTGCATAGCCCATGGAATTAAGCATATTAACAATGTCAGTGTCTGTGTGTGAGGCAGTTACAGTATTATCAGGAATTTTGAAGTATGCTTTAATAATATCACTATTTATGCAAAACTGCTTACCTTTCAAAGTGAATGTGATGGTTCTGTCTGTTGAGTTGTACACTGCAATTGTCCATATCTCTTCAACAACCTCATAGTAAATGGTGGGTGTTTCCAGCATGGCATAGTTGAGTTTGCAGTTCTTCACAAAATCCATCATTTTATGATAGTCACCAGACTATTGAATCTCCTTGTTCACCAAGGCTGAGAAGTTGTTTTCTCATAGATGTAACCATTTTGGGACATGATTTTCACTACAGATGCCATTGTTAGAGATTTGGAATTTGCAGAGAGAGAGAGTTTGCTTTTGAGATGAAAGAAATTAGAGCAATTGATTCTTGAGAATGATAAAAGAAATGAATAAAAGCGAAATTGCTTTTATACTATCTCAGAAAATAACTGTAAAAAATAATAAAGTACAATAAAGTGAACAATAAAAATTGCCCAAAATAGCCGTTTAAAAATAATAAACTGTAAAAATTCTGTTACTTATCCGTCATGTTATGCTTACAAACTGTAAGTATACTCGATGGATAATGTTCAGAGAATTAACGGCTAGGATTGAGACAATTCGACGGATGAGGATAAATCAGTTATCCGCCGAGTTATAAAATATTCCAAAAAAAATAATTAATTTTATTAACAAATTGTATTCTTACGGATGATCGAACTCGATGGATAATGATCATTCGTCGGGATGTAAATTTTGACTTGGCCAAAATTTTATCCAAAACTGAAAAATCAATTAAATTTCTCGCTGCATTACAACTTGCAAAATATCTGAAATGATTCAAGAATAATTAAGCATGCCTAACTCACTTATCAACCTTGAGAAGGTGGATTCATCTAGTGGCTTGGTAAATATATCTACAAGCTGTTTTACACTTGGAACAAAATGCAGTTCCACAGTACCATTCATCACATGTTCCCTTATGAAGTGGTACTTGATGTCTATGTGCTTTGTTCTTGAATGTTGTACTGGATTTTCAGTGATGGCAATTGCACTTGTGTTATCACAGAAAATACGAATCCTATCCACTTGTAGACCATAGTCCAATAATTTATTTTTCATCCATAGAATATGTGCACAGCAAATACCAGCAGCAATATATTTAGCTTCAGCTGTAGAAGTAGAAACTGAATTTTGCTTTTTACTGAACCAGGACACAAGCTTGTTTCCTAGAAACTGATAGGTTCCTATTGTACTTTTTCTATCTATTTTACAACCTGCATAATCTGCATCTGAATAACCAGTTAGATCAAAACCAGAATCTCTAGGGTACCAAATGCCAAGTTTTGGTGTTCCCTTGATATATCTGAAAATCCTCTTAAGAGTTACTAAATGAGATTCTCTAGGATCAGCCTGAAATCTAGCACAAAGACAAGTAGAAAATATTATATCTGGCCTACTAGCTGTTAAGTACAGAAGTGAACCAACCATGCCCCTATAACTTGAAATATCCACAGACTTTTCAGTAGTGTTTAATTCAAGCTTAGTTGCAGTGGCCATGGGAGTTTTTATAGATGTGCAATCCATTAGATCAAACTTCTTTAAAAGATCATGAATATATTTTGTTTGACCAATGAATGTTCCATCACTAACTTGCTTAACTTGTAAACCAAGAAAGTAAGTTAGTTCTCCCATCATGCTCATTTCATACTTACTCTGCATCAATTTGGCAAACTTTTTGCAAAGTTTTTCATCTGTAGAGCCAAATATAATATCATCTACATAAATTTGAACAAGTATACTAGAGATATTAACATTTCTAAAGAATAAAGTTTTATCCACAGTACCTCTTGTGAAGTGATTTTCTAAAAGGAACTTTGATAAAGTGTCATATCAGGCTCTAGGTGCTTGCTTCAGTCCATAGAGTGTTTTCAAAAGATAGTAGACATGATTTGGGAAATTTGGGTCTTCAAAACCAGGAGGCTGACTCACATAGACTTCCTCCTCCAAATCTCCATTTAGAAAAGCACTTTTGACATCCAATTGATAGACCTTGAAATTAGCATGGGTTGCAAGGCTAAGAAAATTCGAATGGCATCAAGTCTTGCAACAGGAGCAAAGGTTTCATCAAAATCTATTCCTTCTTGTTGACAATAGCCCTTAGCAACCAATCTAGCTTTATTTCTGACTAATATGCCATTTTTATCCATCTTGTTTCTGAATACCCATTTGGTGTCCATTGGATTCTTTAATTTAGGCTTGGGTACCAGCTTTCATACTTTATTCCTTTCAAATTAGTTTGGCTCCTCCTGCATAGCTAAAATCCAATCAGGATCCAATAGAGCTTCTTCTACCTTCTTTGATTCTTCCTTGGATAGGAAGCTGCTATATAGACATTCTTCTTGAGTTGCTCTCCTTGACTCTAGAAGATACATCACCAATGATGAGCTCAAAGGGGTGATCCTTTGTCTATTTTGTTTGTTGAGGTAGATTAGCTCTTGATGAAGAGTCCTCATTGTCATCTTGATGTGTGATTGAGTTTTGATTAATAGAAATTCCCCTGAGTTTATGGCTCTTTGATTTGATAAAGGGGAACTTTCTGTGAGTGATCTATTCTGACTTTCAGCTCCTTTTGATGACCCGACGGATGGTGTATTTTGAGTTCCGACAGATGAAGTTGATTGTCTCCCCACAGATAAAAGCAGATTGTCTCCTGACGGATGAAGCATTTTGCAACTCGACAGATGTTGAATTTTGTGCTTTATTAATAGTAGATTTTTCTGCAATATCCTTTGTCATTGTTTCCTGATCACTTTCATCATCACTATCATCATTAACCATCTCCACATTATCAAATTTGAGGCTCTCATGGTAATCTCCATCTTGCAGTCCTTCAATCTTCTTATCATTAAACATAACATGTATTGATTCCATAACAATGTTGGTTCTTAGATTGTAGACTCTATATGTTTTACCAATAACATATCCAATAAAAATCTCTTCATCTGCTTTAGCATCAAACTTTCCATTTTGATCAGTTTGATTTCTCAAGATATAACATTTGCAGCCAAAGACATGAAGAAAATTTAGAGTTGGCTTCTTGTTCTTGAAAAATTGGTAGGGTGTCATACATTTTGCTTGATTAACCAAAGAAATATTCTGAGTGTAGCATTTAGTATTTACAGCTTCAGCCCAAAAATATGTTGGTAACTTTGATTCTTCAAGCATTGTCCTTGCAGCTTCAATAAGTGATCTATTCTTTCTTTCCACTATTCCATTTTGTTGTGGAGTTCTTGCTACTGAAAACTCATGCATAATCCCATTCTCTTCACAAAATATCTCATAACAGAATTCTTGAACTCAATTCCATTGTCACTCCTGATTCTTCTAACTTTGAAATCAGGATGATTGTTGACTTGCCTTATGTGATTGATGATGATTTCACTAGCCTCATCTTTAGACTTTAGGAAATATGTCCAAGAGAAATTTGAGAAATCATCTACAATTACTAGGAAAAATCTTTTCCTTGAGATGGACAACACATTGACTGGTCCAAACAAATCCATGTGTAGCAATTGCAGAGGTTCTTCAATTATTGAATCAAGCTTCTTTCTGAATGATGCTTTGATCTACTTTCCTTTCTGACAAGCATCACACAGTCCATCCTTAGAAAACTCCACTTGAGGAATGCCTCTGACCAGTTCTTTCTTGACAACCTCATTCATGGTCCTGAAGTTTAGATGGGACAGCTTTTTGTGCCATAGCCAACTTTCATCTTGACTTGCTTTACTGAGAAGACACGTAACAGATTCTGCATTTGATGAGTTGAAGTCAGCTAGGTACACATTTCCTTTTCTCACTCCAGTGAGAACCACTTTGTTGCTCCTTTTATTTGTCATAACACAGGCTTCTGAATTGAAGGTTACTGAATTGCCCTTGTCATAAAGCTGGCTGATACTCAGCAAATTATGCTTAAGACCATCCACTAGGGCAACCTCCTCAATGATGACATTGTCTTTAGAAATCAAGCCATATCCCACAGTATAACCCTTGCTGTCATCTCCAAAAGTAATACTTGGGCCAGCTCTCTCCTTGAACTCTGTGAGCAGGGTAGAATATTCAATCATGTGTCTTGAACAACCACTATCCAAGTACCATAAATTCTTTATGTTTCCCTGCACACATCAAAACCAAATCAAGTTGATTTTGGTACCCAAGTTTCCTTGAGTCCTGCCTTGTTAGCTTTTTTCTTTTGTTTCTTAGGTTTTATCTCATTTGACTTGGGGATATCAGATTCATCCTTAGTCATTTGAGTTGGACCTTTGAAATCATTCATTAAAACAGAATTATCATGCACATTTTGATTAACAGGAAATGGCATGCTATTTGCAAACATGTTATTCCAGTAGGGGATGCTAAATGGCATTTGAGGCATACTAAATACAGCATAATAAGGGTTAGGTGCAAATGGCATATTAGCAAATTGTGCATTCATATTCTGTGCAGACATAGCATTCATAGGCATAGAAGGCATGGCATTCATGTTGGGAAAAGAAGGTGGTACAGATATGGGAGTAGGCATGGCAAGTTTGCAATTAATAGACAAATGATTAGCACTACCATACTTAACACATATTTTTATTGGAGCATACTTATCAGGTCTGTAGTTGTTATGTTTGTTAATCCCTACTTTCCTATTTCTATTGTTTTTCCTTTTAGCCTCTGTGTTAACCTCAATCTTTTCTAGTCTGTCATTCAATTGCTTAATGGACAGATGACCAACATTCACTTTCTTCTCCTTCTTCACTTGACTTAGAAAATAAAGTTAATAGAAACTAATCCATATCTTTCATTTAACTTGGCAAGTTTGGCTTTACTCACAGGTTTGCTCACAGCCGACGGATGAGGATTTATGTCACTCGACAGATAATCTTTTTGATTATCCGACGGATGACTCTCATCATCCGTCGAGTCTACATCTGTTAGCAATCCTTCAACCAAATTGGATTCCAGCTTCTCTTTATTCTTTTTCCAGGCTGCATCACAGAAGGACTCAATTCCTTGAACTTTGGTGATTTGAGCATCGACATCTCTAGATGATTTCCATGCCTTAATCACCTCCTGCTCTCGTTCAAGCTGCTTCTTCAAAATCTCTTCTTTCTTCAAGGACTCAGTTGATTCATCCTTAGCAATCTTACATTCTATTCTCAATTTTTCAAATTCAATAAACTGAGACTCTAGCATATTATTCCTCTCACTTAAAAACAAATTGTTTTATTTGATTTTAGCATTTTCCTTAGTGAGGGACTTAATTGTAACACGCGAATGATACAATTCTGTAGATATGTCATTAATTGCATCATTACACTCAGCTTTAGATAAATATGCAAGGTTAGTGGTGATTACTTTATTACTTGAAGAACTTGTCTCTGTTTCATCAGACTTGGCCATTAGGGCTAGATTGACATAGCTGACATCTTCATCCTCATCCAAACCATCTGCTGCCCAACCATTTTCTTGTGTAATAAAAGCCCTTTCCTTTTGTTTGAGCAACTCAAAATACTTCTGTTTATAGTCTACAGGCTCAAACTTCTTCTTGCTGGAATCTGACTTTCTACACTCACTGGCAAAGTGCCCTGCCAAGCCATATTTGAAATATTTGAATTTTGATTTATCCACCATGTTTCTATTTGGCTTGGCTGCTCCAAAGTTCTTTAAGAACTTGAGCTTGGAAAATCTTCTGGAAAGGAATGCAAGATATTCATCAATATCATCCATATTATCTTAGCTCAAAGAATCTTCATTTTCTGCTACCAGCCCCTTACCCTTGTTTTCACAGACCTTTGAAGTAGACTCAACAGCTTCTACCTTCACCTCTTTCTCTTTCTCCAACTCAGCAACCAGTGTTATGGACCCTCCTTTCTTCTTTCCTTTCTCCATCCTCTCATCTTGCTCTATTTCAAGCTCATAAGTTTTCAGGATGCCATACAGTCTCTCCAAAGTAAACTCCTTGTAATCCTGTGAGTTTCTCAGTGAGACTGTCATTGGTTTTAATTCCTTTGGAAGAGATCTAAGGAACTTGAGATTGGAGTCTTTTGTCTGATAGACTCTTCCATGCAACTTCAGAGCATTTAGTAGTTTCTGAAACCTACTAAAAATGTCAGTGAAAGACTCACTATCTTCACAATAAAAGTGCTCATATTGCTGAATTAGCAGCTGCATCTTATTTTCCCTTGCTTGCTCGGTACCATCACAGATAATCTGAATTATATCCCAAACCTCATTGACAGTTTTTCAGTTAATGATGTTATCAAACATATCACCATCAACTCCATTGAACATTATATTCATGGCCTTCTTGTCTTTCCAGACTTGCTCAATATCAGGATCTGACCATTCATGCCTAGGCTTGGGAACAGATAATTCATTCCATGTTGCAGCTCTCATTGGTACATGAGGACCTCTTTCTATGCAATCCTCATAGGCCTCATCTTGAGAAAGAAGTTGTAGGTGCATTTTCACCTTCCAATGGTGATAATTGTCTTTGTCCAGAAATGGTATCTTCACTCCAACATTATTCTTGTTCACCTTGCTGTTTTGTTATGATCTTTAAACTCGTTGTTCTTTAAGAGCTTGCTCTGATACCAATTGTTATTCCCTAACAATACAAGAAGAATTACAGAAGGGGGGTTGAATGTAATTCTGGGTTCTTTTTAAGATTTTCGAAAACTAGTTCTAACTCAATAATATAGATGTTCTTGATTTGCAAAGTGCAGAATAAAAGAATTATATAAATCAAAACACAAGTCTTTAAAACTTTTTGGTGCATTTGAATGTATCCACCAGAGACATATATATATATATATATATATATATATCGATAAAACTCTGTGTAGCTCAAATAAGCTCACAGCTGCTTACAAGTATGAACAACTAAACCTTGCAGAGAAATGCTAAAGGATTAAGCTTACAAATATTTCTCTGAGAATGTATTTTCTTAGTCTAGTTAATTTTTGTTCTACTTGCTTTACTTGGTTTATATATCACCAAGTTTACATAGCAAAAAGACAAGATAATAAAACAAAACTATCAAGTGTAACTCTATGCTACTTCATTACTCTATTCCAGCATCTTTGAAAACCTTCATAGCTTGCATGAATATGGTAATGCTTCTTTGTCCTTATTTTCCAGCTAAACAGGCTGCCACATTCCTTTTGCAAATACCCAACACATGTGACTGTGTTGTCACTGTCAACAGATGCTTGAATTGATCATCCGTCGGGTACATGCTTGTTATCCGTCGGGTTGCCTTGTTGATCATCCGTCAGGTAGATTTGTTAATCATCCATCGGGTAGCCATTTATCACTTGACTCCATTTCATTTGTGCAGAATTACAAGACATCTTATATTTATATTTAATCAACCTATTCTGCATATCTACTAGCAGTCTCCATGACTCATAAGCTACTACAGAAACTATACAAAGTTGTTTGCAGGAATGTGCTACATGTCTTATTGTTACATAAGCTACTCACCCGATGGATATCAATTAGTCATCCATCGGGACTATATTGAATCATCCTTCGGGACTGTAATTGATCATCCGTCAGGTGCTACAAAATTCACTAAGTTATATCTACTAAGGTATTTTATTTAGCTTATCATCAAGTACACAACATATTCCTAACATATATGAACCAAGTTTACATGTGTAATACAACAAGAATAATATTCCCATCAGCTAGTTACAAGCACATGCTTCTTCATTTCTCTGTCCAATACAATCTAGGTAAGATATATCATCTTTGAACGTCCTTGTTTTGCATGAAAAAAAATGCTTTATTTTCTTCTAAAAGCTGTAATCAGGCTGGCACATTCCTTTTGTGCACTATCAACTCATGTGACTATCAGCTTCTGTCAAGTCACTATCAACTATTATCTTTATTGATCATCCGTTGAAGCTTTATTGATGTTATCCGTTGAAGCTTTATTGTATTATCCATTGACACTATACTAGTGTCATCCATTGCGGCTTTCTTGTTAACATCTGTTGAAGCTTTATCTGATATCAGTTGAAGACCTCTTAACTGGCTTATCCGTTGTAGGAATATTGAGTTATCCGTTGAAGCTTGTATAGTCATCTGTCAAAGCTTGTAGTTTAGCAGTTGAAGATGTTTCCTTAGCAGTTGATACTCTTTCACTTATACAAAATTACAAGGCATTTTATATTTACACTTAGCCCACCTATTTTGTATATCTTTCTAGTAGTCAACATGACTTAGAAACTACAATAACTACCAAATCCCTCAGCTATCATAGTGTACAGAATGTGCTTCATACTTATTAACATAAGCTACTCCTTCAACGGATAGATAAATTGTGGTTGTCCATTGAAGACTTCTAAATGGCACTTAATAAATCTACTTATGGTGTTTTGGTGAATTATCATCAAGACTACAACATATTACTAATAATCTCCCCCAATTTATGTCTAATGAATTATAGGCATAAATTCAGGTTTACTTGATGATAATAAAATACCCTATATAAATAATAAATTGAAAAGTAGATAAATTTCAAAGTGCTTCATTATAATAGAAATGAACAAAAAGGTTAAAAGAAGTTTACAAGACATTATCAAGGTGCTCCTCTAGTCTGAGCCGATGATTTTCTTTTCTTTGATTCCCTTATTTTCCTTCCCAACTTTTCATTATTTTCCTCAATCTGGAGTTGAAGTTATTTATAGAATTCAGCTTCATTTTATTCATTGATATCCAGCATCTCCTGCATTTGCTTGAGAGTTTCATTAATTGAGATATTAAGCTGGTCTTCAATTCTGAAAAATCTTCTGACATACTTCTCATCTCTAAACTCCATGATCCAATAAGGTTTCATGTGTACTCTATTACCAGTATTTGGAATAGTTAGAACCCTTAGTAGTGCGCTATGATCTCTCTATCTTTATCTGATTTGACTTATCTTTTTTAGTAGTTCTGAGTTAGCAACCTTTGTAAATCCAAAGTCTTTCTTCATTGCAGAAAATACCTTGACTAAGGCATTATAGTTTTCCTCAAGAATCCTGTAAAGTGGCCATATCTTCTCATAACCACCCTTGTATTTGAAGACCAATCTATCTGGACGTTTAGTAGAAGCATCAATTTCTCTTACTTCTTCTAATTTATCCAAGTAGAGTTGAATATTAGTGAATTCTTTGATGTCACAGATGTAGAGTTGATCATCTTTGTTGATCATAGGCTTTTGTAATTTTGAGATGGTTTTAGTTGGAGGTAAGGTTGGCTTCTTCTGTCTTCTTGGAGTTCTCTTCTTGGTTGGCAAAGGGTTTTTCAAATCAGGGATTGGTAATCTCTCCCAATCTATAGGTTTTTCCTTGGGCACTATTGGTTCACCATGATAGTTTACCTCTAGATACACCTTGATTTCAACTAGTTCCATATTGGGCAATTGATTGAGTTGTAGGAATAGATTGAGATGGCTCATTCTTCTCTTCTGAAATTTTTCTTGGCCTCTTAGATCTCACCTTTACTCTTTTGCATGTTTTCCACTCAGGCTTCTATTTCTTTTCTTCAGTCAATTCCTTTTCAGTTTCGGTAGTAGGCTTCTCAATCTTCTTTTAAGCTTCCTTAGCAGCCTACTTTTTCTTTTTTTTTACTGTGACTTTAACCTTAAGGCTTCCTCTTTATTTGCTTCTACAAACTTTGGATGTCCACCCATTAAACAGATTATTTCTCCATGTCTGTTAATTTTTGTTAATGCATCCTTGGTTGTCTTGTAGCTAATCATTGATTTGCGCATAAGTTTTTGCTTATCAAACCTGGGAGGTGAATAATCTAGCTCCATTGGGTGTTTGCTTGTAAATCTGAAAGTTAAAGGTTTAGGATTGAGCACCACAATAGGCTTGAATTCATTTGTAATTGATGTTTCTCCCTTTGCACCCTTTCCCAGCTTCAATTCATCTAATATGAGAGGCTTCAACTGTGTGATATATTTCACACATTCTGATGGTTTTATAGTTGAGCTAAACACTTGAGTTATCCTTTCATCTATTTTCTATTTTTTAAGCTTCAACTCAATTACATCTAGGTTGATCAGATCTATGTTTTCCAACTCCCCCTCTAGTGGTGGCTTTGGCAAAGTAATAGAGAGAACTAATATATTTGTGACTTGTACATGCACATCTTTCTCCCTCTTTTTATTATCATCAAGAAGAAATGTAGAGTTTAAAGTTTGTGCAGCCACTAGTTGTTGGAGTAAATGAGTATGGGTTTCTTGACCTTGAAGTATCTTGGCCAAGGAATCTTCAACAGTAGACATTCTTGTACCCAAGGCCTCAACTTTTATTGATAGGTCACTTTCCTTCATGAGTTTTATTGATGGGCTTAAAAAGTGTGGAGTTGAAGTGATGAGAGTTTCAGTCATTGCTTAGCATCCAATCAGGAATATCAGTTGTTGAACTAGGGCATGCATCTCCCCCTATTATGCCAGTTTCTTCATCAAACTCTTCATCAACATCATTAACTTCATCTCCAAATTCAAAATCATTATCATCTGTAGGAGGCATGTTAGAGATTTCATCTTTAGCCCTTTGCATTGATTCAGTTGTGTGTACTAAATTCAATGCTCTTTCTGCCTCCTCATTGCCCTAAACATCCAATGTTTGATAGGCTGTTATAGGATGAGCAAATGTCTCAGCATTCAAGGAAATAGAATTTATAACAACTCTGTAATGTTGCTAATATAGTCTTTCCTTTTCAGCATCACTCACATTCATTGACTCACTTGCAATGGCTTCCATCCTTTCTTTAGTAACTGCTTTTCTCTCAATTTCTCTATTTTCAGGGGCTCCTCCTGGCTCACTATCCTCACACCCTCACCTTCACCTACTAAGGTGGAACTCCTCTCACTTTCTTTTGCCATACTCGAAGAAATAGTGTACATTATTGATCTCACAGCATCTCCTTTTTCCTGGGAGCAACCCAGCCTCTCACTCAATTTACTTCTTTCCCTCAATCCTAGAAGTGATTGGACAACCACTAAGTCATTTGCACTTCTTATAGATTTAGAGATATCAAGTGTTTGTGTAGTGACTGTTAACTGCTGTGAAATAGCAGTTGAAGGTGTAGTTGTGACTATCAACGAATAACTGTTGAGAAGAATATTCATTAAAGGACAGTCACTTATCAATAGATGATGGATATCTGTTAATGAAGAATAAATAATAGGAATAGAAGTTGAAATTATTGTGGAGTCTGTGGAGATTGATTTTAAATTTTGGTGCACAGACCCCTCAACAGTTTGTGAAAGAATTGGTAAGTGATCCAACAAATCATCAATTAGATGATGATCACCAGTTTGAGTATAGGGTTCCTCCATGATTTAAGAGATGGAGAATTAGGAATTGATGTAGAAATCATGTCTACATCTAGAGAGATAGTTGAAGAGTTGTATGTTTGAGTTGTTTCGATTGCTAAAGAGTGGGGCTGTGACCCCACATTTACTAGAGCCACATCAACCCGACTTTTAGAAGGTGCAGATACAAAGTCTGTGAGTTGGGTTTGTACTGTGTGTACACCCTGTGACTCCCCCATGGTTTTCTATTTCTTCTTTCTAATATAGGTTTGAGATAAGTCTTTAGTGTCCCTACCACTTTTGGCATGTGCTCCTGGTTGAGAGCCTATTTCAATAGTCACACCCTTTTGGGAGGATGCAACTAGAGATGTGCTAATATCCTTTTATAGCACTACAGCCTTTTGAGATATTGTAGTGTGGCTGGCACCTCACCCACCTTATCCTTGGTGCTTCTTTGATGTTCACATATTCCCTCACCTTTCTTACCATCCAGAACACTCCCCTCAGATGCTTTAGTGGTTTTTACCACTAGTTTCTTTTGAGAGACACTAGAGGTGGTTTTCTTTGGCTTGGATTTAGAAATTTTTGGTTTAGTGGCTTGTGTAGGAATCTATTTGGTCACTGTCACAGATTCTATAGCCACTGTTGAAAGCAAAGAAATTTGAGGTTGGGAAGAGATAAAGATAGAGATGTTTACCTGACTTACCTAAGATGCCTCAAAGATAGGAAGATAATTGAGATACACTTCATTGTTAAAGTTGTTCCTGATAAGGTCTGTAAGTACCCTCTTTCTTTGAACCCTAATCTAATCTGTTATTTGGGTTCTCAATTTGCAGGTCCTTAGAAACATGGTTAGCCAACATCATAAATAATCTAGCATAATACACGTTCCTCAGCCTCATTTGAATATCCCCTAATTTACACCATATCTCTAGCATGACATAGTTGCTAAAATTATAGAATTTATCAGACAGAAGCATATAAAGCATGTTAAGCAGTGCAGAGGTGATAGCATCAAAGTTACTGATTTTACCAGAAATCACTTTGATAAAAGTATCACACAAATAACTCCATTTTTTTCTAAGTCATTTTCTATTAATGCTACCTAGACTAGCAGTGTCTAAATCATAACCCATAGACTTAAGCATGTTAATTACATCAGCATCGATGTTTGGAGAAGTTGTGTTATTTTCTGGAAATTTAAAGCATGATTGGACCTCATCAGAATTGATACAATAATTGTTACCTTTAAGTGTAAAGGCAACGGTCATTTCTGTTGAGTCAAAGACAACAGAGGTCCAAATCTCCTCAACAAATTCACAGTAGATGACTGGTGACTCGAGCATAGAATACTCGAGTTTGCAGTTGCTTATGAAATCCATCATCCTGTAATAGTCCTCATGAGCAACGCTCTTATCCACCAGAGCAACAAAGTTGTTCTTCTCATACATGAACCTTGTCTGAGAAATAATCTTAATAACTGGTGTCATTTTTGCTGAGTTTGTAGTTACAGAGAGAAAGAGGATTTTGGGAAGAAAGAGCGTAAAATTTACCTTGAAAAATTAGAGAAAGATAAAAGTGAGATCTGAAAATTAAATTGGCTTTTATACTTTCCCAGATTAAGACACACAAATGATTAAAAATAAAATAAATATCCAATGATTTATGCCAAAAATAATCGTTTAAAAATAAAGTAAACTGTAGAAATTCTAAAACCGTCCATTAACGTATACATACAAGAATGTAAGTATATTTCAATAAATGATGTTTTAGAATCGACAATTATGATTGATATATAAATCAATGAATGTCAAATACATCATTATCCGTTGAGGGACAATGTATCCAAATTTATATATTTGACTTTCAACGGATTATCCTTATCCGTTGAAAGAGTAATTTTGACTTGGCCACAATTTTACTTTTTCATGACTTGATCAAGAAAATCAAATTTATTTTTGGTTACACTTCAAATTGCATAGATATCAATAACAGTAAAATTAAAAGTAGTTTAGCATACCTAACTCACTTACCAACCTAGTAAAAGTTGATTCATTAAGTGGCTTGGTAAAGATGTTTATAATTTGCTGCTCACTTGGAAATAAATGAAGTTCCACGGTACCATTCATAACATGCTCCCTTATAAAATGATACTTGATGTGCACAAGATTTTCAGTAATGGCAATGGCACTTGTGTTATCACAGAAGATTGGAATTTTGTCCACATATAGACCATAATCCAACAATTGATTTCTCATCCATAGAATTTGTGCACAACAGCTGCCAGCAGCAATGTATTCAGCCTCAGTTGTAGAAGTAGAAACTGAATTTTGTTTCTTACTAAACCAGGACACTGGCTTATTTCCTAGAAATTGACATGTCCCTGTTGTACTTTTCTGTCAATCTTGCAACATGCATAATCTGCATCTGAATAGCCAATTAGATCAAAACCATTATCTTTAGGGTACCAAATGCCAAGTTTTGGTGTCCCTTTGAGATATCTGAAAATCCTCTTAATAGCTATTAAATGAGATTCTCTAGGATCAGCTTGGAATCTAATAGAAAGACATGTAGTAAACATAATATCTGGCCTACTAGTTGTTATATATAAAAGTGAGCCAACCATACCTCTATAACTTGTAATGTCCATAGATTGTTCAGTTGTGTTCAATTCAAGCTTAGTGGCAGTGGTCATGTGAGTTTTTGTAGACGTGCAATCCATTAAATTAAACTTCTTTAAAAGATCATAAATATATTTAGTTTGACTAATGAATATTTCATCACTAACTTTCTTAACTTGTAAACCAAGAAAGTAGGTTAATTCTCCCATCATGCTAATTTCATATTTATTTTGCATCAATCTGGAAAACTTTTTGCAAAGTTTATCATCTGTAGAACTAAATATTATATCATCCATATAGATTTGAAGATGTAAACTAGAGTCATTTACATTCCTAAAGAAAAACGTTTTATCAATAGTACCTCTATTGAAGTGATTTTCTAAAATGAACTTTGATAAGGTTTCATACCAGGCTCTAGGTGTCTGCTTCAATCCATAAAGTGCTTTCAACACATTATATACATAGTCTAGAAAGTTGGGGTCTTTGAAACCCGGAGGTTGGCTAACATAGACTTCCTCCTCCAATTCTCCATTCAGAAAGACACTTTTCACATCCATTTGATAGACTTTGAAATTGGCATGGGTTGCATAGGCTAGAAAGATTCTGATAGCTTCAAGTCTTGCAACTGGAGAAAATGTGTCATCAAAATTTATTCCGTCTTGCTGAGAGTATTTTTTTTAACCAATCTAACTTTGTTCCTTATGACTATGCCATTTTCATCCATCTTATTTCTGAGTACCCACTTAGTATCAATAGAAATCTTGTTTTTAGGTTTGGGTACTAGCTTCCATACTTTGTTTCTTTTAAATTAGTTTAGCTCATCCTGCATAGCTAAAACCCAATCTGGATCCATTAGAGCCTCTTCTACCCTCTTTGGTTCTTCCAGTGACAGAAAGCTACTGCACAGAAATTCATCTTGAGTTTCTCTCCTCGTTTGCACTCTAGATGTTACATCACCAATGATAAGTTCAAATGGATGACTCTTAGTCCATTTTCTTCGAGGTGGTAGATTTTCTCTAGATGAAGTGGCCTAATTGGTTTCTTGATGTGTGATTGAGTGTTGACTTGATGACACTTCCCTTTAGTTGGTGGATCTTTGATTTGAAGATTGAGTTCTGTCAAACAGTGATCTAGAATTGCCTTCAGCACCTATTGAAGAATGATCATCAACGGATGCTATATTTTGTCTTTCAATGAATGATGCACTTTGTCTTTCAATGGATGCTACACTTTATCTTTTAACGGATGTCGCACTTTGTCTTTCAACAGATGCTGTAACACCCCCAAATCCGGGGTCGGGGATTCGGGTTGTCACGAGTTCCATTTCCCTTATCAATACTTAATCTTAACAGTCAACCAACTACTGCATAATGTGACCCCACAATATACACACACACACCATAAGTTATAGTCTCAGAGATGAATACCAAAAATAATACAAATCATTTTGTTCCACAATTATAAATCATTTCACCTTAAAAAGGGTTTCTGAATAATTTATATATTCCTTGCCATTATTACAATTAATATAGATACATAAGTCTGGTGCATCAAAAGTTGGAAGCCTAGCCTATTGGTAATTCCTACCTCAGCTATAGCGGCATCAACGCTTCCAGGAAACTACGGAACGTTTCCTAACCGCTTGTGAATTGGAAGCTTGGGCATGTTCATCTTTGCTATCTGTTGTTGTGTGATGAAAGAAGAAAGCAAGGGTGAGCAACAAGCCCACCAAAATAATATGTATAATAATTTACAATATATGAGCATTCTCATAGTACTCAAGAAAGTCTTGGTTAAGAAGAAATGAACCAAGTTGATATCTTAACGCGACCAAGTCGCAAAATATTCAGTCATACATATATACTTTTCAAAATCTTTGAAATACTCTGCCATGCATAATACACATATAGTTCCAGTTTATAACTGTATAAAAATATCGTTGCAAGGTGATCTCATATATCTACCCTTGTCTCAACATTTTTCTGAAAATCTTTGACATACATAAGATAATCATTTACTAGATATAAGTTTAAAAGATGAAGTTACAAGATACTCTAATATACTTATATCTTTTCCGAATACTACTTGAACTACCTCCGTTCAAGTTATAATTCGTTTCAAAAGTTCATCACATAGATGAGACTACAAGATAAGATTTGAATAGATTCAATCTTTGAAATATCATTGAATGAAATGAAGTTACGAGATACTTCATTAAGTCCCGATATATATATATATATATTTATATATATATATATATTCATATATATCTCCCATACATTCCCTGAAAACCTCTGCCATGTAAAGTATGAACAGAGTTCCAATATCCAATGAATTTGGAAAGAAAAGAATTTTGGCATAAACCCGATATCTTACTGATCAGGCAAAGATACCAATAAGTATCCCCCACCGGTCATCACCCTGGCCTCATTAGGACCTTGTGCTGGACCGCCACCCGGCCTTTTACACGTTGATGGACTGCCACCCAGCCACTTACACTTTGATAGACCGTACCCCGGCATGTCGCTTATGCCGACTCAATTAGATGGGCTTACTTCCCGAACGTTGGGTAAGTAATCAATTCATTTGTCAAAATAACAACCTCGTTGTGAATATAAAATACACCACAGAACCGAATCCCTCAGGTTTTGAGCGAGTATTTAAATCCCCTTCGAAAGGAGGATCTTAAATATAAAAATGAGTTTTGGGATCCGCCTTGACTTTTAAAAATCATTTTGAAGACTTGAAAACATTTTTTTTAAGAATGTTTGGAGTAATGCTGATTTAATAAAATGAATCAGTCCCAATATATTAGAAATATCTGAATATTATTATTTAAATAATATTCCCATAAAGAATAATCTTTATAAAAATAATTGAAGTAGAAGTTTTAAAACTAATACTTGAAATGAATATTAAATAACCAAAGATATATTTATAGGAAAGTATGATCTTTATTTGAATAATCGAAAATAAGTTTGATTATTGAAACATTATTCTTTAATAAAATAAAGAATATTATTTAGTAAATAAGCGGAGTCATAAGTCCCCGAATGAATATTCAAAATAATATTCATTAAATAGAATAAATAGAGTCATAAGTCCTCGAATGAATATTCAAAGTAATATTCATTAAATAAAATAAATAGAGTCATAAGTCCTCGAATGAATATTCAAAGTAATATTCATTAAATAAAATAAACGGAGTCATAAGTCCTCGAATGAATATTCAAAGTAATATTCATTAATAAAAATAAAGTTATCGAATAAACCTTATTCAATTAATAGTTTTGAAAACTATATTTATATATATATAAATATATATAATATACTCGGGAACATCGACTCCCATTTTTAGAAAATGGTCACCTTTGGGTCCCCTATACTAAGGGTATACGCAATTACTGGCATAGGTATTATGCAACTATAAGCATTGGAATCAACAGATAGATATAAAGATTATAAAACAGACATGCATATATACCATATCACATGCTCCAATATATCGCAAGATTTGCTAATTAACCATCATGCATCTATCACAAGATAATGCATATACATATATACATCACAACAACAGTAAAACGGGTAGAAAACTTGCCTGAGTGCTTCGGGGTAGACTTAAGCTTAGAGTGGGTCCAGTAACCTATGAACAACAACATAAGCCGGAATTAAACCACAGTCGCTTAAGAAACTAGACTTTAACCAATTGAACCCTAACGTTTGCTTATGGTCATTTCTACGCTTAACAAATCACATAAGTCATTCGAGTACCCTCGGCTCCACTATTTTTAATAAATTAACCATTAAGAATTTTAAGGTGATTCTTTCGCGAGTATCCTATCAACTGCCTAATCCACTTTACATAATTGTTTCGTACTCCAATTAGTTATGGAAGGACCTTAACCAAGGTTTCAAAGTAAGGCGAGGGGTAATCGTTCGTTCGCGAAACGCCGTTATTTAAAACGGTCGTTTCTCCTAAACCGTACATCGGATTCAAGCGAACCACATATCAAAACGAAGCTTATAACATGAACTATCTAAAAATGGTAATGGTCAGTTCATGGAAGTGAGTGTTATGGTGCAAAAGTTAAGCACAAAATAGTCTAAGGTAAATCGGACATTATGACGGCTATGTTTACACGATTACCAAAGTTTAAACTACTCCAATCAACCACAAATCAACCACAAATCAACCCATAACCACCAATACCACCAAACTTCATCCAAACCTTACTAACTCAGTCCATAACCTCATGATTTTTCCAACTTATTCAATCTCAAACAAGAGCTACTAACTATACTTAAGGTTCATCAACCAATAACCAAGATTTATAACCCAAAATCATTATAATTCCAACCAAACTCTAAACATACAAGAATCATGCTGTCATGAACTATAAAAAACAAAACCAAACCTAATACTCAAAGTAAAGTTAGGGTTTGGAGGGGTTATACCTTCCTTGGAGTGAACAGAGTAGCTAGGAAGCCTTAAGAAGCCTTGAGATAGCTTAGGAATGCTTGGATCTTAAAGGAAATCACAGAAAATAAAGTTAGAAATCTTGAAAACACTATTCATCATCTTCTTCCTTGATTTATTGGAAGGGATTCATGAAGAAATAGAAGCTTAAACTCCTAGGATATGCTTATCTAATCATAAGGGACCTTGGGTAATTACCTTGCAAATTAACAAAGCTTGGATCTTGATTTTTGGAATTTTTCTTCTTGAAAATAGTGAAGAAGCCGAGAGCAATGTTCTTGGGAGGGTTTGTTATTTGTTGAATGTATTTGTGGTGGAAAATGAAGTGAATGGGATATTTGGATGATTTGTTGGTTGATTAAAGTGAGTGGAGTATGACTAAGCATGACATCATCCTAGTGACTTCATCTTTTGCCACTAGTCATCACTTGGTGATGGAAGCATCTTCTTATGCTAATCCTTGCTTAATTGCTTGATTATCATCCATAATCCTTGAACTAATTTCTCTTGCATTACTTGTCGTTTAATTGCTTTACGACTCGTTTATCGTTTGTTCTTGCTAATCGTTTGAGGGATCATATCCGGGATCTTATTACTTGGGTTTCCCCTAAACCTTTCTCAATATATTATATTCCTTTTATGATCCTCTCTTATAATCCTTGAATTTAAATCATTTTAATCATGTTACCTTATACTCAATTCTTTCGGTATCTCGTGGATCTTCGTGAAAAATCAAAGTGTTCGAATTTGGATTCTGACGATCTTTACATACACTTATATACCATATTAAGTACTAATAAGATCTCAGAATATCAATAAAAGAAATGCTACATTGTGTGGCATGAAAGTTTTCTTATTCAGCATAATCAGCAAAATCACTATTCATAAGGTTTACAAAAAGTCCGAAATTTTTTGGGGTTATTACAGTCTCCCCTCCTTAAAAGGATTCCGTCCCGGAATCAGATAGAAAATGAATATGGATACTTTCTTAGCGGTGCACTTTCTAACTCTCAAGTCAATTTTCCCACATTGTGGTTCTGCCACAAACCCTGACTAGCATGATAATCCTTCTTCAAATTACTTGTCCCTTTTTGATCTATAACCCTTCCTGGTTGCTCCATATAGGTTACGTCTGGTTGCATGTCTATGCGCTCATATGCCCCTATATGTCTAGCATCCGGATTACACTTCCTTAACATTGATACATGGAACACGTTAAGAACTTGCTACAGGTTCGGCGTAGGGCTAGCTCATATGCTAACTTCCCAATATGACTTAATATATCCAAGGGTCCAACAATTCGTGGGCATAGCTTTCCTTTCTTTCCGAACCACATCCATCCTTTCTAAGGGAATACCTATAACAACACTAGGTCCCCTACTTCCTATTCTTTATCCTTTCGTGTCAAATCATCATACTTCTTATGTCCATCTTGGGCTACTACCAGCTGTCCTCTGATTAGATATATTATATCCTTGGTCCTTTGGACTACTACGGGTCCGAGCATCTTGCGCTCTACAACTTCATCCTAACATAAGGGAGATCGACATTGTCTTCCCTAAAGGATCTCATAAGGTGATACCTCGATACTAACATACGATTGATTATCATAAGAAAACTCAATCTGCGTTAAGTGATCATTCCAAATTCTTTGAAGTCTATTGCACAGACTCTCATCATAGCTTCTAGCATCATAGCTTTTATTTCTCAATACCCACTCTTTTCCAGTTTGTAATCGTTACTATCTTCCCTACATAATATTATTCTAGATATACCTTTACTCGCTAAAGTTTTATAACCTTTTAATAATTACGTCAACCTTAGTATCACGAACGCGTTAGATTCAGAATACCACCGCACTGATACTACTTCCTTTCTGGCTGCTTCCATCTTCGAAAGCTTGGTCCATCGTATAGAAGTAAAAGAATTTATTGAGAGATCACTATGATCATGAAAACTTGTTCTATTGCATAGTTAATACAGAAGTGGCCAGCCTTTAGTACTTGACAAGCAATTAAACAACATGTGGTATCCTACTAGGCTTCTATCACACAGATAGATAGTCATTCGGCAATACCTCCCCTTTTGGAAGGGTTGTTCTTCTCAGATTACATGCAATGAAAAGAAGAGAAAAGAACGAATTGAAGAGAATTGTATATATGTAAAAAAATATACTGCCACAAAATATCTGGCTTGGAATCTACCTCTAAACTATAGAGGTTTGTCATAGAAGAACAAAACATATACGTATATATCTCAACATCAAGTATTATAGCATCGCATTTCACATGCCTAAATATTTTTGCTATCCGTCCATCATTCTATGGACCCATGCTCTTGCTCGAGCTTATAAACAATCACCTTTGAAACTCCCTCGACATCGAAAATCAAATCCGGGATTTCATTCTAGACATCATTGTTATTAAAATCCATTGCTACACCGCAACCTTCTTCATATAGTAATACTACTCTTTATCGATAAGAAGGAATAAATATACAATATGTAAATAATCCACTAGTTAGTCTATCAATGATAACTTATACATCACCACGACCCGATTAGTGGTACTCAATCTCAACATCCATTCCAATACAACTCTTACGGTTGTAAATGACTCATTACTCGCAGAATCATTGCTGCATTACTATGGTCCACCACTGACCTACTGTCGTCATTCACTTTCCATGAAATCTTAATAGCTAACCATATGGAGTCCATACATGTCGTATAGAATTCTTCTAAGAAGGAAACATAATCACCATTTCATGATTCATGAAGAACACTCCTGAACTTGGCGTACATATGCCATGAAGCAGATAAAATTGCAGAATAGTTTCAATGAAAGCAACGATAGCTGGTTAATACCATTATTAACCATATGTCCTTATTAGGAAACATGAAGCTCAAAGGTTCATTTAGTCCTCTCGTAACATGGTCCTGGCTTATCTCAAGATAGGACCTTCTAAGATAGATAGCCCGCTCATGGTGGTTACATAAATTAAATCTTTACCAACCTACTATTATGTTTGAGTATCACACAATCATCAGAAGGAATGTCAATCTTTCACACCATAATACAACCTTTACAGCTTTAACCATCATCACTGTATTTCTCTGGCACAAACGCCTATAATTGTCCTCTTACACTTAAAGTGTCGGCCACCTCTTTGGTCTTTCCTGATAGTAAAAATTTCCTTACAAACAATGTTTTTTGAACCACCTTCACTAAATTTTCTACCTCATTTCAAATCACTGCTTATGTGAAAATGCTTTTCTTAAGTCCTTGTGATAAAAAAAAATCACCATTTTTTTCCATAAGTCACTGCCTTAGTCTTTAAATGTAAACATTATCATGGCTGACTCTCGATCATACTTAGGGCGTCTTTTTTCTTGGGCCCTTCTTGCTTTAACAATTCTGACCTTCATTGGTTCAATCTATACTTCTTATGGTTTAACACGTGCCCACCTGGCATTATTATAATTACGCCATATTTCCTTCATCAAAATTTCTATTCTTGAGAACTTTGAATATTACCTTTCTCCTTGTAAAACCTCTAAGGTTATCCTTAAATCCTTCATCAGGTACACCCTAGGCACAGGCCATATCAAGATACCATTTTTTAATACCAGAATCATTGTCTATATACTTCTGAAAAATTTCTCCACTGATCCTTAAAGGTTGTTGTTACCTTAATCCTTTCCCATTCATACTGTCAAAACTCATACTGTCCCTATTAAGGGCGAAATTCCAACCTTTATGCATTCCCCTAGGGTTCATTTCAAGTTATCGAAGTTATATCCTTAATTACACCTTTAAAAAGTTAGTCGCATCCTTCCATGGATAAATCAAGTCATATATCCTTGATAGATTATCTTATTCAATCATTCCCACCTCGATAGCCTATACCAATTTCACAATAGCATCCTTAGTCAAACTGAGGTCAACCCATATGGCCTCCAAAAGATAACAACGGTTATCCGCTTTTCTTTTCTAATTTGGTAACGATAACAAGGATGTTCTGGAAGATATTGGTCGTGTTCAACGTGAACTTCTTCTTACTAATTCCTCATTTACTTTTGTTGTTTATCTCAACAGTCATCTCAATGTTGGGATGTCTTTCATACCTGGCGTCTCCCTTTCTGGGTATCATGCCACCGGTCTTTCACTTCACATTCTTGAAGGTCACTTCCTTCATCCAATTTTCCTAATTTCTTACTTTCTTGTCTCTTCGGTCTATCCGTGTCTCATTATTTATCCTTCGAACTATCTCAAGGTTTCCTCGAATCCTCCCAACTTACAGGGATAAAATATATGTATCTTTTATGCCTTTAACCATCAACTTTAACTCATAGTGAATCACCCTCATCCTGACGATTACATACTTTTCTATTTCTATTGCTACGAGTCTTTAGGGTTTCCTCATACCCAACTCCCTTATCATTCCTCAAACTGTATTGCCTTTTTATTTCTTTCCACTTCAGTTTCTCTTTATTTTCCTTTCTCTTACAATCATTTCATGAACCCACTAATCATTGACTTCAAACATCACGTCGTTCTGGGATTCTAGTCCTCAGAACAAATCTTGACAACTTTTACAATCTTAGATTCATAATTTATCATACTCGTCTGCCTTTGCTCTGGCTCTAAAGCTTTTACACTATCTCCATAACCTCGTGAATTACTTTCTCGAAAACAATTGACTGAACTTTAATCAGTTTATCATAACCTCTGGCTCCGTGCCTTCCTTGGCCTTTCACCAGTGGGTGGCCTCTCTCTTAGGATGGTAAGTGACAAAAACAGTCTTTTGCACTTCGTCAATCATTTACAATCTCAAATGATTCCTATATTTCCTTTAGCCAGGCTCTTGCCTCGACTGGGTCAGCTTGTTCCTTGGAACTCTGAGAGCTTAGCTACTTAAAGGTCCTGAAAGAATTTCACACCACATTATTTCTTCAGGGTGGTGTTTGGGGGTAGAAGTATTAGTTTTGTTTAGGCAGGTCCATGAATTGCCTCATAGGAGTACCGTCTTGGTGCTCCCTTCCTTGCTCGAGTTCCGTTTTCTCAGTCTAAATATTTCTTCCTGCTCCCCATAATCGGGGTCATCTTACATTTTAAAATCCTCATTTTCCCCTTCATTACGTTCTGGGTTCCTTATATCTTAATTGCGACATCCCTGATTATCACATTCAGGGTTTGCCCCAAATCTTATTCTTCGTGGGGGAATAATGCTTCGAAAAATTCTGAGAATCTCTTTATATTTGCCTTACTTACTTTGCTTAATTCTTTCCCTCGTTCAGTCCTTACATGATCGTAAATTATGAATTCTCAAGTTCTATAACTTCATGACACTCTTAAGTGTTAATAGTGCCATTAACAATATGAACTTATTGACCACAAACTGATCTGAACTGAAAGGAACGAATATATACATAACCATTTGTTCGAGGGTACAACAACTAAACACCTGAAAGAGAATTACATCATTTGGCCTGATCGCTTCTATCCTAAAAGTACTACCACAGATAATCATCTAGTCATTAAAACTTAATCGTTCATAACTTTGGCTAATCCTCCAAAAGCGGTGCTGCATGAAATCCTTGTCAGATTGCTCAGACTCTGCACACTATTATGGATCAAGAAATGCGGGCACGCACGACATCCCTAACCTGCTCCATTAAAGCGGTGATGAGGTCTAAGATAGTTGCAAGTAGAGCTGGATCAATCTGACCCTCAAGATTGCCTCTAGCTGTAATTCGGGTGGTAGCCTTAATCCTGTCCATGCTATACGCTAATCCTGCCGGAAGTACCCCACCCTCAATCCTTGGTGCAGTGAGTCGATCCAATAGATCACTCCTAACATTATGGGCCTCAGACAGGCCACCCAGGGTCATCTGATAATCAGCGATAAGAGAAGCCTGAGTGGTAGCATCTAGCAGTCCATGGGGTGCAGGTGGTGCAGACCCAGGAGATCCAAATGGATAACCAAGCACGGTATCAGGTGACAATGGTGCAGGAGATAAAGGTGGCATCTCCTCAATAGGTGTTGGGCTCTGTACAGGGGAGGGAATAGGAATTGGTGGAACCTCATGGATGTCTACAGGAACCTCTGGAAGAGGGTCTGATACTGGTATAATTGGTGTCGTGGAAGGCCCCACTCCTTCTGCCCTCATTATCCTCTGTGCCCTTGGTAACTCTTCATCCTCTAGTGCCACCCTCGCGGCTATCCTAGCTCTGGTAGTCGCCCTGACTACAGTCATTAATTCCTCAGCGGTCCTCTCTTTATTCTCATCTGGACCCTCCACGAGATCCTCCTCAGCAGCAATCCCTTCTGGGATAACATCCTCAACTGCAACATTCCCAATATGAATCTCATCCGGTCCCTCGTTAGGGTACTCTATCGGATTCACAATTTGATCTCCAACATGTAATAAAACATCCTCATGTTGATGCCCCTGAACCTCAGGGTTTGGTGCCCCGCTACCCTATATGATAATTAACTATGTTACTATCACGATATTTATAAGGGTTCCCATAAGGGTTTTAACTGTTAGTACTACGTTAGGTAGCCCGTCTATGAACTTGGCAAGAGTTCTTATTATCTTAGTGAACTTATTATTTTAACGTCACATCATCTCTGAGGTTTATAACGTTTGGCTCTAATACAATTTCTGTAACACCCCCAAATCCGGGGTCGGGGATTCGGGTTATCACGAGTTCCATTTCCCTTATCAATACTTAATCTTAACAGTCAACCAACTACTGCGAACTGTGACCCCACAATATATACACATACACCACAAGTTATAGTCTCAGAGATGAATACCAAAAATAACACAAATCATTTTGTTCCACAATTATAAACCATTTCACCTTAAAGAGGGTTTCTGAATAATTTATATATTCCTTGCCATTATTACAATTCATATAGATACATAAGTCTGGTGCATCAAAAGTTGGAAGCCTAGCCTATTGGTAATTCCTACCTCAGCTACAGCGGCATCAACGCTTCTAGGAAACTGCGGAACATTTCCTAACCGCTTGTGAATTGGAAGCTTGGGCATGTTCATCTTTGCTATCTGTTGTTGTGTGATGAAAGAAGAAAGCAAGGGTGAGCAACAAGCCCACCAAAATAATATGTATAATAATTTATAATATATGAGCATTCTCATAGTACTCAAGAAAGTCTTGGTTAAGAAGAAATGAACCAAGTTGATATCTTAACGCGACCAAGTCGCAAAATATTCAGTATATACATATATACTTTTAAAAATCTTTGAAATACTCTGCCATGCATAATACACACATAGTTCCAGTTTATAACTGTATAAAAATATCGTTGCAAGGTGATCTCATATATCTACCCTTGTCTCAACGTTTTTCTGAAAATCTTTGACATGCATAAGATAATCATTTACTAGATATAAGTTTAAAAGATGAAGTTACAAGATACTCCAATATACTAATATCTTTTCCGAATACTACTTGAACTACCACCGTTCAAGTTATAATTAGTTTCAAAAGTTCATCACATAGATGAGACTACAAGATAAGATTTGAATAGATTCAATCTTTGAAATATCATTGAATGAAATGAAGTTACGAGATATTTCATTAAGTCCCGATATATATATATTCATATATATCTCCCATACATTCCCTGAAAACCTCTGTTATGTAAAGTATGAACAGAGTTGCAATATCCAATGAATTTGGAAAGAAAAGAATTTTGGCATAAACCCGATATCTTGATGATCAGGCAAAGATACTAATAAGTAACCTTTTCTACTAGTAGATGGATGAATCCCCCATCGGTCATCACCCTGGCCTCATTAGGACCTTGTGCTGGACCGCCACACGGCCTCTTACGCGTTGATGGACTGCCACCCAGCCACTTACACTTTGATAGACCGTACCCCGGCCTGTTGCTTATGCCGACTCAATTAGATGGGCTTACTTCCCGAACGTTGGGTAAGTAATCAATTCATTTGTCAAAATAACAACCTCGTTGTGAATATAAAATACACCACAGACCCGGATCCCTTAGGTTTTGAGCGAGTATTTAAATCCCCTTCGAAAGGAGGATCTTAAATATAAAAATGAGTTTTGGGATCCGCCCTGACTTTTAAAAATCATTTTGAAGACTTGAAAACATTTTTTTAAGAATGTTTGGAGTAATGCTGATTTAATAAAATGAATCAGTCCCAATATATTAGAAATATCTGAATATTATTATTTAAATAATATTCCCACAAAGAATAATCCTTATAAAAATAATTGAAGTAGAAGTTTTAAAACTCATACTTGAAATGAATATTAAATAACCAAAGATATACTTATACGAAAGTATGATCTTTATTTGAATAATCGAAAATAAGTTTGATTATTGAAACATTATTCTTTAATAAAATAAAGAATATTATTTAGTAAATAAGCGGAGTCATAAGTCCCCGAATGAATATTCAAAATAATATTCATTAAATAGAATAAACAGAGTCATAAGTCCTCGAATGAATATTCAAAGTAATATTCATTAAATTAAATAAATAGAGTCATAAGTCCTCGAATGAATATTCAAAGTAATATTCATTAAATAAAATAAACGGAGTCATAAGTCCTCGAATGAATATTCAAAGTAATATTCATTAATAAAAATAAAGTTATCGAATAAACCTTATTCAATTAATAGTTTTGAAAACTATATTTATATATATATATATATATATATATATATATATAAATATATAAAATATACTCGGGAACATCGACTCCCGGTTTTAGAAAATGTTCACCTTTGGGTCCCCTATACTAAGGGTATACGCAATTACTGCTTATCTCTACCATAGGTATTATGCAACTATAAGTATTGGAATCAACAGATAGATATCAAGATTACGAAACAGACATGCATATATACCATATCACATGCTCCAATATATCGCAAGATTTGCTAATTAACCATCATGCATCTATCACAAGACAATGCATATACATATATACATCACAACAACAGTATAATGGGTAGAAAACTTGTCTGAGTGCTCCGGGGTAGACTTAAGCTTAGAGTGGGTCCGGTAACCTATGAACAACAACATAAGCCGGAATTAAACCACGGTCACTTAAGAAACTAGACTTTAACCAATTGAACCCTAACGTTTGCTTATGGTCATTTCTACGCTTAACAAATCACATAAGTCGTTCGAGTATCCTCGGCTCCACCATTTTTAATAAATTAACCATTAAGAATTTTAAGGTGATTCTTTCGCGAGTATCCTACCAACTGCCTAATCCACTTTACATAATTGTTTCGTACTCCAATTAGTCACTTAAGGACCTTAACCAAGGTTTGAAAGTAAGGCGAGGGGTAATGGTTCGTTCGTGAAATGCCGTTACTTAAAACGGTCGTTTCTCCTAAACCGTACATCGGATACAAGCGAACCACATATCAAAACGAAGCTTGTAACATGAGCTATCTAAACATGGTAATGGTCAGTTCATGGCAGTAAGTGTTATGGTGCAAAAGTTAAGCACAAAACAGTCTAAGGTAAATCGGGCATTACGACGGCTATGTTTACGCGATTACCAAAGTTTAAACCACTCCAATCAACCACAAATCAACCCATAACCACCAATACCACCAAACTTCATCCAAACCTTACTAACTCAGTCCATAACTGTCACACCCCCAACTTAAATAGCAAAATAAATATATCTATTACATCATTTTAATGAAGAATACACAACCAAAATCCAAGATCTTACAGTTTAGGGTTTAGAACAGCCCAACACTACCAACTATTACATCTGATATAAAATACCGAGTCCTCACACAACTATTATTACTTATTCTAACTGAGCTCGAACATAAGCATCAGCATCACAGGTCTTACGGACAGTCTGCTTGAATTTAACCATAGCTGCTAGCTGTAATATCAGGGTAAAGCAAGAAGTGAGCCAAATGCTCAACAAGTGCTAACAGTACGACACAAAACATAAATTGAGATATAATTTTAAGAATGATAATGGAAAGACATAACCAAAGGTAATGAGAGATAAAAACTATGTGAGATGGCATCATTTTGCTTGCATCAAAATAATTTTAAAATCTTGTCTTAATCAAAATCATTTTATGACGCTACGGATTACAGCCGGTGATCAGCCGCGAAGTAATCCCGAACCTCGCTGGGTTCTAAAACATTATTGGGAATCCCTAGGCAACTTTTAAGCCTAATATAAGTGCGGAAAGGACTCGCGTCTCAGTCCAGATCCACCATTCAAAGAAAACATGTATCCCCCTTTGGGACTGAAAACCCACATTTTATTTATTTCAAAAGCTGACGCCGAATTGTAACAAAATCTCTTTTAACAGTAAACATTTTTATTAAGGAATTATAGATCAACTCGAAACACGGGAAAACAAGGTACTGAATATCAGAGCCATGATTCACAAAACCATTCTCTATTCAAGTAATTGAATGGTTTTCATATATCAAAGATTGGACAAGAGGATTTAGTGAGGCTAATGGATAATATGAAGGGTAATGCCAATTTGGGCTCAAAGCAATGGTTTCTCATCAAGGTTCAAGTGCTGGATCATCAAGAAGGTAAGCTTCATGAATACTAAGGGTGTTAAGGTATGAAGAAATGATTTTCAGCTCAGAATATATCAGAATTGTCAAGCTTTAGGATAAGAAAGAGGGGTATCAATCAATGAGGAATCAAGCTGGTAAGTATCTGACTATCAGAATTCAAAGTAAGGTTCTATAGGGGTTCATGTATCAGGATGAGATATTAATACTTAGGAAACATCAACATGTTAATCAAGAGGATCCATCAAGGAATATGTCAACTCTTCATTTTATCATGGCATTAAACTATCATGAAAGACTTTTGAACTACTTGCAATACGTACTCGAGGGTTCATGGCATCTCTATGTAACTCAAAGTTAAACAAAAGATACGCTTGATTTAAATATATCAAAATGACTCAGGATAATTGCATCGATATATATATGAACTGTTTATAGTAAATACGAAGGTCAAGTTGAATCACTTGCCTTGAGATAGGCTGGTCTGGTCTGACTGGTAGGAGCAACTGGAGCTTCACTCGACTTTTATGGCAAGTTTTCCCTCGTCTCGAGATCCTAATACTCAAGGTAAAGTATCGCATGGCATTCTCATTTTCATATGGGGACAAGTTTCCAAATTAAGCAGATATGATGATAAAAACATAAAATAACAGTTGAGAGCAAATGGAACAATAGCACATAATTATTGAAATTTTAAAGGTCACAGTACATAGGATTGGGACATAGTCTGATTCTAGGAATAACAGGCTTATTTAAAGGAAAAACGGAAACAACTGGGCATTCCATAGAGTCTGATAGTACAATAACATGAAAGGTAAATGGAAAGAACTAAGGCTCCACTCCATCTGAATGGGGCTTGGTAGTCTTTTCCTCTCGAAGCATCTTCACAATGCTCTGGAGCTCATCCGCCACCATCTGAATGACATACTGGCTGGTACGGTCCCGGTGCGCTGGCATCTCTTCAAGCTTAGTGTTGACGTACTGAACCAAGGTCTCAAGGCTCGCAGTCATCTGCTCCTTGGGCTTCCCTTCGTAGTTTCAGCTGTCCGGATACACGTTCTTCAGTCAGTCGTACTTGCCCTGAAGCATGTCGAACTCGCGCCTCAACTCAGCATACACGGAGAAAGCAATAGTGTCGTCCGACCCAGAGGATGACGAGGAATGCGCCCTTTGCTGACAACCAATAAGGGGAGTATTAATATTAATTTACTTAACCTACTCTCTCGCATATTATCTATAACCTACATATATATCCTATAACCTATTTGGGCTGTCCAGGGACTCTAAACCGTAGCTCTGATACCAAAACCTGTCATACCCCCAACTTAAACAGCAAAATAAATATAGCTATTACATCATTTTAATGAAGAATACACAACCAAAATCCAAGATCTTACAGTTTAGGGTTTGGAACAGCCCAACACTACCAACTATTACATCTGATTTAAAATACCGAGTCCTCACACAACTATTATTACTTATTCTACCTGAGCTCGAACATAAGCATCAGCATCACAGGTCTTACGGGCAGTCTGCTTGAATCTAACCATAGCTGCTAGCTGTAATATCAGGGTAAAGCAAGAAGTGAGCCAAATGCTCAACAAGTGCTAACAGTACGACACAAAACATAAATTGAGATATAATATTAAGAATGATAATGGAAAGACATAACCAAAGGTAACGAGAGATAAAAACTATATGAGATGGCATCATTTTGCTTGCATCAAAACAATTTTAAAATCTTGTCTTAATCAAAATCATTTTATGACGCTATGAATTACAGCCGGTGATCAGCCGCAAAGTAATCCCGAACCTCGCTGGGTTCTAAAATATTATTGGGAATCCTTAGGCAACTTTTAAGCCTAATATAAGTGCGGAAAGGACTCGCGTCTCAGTCCAGATCCACCATTCAAAGAAAACATTTATCCCCCTTTGGGACTCAAAACCCACATTTTATTTATTTCAAAAGCTGATGCCGAATTGTAACAAAATCTCTTTTAACAGTAAACATTTTTATTAAGGAATTATAGATCAACTCGAAACACGGGAAAACAAGGTACTGAATATCAGAGCCATGATTCACAAAACTATTCTCTATTCAAGTAATTGAATGGTTTTCATATATCAAAGATTGGACAAGAGGATTTAGTGAGGCTAATGGATAATATGAAGGGTAATGCCAATTTGGGCTCAAAGCAATGGTTTCTCATCAAGGTTCAAGTGCTGGATCATTAAGAAGGTAAGCTTCATGAATACTAAGGGTGTTAAGGTATGAAGAAATGATTTTTAGCTCAGAATATATCAGAATTGTCAAGCTTTAGGATAAGAAAGAGGGGTATCAATCAATGAGGAATCAAGCTGGTAAGTATCTGACTATCAGAATTCAAAGTAAGGTTCTATAGGGGTTCAAGTATCAGGATGAGATATTAATACTTAGGAAACATCAACATGTTAATCAAGAGGATCCATCAAGTAATATGTGAACTCTTCATTTTATCATGGCATTAAACTATCATGAAAGACTTTTGAACTACTTGCAATACGTACTCGAGGGTTCATGGCATCTCTATGTAACTCAAAGTTAAACAAAAGATACGCTTGATTTAAATATATCAAAATGACTCAGGATAATTGCATCGATATATATATGAACTGTTTATAGTAAATACGAAGGTCAAGTTGAATCACTTGCCTTGAGATAGGCTGGTCTGGTCTGACTGGTAGGAGCAACTGGAGCTTCACTCGACTTTTATGGCAAGTTTTCCCTCTTCTCGAGATCCTACATAAATAATAATAATCCTCATTATAATATATTCTCACCAACTTAACCTATTTACAACTCAAAATTAAACACGGATGGCACTTAGGCCTATATGCACTTAATTTATATTCACCTTTAAATTATAATTGCACACACATAGCCACATATTCACATATCATATATTAACACCAAATAACACCATATATACCATAATGCAACACTAAGCTTGGATGATCTCGACTCACAACTTAAGTCACTTGGTCGCTAAACTAGACAAGGTCTTCTAATTTTAGCTTCCTAACTCGATGTGCCTTTCCTAAATTATCCAAACCCTATTGACCCTCACTTGTGCCTTTTGCTCTACTGACCTTATACTACTTACAACTATGGTGGTCGACCTAGTACTCACTTCTAAGTGTTCTAAAACTATGTGATAAGTGATAGTGCTCACTGGTGCAAATTTCAGAATGACAACTATGGTTTCTTGAGTACATTAGACACTCTTAAACTAAAAGTTTTCCTTCAAAACTTTTACACAAAACTCTCCTGACCTAAGGGCATCTCACAAACTTGATGTGGCTCAAGGACCTGGCTTGGGCCTTCTTGGGCCTAAGCTAAAAGTCCAAGGTTCCCCTGTTTTTTTGGGCAGAAAATGCCCTGACTTGAATTAACTTGTGACACATGGTTCTAGCTCATATCCTATGAACTATGGTTGGAAAAACTTATCTGACATACCCTCTAACTATGGCCCAATTGGGCCTAATGAGGGCCTACCCATGACATGGTCAAATCTCCCTATTTCTAAGTTGCAACAAAACTGTCCCCTGCTGGACAGATTTTGTGATTCTACTTGTGCACCTAACCAAATGACATGCAAACCTCCAACCAACTCCTAAAACCTTTTGTATACTTCCAATACTAACTTCTGGTGGCTTGGGCCTCAAAGTGCACATCTATGACATGTTCAAAACTCACTCTAAACCTCAGGGTGCTATACTGATTTTTCTGCAAAAACTATAACTCTCATTTTCCAAGGTTTTGACTTGACAAACTCAACTAACAACAACTCAATACTTAAACCAAGACTTATACATGGTGATCTACTGAAATAACTCCCTTATTCTCAAAATAAACTTGGGTGAGATCATCCATGCCCAAAAACAACAACATGCAACCAAATATATAACATGCAACTCATGGAAAGCACATAACAAGATTTCGGCTAGGCATAAAGTTTTAAATGCGTGCAAAAATCAACTTGCACCTAATATTCATCCTTAATAATCATGAAATATAACTTCTTTTAAGTATTAATAAGAAATTTATCATGAAAACAATCTATTTTAAGCACACATATTTTGAATTTATAGATTTTTAAACATAACTACATGATTTCGAAAAGAGTAGCATGCAAACATGGTTGATCATCATTTTAATGTCTTAAAACTAACATGCATGGCTAAACATAAATATATAATAAAATTTCAGTAGCATGCAAAGGATTTTAAAGCATGATATCTCCATAAAACACTTAGTTAGCACATATACATAATATATCTCATAGAGAGCTCTTGAATTCACAAGAATCAAGAGTTTCTCTTTGGAGATCACATAAGAACTACACATGCATCCATGGAACTTCAACTTCCAAGTCACAAAACACTTGGAAAGTATATAAGATGAATGTAGGTAAAAGATTTACACTTGGGAAGATGAAGAATGAATTGAAAAATGGAAGGGGGTGGGGAATTGGCCTTCGGCCGAGAGCAAGGTGGGAGGGGGAAAAGGAGAGAAATTTGTGGTGTGTTGGAGTGTGGAATGAGAATGACTTCTCCCACTTTAATTTCTTTGTTTTATGCTATTTGGTTTACAAATGATGAGTGGAAGTGAGAACTTACAAAAATATCCCTTGGTTAAAGTTAGATCATTTTGCATGCAAGGCTAAGGTAGTAATTTGGTAATAATCAAATGAGTTAGTGGGGTTGGAAAAGTCTTGTTTGCCATTTGAGGGAATAGAATGGTGATTTGCATGCATGGTCTCTTATGTAATTTGATAAATATGACAACTAAAATTTATAATGATTTATTTTTATAAAATAAAATACAAGTTCAAAAATTATAAAATTTATATCATAAAATAACTTGGATTTTTAGAGACTTTATAAAATCATTTTCAAAATTTGTGAACAAAATACCTTTTAAAAGGAAATTTTTCCAAAGCTTAGAATATTCCTTATAAATCAAAAATAAAGAAATTAAATAAACTCTTGCTTTGAAAATCATATACTACACAAAGCAAATTTATAATGCAGAAACTTTCACTCACACTAGCGTACAATCATTGAATATATTTTCATTTGACTTTAATATTATACCCAATCCACAAATAATATTACATAAAATGCCGGTCGTAACAATAACCTCATGATTTTTCCAACTTATTCAATCTCAAACAAGAGCTACTAACTATACTTAAGGTTCATCAACCAATAACCAAGGTTAATAACCCAAAATCATTATAATTCCAACCAAACTCTAAACATAAAAGAATCATGCTCTCATGAACTATAACAAACAAAACCAAACCTAATACTCAAGGTAAAGTTAGGGTTTGGAGGGGTTATACCTTCCTTGGAGTGAATAGAGTAGCTAGGAAGCCTTAAGAAGCCTTGAGATAGCTTAGGAATGCTTGGATCTTAAAGGAAATCAAAGAAAATAAAGTTAGAAATCTTGAAAACACTATTCATCATATTCTTCCTTGATTTATTGGAAGAGATTCATGAAGAAATAGAAGCTTAAACTCCTAGGATATGCTTATCTAATCATAAGGGACCTTGGGTAATTACCTTGCAAATTAACAAAGCCTGGATCTTGATTTTTGGAATTTTTCTTCTTGAAAATAGTGAAGAAGCCGAGAGCAATGTTCTTGGGAGGGTTTGTTATTTGTTGAATGTATTTGTGGTGGAAAAATGAAGTGAATGGGATATTTGGATGATTTGTTGGTTGATTAAAGTGAGTGGAGTATGACTAAGCATGACATCATCCTAGTGACTTCATCTTTTGCCACTTGTCATCACTTGGTAGTGGAAGCATCTTTTTATGCTAATCCTTGCTTAATTGCTTGATTATCATCCATAATCCTTGAACTAATCTCCCTTGCATTACTTGTCATTTAATTGTTTTACGACTCGTTTATCATTTGTTTTTGCTAATCATTTGGGGATCATATCCGGGATCTTATTACTTGGGTTTCCCCTAAACCTTTCTCAATATATTATATTCCTTTTATGATACTCTCTTATAATCCTTGAATTTAAATCCTTTTAATGATGTTACCTTATACTCAATTCTTTCGGTATCTGGTGGATCTTCGGGAAAAATCAAAGTGTTCGAATTTGGATTCTGACGATCTTTACATACACTTATATACCATATGGAGTACTAATAAGATCTCAGAATATCAGTAAAAGAACTGCTACATTGTGTGGCATGAAAAGTTTTCTTATTCAGCATAATCAGCAAAATCACTATTCATAAGGTTTACAAAAAGTCCAAAATTTTTTGGGGTTATTACAGATGCAGCACTTTATGTATTAACTTTTATTGCTTCATTTGATGACAAGTTTGAATATCCTTTTGCCGCTCCTTCTAAACCACTTTCATCATCATTATCCTCACAGTACATCTCAAGATTATCAAATTTGAGGCTTTAATGGAAACCTTCATCTTCCAGTCCTTCAATATTTTTATCATCAAGCACACATGTACAGATTCTATAACAATATTGGTTATCATATTGTAGACTCTATATGCTTTCCCAACAACATATCCAATAAAGATTCCTTTATCAGCTTTTGCATCAAACTTTCCATGTTGGTCAGCTTGATTCCTTAGAATATAACACTTGTATCCAAAAACGTGTAGAAAGTTCAGTGTTGGCTTCCTTTTCTTGAACAATTGGTGAGGAGTCATGCATTTGGCTTGATTGATCAAAAAAATATTCTGAGTGTAACATGCATTGTTGATAGCCTCAGCCCAAAAATAGGTTGGTAACTTTGATTCTTCTAGCATAGTTCTTGCAGCTTTAATCAATCACATGTTCTTTCTCTCAACCACTCCATTTTTTCGTCGTGTCCTTGGAGCTGATAACTCATGCATGATTCCATTTTCTTCACAAAACAATCTCATTATAAAATTCTTGAGCTCAGTTCCATTGTCACTCCCGATTCTTCTGACTTTGAGATCAGGATAATTATTGACTAGCCTGATGTGATTGATGATGATTTCACTTGCTTCATCCTTTGATCCAAGAAAATATGTCCATGATAATTTTGAAAAATCATCTACATTCACTAGATAATACCTCTTCTTGGATATTGGCAATATATTGACGGGTCCAAATAAATCCATATGCAATAGTTGTAATGGTTCATCAATTATTGTTTCAAGCTTCCTTTGAATGATGCTTTCTTTTTCTTTCCTTTCTGACAAGCACCACATAGTACATCCTTTGAAAATTCAACTTGAGGAATGACACTGACAAGGTCTTTCCTGACCAATTCATTCATTATCTTGAAATTCAAATGAGATAGCTTCTTGTGCCATAGTCAACTTTCATCTTGACTTGTTTTGCTGAAAAGACAAGTAACTAAATCTGCATCGGTGGAGTTAAAGTCATCCAAGTACACATTTCCTCTTATTACCCCAGTAAGAACTACTTTGTTGTCCTTTTACAAGTGACAACACAGGCTCCTGAATTAAATATAATTGAGTTACTTTTAGCACGCAGTTGGCTGACACTGAAAAGATTGTGTTCGAGTCCATCAACTAGTGCTACTTCATCAATGATGAAATTCCCTTTTGAAAGAAAGCCATATTCCATATTATATCCTTTGCTGTCATCTCCAAAGGTAATGTTAGAGCCAACTCTTTCCTTAAACTCTGTGAGCAGGGTAGAATTTCTAGTCATGTTCCTTGAGCATCCACTGTCCAAGTACCATATATTCTTTTTATTTTCTGCATACATCAAAACCAAATCAAGTTAATTTTGGTACCCAAGTTTTCATGGGTCCTACCTTGCTAGCTTTCTTCTTAAGTTTCTTAGGCTTTCCACCACTAGATTTAGGTGATTCAAGATCAACCTTTATCTTGGGAGTAGAAATTTGAAACCCATGATTAGTTTGAGATTCATCAAGTACATAATGATTAACATGGTATGGCATAGGTTGTGCATACATGTTATTCCATAAAGGCATGTTATATGGCATTTTTGGCATATTAAATGCAATATAGTAAGGATTATGTGCAGATGACATATTAGCAAAATGTGCATGTGAATTCTGTGGAGGCATAACAGGCATGGCATGCATAGGTGATATTGGCATGTTAGGCAACTAAGGAGGTGCATATATGGGTGCATTCTGAACAGACTTGCAATTAGTAGAAAGATGATTAACACTGCCATACTTTACACATGTTTTTCTAGGTGCATACTTATCAGGAGTGTAGTTGTTGTATTTGTTAATCTCTACTTTCCCATTCCTATTAGTTTTCCTTTTATATTTTGTTTTAACCTCAATCTTTTCTAACTTGTCATTCAATTGCTTAACTGAAAGATGCCTTGCATTCACTTTGCTTGCATTCTTGGTTTTCTTGACTCTCCTGAGATAAAATTCTTTGTTACTGAACCATATTTTTCATTTAGCTTTGCTAGCTTTCCTTGGATAATGGCCTTTTTTCCTTCAACAGATGAGCTTCATCATCCGTTGATTCAACATCCGTTGACAGACCATCAACTAAATCTGGGTTCAGTTTCTTCTTGTCTTTCTTCCAGGCTGCTTCACAAAATGATTCAATCCCTTGAATTTTAGAAATTTGTGCACTAACATCCCTGGAATATTTCCATGCCTTAATGACTTCTTGTTCTCGTTCAAGCTGCTTTCTCAGATTTTCTTCTTTCTTTAAAGACTCTGTTAACTCTTCTCTAGCAATTTTACACTGAATTTTCAATTTTTAAAACTCAATAAACTGAGTTTCTAACGCAGCATTTCTATTACTCAAAAACATATTATTCTCTTTAATTCTAGTGTTCTCTTTTGTGAGTGATTTAAGTGTGACACGCAAATGATACAATTCAGTTGATATATCATTAATAGCATCATTGCATTCATCTTTAGAAAGCTGTGAAAGATTAGTACTGATTACCTGAATGCTAGATGAGCTAAACTATGTTTCATCTGACTTGGCCATGAGAGCCAAGGTTGACATATTTCATTTCTTCATCTGCATCATCTCCATCAGCTGCCCAGTCATTTTGTTGAGTTATGAATGTCTTCTCTTTCTGTTTGAGCAACTCAAAATATTTTTTTTTATAGTCTACATGCTCAAACCTTTTCTTTTCAGAATTTGGCTTTCTGCAATCATTTACAAAATGACCACTCAGCCCACACTTAAAACATTTGAATTTGGATTTTTCAACCATGTTTCTGTTTGGCTTCACAGCTCCAGAATTTTTCTTGAATTTGAGCTTTGCAAATCTTCTAGACAGAAAGGCTAAATGCTCATCAATTTCATCCATGTCATCTTGACTTGGACAGTCTTCATCTTTAGCCATCAACCTTTTTCCCTTTCCTATCTCAGACTTGTCTTTACAAACATTAGTGTTTGGTACAATTTTAACAACTTCAACCTTCATTTCCACCATTCTCTCATGCTCAGCTACCAATGCCACAGACCCACCTTTCTTCCTTTCTTTCTCTATTAGCTCATCTTGTTCCATTTCAAGCTCACAGGTCTTCAAAATTCCATACAGTCTCTCAAGAGTAAAATCCTTGTACTCTTGTGAATTTCTGAAAGAGACTGTCATTGGATTCCATTCCTTTGGTAAAGACCTTAGGAATTTTAGGTTGGAATCCTTGGTTTGGTAGACTCTTCCATACAACTTTAGTCTATTTAACAGCTTCTAAAATCTACTAAAAGTAGCATTCAGGTACTCACCATCTTCAAAATGGAAGTGCTCATATTATTTTATGAGAAGTTGTATTTTGTTTTCTCTGACTTGCTCAGTTCCCTCACATAGTACTTGAACTGTGTCCCAACATCCTTAGCAGTTTTGTAATTTATGACATTGTCAAACATGTCTTGATCAAGACCATTAAATAATATGTTCATGGCCTTTTTATCTTTATAGACTACTTCAATATCTTCATCAGTCCATTCTGATTTATGCTTTGGAATAGTCTGCTCATTTCCAGTAGCATCACATGCTTCTGTTACAGCCCTGCGAGGAACATAAGGTCCATTTTTTATACAGTTGATATAGCTTTCATCTTGAGAGAATAGATGAAGATGCATCTTTACTTTTCAGTTATGGTAGTTGTCTTTGTCTAGAATTAGAATCTTCACTCCAACATCCATCATGCTCATGTTGTTTGATTGCTTTGATCTTTAAACTTTTTGTATGTTAAGAGCTCGCTCTGATACCAGTTATTATTTCTCAACAATACAAAAACAGAATTACAGAAGGAGTGTTAAATGGAATTCTGGTTTCTTTTTGAATTCTGAAAAACTCTTTATAAATATACAACTGTGTTTTTGAATAAACAAGAATGCAGATGAAGCTTTTGAAGTATTCTCCTAACACAAAGTAAATAAACACACAGTTTAAAAACTTTCTGGTGGATTTGTCTTTCCACCAGAGATGTATATTTGAAGAAATATTTTTGATGTAAAATGTACCTAGCTTCTTACAAGTATTTCCTTGCAATTTTGAACTTGAGAATGTTTCTAAAGATACAACTTTCTAAACTCTTGAGTTCTTACTTGTTGTATTTGTGTTTAAAATACTTACTGCACTTGGTTTATATATGAACCAAGTTTACATGTGCAATAAGACAAGAATAATATTCCTATCATCTAGGTCCAAACACATGCTTCTTCAATTCTCTGTCCAATACAATCCAAGTAAGATATAGCAACTTTGAACTTCTTTGTTTTGCATGGAAATGGAAATGCTTCATTTTCTTCTAAAACCTGTAATCAGGCTGCCACATTCTTTTTATGCACTATCAACTCATTTGACTCTGTCAAGTCACTATCAACTGATATCTTTGTTGATCATATGTTGAAGCTTTATTGATGTTATCAGTTGAATCTTTATTGAGTTATCCACTGACACTATACTGGTGTCATCCGTTCAAGCTTTCTTGTTAACATCCGTTGAAGTTTTATCTGATATCAGTTGAAGACCTCTTGACTAGCTTATCTGTTAAAGGCATATTGAGTTATCCGTTGAAGCTTGTAGAATCATCCGTTGAAGCTTGTAGTTTAGCAGTTGAAGATGTTTCCTCAACAGTTGATACCCATTCACTTATACAAAATTACAAGGTATTTTATATTTACACTTGACCCACCTATTTTGTATATCTTGCTAGTAGTTAAAATGACTTAGAAACTACAATAACTACCAAATCTCTCAGCTATCATAGTGTACAAAATGTGCTACATACTTATTAACATAAGCTACTCTTTCAACGGATAGATAAACTTTGGTTATCCATTAAAGGCCTCTAAATGACACTTAATAAATCTACTTAAGGTATTTTGGTGAATTATCATTAAGACTACAACATATTCCTAACAAGTAGTATAAGATTTATTGAGGCGGTAAATCATAATTGCAGTAACTCATGCTAGTGGGGATACTTAATTCTAAATATTTTTAGTTAATTGATTGATACAACGTTTTTGCTTTAGTATATTTTTAGTTAAAAAAATCTCTCAATTTTTATTGTGTTACTTACTTAGTTAAATCGAGTCAAAAATTACTGGTGATTGGTACCTTTGTCTCTGTGAGATCGACTCTGACTTACCCTACTATATTGTTAGAAGGATTTGTTAGGAATTGTCAAATGATAGGCACGTGATAGCCTTGTCACTTGTATTGAATTAAATTATATATAACAATCTTACATTGTTAAATCAGGAACATTATATTAAATTAATCATATTTCATATTTTTATATTATAATTTGGTATTTGTGAAGCCGATAAGGATATTTAAGAATAATATAATACCAATTTAATAAAAATTTAATTATGGTTCAACGTACCTTAATACTAAAAAAAATTATTTTATATTTTTATAACCTAATTTGGTATTGGTGAACCCCATAATAATATAGAATAATTAAAATAAGTGTATAAAATAAAATTTTAATCATTAGTTAACATATGATGTTGAATCCAATTTATGTATGCGTTAAACAGAAAAAAAATGTACTAAAAAAGTTTGTTTTTGATCTTGTCATTTTATATAATTTTATATTTACCTATGTGTAATTAAATATTCTTTATTTGTATCTAACGAAATCTGTTACATGTAAATACACTACAAAAATTATTTGTGATGGATTTATGTAGATTTTGGATTTTATAAAATTTTGGGTTGATTCAATACTTTTGTTGAGCCGGGCTTTTGTGCTGATAAGTTAGGTCATGTTAGGCTATTGGGCCTGAAGTATTTGTGTCTCTCGAAGGTACTCGAAATACGATTCTCTTAACCTAAATCGTTATTATAAATACACGTTAATATGCAACACTTACCATCCTCCAGCCTCCAGCCTCCAGCCTTCCCATTATCTTTCCACTCTCATTCTAATCACCATAGACAATATTAATATAATGTAAAGTTTTGTTTTCGTGACTACTGTCAGATACGCCTGCTAGATCTGCCTATTAAACTTTCGTGTATTTTTTACAAAATGCTTTTATCTCGATTTTATCCCAATCAACTCGGTAAGTCATCATCTAAAATGATTTATATCATATGTAGTTGAAAAGTAATTTTGCTAAGATTGAATTTGAGTTCTTAAGAGTAATTTTTTGTTCGAACTTGTTATGAAGCCAAACTGTATGTAATGTATATTTTAATATAGAAATCTCGTTGCTTTTTAAATTGTAATTGAATTTCGGGTTTATGATAAACCCAAATATACAAGTTTTGATTAGTTTCAGATTCTTGATTGATATTATTACTTGAATTATCTAAGATTTAATCCAGATATAAGTTTACAACCTATTGTGGCATAAATTTACATGATTGGCATGGAGTTTCTTCCTAAAATGGGTATAAATATTCATAAGATTTTTAATGTTGACCGTTAAAATGATTTATAAATAATCTCATATCTTATTCTTTTATTTCAATTGGTGCTTCATCAGATTTATACGTAAAGGAAACAATGAAGAAGGTGCTCCATGAATGGACCATATTTGCAGGTGACTTCTTTGTTCATTAGATTTAATTTTAGAGTTTAGAAAAATTGTGCGATTATTTTTTATTATTGGTTCATGTATTTGTAATTTCAAATTTAGGATGAGGTTATCCAAAATTTTGAAAAACATTTTGCAGATCTTTTATTCTTTCATTAATTTAATAAATCTGATAGTCATATATCTTCTGATATGCTTGTAGGTAAAAGTTTAGGGGAGACAATTCAAGAAATCTTAAGTGATTTGCGTAATTACTTTGACAAAGCATTGTCTCCAAAGATTCTGTTCAAAAATGAGCGCAAGCAATATGACGAAGTGAGTGCAAAGCACATCCCACCTTCAGTAGTAAATGAAGCTGATCATTTTGGGTATCTTTTTGGTAAGCTAAACTATTTTTAGAGAAATATTTTAATTATTTTAAATAATGTTCATGGTATATTCCATATAATATATACTACTTTAAATATAATATGGTCGCCGGGTACTATTACTTGAAGAGACTTCGAAAGCAAGACCTATCCTGCTAAAAGAATATTCGATGTATATAATTTATAAGAATTTCTAACATAAAGAAGTTTGCTTTACCTCAAATCCTGGCTTAATGATTCCAATTCCAGTTAAGTTGCTAAGGATCTCGCGTGCTGCAAAGATTGAAAGGGAAACACTACTTAAACTTTACCAAGAGATACTTGATTTGTTGAAGTATGTCCTTTTCTTTTAGCTACATTGTAGAAGTTTTTTGTTTATATTAATTTTAAAACAAAGGGTGCCTCCTCACATTTTATCTTTTAACTCTTCTTCAGTCAATGATCTTTTAATTTCTTTATATTCCCAAATAATGAGACCATGTTGGCTTCGTTCCTGCATTTTCTTATATATGACAATTATAATAAACAGTATGAACCATATTTTAAGCAGATTTTGGAGACCAATCAAAGTACCCTTTTCCTCTCTAACTACTCACCAAACCCCGAAAGAGTTAGATACCAAGATAAAAGAACGATGATAAATCTTGAACACCTGTAAAAGGTTGGTATATGTGGTTCAATTTTTAAAAAATTATAAACTTGTGTTTTAGTTACCAAATATTGAAATATACTCAAGTAGTTGCATATGTTGTTATTATGCTTGTGAGGTCTGGCTATTTGCAAAATTTTAATCAATATTAAACTTCATGTATTCCTAACTGAGGGATTTTTGTATTCCAAATAAATACATGGAATTAACTCTTAACCTTACATATATTTCAGAGGTTTATATATGTAAACCCCCCTTCTAATTCCTTCTTCAATTGCATAAAAGTAATTATAAGTGGGGGTATGGGATTCAAGAGCCCACTGGCTAAACTTCTTAAGAGTAAATTATTGATGTATAGTTATAGACATCATCTACATCGGTAGTAATATTTTAAGGGTGAAAAGGTTAAAATAAAGTATTTCTTGCAATTTATTATAAAAAGTATAAATTCACTTATTCGCATTCGTGATGGCTGCAATTGGTTGAAGTTTAGGTCGACGTATTTTTCTTTCACAAATGTGGCACCCTTTATGTTACAAATACTTATTTGGTAATATAATGTATTACAAAACAATGATAACAATTTCATTTCAGGTCGATGTTTCAACAGGTGCGATCCAGATTTCGTTGATTGCTTATTGGATCTCCTAACATCTGTAACAAAAGGTCTTGGAAGGGGTATTCACCGAGATTCACCTTCATATCAATATATAGTTTATAGTTCATTTTCGGTTAGCCAGTGCATTACAGAAATCTAAATGGAAGCGTGGTTGTCTTTACAATGATTGTAATATAAGCCTCAAGCCTCAATTCAGAATGATTTTAGTTCTACACGTACACTATCACTGAGCCTGTTACCTCCACCTTCGTGTTATTGAGGTGCGGGGGATACATATTTAGGAACAAAATATGATTGTATTACCCTGAGCGTACTTATGTATTTTTTCTGTATTTACCCATGATGCTCTAATGTGATCATTTTAGATATCTTGATTATAAAGATCCTATTGATTCTAGCTTTGACTTGTGATATGAAAATGAACTTCTTTTAGGACGAGTCACAAATATATACCAAGAAATTAGGGACGAGTACAAAATCCAAAAATTGGATTATCCGAAATTCCAATCTGATATCCAATTTATTAATAAAACAAGTAGAATTTCAAAAACTTTGTATCACACAGGGTATAAACTAGTAAAACAAATATTAATTACCTCATGTTCTCCTAAAAATTAATTTTGACTCAGATTGTCATTTTATTATTCAAATTACCATCTTATTATTTTCCTAAAGTTTTTCTAACATATTATTATTTTCCTAAACGTTATTTTTTTAAGTTAAAATTTAATTACCTTATTTTCTCTTAAATTTTAACCTTAACTATAATTACAATCTTATAATTCTTCTAAAAAAATTTACCATATTAATTATCTGTCCTCTTAACTCAGATTATCATGTTATTATTCTCTTAAAATTTCTCAACCCTATTAGTAAAATTGTCTCTTAAGCCAAATTTCATCTTATTATTTTCCTAAGTTTCTCTACCACATTATTATTATCTTAAATTTTATTTTCTAAGTTAAAAGTTAATTGTCTCATTTTTTGTTAAACTTTATCCTTAACTACAATTACCATCTTATTTTTCTCGTAAAAATTTTCCCCCATATTAATTATCATCTTATTATTCTGCTAAAGTTTCCTTACTGTATTAAGTTTTTTCTTAAATCAAATTACCATCTTATAATTTCCCTAAAGTTTCTCTGCCAATTTTCTTAACGCAAGTTACCCTCTTACAATTTTCCTGAAATTTCTCTATCATATTAATATTTACTTAAACTTTCTTTTTAAGTCAAGTTATCATCTTAATATTCTCCTAAATTTAAGTCATATTAAACTTTCTATCAAGCAAAAATTACCATCTTATAATTCTCTTAAATTTTCTCAACCATGTTCCTTAATTCAAATTACAATTTTATAATTATCCTTAAATTTGCTCTACCATATTAATATTCACTTTAAACTTTATTTTGAATTTAAAGTTATCATCTCAATATTCTCTTAAATTTGAGTCATACCAAACTTTCCTTTTAGAATCCATTTAGCATCCTATTATTCTCCTAAAATTTCTCTACTATATTAATAAAATTTTCTCTTAACTCAAATTACCATCTTATTATTTTTCTCTAATTTCTCTACTATATCAATATTTCTTAAACTTTATTTGCAAGTTAAAATTAATTAACTCTTTTTCTCTTAAAAAATATATAGCTAACCCTAAAATATCCTCTCGCCGCCTTATCCTTTATCAACAATAGTTGTCGGGCCTTCCACCAATTTCTCCTGTGGAATGCCCCAAATTATTTTTTTAATTTTTTATTTTCTTCAATAATCTACCTTTTGGGGGAAGAATTTGTAAATGTTAGATTTATTTTGGTTTGTTTTTTTTTGATCTAAATCATCATATGTTCAGGGCTTTTCATTTTTGATTTAAGTTTTTAATTTTTTATTTTCTTCAATAATCTACCTTTTGGGGGGAGAATTTGTAAATGTTAGATTTATTTTGGTTTGTTTTTTTGATCTAAATCATCATATGTTCAGGACTTTTCGTTTTTGATTTAAGCAGAGCTTATAGATGAGAGAGAGAGATAGATAGATAGAAAATATCTCTTACCGTGGTTTCATTTTTCAGATCTAAAAGTTTAATTTGAATTTTTCAGTTTGCAATTTTAGTTTTGATTTCTATCGTTGGTAAGAGCTCGTTTGTTCTCTCATTTATTGTGAGGGTTGGTTTTGATTTAGTGATGAAAGTTTGTATGATATTGCAATTATGCTCGATAGCTCGAACTAGTTCTACTGAAGTGGATAATTGTAAATATACCAACTTTAGCATATCGCTTGATTAGCTCTGCATGAAAACTGATGATTTGATTTATTTTATATTTATTCGACTCGATCATTTTTGTAAGTACCGTATGACTTTTCATTATTGAATTATCTTTATTTGTTTAAAAAAAAATTCATTTTCTCTTAAATTTTCTCTTTAACTATAATTACCATCTTATAATTCTCCTAAAATTTTTATACAATATTAATATTCGCTTAAACTTTCATATAAAATCAAATTTATTATCTTAATATTCTCCTATATTTCATGTCCGAAAATATATTTTAACCTCATATTAATATTTTAATATTGTACTAACTAGGGGTGTACGCGGTTAGGTTTGGTGCGGTGTGGAGTTCAAAATCGCACCAAACCATGTATAGCGGTTTTCTTTAATCTCCAACTTCAGTCGCATTTGCGGTTGTGGATAATCGCGATTTTTTCAACCGCGTGGTTGCGGTTGGTGTGGATCGACTTGCGGTTCAACCATCGACTTGTACGATAAATGACAAATAAAAATAATTCATTACAATTATACTTATCAAATCTTAGAAATTCATAAAAATAAAATGTACTACAAGAGTACAAGTGGTTACTGTAAATTACATATGGTTGTTTCTGCGTTTGATGATATATATTATATCCCAAAACCCCAAACTCTTTATCTTTTAATTTTTATATATGGTTATTTTTGCGTTTGATGATATATATTATATATTATATAATATATTATATATATAGAGGTTTGCGGTTGTAGTTCGACTTTTGCAATTATTTAAAAATCAAATCCGTAGTCAATCCGCTAATTTGCGGTTCCTGTAATTTCAATTCGTATTCGATCCCCATTTTGCGGTTATCCGCAAAGAGCGGTGCAATTGCGAGCGGTGCGAGCAATTTGTGCGATTGAGCGGATTAACTGTGTTGGAACAATAGGATCTTGGCCCTGCATTTTATGATATATCTAAAAGAGTACTAACAGAATATTAACCTTAATCACTACGGCGCAAGCGATTCAAGTCCACGTCTTCTACTGTATTCCCTGATTCTCCTTAGACGAAGTGTAGGAGTCGATCCCAAGGTGTGCCTCTCCTTAAAGCTCCGAAAATCCAAAATCCTAGCTGGCTCCTTGAGAAAAATGGTTGCCTCTCTCAAACCCTAGGATCTGATTTCATTTTTGTGTGTATTTTTTCTATCTTTAGGAGAATGAGAATATTTATAGGCTAAAGTAGGGATCATGGACCATTAGGTCGGGCCTTCCAATGACATTATGGGTCAAGTCCAATGTCATTAAATATTAATTCAATCCACTAAAGAATAAATATTTGCACTTCCTTTCCTAATTCCGTAAATTAATCATTTAATTCGGCTCCCATATTAATTGCTTATTAAATTCCCCATGTTTAAGATATCGCATGTCCATTAATTAAATTAATTTTTGACAATTAATTTAATCAATATTTTTTATCCTTGATCATCCACTCAACCTTATAATTATGCAAGAAAAAATCTGTCTGCAGGACTAGAGCATAATTATCTTTATGAGCTTTCAATAGGACATCATCACCCGAATATATTTTTCGGACACGGTTTCATTTTCTAGTTAATATCCCACTCTATATATGATGTCATTGCCCAATACATAAATTCACAATTTAAAATAAATTACTTAATGTATGAATCAAGGCATGTGCATTAAATACAAGTGTCAATCACTATATCCAGATTAAGAATCTAAGCAATAATAATATCAAAGAATCGTAGTTCTTCTTTATTGTCAGAATAAAAGAAACAATTATTCTACTATTTTGATCCCGTTCAATATACACAAAGTATACAAGTATTATTCAATAGTCAAGATATACTATTTCTAAATAATACTCCAGCCGTTCCAGTGGTTTGTCTAACACCACTTAGATTGTGAACCTTTATTATATTATATAAGGAGTTTAACAATCTAATCTTCTGCTATCCCATTTGATACTAGATTGTCTACAATATATAATATACACACAATGTGAAAACATGCATTTAGATTCTCAAATGATTATTATAATAGTATATACTTCAAACAAATAGTTCAGTATAAACCCTAACAACCTGTACAGCCCTAGACTACTAACCATTTTTTGCAAGTCAAACTTAACATCTTGATCTTTTCGTAAAATCACCTAAACTTTTCACAATAAAAATTAAATTTTTGAAATCTTCTTTATAGAATAAATTAAATTAGATTATTTAACTATTAATTTATATAAAAGATTATAAAATTAAAAAATTAAATATTAGTTATAGATATTTCTAATTATAAAATAAAATGATAATAAGTTTTCATAAATTAAATTATTTTTAAAAATATTGAAATTAAATTTCATGGTAATTTTAAATTGATTATTTTAATAGGTTATCTAATTTTATGATATTATATTTATGAATAATGAGTAAAATGCTCAATAAAGTAGACTTGTTTAACGGTAGAGCAATTTTTTATACTTCTCTATTTCTTGTATGTATTATTTAGAATGTCAGAATGATCAAGATCAAAATTGTAAATGCAAAAAATAATTAGGACTTTTAAAAGACTGTTACGAATAGAGACTTAGTAAACTAGTACTTATTTAAATGAGAAGAATATGATGTTGAGGTGAAGCCTCTCAAAACATTGTATTTTATTTTAATTTCTAAAAATTTTAGGTATTAAATATAAAAATATTAATCTCTTAGTCCCATATTAAATATCTTATTTTTTCATGATGTGTTTCAAGTTGTCCAATAATATCACTCCAAAAATAGGAGGGTTAAATTCTTTCTAGATCATTCATATTTCTCATATGATTCATAATATACCCGAATTCAACTTTTATCATTACCCGATCAAATGCATCTTTTAATGTAATCAAAGTATATTAATCATCGTATATAAATTTAATGATTTCAAGTCTAAGGACCATTACATCATTACCACTGTGAGAATTACTTATGGCACAGCATACATGTATAATCTCACATTAGGTCTATCCAACATCATCTACATTTACATGTGCCCGTGTTTTCGACTTTAGTAACACTATACCTATGCCTAGTTATCTGTTTTTCAAAAATAGATATACTTATGACTACTCATTATGTTTTGATAATCAACACTATCAACAATTCCGCAATGTTATACTTCCCGATTTCATACCAGTAGAATCAAAATGGTTATCGACTTCGTACATCCTTATATGTTTCTCAACTATCTTTAACAATGGGCATCTTACTAATTATAGCGGTGACACGTATTTGTTTAATCCTATTATTCAGAAATGCAAAACTCTACCTGATTTACCAAATTCGTCATCATCTATCTCACATAATAAGCTTTCGAAATGTGCTTCTTGTTAATGATAATCGTGTGGTGAAGATTGTTAATTACTATGATGCAATAAAATTACATTGGCTATTTTTGTTTATAGTTGAAGTATAAATAATTGGACAACTAGAATACTTCGAGATGATATTTACGCTCGTATTTTGAATCTATTTTTGTGGATGGTGTTGCGTATTGGAGAACGTAGAGTAAGAATAATGGAGGAGATACTATTTTATGCTTTGATGTTGTTAAAGGTGTGTTGTGGAATATTCCATTATTGGAAGTAGAACAGTGGTATTCCTTCCTTCCAATAATTTGGTCAATCCATTGCTTATTTTACTAATGATCCCGAGTTTACAAATATTAATGTTTGGATATAGAGAGGAAACCCATAAAGACTTCTTTTGGGAGAAGAAATTCACTGTTAGTCTACCTGAAGATATTCGAACGGATATCTTAGGCATTAGGAATAACGGTGAACTAATACTTTCAAAATTCCATGACTGTGATTTGGTTTCCTATAATTGTGCGGATGATGAGTGGAAGGATTTTGTCGCGTCTTGAAATCGTTGGATTGGAATAGATAGAAAGGATATAGAAGGTAACCTATTCAAGCAATCTTCTTTTATCATATGCCCATTTGCAGAGACTCTGATTTTGTTGGATGCTGATTGAAATTCTTGTCCACGTACGTCTTTTACCCTACCACTGCCACTAATACATATAACGAATTTAATGGGCCTAGACTCAATCGATCACATCTGCTTTTGTTTGATACAAATATGGGGTACTCGTGATGCATTTTCTTTGCAATGATGATGGATAGCGAAAAGACTACAGTAATCAGACACAACTATTTCTACTTTCGTTTGCTATTTTGAAGATACAATCTTATTAGATGTCAACCCTTTTCATATGAAGACTTTTTTATGGTGTACTTTATTTTTTGTAACTTCTTTATCAACATCATATGTGTTATTTTATTATCTTTCGTTGCTTCACGTATTTTTTTGGAGTAGCTTTTACCAAGAAACTTTAATTAGTTGTCATAATTTATAAATATACATATGCTAACTAGTCATCCATAAATATTGTCAGTTTCCATGAACTCTGTTGTTCTTTCCATTCCATATTTATTATAGGTGAATATTTATGTAATTATATTATTTGGGGATTATCGCTAGTTCCGTTCCTCTGCTCACGAAAGTTCAAGCTTTAAGTTATTTGATTCTCCAAGATGGTTTGGATAAAATGAGTCCTTGAGACATACTAAGACCTGAGGTCTCATGATTGGGGAACCCCACATTGTAATATAAAGGAGACGTAATCACCTCACAGTACAAAAGAGACGCAATCACGGTCAGAGGTTGCACCTGTAGGATTAAGCAAGTGGGCGTTTCCTTGTCTAGGGATCTCCATTTTGGGGTTTGGGGCATAAAAACACAGTGGAAAATTATACGAAAAACATAAAAAACCGAAACCCACCGTAGGATCCTTGTGAAAAATGATATTTAACTTGTAGTTTAGATGTTTATCTTAAAGAAGCTTTACATCAAGGATGATTATGGAAGTCCTTGTTTTAATCGATCACACTCTATCCCACCTTGAGCGATCTACGCCGTAGATGTATCCACACGAAAACTTGATCGGAGGAGGCGTGTACTAGCACTGTGACTCGAACTCGTTTTTCTGCTCTCTCTCTCTCTCTCTCTGCTGCTAGGATTTGTTTTTAATAAAAACGTAGTCCTCTAAATCACCCCAAAAAGATATTATATATGAGAGACAAAAACGAGTTCTAAACCTAATCCATCATTAAAGTTATATTACATCTGAAATTCCAATTTATTGTCTACTTAAGTCCCACTTAATCATCTAACTGAATTTCTAGTTTAATAATGATAAATTTGAATTTCATTTATTATATTAATTAAGTCCAACATAATTAATAATAAATAATTCGAAAATATATATTTAAAATTAAATCTGAATTTAAAATTAAATATTCCTCTAAGATTTTTTGTAAGACACTTTATGTTATTATTATGTTGGCAGTAATTTTAATATCTCATATTAAAATTATAAACAATGAGCGGCATCTAGTAATATATCATTACTTCCCAAGTAATAATAACAAATCGGTGATCCGATTAAACCTTTCGTGAATAATGTTCAAAGTAATATAATCCCTTTAAACATATATTATAGATTAAACTCGAGACATGTAATGTGTCATCCTCTTCATGATTTAATTCAGGTTTCCTTGATCAATGAGTAGACTATCATTTCAAATACTATCATTTCAAAATCAACATTTGAGCGCGGCGCCACGCATTTCATAGTCTAGCTTACACAAGAGGCCAATAGTATCACTTCAAAAAAAGGAGGGTTAAATCCTTCTAGATCATTCACATTTCTCATATAATTCATAATATACCCGAAATCCACTTTTATCATTACCCGGTCAAAGAAAACTTTTAATGTAATCAAAGTATATTAATCATCGTATATAAATATAATAATTTCAAGTCTAAGGACCAGTACATTGTTACCACTGTGAGAATTACTTATGACACAACATCCATGTATAATCTCACATTCGGTCTATCCAGCACCATGTACATTTACATGTGCCCATATTTTTGACTTTAGTATCACTATCCTATGATCAATGAGATATGATCATCAGCCAACAAACACGCTAGTCTTAATACATTATTACTGTCCCTTAATAATAATACTCGACTAAGATCTTTAAGAATATTAATACTATTCTCATAATCTCATTTCTAATTCACGTACTTAGAGATTTAGAATTCATATCAAATACCAATGACATTTATTACTCTAATATTTATATCGCTGTAAATTAAGACATATTAAATTATAAAGAGAATAATCGATAGAACATAAACATTAATAATCCAAATGTCATAAACAAAACATAATAGTGTTATTTCTAGGACACAAACACTAACACGGCTGTTAGGAATATGTTGTAGACTTGATGATATTTCACCAAAACACCTTAGTAAATTTAAATAAGCGTGTTTGTAACTTTCAACTAATAATCTTACTTTGTCATCCGTTGAAAGAGTAGCTTATGTTTAAATAAGTTTTTGTAGTACATTCATGTATACTGTAATGTCTTAGAGAATTAGAGGTTGCAGGTTATTCTAAGTCATGTTGACTACTAGAATGATATGCAAAATAGGTTGGCTAATTATAAATATTAGATGTCTTGTAATTTTGCATAAATGAAATTGTGTCAACTGCTATGGAAATACTTTCAACGGATGATTCTATAAGGCTTCGATGGATGACTCACGATACTCTCAACGGATGATCCAATAGAGACTCAATGGATAATCTACAAAGTCTCAATGGATAACAAATTCAAATCGAAGTTGAGAGTGAATTGACAGTCACATGGGTTGATTGTATTCAAAAGAAATGTGGCAACCTTTTTACAGTTTTATGAGAACAAAGATGCATTTCCATTTCCATGCTTACTTGAAGAAATATAAAGATGCTGGATAGAGAGATGAAAAAACATGTGATTAGACTTAGACATTTTGTTTTATATGTCTATATTTTTCATATATAACTTGGTGATATATAAACTAAGAGTAGAAAATAGATTCATTATCGATTGAACTGAGAAATAGAAAAAGCTACATCTATTAGGAATTTTTATGTTCTTTCTTTGTAACTTTACTTGTAAGCAGCTGTGTGCATTCTTGCATCATAGAGTTCTCAATCAATATATATCTCTGGTGGAAAAGATCAATCCACTAGAAAGTTTTTAAATCTTTATGTTTAATTACTTGGTGTCTTGAATATATATATATTTCATTTCTGCACACTTGCATATTCAAACACATATATATTTTGGTAGAGAGTTTTCTTAATTTCCAAAAGAAACCAAGAATTATATTCACCCCCTTCTGTAATTCTATTATTAGATTGATTGGGAATAACAATTGGTATTAAAGCAGGCTCTTGAAACACTAAGAGTTTAAAGATCAAAATAACTAACAACATGAGTAGGAAGGATGTTGGAGTGAAGATCCCTTTTTTGGATAAAGACAACTATCACCATTGGAAGGTGAAAATCCACATGCATCTTCTCTCTCAAGATAAAAGGTACGTTAATTGCATTGAGAAAGCTCCTCATGTTCCTCGAAGAGCTGTTACAGATGTTGAAGGAGCTGTAGGCAATGAGCAAAGCATTCCAAAGCCAGAATCAGAATGGACAGATTAAGACACTGAGCAAGTGCACAAAGATAAAAAGGCTATGAACATTCTGTTCAATGGTCTTGATGGAGATATGTTTGACAATGTCATCAACTGTAAATGCTAAGGACATTTGGGATACAATTTAAATCATATGTGATGGAACGGAACAAGTGAGGGAAAACAAGATGCAACTTCTAATCCAGCAGTATGAGTACTTTAATTGTGAAGACAGTGAATCTTTAAGTGACATTTTTAGTAGGTTTCAAAAACTACTAAATACACTGAAGCTGCATGGAAGAATCTACTAGACAAAAGATTCAAACCTGAAATTCCTTAGATCTCTACCGAAAGACTGGAAGCCTATGGCTGTCTCTCTTAGAAACTCTCAAGATTATAAGGAGTTTACTTTGGAGAGACTGTATGGCATTCTAAAAACCTATGAGCTTGAGTTGGAACAAGATGAGCAGTTAGAGAAAGGAAGGAAGAAGGGAGGATCTATTGTGTGGCGCCCTCCAAACCCGAGTCAGAAGTTTGGGATCCACACATACATACCTTATTTATAACCTGCTTATAGCAATAATAAAGATAATCATAATATGCAGTGACCCTACTTACCAACTACCACGGACCGCAACAGGTTAAAGTATGCACACAAGCCAAACACATCTACTTATATTACAAACCGTTCAAATCCCAACTAACCAAACTCAGAGCTGAGTATTAAACATTAATACAAACTTTTACAAACTTAAAATTATTCTAAAAGAAGCTACTAGCTCAACTCGATCAACCTGAACCCCTAGCTCTCGCGCTGGACTGGGGATCCTCGATACCAACAGGTTCCTTCTTAACTGGAAAAGAACATAAATAACATCGCACAAATGAGCTAACTAGCTCAGCAAGTCACAATGACAAAACTGAGAATGATGAGTCACAATGACAAAACTGAGAATAATGATCATCAGGGAAATATGGTTATGATATCAAGTGAACAATGGATTACGATTTAGAATTGGATATTATATTTTCATTTTAAAAACCAAGGTTAGGCTGCTGATCAGTCACGCACTAACCCCGAGCAGAGCACACAGCACTGCTCTAACTACTGGATCCAAGGCACACATTGGCCTAACTTGACCAATTATATGGTCTGACCACGAATCTGGTGCACAATTTTATATAACCAATCCAATTCTACCAGAATAACAGAATAAGCAGTAATAAACAATAAACAGGATCATTAACAACATTGGACGTTCAATAATGAAAATGGTTTCAATATGTGTAAAGATCAATATGGCATTTCCAAAGCTTGGCTGTTAGGTAATGAAAAAATTGGATAACAAAGGAATCAACATTTCAGGTTCCAAGGATTTGGTCTTTCAAAGCATAAGATGTAATGGTTTGAATGTGTAAGCAATCTGGTTCAGTGTTTAATATTTAGTTTATATGTATTTGTGGAGTAGTATCGTATATTTGAGGTTCATATTTGGGTATACAACAATCAATGGTCTAGAAAGAATCAGGTTTATGGCTCAAGATCAATAACTGGAATCAAGGCTTAGGGTTCAGTGCTTCGAAGCACTTGCAATATAAAACAAGAATATCAATTACTACAATATCTCGAGAAAGTTCAGAACACTTGCCTGGTACTAGCTTACTACACTGCACTTGCTCTCAATCACCAGTGTCTTACTCCTTGACTATCTGTTTCCCTTTCCTACGCCTTGCCTCTCTGCTCACATATCATAAGCATCTATCAATATTTAACTCATACGATTCTATTCGACACATACTTCTATCTACCCTTCGTTTCAGCCAAATCCGATTAACGGATTGAAAGATACGCAATAAACAAGTAAATATCGAATATACAGACCGACAGTCAACCAACAAGTCACATATAACATATAGCACATCACATAATTAATAATATATCATTTATAAATAAATCTCGGGTCATAAACAAGCTTTCTGGTATTTAAAATGTTTTTTAAAACATTTTTCGGAATTAAAATGGGTCGTTAAATCAATTTTGGAGTAATAAACAGGGTTCGGTTGGCCGATTTTGGCTTTAAAATAATTTTATAATAAGTATCGAGCCTTGGAAATAATTTAGAATAATATTTTAAAGCTCAAAACTATTTTTCGGAATTTTTAAATCATTTTTAAATAATTAAATCTAATTAAATAATTAATTAAAATCAATTAATAATTAATTAAATCAATTAATCAATTAATTTTCGAATTAATTGACCAATTAATCAATTAAAAATTAACTGAAATTAATTAACTAATTAATTCAGATTTATTTTTGAATTAAAAAATATTTTTTTTGGAATTAAGATAATAATTTTTAGAATTTTCAGAAATTAAAAACGAATTTCTATAATAAAATAAATAGGATATATGATTTTTGAATATTTTTAAAACAGGAATCCTAAATTTGCAAGTTCTGGAAAGTTCAGGGACTGAACTTCATCGTTTTCAAAACAACAGGGGCTAAAGTGCAATTTTGCACCCCCGTTGCCGGAAAACGTCCTGTCTCGCCGGAGACGACGTTCCCGGAATCCTCATACCTTCACAAGCTCCAGATAACCCCTGAATAGGCCGGAAAATGGTCGAGAAGTTTGCCGGTTTCCGGCGAACTCGATGTAAATTTAAAATCACAACTCCCTTTGATTCAGACATCCTCTGTTAACGAACTATATACTAATCGATTGCAAATTTCATAAGGAACACAACCCACTATAAATCAACAGCTAATAACTCCTAAATGAAAAACCCCCAAATTTCAATTGAAAACATTCATACGGGTTATAAACCCTAATTTCAAAATTCGAAAATCAAACTCAATTTTGAACATGTTATTGAACTCCAAATCAGTCATATAATATATCAAAATCATCAGAAAAACAAGCTCTACAACATGCAAGCATCAAATCATACAAACAATCATCCGAACAAAAAATCATATTTTTAATAAAATTAATTCGAAAATAAATAAAAATATAGAAAATAAACCTTGATTTCTGCAGGTGTATGGATCACAGAATCTGGTAGAGCTCTTCAAAACCTTCAGATTGGTTACTCGAGCTTTCCAAACTGAATTCAATAACACCTCCAAAAGCTTGTTTGATTCTCGAAAGATTATATGAATATAAGGTTTTTCTCTGGAAAATTATATAATTATCTGTCTGCAAATAATTTTGATACGAAATAAAATACGGTGAAAAGGCTATTTATAATTACGGAAAATTAGTATCCCGTTGGATCATTACGGATATAAAACGGTACGTTTATTTATAAAAACTGATCCAAACGGTATCGGTTTTCGGGATAATTATCCAAATCAGTACAATTTGTACTGCGGTCTTGTTCTCAGCGCCTGGTTACACGTACTACGAGGTGATAATTGGGATAGTTTTATAAAAAGCTCTCGTTTATCGAAAATATGAGTTTTATTGATTTACCGAAAGAATATTGTATCGAAAATGTTGCGCCGGGCCCACGGAGGACAAACCGTACACCGGATCGAAAAAGTCGAAACATGGAATATGCTCGGAATATTACAATTAGGTTAGGAAGGAGTTCTCGGAAGAGTTTCGTGTTCCAAAAACGTAACAACGGATGACGTCGGTTGGTTCCCGTTTTTATAAAATAGATTTTAAATACTCGGAAAAAGATTTTATAAATTTCATATGATCCTTATAAATCCATAAATCAATATAAAAATAATTAGGAAGATATGACAATTATCTATATTTTATTTTGGACATATTAAAATCAAAATACTCAATTAATAATATTTTTAAACATCCAAATACATTTAACACTTTACAAATAATTCACAGAATAGATACGAAACACATATAATAATTATTTATTAGCAAAAATAATTACACGATATATCCTGGATATTACATATTGCATTGGTAGCTGAACAAGAGAGAGTGAAAGAGATGAAGGTTGAAATTGTGGAATCTACACCAAACTCAAGGGTTTGTGAAGACAAAGGAAAAGGGCTAATGGCTGAACATGAAGATCATCTTAGTCACGATGAAATGGAGGACATAGATGAACATCTAGCTTTCCTATCAAGAAGATTTTCCAAGCTCAAATTCAAAAAGATATTTGGAGCAACCAAGCTAAATAGAAACATGGTGGATAAATCTAAATTCAAGTATTTCAAATGTGACTTTAGTGGTCATTTTGCAAATGAATGCAGAAAGCCTGATTCTGAGAATAGAAAGTTTGAGCGTATGGATTATACAAGAAATATTTTTATTTGCTCAAATAAAAGGAAAGGGCTTTCCTTACTCAATAAAATGACTGGGCAGCTGATGGGGTAGACGAAGATGAAGAAATAAGCTATGTCAATCTAGCTCTAATGGCCAAATCAGATGAAGCAGAGGTTAGTTTCTCAAGCAATCATGGAAACAGAAAGAGTCTGTGGTTTTTAGATAGTGGATGCTCAACGCACATGAATGGGGACTCTACCCTGCTCACTAAGTTCAAGGAGAGAGTTGACCCAAGTATTACTTTTAGAGATGACATCAAAGGGTATATTGTGGGATATGACTTGATTTCTAAGGAGAATGTCATCATTGAAGAAGTTGCTCTGGTGGATGGACTTAAACACAACCTTCTGAGTGTCAGCCAACTATGTGATAAGGGCAACTTTGTAACCTTCAATTCAGAAGTCTGTGTTGTTATAAACAAATAGAACAAGTGGTTCTCACAGGAGTGAGAAAAGGAAATGTGTATCTAGCTTACTTCAACTTATCCAATGCAGATTCTATTACTTATTTTTCAGCAAAGCAAGCCAAGATGAAAGTTGGCTATGGCACAAGAAGCTGTCTCATTTGAACTTCAAGACTATGAATGAATTAGTCAGGAAAGACCTAGTAAGAGGCATTCCTCAAGTTGAGTTCTCAAAAGATGATTGTGTTATGCATGTCAAAAGGGAAAATAAATCAAGGCATCATTAAAAGGAAGCTTGAATCTACAATTGAAGAATCACTACAACTATTACACATGGACTTATTTGGACCAGTCAATGTTTTGTCAATCTCAAAGAAAAGATATTGCCTAGTGATTGTGGATGATTTCTTAAAGTTCACTTGAACATATTTCTTCAAATATAAAGATGAAGCTAGTGAAATCATTATCAATCATATAAGGCAAGTCAACAATCATCCTGATCTCAAAGTTAAAAGAATCAGGAGTGACAATAGAACTAAGCTCAAGAATTCTGCTATGAGGTTGTTTTATGAATAAAATGGGATCATGCATGAGTTTTTAGCAGCAAGGACTACACAACAAAATAGAATGGTAAAAAGAAAGAATAGATCTCTTATTGAAGCTACAAGGATAATGCTAGAAGAATCAAAGTTACCAACTTATTTTTGGGCAGAAGGTATAAATACGGCATGCTACACTCAGAATATTTCTTTGGTCAATCAAGCAAAATGCATGACTCCTTATCAATTGTTCAAGAACAGGTAACCAACAATTAACTTTATTTATGTCTTTGGATGCAAATGCTACATTCTAAGGAATCAAACTGAGCAACATGGAAAGTTTAATGCCAAAGATGATGAAGGTATATTTGTTGGATATGCTGTGGGAAAAGCATACAGGGTCTACAATCTTAGAACCAGTATTATTATGGAATATGTACATGTTGTGTTTGATGATAAGAAGATTAAAAAACTGCAAGATGAAGGTTTCCATGAAAGCCTCAAATTTGAAAATATTGATATGAGTTGTGATGAAAGTGAACAAGAAATAATTTTAAAGAAAATACAGAAAAATCAGGAACAAATGAAGCACAAGGTGCATCATCCGTTGATAGATAAAGTGCATCATCCGTCGAAAAGCAAAATTCAACATCTATTGAGCCATCGATAGAAGTTGAAAGTCATTTTAGATCACGCACAGAAAGGACCCCAACCTCAAGTCAAAGATCCATAAACTCAGGGGGAGTTTCTTCTAATCAAAACTCAGTCACATATCAAGATAAACCAATTTGAAAGGAATGGAGTATGGAAGCTAGTACCCAAACCAAAAGACAAGAATCCTATTGACACCAAATGGGTATTCAGAAACAAGATGGATGAAAATAGCATAGTCATAAGGAACAAAGCCAGATAGGTTGCTAAAGGCTATTGTCACAGGAAGAGATAGATTTTAATGAAACTTTTGCTCCTATTACAAGACTTGAAGCTATCAGAATTTTTCTAGCCTATACAGCACATGCCAATTTTAAAGTCTATCAAATGGATGTAAATAGTGCCTTTCTAAATGGAGATTTGGAGAAGGAAGTCTATGTCAATCAGCCTCCTGATTTTGAAGATCCCAATTTTCCAGAATCTGTCTACTATCTTTTAAAAACACTTTATGGTTTGAAGTAGGCACCTAGAGCCTAGTATGACACTCTGTTAAAATTTCTTCTAGAAAATCATTTCACAAGAGGTACTGTTGACAAAACTCTTTTCTTTAGTAATATTAATTGCTCTAGTATACTTGTTCAAATTTATGTAGATGATATTATATTTGGCTCTACAGATGAAAAACTTTGCCAAACTAATGCAAAGTAAGTATGAAATGAGCATGATGGAAGAACTAACTTATTTCTTGGTCTCCAAGTTAAGAAAGTTAGTGATGGTATATTCGTTAATCAAACCAAATACATTCATGATCTTTTGAAGAAATTTGACTTAATGGATTGTACATCTGCAAAAACTCCCATGGCCACTACCACTAAACTTGAACTAAACATAACTGAAAAGTCTGTAGATATTTCAAATTATAGAGGCATGGTAGGTTCACTTTTATATTTAACAGAAAATAGGCCAGATATAATGTTTGCTACTTGTCTTTGTGCTAGATTTCAAGCTGATCCTAGAGAATCTCATTTAGTAGATATTAAGAGAATTTTCAGATATCTCAAAGAAACTCCAAAACTTGGCATTTATTATCCTAGAGATTCTGGTTTTGATCTAATTGGTTATTCAGATGCAGATTATGCAGGTTGTAGAATAGATAGAAAAAGTACAACAGGAACTTGTCAGTTTCTAGGAAACAAGCTAGTGTCCTGGTTTAGTAAGAAACAAAACTCAGTTTCTACTTCCACAGCTGAGGTTGAATATATTGTTGCTGGTAGTTGTTGTGCACAGATTCTATAGATGAAAAATTAGCTATTGGATTATGGTCTACATGTGGACAAGAATCCAATTTTTTGTGACAACACAAGTGTCATTGCCATTACTGAAAATTATGTACAGCATTCAAGGATAAAGCACATTGACATCAAGTACCATTTCATTCGAGAACATTTCATGAATGGTACTGCGGAACTTCATTTTGTTCCAAGTGAGCAGCAACTTGCAGACATCTTTACCAAGCCACTTGATGAGTCAACTTTCACTAGGTTTGTAAGTGAGTTAGGTACGCTTAATTATTCCTAAGTTATTTTGATGTTTAAGAAATTTATAATGCAGCGAGAAATAAATTTGACTTTTCCTAAAGAGATGAAATTTTGGCTGTCAAAATTTATATCTTGACGGATGTTCATTATCCGTTGAAAATGAATATTCGTTGAATTGCATTATCTGTTGAAAATATCTCAACAGATAATTGTTTAATCTATATCCATTGAATTACTTTAATCACAATCGTTAATTATATACCTTATCCGTCGAATTTACTTACAGTATGTATGTATATGTTGATAGATAATCTTTAAAATTTCTATAGTTTACTCTATTTTTTAAACGGCCATTTTTGGAAATTTTCATTGGGTACTTTATTGTACTGTTAATTTTTTTTATTAATTTCTGATAAAGTATAAAAGCCCCTTTCAATTTTTCATTTTACTTTTATCTTTCTCTTTATCACCAAAGCAATATTTACTCTCTTCATCTCCAAAAACCCTTTTTCTCTGTAATTGCTTTCAATCACAAAAATGGCACTTATAGTCAAGATTATGTCTCAGTCTGGATTTTTCTATGAGAAGAACAACTTTGTGGCACTGGTGGACAAGAACATTGTTGCTTCTGAGGAATATCACAAGATGATGGACTTCATTCACAACTGCAAACTAAGATATGCTATGCTTGAGTCTCTAGTGATCTACTAAGAAGTTGTGGAGCAGATCTGGACTACGGCTATGCATAACTCCAAGGATAAAACCATTGCCTTCTTTCTTAAAGGTAATGATTACTATATTAATTATGATAAAATACAAGATTGCTTCCATTTGCCTGAAAATAACACTAATATTCCACACACCGACACAGATGTGAGCATCATGCTTATATCTATGGGTTATTCTCTCAATCCTGCCAAGCTATGTGAAATTAGGAGAATGGGCCTTAGAAAAGAATGGAGCTTTCTCTGTGATTCTTTTATAAAAGCCTTTTCTGGTAAAATTAGCAACTTTGATGCAGTTATTTATTCAATGATTAACTTGCTTTATATGTTTTTGAGTGACAAGTACTTTAATTTTAGTAACTATGTCATAATGATAGAATTAAGGTATAAATTAGGAGTGGTATTCCCTAACATTACAACAAGAATTACAGAAAGGGGGGTTGAATGTAATTATGGCTTCTTTTCAAGATTTTAAAATAGTTCTAACTTAATACATATAATAGTGTTTGGTTTTCTTCAGTGCGGAATAGAAATATAATTGAAATCAAAACACTAAGTAATAAAACACAAGCTTAAAAACTTTATGGTGGATTTGAATTTATCCACCAGATATATATATATATATATATATATATATATATCAGTTTGAGAACTCTGTGAACCTTTAAATAGCTCACAGCTGCTTTACAAGTTTAAACGAACAAACTACAGAGAAATACTTACAGAATACAGCTTGATATATTTTTCTGAGAAAAATGTATTTGCTTAGTTAATTATTCTACTTGTTACACTTGGTTTATATATCACCAAGTTTACATGACAATAGGACAAGATAATAAAACAAAACATATCTAGTCTAACTCCATGCTGCTTCACTACTCTATTCCAGCATCTTTGAATATTTTTACATTTGCATGGAAATGGTAATACTTCTTTGTTCTAAAAAACCTGCTTAACAGGCTACCACATTTCTTTTCCAAACACCCAATGCATGTGACTGTGTTGTCATTGTCAACAGCTCTTTTGAATTTGATCATCCGTCGGGACTATGTTTTTCATCCGTCGAGAGTCTTGATGATTATCCGTCGGGAGTCTTTCTGCCACTTGACTCTATTTCACTTATACATAATTACAAGACATCTCATACTTACAATTAATCAGCCTATTCTGCATATCAATCTAGTAGACAATATGACTAAGAGAACCCTACACAATCTACTAGACCAAAACATGTTGTTTGCAGAAATGTGCTACAATACTTATTTGTTACATAAGCTACGCTCTCGATGGATGTCAAATTGTCATCCGTCGGGACTATAAAGTTCATCCATCGGGACTAGATTAGATCATCCGTCGAGAGCTACAAATTTCACTAAGTTAAATCTACTAAGGTGTTTTGTTTAACTTGTCATCAAGTTCACAACATATTCCTAACAATCTCCCCCAATTTATGTCTACTGGAATTGTAGCCATAAATTAAGAGAAACTTGATGATAACAAAATACCCTAAAAATACAGATTAAAAAAATAGTAGATAAAACTGATAAGTGCTACAATATTCATTGAAAATTTAACAAAGCAAAGTTGTTAGGTCACACAACACTATAGAAGGGGGTTGAATATAGTGTTTATACAATCAAATCGATTTCAACACAAGTATGTAACAAAGATCAAGTTATATTTAAATAAACTCTGTTACAATAGAACTGTTGTTCTCTCTCAGTGATGAACAATATCACTAAGAGCTGCTAGGTTACAATGTATAATCTTCTCGATAATGATAACACATATAGTGTAAACCCTAAGTTGTGTTTATATAGTACACAGTTACAAGATATCTTCTAATTGATACGGAATATAATTCCATCTCCTAAAATATATCAATCATATATCTTCTACAAGTCTTCTAGTCCTCTAACTCTTCATACATATTTTCTTTTGTTTTAGTCAAGATCTTCTCCTATAAATCAGCTGCATTCCTTATCTGAAGTCTTCCCGCACTTAAGTCCTGATATATATCTTCTGACGCCTTAAGTTATGATATTTAGTTCTGACTTCAGCAAGTTCTGATTTCAGTAAGTCTTGATAAGTCCTATTGTTAAGTTCTGAAAACTAAACACAAATCAGATTAGACAGGACATCTCAAATATATCTAACAATCTCTCCCAACTTGTAAATTATGAAAAATATACAAGTTAATAGATTTGATGATGTCAAAAACATTTAAGTACAAATGTAATGAGAGTTTAATAAGACAACTAACTACAACTTACAGTCCTTGTAGCTTTTACTAATCTCACTGAGTCAATCTGAATCCAAAGTGATTCTTGACAAAGTTTGATATCAGTTTTCTTCTTTATTCCTCGGGACTTGAGATAGTGTAGTTTTGACTTGCTTCAATTCTTCACCCTGACTTCCAATCTGGTAGATTGTAGTCCTAAGTGCTGAGATATGATTTCTTTCTAAGCCATCACCAAGTCAGATCACCCTTGGACGAGCAGAATCTTCATTGTAGCATAGACATTTCTTTTTCAGAATCACTTCAAGTTTAGTAGAATCCTTCTTCATTGGAATTTCACTTCCATCATCTTCAACTATGTTTGGAATGAATTCGGTAACCCTTGAACCATAAATTCTTGCTTTATCCCTTATGGTATTCATTATGAAATTTGACCATCTCCTTGTAATCTCAGACTTTATCTCTAAAAGATAATGAAAGAATTGAAGTTCTTTCAGAGATTTGTTCAACACATCTGATTCTGACATTTGATATGTTCTTCCATCTTCAAAAAATAGAATCAGATTTTCTTTGACATTATGCTTATCATGAGCATCCAGTACCACTTGAACAGATATAACCTTATCAAGGTGTTTCTGTATAACTTCTTCAAGAGGTTTGTCAGTCAATAAGAATGGATCTCTAGTAGCTACTTCAACTCATGTCTTGATCTTGGCTTCATCAGAACCTAACCCTACTATGTCTCTTGGTTCTCTAGCATTCAATCCAATAGTCATGAAGTCAGATAGCAGTTGACTTTTCTTTGGATCTGATGGTTTGACATTATTCCATAGGAGTTTCTTTTTATCAGCAACTTTCATCTTGTCTAAAATTAACTTGAGCACTTTCAGAGATTGATTTCTTGATGACTTGATCAGAGTTTGCTGTTTTTTCTATAGCTTGTTGTTTTTCACTCTGAACAAATTGAGCTTTGTCAAAGGTTGTTTTGGATTCTTCAGTTATCTTCCTTCTTTTCAGAGTTTGAACAGTTTCATGTACTGCAGCAATATCATCAAATACTTGAACCAGTTTGCATACAGCTTTTATCAGGATTTGAGGAATCTTCATCTCATGTGGCTTTGTTGGTTCATCAATTTTTCCTTTCCCTTTATCTTTGGGATCAATCTATGATCTTGTCTTGGGATTTGAAGCCTCAGAATTTGACTTTTCCTTGATCACAATGCCTTTTGCCTTAGACCTTGGAGGTTTCTTTGCATCAGAAGCTTTAAACTTAAGATTTGTCTTCTCAGCTGCAAATCTAGCTTCTTCCTCCTTTAAATTCTCTAAATCCATTCCAGGATTATGCTTTAGAAATAATCTTTTAGCAATTTCTTCATCAAGTGTCTGAATTTTAGGATCTTTGTATTAGACAGTAGTCTGCTTTCCCTTTAGTTTCAGAGTTTACAAAAACTTCTGAGAGTCTTTACTTCCTCCTTGAATCAGAACATCAGAACTTGATATCATATTTTGATTATCAGAACTTGCTATCAGATTTTGAGTTTGAGCATCTTCAGAACTTATCCTCTTTTGTGTAGAAGATTTGCTAGCATCAGAAATTAGTTTCCTTGAAGAAACTTTGTTGTTATGCCCTTGACCTTGACCTTGACCCTTGCCAGGGTTTCCCTGGTCATCTTCTTCGTCATCCGTTTTCTTCAGTACTTGAGTATTAGAGCATTTGGACTAAATTACCTTCTCCCCCTTTTTGGCATCATCTGGTAGTAGGACAGAGAGAAGAAGTTCTACTGAATATTGAATTTCTTTAAGTTGAGCTTTTTGAGAAGCTTGATTCTGCAGTACCTCAGTAATTTGGGCCTGTTGCTGTTCTTGAATCTTCTCAATAGCTTCAACTTTCTTAGAAATAGGTCTGATAAACCTCTTTTTATCTAGCTTGATCTCCATATCCATCTTTTCAGCTTTTTCCAGAAGTTTGTCAACCTTTTCATGAGTTGTAGAGTGTTGACCTTGAAGAAACTTGATACTTAGAGCTGTGACTTTGAGTTGTGTCTTGAAATCAGAGTTAGTCAACAACTCATCAGCTTTAGCAATATGCTCTATCAGAACTTTTGAGCTTGAAATGAAATCAGATTCATTCCACTTCTTGGTCCACTCCACTCCTCTGTGAGTTTCTTCCCATGGAATAGGAGTAGCTTGTTCAACAAACTTTTCAATCAGTGCCCCATTTCCAAGAATGGGAGCATTTACTGGAGCACTGTCTCCAGAACTGGAGAGAATCTCATCATCTTCTGACAGTACTAGTGTGTGTGGATGTTGGAGATTCTGGTACAACTTCATCTTTGTCCATATCCAGAATAGGTGTTGTAGGAATATCAGCATGTAATGGAGAAAGAGGTGGAGTTGTCACTTATACTGTTGGAGCTTCCAGATACAACACAGTTGGAATTATCAGCCTTTGAAGGTCAATCAACTCACTAGCTAGTTGGGCCTTATCAGAACTACAGAAACTGTAAATAAGTTGGAAAAATCTAGAAAAATATACAGTATTTCTGTCCTCTTGCATCCTATCCCCAATAAATCCTAGCACAACACTAGCATAATCAAAATGAGTTTGATTAATGAGAGCATACCCAATTTGCTGACTCAGGATTGGGATTGCATCAAAGTTGGAGCACTTGTTGGCAAAGGCATTGATGATGCAGTCGAAAAAGAAACTCCACTCCCTCCTGATGTGGGGCCTCTTCAATTGTCCCAGCATGGACAAAGATTTTTCATAACCAAGGTTTGCCATCAACTGTTGAAGAGCTAGTTCCCCAACTTGTGAACTGTAAACACAGTTTTCAGGAAGATGTAAAGCTTATCGAACAGTTGACAATGTAACCAAGTGTTCATCTTCCCCTGTTATAAATATGATGCTTGGGGACCCATTTGCACCACCATCATCATAAACACCACTCCTCCAAAACTCCGACACTTGAGTTCCTGAGAGTGCTTCCGGTTGGGTCAAGGCATACCCAATCTCATTTCGAGAAAGAAAATCTTGGATGAAGTGAAGGTCTGATAGAGCTTCATCCTTAGAAAGAATATCCATGTAGTTATTAGGAACAAACTTGGCTCCATCATAAATCAGATCTTTTGGTGCCATTTCCAGTAGAGAAATAAGTGAGAAAATATGTGTTATTAAAGTGTTTGATAAAATGCATGTGAAAAAAAGAGCTTCAGAGAATATTAGAAAGAAAGAGAGAATAATAGAGATAAGAAAAGAATTACAAAAATAGGTAAATGATTGTAAATCTTTTAACTCCCATATATATACTCTCTCCACTCAACAGCTCTTTTTGGAAGTAAAACAGACACTTTACACCTGTCAGCCAGTAAATAGGTAAAGCAGTAGTTGGTGGGCACGAGAAATAAGCAATAATAATTGTGCACATGCAGTTGTCAAGGCAAACTTGTTTCCCACTAACCAAATGATTATGACTATTTTTATCTCACTTAATTATTTTCTGATAAATATGATCGTTACAGTAAAACCACAAATAAGTCAAGTTAATAAATAATGCCACGTAAGCATCAGAGTTTCCATTAGGATTTGCATCAGAACTTGACTATTATCAAAATTTAATCGGTCATCAGAATATGGCTTCTGTACTCAAAAAGTGAATATTTGTTTCTGTGATTTTTCATACAAATACTGACTTGTTTCTTCAGAGTTTAATCATCAGAACTTTCATAAGAAGTTGTCCTCAGAATTTATGCAAATAATACTTAACTGTTTGTCAAAAACAACTTAATCACCACAGTAATTTTCATCATTCACATGGAGTGAGAGTGTGTGCATTTGCAAATGATCAGATAAAGATTGAAGTCTGATAAACTTCAGCATATCTTAGAAGTAAGGCATAACTAAGAAAAGTGCTTAAAATCTGTCTTTAATTTTGAAGTCTACTATAGAATAAATTTATACAAGAGTCCACCTCAACTGTTTGTGCTTATTTTATGCATCTTTTGACATTCTTTTTACAGTGGCTTCTCAGTGTAAGTGAGTCACAACTGCTATCAGAATTTATGCTATTATCAGAGTATTTCTCCAGTAATCAGAGAATGTGAAAAGTCACCAAGAAAAAATTATTTACTTTTCTAATGCATATTACTTAATACCAGCAATGCACTTGGGTCTTCCCTTTCATATATTTACTCTAGATCTCAAAGGAGTACCTGATTTTGATTTTCTTCTTTTCTTTTCTTCAGATAAGTGAGGCTTATCAAGCATGTAGTTCATCCTTAAGATTTACTGACATCAGAATTTGACAAATAAGAAGCAAAAATCTAGTTTGTGACTTAGTAATAAAATACACAAAGTAAATTTGACTAAGCTCAAAATTAGAATTTGCTTGTGTTAATGAATTTTCACATAAACAACTAATATAAACATGGGATTTCTAGTATGTTAAAGACTACTAGGTCATCATCTAGCACAGTAATCCTCATTGGAATGAATAGCCACAGAACATTCAAAACACTATCAGAGTATATAGAATCACATCAGATAACAATCAGTATTTAATATATTACCGCTTAAGCACAGATTAGACAATCTGTAAACACTGATCATAAAGTCTGATGCATGAGAACAAAAACTAAGAAGATTTTGAGAAAGAAACCGAAACCATTCCAAGTTCATTTACCAATCTTGTAAAAGTAGCTTCACATAGTGGTTTTGTGAAGATATCTGCTAGTTGTTGATCTGTTGGAACAAAATGAAATTCCACTGTACCTTCCATCACATGTTCCCTAATGAAATGGTACCTAATGCTAATGTGCTTTGTCATTGAGTGTTGAACTGGATTACCTGTCATAGCAATAATACTTTGATTATCACAGTAAATGGGTATTTTAGAAAATTCTAACCCATAGTCCAGTAACTGATTCTTCATCCAAAGAATCTGTGTACAACAGCTTCCTGCAACAATATATTCTACTTCTACAGTTGATGTGGAAATTGATTTTTGTTTCTTGCTAAACTAAGAAACCAATCTGCCTCCAAGAAATTGGCAGCTTTCAATAGTGCTTTTCATTTCTATTTTGCATCCTGCAAAGTAACCTATTTGCTAAACTGTGGAGTATATGGAAGAGTCCACTGGGAGACTATACCATTTTCTTTGAGATAATCTAGAAACTCTCCATTCAAGTATTCACCACCTCGATCTGATCGAAGAGTTATAATACTATGTTTGGTTTGTTTCTCCACTTCATACTTATATTCTTTGAACTTTTCAAAGGATTCAGACTTGTGTTTCATCAAATACACATATCTGAATCTAGATCGATCATCTATGAAAGCAATGAAGTATGAAAATCCACCCATGGCTTGCGTAGACATTGGTCCACATACATCTGTGTGTACCAATCCTAGCAAATCTGCAGCCCTCTCTCCATGTCCACTAAATGGAGATTTGGTCATTTTACCCAATAGACAAGACTCGCATATAGGATATAATTCAAAATCAAAGGGGTCAAGTAACCCTTCCTTATGCAATGTCCGCAGTCTATTTTCATTAATATGACCAAGTCCGCAGTGCCACAAGAAAGTGAGATTTTCATCATCCCTTTTTCTTTTATTAGTATGTTCAGTTTATAGTAAATTATGCTCTACGTCACATACATATAGGCCATTGTTTAAAATACCACTTCCATAAAGAACATTATCTCTAAGAATTGAACATTTATTATTCTGAATAACAAACGAAAATCCAGCCAAGTCTAACATGGAACAGAAATAATATTCCTCACAATCGAGGGAACAAAATAACAATTATTTTGAACAATAGTCTTGCCCGTAGGCATATGTAAATGAAATGATCCTACAGCTTCAGCAACAACTCTTGCTCCATTTCCCATCCATAGAATCACCTCCTCTTCTTCAAGAGTCCTACTTCTCCTTAGTCCCTGCAACGAATTGCAAATATGAAAACCACAGGCGGTATCTAATACCCAAGTAGAAATTTGACTTAGTGACATATTAACTTCGATCATGAACATACCTGAATCAGAAGCGGTAGTCTCACTACCCTTCTTCTTCTTCAATTCTGCAAGGTAAACCTTGCAGTTCCTCTTCCAGTGCCCCACCTTGTTACAGTGAAAGCAAACAGCTTTGCTCTTGGGGTCTTCAGCTTTTGGTGGAACCGGCTTTTTCTCACCTACTTTCTTCTTCTTGGAAGGGTTCTTCTTCCTTTTCTTAGGATTGGAACCTTCACCAATTAGAAGAACAGAACTCTTCTTAGGGGGGAAATTTGATTCTGTAGTCTTCAACATGTTGTAGAGTTCAGGCAGGCTAACATCCAGCTTATTCATGTGAAAGTTCACAAAAAACTGCGAGAACAAACTCGGAAGTGATTGCAAGACCAAGTCTTGGCTCAGCTCCCCATCCATGGCAAAACCAAGTTGTCCAAGACATTCAATCAAATTGATCATCTTAAGTACATGGTCATTCACAGATGATCCCTCAGACATCCTACAACCGAGCAGTTCCTTCGATATCTCATATCGAGCTGTCCTCCCTGCCACATCATACAACTCTTGTAGATGCATAAGGATAGTGTGAGCATCCATATGCTCATGTTGCTTCTGTAGCTCAATGTTCATGGAAGCTAGCATGATGTATTGAGCAACATTTGCATCATCTATCCACTTATGATACACAACATGTTCATCATTATGTGCATCGCTAGCAGGTTCAGTAGGCTTATGTGAGTCAAGCACATATTCCAGCTTCTCAACCCTGAGAACAATTCTCAAGTTTCGAAGCCAGTCAGCAAAATTAGGACAAGTCAACTTGTGAGCATCTAATATACTCTGGAGTGATAGTGCAGAAGACATAACGAATATAGTAAATCTGTAAATGATAAACACATAACAACACTTAGCAAATATTCAATTTCATTTCAAAACACTATATGAATCGGGTCTCTATTCATAAGTGTCTCCCACTAGTTTATCTAATTTTTTTCAACCCCCTAAGAGAAAATTAAGCATTCATAATGCTAGTGGGAATAGGGATCCTACATTCCATCACACAACCTCGGCTGTGGCACGAAACCTCATGTGATGTTCAGTAGGCAGACAACTCTTATCAATTACATCTTATGTTATTCCCTAATATAAGTTTAGCCTTTTGAATAATTGAGTCACGACTGTGGCACGACAAACTCAATATTCTAAGTCAAGTCTAACCCAACATTTCGTACAATTGAATCAGTCTCCAACGGCCCACGGCTGTGGCACGTACCGACCTTTAGATTCTAATTCAATGTACTCATCGTAATAGACAAGTATTTCTTATTTTGAAATCAAAGCCCTCAGCTGTAGCACGAAACGACAATGATTTAAAAATAAGAACCACTTTCTACCATGTTGGAAGGCTATGACCGACACAAGCCCGTTGTGTCATTGGCCAATTACTACTTGATATTATTTAATTTTAGAGGGATTATATTACGTTACAATCATAATCATATTATAAAGAGATTCTTCCTTTTAAATTAAATATTTCAAATCAATAATCGATAATCAGATGATTCCCAGATCGGGTGGAGCATTGTCAAGAGGCGTCACTTAATAACCCTTTCTTACAGATAGAAATCTGTTGTTGACAGAATCATCCTTTCTCTCAATATTGAAAATTCATATTCAATTATGTGTTTCATAAACATAAGAATCTCATGATCGTATTCATAATATTTATTGTTAAGGCAAGAAACGATTCCTATTCTAGATTTTCTAGAGCACGTCTTATATTGATTTAAGTTCACCTAAATCTATCATCGCATGGTAAATATAGGCATATATCTTATATATAAAATTAAATAAACAAGTAAATGTAAAGTGCAATAAAGTAAATGTGTTTGATTATGGCCCCATCCTATGTGATCTTTATCAAGCTCATGATAAAGATCAAGGTCAATCTAATATGGTGATGAAAATAAATATAACTACTTATTACATAAGTCTTCTTCTTTGTTTAGACTTCTTGTATGCCTCGTCTTCTTCTTTGTATCACCTCCATTGGATAGCCTTCTTGAGTCTTCAATTAAATTACATGTTTGAAAGTAAAACTAATCTAATGAACTTACAAGAATAACTCGAGTTACATTCGAGATTTATGATTACAAAGATTGATGACATGCAAGTAGTATTTAAAACCAAAACAAAAACCATTACACTAAGGTCGAAAGGCCATAACCATCCACCATGCTCATACAACACATAAAAGCATGTTAAAACACATAATCTGATCTTAACATATCATATTATCCATGATCTAATCAGAAAAAGAAAATATGACAAAAATCAGAAAAATCAGAATCAAATCAGAAAAACAAGAATCACTGTTTACGGGCAGTAAATGACGTCAAACGCCTTACAGACGAGTCGTTGATAGCTTTTGCTATCAGTTTTGTTCAGACGCTCGTTTACCTATAGAATAGGGTATTCGTTTGCGTAAATCGGACACCAGACCCAGATTTCAGCAAATCTGGAGCAGCCAATTCAGAATCCGTATCTAATATGATTCTCATAATTAGAACAAACATAAATTATGTATATATCAGTATATATACAGATTACATAATCATCTTATGATTATACAACTCACATGAATATCATATATTCAAAACCATACATATATAAGCATATTATATCAACATCAAATCATGGCGAATCACGTACATGCTCATATATCGAAAACAGTTAAACACATAAATGAATTAAAAACTTTTCGAGTAGCTCTGATGCCATTGAAGGGTTTTTAGCACATAAACGCAGCGAAAATGTAAATTTAATCTTAAAAAAAAAACCGAAACCCTCCGCAGGATCCATGCGAAAAAATAATATTTAATTTGTAGTTCAGTGTGTTTACCTTAAGAAGCTTTACGATAATGGAAAGATGGAGGTCTTTAATAGCGATCCAAAAACGATGAACGGAGATCCTTAGCTGCTGCTCCTCAAGTGTGAAGCACTCCACCGGTATCCACCAGGAAAACGATGTAATGAAGGAGGAGATGGAGAGAATTACTGTTTTGTAAATCTTTTTTGTTGAGGCAAAAATAAGGTTTATAATAGAATATTTATAGGCAAAATTTTCAGCTGAAAATTTTCCCATAAAATATTATTATTATTAACCCTTTATTATTCTAACTAATAATTAAAATACCTTTTAATTATTAATCCTTTTTCTAAACTCTTTAGAAATAATTGTCTCACTTGATTTAATTTCCAAAAATTAAATTCTTAATTAATAATATTAAGAACATTTTCTTAATTAATTTATAATCAATTAAATCTCATTTAATCAATTATTAATTATTTATTTCATAAGTAAATAATTATCAGCCATTATTAATTAATTTCTCCACCATTAAATCATTCTCTTTTATGGTGTGACCCTATAGGTTCAATATTAAGCCGGTAGTAGAAATAAATAATAATAAAACTATTTTATCATTATTTATATAAATTCTCTAATTCATTAAATATGATTAATTAATTAATCATATTTATTCTACATCGTGAGAGATACTTCTCAGCATATCGCGACTATCCGGATAATACGAATTCACTGGTTAGAATACCAAGAACCTATTCAGTGAGTAGTTACCGTACAATTAATTCCTTCTACCCTGCAATGTCATGATGAAATACAAGGCATGGAACTTGTGTCAAGCCTATCTTATTTAATCACTTGCTTTCCCATTCACTATGCTTAGTTCTATTTAATGTAAATTAAAAACTCCTTTCTAATTTCATTCACTCTGGCCAGAGATTCCTGAACTAACATAAGTGGATCAGCATTGAACATTTTCTTCCTACACTGGAAGGGGTAGATCCTTTATTGATCATACACTATCTTCGTGTACAAATTCCTATACCTAGTAGAGCCCTTATAATTGTCCCTTGAGACTAAGAACTAAACCAAAGCATAGTTCAGTGTACACAAGATGACTATGATAACCTCAAGTGTAAGGATACTTGTACAACTATCACTATCTGAACAACTGCTGACACGTGAGTGAACTCCATCAGTTGTTCAGCTGTGTGAGTCATGTTCAGTGAACTTATTCTATAATAAGCACCTACATACTAGCTATAGTGTCACCACACAAATGTCTATGAGAACAGACATCCTTCATAATGAAGCAAGCATAGTATGTACCGATCTTTGCGGATTATTAATTACTAGTTAGTAATCCTACGACCAGGAACTATTTAAGTTTAGAGTTATCATCTTTTAGGTCTCATTATTATGATCTCATCACAATCCATAAAAAGCTTTACTCTAAACTGTGGTATATCTTATTTAAACATTTAAATAGATAGAGCCCGCAATAAAAACAAAACAAGTCTTTTATTAATATCAATGAAATCAAAACAGATTACATAAAAGTTATTTCTAAATCCTCATACATGATTGGACTTAGGACATATCTCTTTCAGACAGTAGCCTTTAGCAACCAATCTAGTTTTTTCCCTGACCACTATGCCATTTTCATCCATATTTCTTCTGAATATCCACTTGGTGTCAATTGGATTCTTTCCTTTAGGTTTTGGTACCAACTTCCATACCTTGCTCCTTTCAAATTGGTTTAGCTCCTCTTGCATAGCTAAAACCCAATCAGGATCCAATAAAGCTTCTTCTACCTTATTTCGTTCTTTCTTGGAAAAAAGCTGCTATATAAACATTCTTCTTGAGTTTCTTTCCTTGTTTGAACTCTAGAAGATGCATCACCAATGATGAGCTCAAAAGGGTGATCTCTAGTTCATTTTCTTTGTTGAGGTTGATTAGCTCTAGATGAAGAGGCCTCATTGTTGTCTTGAAGTGTGACTGAGTTTTGATTATGAGAAACTCCCCCTGAGTTTGTGAATCTTTGATTTGATAAAGGGGTACTTTCTGTAGGTGATCTATTCTGACTCTCAGCTTCTCTCATTGTTCCGACAAATGATGCACTTTGTATCTCGACGGATGAAGCTGATTGTCTCCCGATAGATAAGGAAGATTGTCTACTATCGGATGAAGCATTTTATAACTCGACAGATGTTGAATTATGTGCTTCATTAGTTGTAGATTTTTCTGCATTATCCTTAGCCACTGTTTGTTGATCACTTTCATCATCACTGTCGTCACTAACCATCTCCACATTATCAAACTTGAGGCTTTCATTGAAATCTCCATCTTGCAGTCCTTCAATCTTTTTATCATCAAACACAACATGTACTGATTCCATAACAATGTCGGTTCTTAGATTGTAGACTCTATATGCTTTTCCAACAACATATCCAACAACAATTCCTTCATCTGCTTTGGCATCAAACTTTGCATGTTGATCAGTTTGATTCCTTAATATATAACATTTGCAGCCAAAGACATGAAGAAAATTTAGAGTTGGCTTCCTATTCTTGAAAAAATGGTAGGGTGTCATACATTTTTCTTGATTAACCAAAGAGATATTCTGAGTGTAGCAAGTAGTATTCACAGCTTCATCCCAAAAATATGTTGGTAACTTTGATTCTTCAAGCATTGTCCTTGCAGCTTCAATAAGGGATCTGTTCTTCCTTTCCACTACTCCATTTTGTTGTGGAGTTCTTGATGCAGAAAACTCATGCATAATCCCACTTTCTTCACAAAATGATTTCATCACAGAATTTTTAAACTCAGTTCCATTATCACTCCTGATTCTTCTTACTTTGAAGTCAGGATGATTGTTGACTTGCCTTATGTGATTGATGATGATTTCACTAGCTTAATCTTTGGACTTTAGAAAATATGCCCAAGAGAACTTTGAGAAATCATCTATAATTACTAGGAAATATCTTTTTCTTGAGATGGACAACATATTGACTGGTCCAAATAAATCCATGTGCAATAGTTGCAAAGGTTCTTCAATTGTTGAATCAAGCTTCTTTCTAAATGATGCTTTGATCTGCTTTCCTTTCTGGCAGGCATCACACAATATATCCTTAGTAAACTCCACTTGAGGAATACCTCTAACCAATTCTTTCTTGACAAGCTCATTCATGGTCTTGAAGTTTAGATGGGACGGCTTCTTGTGTCATAGCCAACTTTCATCTTGACTTGCTTTACTGAGAAGGCAAGTGACTGATTCAACATTAGATGAGTTGAAGTCAGCTAGGTACACATTTCCTCTTCTCACTCTAGTGAGAACCACTTTGTTGTTCCTTTTGTTTGTCACAACACAGGCTTCTGAAATGATGGTTGTAACGCCCCCAAATCCGGGGTCAGAGGATTTGGTCGTCACTAAGAAACCTCAATCCAAAACAACCTATTTAATCGATAAATAAATGCCAGCGGAAGATATTTGACATAAATGACCCCAATTAATCCAAGATCTTTTAAGATTACAGTTCTAGAAACAAGAATTCCAAATTCCACCAATAAATTTTCACTTTCTTTTAAAACTCTTTTCAATAAATTCCAACTCACAATTAAACCCACTAGTATAACTTCGAAATGAAGTATACTAGGCCCAAATAAAATACACAACTATAATATAATATAATATAAACACTTTATACAATAAAACTTACACTAGCCCGCAAACCCTGGACCAACCACCTTCCAAAAGCTTCTTCTTTGCTTCCTCGAATTACGTAGCTAAGCAGCGCAAGCTAATCCTCACTGGAGGTTAAATTTAAAAACAGGCAAGTATGAGCGAAAGAAATGCTCAGCAAGATCATTATAGTAAATATAGGGTCGTTTGATATAAAACCGACATCTGCATCAGAGCAGCACATTTAAAATCATAATTGTTGAATCATAAAACTTTAGTTGAGGAATCCCAGATTTAATTCCTTAATTATATTCAAAACCATTTTGATATTTTTGAGCGAAATGCTTCAGCAATACTTTGAATCTTGACGAGAGCAAAGCTCGTAAAACAGTGTTTACGGAAATATCGTAAACGATAACAACAAGAACCAATGATTATGGGATGAATCATAAACTTTATTCAAAACGGAACTCTTGAAATTAATACTTATTTTGTTGTTATATCAAATTAGATATCAATACGAACTTTGATGCTCACAACATCCCATACTGAAGTCAACATCAATCATCTATACTAATACCACCTTTGATATTTAACAACAACCTAAGTATCCACAAAATCAGAAACTGAATCAAAGCCACAATTCACTTTTAATCCAAAACAGAATCAGTACTTTTAATCTAAAACAGAATCAGTTGATAAATCATTTATTCTAAGAATATCAAAAATGATATGATAATTTAGATTAAATTCATTCTCCGACGGACGTACTATCACATGCTGATCAGCCCGTGTGATAGCACAAGGTTATGATTCGTAGAAACGTGACCCCAAAAACACGAGTACTCAAATAAAAGGCAATACTCGCCTGTGGAAAAATGGTGTCATAATATTTCATATGGCACTTAGAAATAGCCCTCCGCTGGACCGTCCGTCCCGGTCACTTACGCAATTATGATCTAATCTTAAAACCTTTTCTTGAAATGGGGTCATAATAATCGACACCCGAAATAATTTTATTTTCCCCAATTCTTGGGTAGAAATATTCGCAACCAAATTACTTTTCTCAAAATCCAAAACATTTATAAATCCGATAATTGGATAAGTAAAATCACTTGACTATTCTGAACATAGAATAGCAGGGGGTACTTGCGTAAACAGAATCATTTAATTTAGCGATATGTAAAACATTTATCAATTCTAAACTGAGAATAGGGAAAGCAATACTTGCATCAAAAGATTTAAAATAAATATCACTTGAACAATAAGTGATGATAGGGATACTTGCCTTTGGGTTTTAGCAGTTAGTCACACTCGCAACGACACATCTATTCTGACATTCTGTCTCAAAACGTCACCGTCCTTCTTTTCAACACTTGACTGATATGCTGCTCATGCGATCGCTAAAAGCCAGATACCCAATACCATTCCATCTCATTCTTTATCCAACGTCTTGTCCCGATCAACTTGAGAGATCCGCATCCAAAATAAATTCTGATCAACCCGAAGAGAAAATCTGATGTCCGGAAAATATCTCCAGAAAAATCCGAAATTAATGATCATAAACATATACACGCTGAGATACCATGTGGAGTAATCACCACCTCCAAACTCTTTTTCTACGCCTCGAAAATAAATTAAAACGGAAATATAATGGAAATATGCCCCGCAATTTTTCTTCTCAAAACCTTGCAATATATATACCTATGCGTAGGTATCGAAGCGCTGATCGTTTATATATATACCAATTGAAATTTGGATGAACGGTTGAGAAGATATAAATTTTTTTAAAAAATTAAAAGGTATAAAAACAGGGAGGGACAGAGAGCAGAGAGAGGGGACTGCTTTTTGCTTTTGGTAAAAGGAAGGGGGTAAGGCAATTCGGGGGGGTACGCCAGGGGTGGGGAGGGTTGCACGTTTTGTTTTTTTTTTTAACCAGCAATCAACACGTATATATATAATAAATCTGCCACCCCTCATTAAATTGCCACGTAGCAAAAAGAATGTGTATGGTTTCCTGCAGCTCGGTTTTGTCCCACATTTTATATTTTATCGAACCATGTTGCGCATAAAACAAATTTATAAAATTACGAAAACAGTCTTAAAATTTTCTAAAAAACCCCGAAACTAATAAAATAAAATTTTCATAATTTTTAAATCATTTTTGACTCGAGCACTATACCCGCATTATATGATTTAACGAACCGAGCTGCACTTGAAACAAATTCATAAAATCACGAAAATAGTCTTAAAATGTTATAAATATCCCGCAGTTTATAAAAACATATATTTCAAAATTTTAAAACAATTTTTGAAACGCAATTTATACCCGCTTTTATCAATTAAACGAATCAACGCGCGGGTGAAATTAATCCTAAAAATTCCCAAAATAATTTTAAAATTCTCAGAATATTCCAAACTTAAATAACTATGAGTTTCGTAATTTTGAAGAATTTTGGAATTAAATACGGATTTTACAAATAAATGAAATCAGAAAATCATACAGGGCTAAATAATTGATGAAATATTGATTTCTAAATTTTATAAAATCCCAAATATAATTATTGTAATTATAAAACCATAAAAACAATTTTAGAGACAATCCAAGTATTTATACAAATAAATATCCGAAAATAGATTACTTAGCTGCTAAGTAACTATAAAAATGATACAATTTAATACCATATTTGGATAATCATCAAAACCGAGTTTTTTATAAAACACCATATACGAAAATAATGTAAAAATATCCCGTCTCTCGAGAATACGAGTTTTGTTGACTTATCAAAATGATTATAGTATCGAAAATCTTGCGCCAGGCCGCGCACGGGTCAAACCGTAATCCGGATCGAAAAAGTTAAAACACAGAAAATGTCCGGAATTACCAGATTAGGTTAGGAAGGAATTTTCGGAAGAGTTTCGGGTGATAAAAACGTTAAAATGGTTGAAGTTGGATGATTCCTGGTTTTATAAAATAATTTTATAATTACTCTAAAAATAATTAATAAATACATAAATCATTATTAAATCATATAACAGTCCAAAAATTACCAGAAAAATATCACAATTATCTATATTTTATTCTGGACATATGAAAATTCAAATACTCAAATAATATCACATATAAACACCAAACATCAATTCCACTTATCAGATAATTCACTAAAATTCACCTAAAATCACATAAATAATTCCAAATAATTATAATAATAATATTTGAAAATATGGGATATTACAATGGTAACTGAGTTGCCCTTATCACAAAGTTAGCCGATACTCAACAAATTATGCTTGAGGCCATCCACTAGGGAAACCTCTTCAATAATGACATTATCTTTTGAAATCAAGCCATATCTCACAGTATAACCCTTATTTTCATCTCCAAAAGTAATACTAGGGCCAACTTTTTCCTTGAACTTAGTGAGCATGGTAGATTCTCTAGTAATGTGCCTTGAACAACCACTATCCAGATACCAAAGACTCTTTTTATTTCCCTGCACACATCAAAATCAAATCAAGTTGATTTTGGTACACAAGTTTCCTTGGGTCCTTCCTTGTTAGCTTTCTTCTTTGGTTTCTTAGGTTTGATCTCATTTGACTTGGGAATTTCATATTCATCCTTAGTCATTTGATTTGGACCCTTGAAATCAGTCATTAAAACAGAATTATCATGCACATTTTGATTAACAGGAAAAGGCATGCTATTTGCAAACATGTTATTCCAGTAAGGCATGTTAAATGGCATACTAAATGCAGCATAATAAGGATTAGGTGCAAATGGCATATTAGCAAATTGTGCATTCATATTCTGAGTAGACATAGCATTCATAGGCATGGTAGGCATGGCAGTCATGTTGGGAAAAGAAGAGGGTGCAGACATGGGAGTAGGTATAGCAAGTTTGCAATTAACAGACAAATAATTAACACTACCACACTTAACACAAATTTTTCTTTGAGCATATATATTAGGTGTGTAGTTCTTATGTTTATTAATTCCTACTTTCCTATTTCTATTGTTTTTCTTTTTAGCTTCTGTTTTAACCTCAATCTTTTCTAATCTATCATTCAATTGCTTGATAGACAGATGGCCAACATTAACTTTTTTTTTTGACTTGACTATATTCTCCTGGAATAAAGTTTTTAGAAACTGATCCATATTTCTCATTCAATTTATCTAGCTTAGCTTTGCTAACTGGTTTACTCACAGCAGACGGATGTGGCTCATTGTCTCTCAAGTGATAATCCTTTTAATTATCCGACGGATGATTTTCATCATCCGTCGAGTCCACATCTGTCAACAATCCTTCAACCAAATTGGACGCAAGCTTCTCTTTACTCTTCTTCCAGGCTGCATCACAAAAGGACTCAATACCTTGAACTTTAGTGATTTGAGCATGAACATCTCTAGATAATTTCCATGCCTTAATTACTTCCTGTTCTCGTTCAAGCTGCTTCTTTAAAATCTCTTCTTTCTTCAAGGACTCAGTTAATTCATCCTTAGCAATTTTACACTCAATTCTCAATTTCTCAAATTCAATACACTGAGACTCTAGCACATTATTCCTCTCACTTAAAAATAAATTGTTTTTTTTTTAATTTTAGCATTTTCCTTAGTGAGGGACTTAAGTGTAACACGCAGGTGATATAATTCTATAGACATGTCATTTATTGCATCATTACACTCATCTTTAGATAAATGTGCTAGGTTAGGGGTGATTACCTGATTGCTTGAAGAGCTTGTTTCTGTTTCATCATATTTGGCCATGAGGGCTAGATTGACATAGCTTGTTTCTTCATCTTCATCCACTTCATCTACAGCCCAGTCATTCTCATCTGTGATGAAAGCCCTTTCCTTTTGTTTGAGTAACTCAAAGTATTTCTGTTTATAATCAACAGGCTCAAACTTCTTTTTGCTAGAATCAGACTTTCTGTATTCACTAGAAAAATGACCCGCCAAGCCACATTTGAAACACTTGAACTTTGACTTATCAACCATGTTTCTGTTTGGCTTGGTTGCTCCAAAATTCTTCTTGAATTTAAGCTTGGCAAATCTCCTGGATAGGAATGCTAGATGTTCATCAATATCATCCATGTCATCTTGTCTCAACTGATCTTCATTTTCAGCTACCAGAACTTTACCCTTGCTTTCACAAACCTTTGATGTAGACTCAACAGCTTCTACCTTCATCTCTTTCTCCAATTCCAACTCAGCAACCAGTGCTATGGACCCTCCTTTCTTCCTTCCTTTCTCCATCCTTTCATCTTGCTCTATTTCAAGCTCATAGGTTTTCAGGATGCCATATAGTCTCTCCAAGGTGAACTCCTTATAATCCTGTGAATTTCTCAATGAGACTGTCATTGGCTTCCACTCCTTAGGAAGAGATTTAAGGAACTTGAGGTTAAAGTCTTTTGTTTGATAGACTCTTCCATGTAACTTTAGAGCATTTAGTAGCTTTTGAAATCTACTAAATATATTAGTGAGAGACTCATTATCTTCACAGTAGAAATGCTCATATTGCTGAATCAGTAGCTGCATCTTGTTCTCCCTTACTTGCTCGGTACCATCACAATTAATCTGAATTGTGTCCCAAACCTCTTTGGTTGTTTTACAGTTAATGATGTTATCAAACATATCACCATCAACTCTATTGTACAATATATTCATGGCCTTCTTATCCTTCCTTACTTGCTCAATATCAGGGTCTGACCATTCATGCCTAGGTTTTGGAACATATGGCTCATTTCCAGTTGCAGCTCTCATTGGTAAATGAGGACCTCTCTCTATGCAGTTCACATAGGCCTCATCTTGGGAAAGAAGATGTAGGTGCATCTTCACCTTCCAGTGGTGATAGTTATCTTTGTCCAGAAATGGGATCTTTACTCCAACATCATTTTTGTTCATCTTGTTGTTTGTTGTGATCTTTATACTCTTTGTTCTTCGAGAGCTTGCTCTGATACTAATTGTTATTCCCTAAAAATACAACAAGAATTACAGAATGGGGGGTTGAATGTAATTCTGGCTTCTTTTCAAGATTTTAAAATAGTTCTAACTTAATACATATAATAGTGTTTGATTTTCTTTAGTGCGGAATAGAAAGATAATTGAAATCAAAATACTAAGTAATAAAACACAAGCTATAAAACTTTCTGGTGGATTTGAATGTATCCACCAGAGATAGATATATCAATTTGAGAACTCTGTGAAGCTTTGAATAGCTCACAGCTGCTTTACAAGTTTGAACAAACAAACTACGGAGAAATACTTACATAATACAGCTTGATATGTTTCTCTGAGAAAAATGTATTTGCTTAGTTAATTGTTCTACTTGTTACACTTGGTTTATATATCACCAAGTTTACATGACAATAAGACAAGATAATAAAACAAAACATATCTAGTCTAACTCCATGCTGCTTCACTACTATATTTCAACATTTTTGAATATTTTCACTTTTGCATGGAAATGGTAATGCTTCTTTGTTCTCAAAATCCAGCTTAACAGGCTACCACATTCCTTTTGCAAATACCCAACGCATGTGACTGTGTTGTCACTATCAACAGTTCTTTTGAATTTGATCATCCGTCGGGACTATGTTTGTCATCCGTCGGGAGTCTTAATGATTATCCGTCGGGAGTCTTTCTGCCACTTGACTCTATTTCACTTATACATAATTACAAGACATCTCATATTTATAATTAATCAACCTATTTTGCATATCAGTCTAGTAGTCAATATGACTTAGAGAACCCTACAAAATATACTAGACCAAAACATGTTATTTGCATAAATGTGTTATAATACTTATTTGTTACATAAGCTACACTCTCGATGGATGTCAAATTATCATCCGTCGGGACTATAAAGTTCATCCGTCGGGACTATATTAGATCATCTGTCGAGAGCTACAAATTTCACTAGGTTAAATCTACTAAGGTGTTTTGTTTAACTTATCATCAAGTTCACAACATATTCCTAACAAGGAGATATCAAGAAAGAACATTTACTATGCTAGGTTTCTTATGATGCTAGCAAAATATATTTCTAAGGACCTCTTGATTAAGAACCCAACAAATAAGCTTGATTGTTGGGTCCAAGAAAAGAGGGTACTTGCTAATTTGAACAGGAACAATCTTCATAGTGAAGTGCCTCTCAACTATCTGCGAGTCATGGAGGTACCTCAGGTAAGTGAGGTAACTATTTCTGTCACAACTCTTTCCCAACCTTCAGTTTCTTTGCATTCAACTGTGGCTATGACATCTGTGACTGTGCCAAACAGATACCTACCCAAGCCACAAAACCAAAAACTTCTAAATCCAAATCAAAGAAACAACACTCTAGTTTCTCTCAACAGAATCTAGTTTACAAACTACCACAACATAAGAGGGGAGTGTGAAGGGTGGTAAGAAAGATGAGGGACATGGTGAACATAAAAGAAGCCCTGAGGATAAGGTGAGAGAGGTTAGTGAATCCCAGCCTAGCCACACCACAGTCTTCCAAAAGGCTGTGGTGATTAATAAGGAAAGTAGCACATTGCTAGTTGCATCCCCCCAAAAGGATGTAACTATTGAAAATAGCTCATCTCCAAGAGCACAGAATAAAAGGGGTAGGGAAACTACAGGACAAAATCAAACTTACATTAGAAAGAAGAAATTAAAAACTTTGGGGGAGTCACAAGGTGCACATACAGTGCCAACTGCAGTCAAAGACTCAATTAATGCACCATCTCAAATTCAGGTTGATGTGGCTCCAATAAATATGGAGTCACAACCAAATTCTCTCACAATCGAAACACCTTACACACACAATTCTCCCACAAACTCATTGGATGTGGATATGATAAACACATCAATTCCTGATTCTCCATCTTTAAAATTCATGGAGGAGCCAAAATCCATAACAAGTGACCATCATCTACTTGATGATTTGTTGGCTCACTTGCCATTTCTTTCTGACACTACTGATAAATCTGTGCATAATCTCAAATCAATCATCACAGATTTAACAGTAGTTTCAACTCCTAACTCCATCATTTCTACCTTCTCGACGGATATTCCTCATCCATCGACAAGTGATTGTCTCTCGACGGATAAGCTTAATAGCAATTATCCGGCGACATTCACAACTATTATTCGACTTATCCGGCGACATTCACAACTGTTATTCGACGGATGACTCTCATCCATTGGAAGTCTCTACACAGCTTGAAATTTCTAAACTTGTGACTAGTGTAGATGATTTAGTAGTTGTTCAATCACTCTTAGGATTGAGGGAAGGGCGTGACTTTAGTGAGAGGTTTAGTTTCTCTCAGGCAAAAGGAAAGGAAAAGAGTGCAATTCATTATGCTATTTCTTCCAGTATGGAAAAAGTGAGTGAGAGGAGTCCCACCTTAGACGGTGAAGGTGAAGGTGAGGGTGTGAGGGTGGGTAGCCAAGGGGAGCCCTTGATGCCAAAACAGAGAGAAAATAAGAGAAAGGAAGGTACAGAAGAATGGGAAGATCCCATTGCTAGTGAGTTAATGGATGTCAATGATGCAGATAAAGAGAAACTATTTCAGCAAGAATATCAAGTTGTTCTAGATTCTGTCACTTTTGTTGTTGAGGCATTTACTCACCCTATTCCAGCATATCAAATTCTAGCTGAACAGGGAAATGAGGATGCTGAGAAGACTCTTAACTTGGTACACACCACAGCTTCTATGCTAAGGGCAAATGATGCAATCAATTCTCTGCCACCAACAGCTGGAGATGATTTTGATTATCCTTCTGGTGCTTCTGGTGATTCAAGTGAGGATGACTCTATTGGAGAGGATGCTGAAGAGGTGAACAGGAACATAGAGGGGCTTCAGCCTGGATGTTCACAAAAGGCTGCAACTATCATCATTTCAAATCCACCTTGTTCAAGCTCATCCATGATACTCAATCTGCCATTCAAGCCACCAACAATTCCAACACCAAAAGTCTTCTATAGGCACATATTGAGTCTCTTCAATTGCATAAAATTCAAGCTCTCAAAAATAATCAAGATGTGGACAAACTCAAGAATTCTATTGAGCAAGTCAAGGAGGATCTCGATAAGAGACTGGATTCCAAACTTACTGAGTCAACAATGACAGACATACACCAGAAGCTTAGGAATGAATCTAACTTTAATAGAAGGGTTGAGGATTTGGGTTCAAGACTGTCCAAAATGGAGAACTCAATTGCTCAAATCCTTACCAATCAACAAACTCAAACTCTTCTACTACAACAACTGATGGCAGCTCAAACTTAAACCCCTGCTCTACTTGATGCTAACAAAAAAGGGGAGAAGAATCTAAGTGTACAAGTCAGTAAGGTAATTGTTCCAGCCATTACATTCTCAAAGCCACCAGTGTTAGATAGTATTGATCTAATCAACATAGCAGCAGCTGAACTCAAGCTGAAAGAGTAAAAAAAGAAAATTGATGAAAGAATTGAGAAGAAATTTGGTCCAATTGCCAATCAAGACAAATATGTGAAGTACTCCACTCAATTGAGACCAATTCCAATAGATGAAATAAAGTTGGAAAACATGGAAAGAGGTCAAATATCATCTAAAAGACATCAACAGGCCACTGTGATTTTGAAGCCTAAGAAACACTCATCAAAACACTCAAGCAAAAATCCAATAAACGTAGTCTATTTAACTCCTAAACCTGATTAAAAGAAGCTTCTTGGTCACTCTATTGCAAATCACAAAGATCCAAGAGACTCAGTTTTGAAGAAAAGGTTAGGAAAGATCTACAGGCATGGCAAACTGATTTGTGTGATGGTCGGACATCCTCAATTTGGAGAAGCCAAAAGAGAAGAGAGATTGAGGCTCAAATCTCAGAAAAAGCAGGTTGGCTTAGAAGCAAAGAAACAAGTTGAAAAGCCTGCTACCAAGTCAGAAACTGAGAAGCCTGCTACCATGATTGAAACTGAGAAGCATGAGGAACCAAGGCAGAAATCTGTGAAAAGTGTTGGATATATTTGAGATGTCATGTCTAATATGTTTCATGTTTAGTTTTCAGATCTTAACAAACAGGAAATATCAGTTCTTACTGGAATCAGGACTTACTGAAAGTCAGGACTTAAGGATATCAGGACTTAGATTATCAGAAGATAATATCATAAGATGGACATCAGAACTTAAGTACTGGAGGACTAACAGTTAAGGAAGGAAGCTAATTTACAGGAAAGAAGATCGAGACTAATACAAAAGAAGATATGCATGGAAAGAGTTAGAGGACTAGAAGAATTGTATAAGTTATCTGATTGATATATTTTAGGAGACAGAATTATATTCCATATCGTTTAGAAGTTATCTTGTAACTGTGTGTCTATATAAACACAAACATAGGTTTACACTATATGTATTACGATCATCGAGAATATCATACATTATAACCTAGCAGCTCTCGTGATATTTGTTCATCACTGAGAGAGAACAGTTCCATTATAGCAAAGTTTATTATATCGAATACATCTTTTTTCTGTTCCTTGTGTTCTAAATCGATTTGATTGTATTCTACACTGTATTCAACCCCCTTCTACAGTGTTGTGTGACCTAACAAGTGGTATCAGAGCCTATATGTTAACAAACATACAGTAAAGATCCAAAACAATCATGTCTAAAGAAGCAGAAAATCCAACCAAGCCCGCCAAAACTGAAGAAACTCCAAAGACTCAAACCCACAGTCGATATGAGACTATCAGGGTTCCCATACTGAGACCTTCTGAGTATCCCATATCGAAAGTGAAGATGGCTATGTTTCTGGAAGGTACAGATCCTAAATACATTGACAGAATTTTATAAAGGACTGCATAAGCCAACCAAGCTCTCTGTTGTAGTTGTAGATCAGCCAACAAAGACCATACCAAAGGAGAAAAGTGAATACACAGCTGAAGATATCTCATCTATTGCCAAGGATGCAAAGGTAAGGCATTTGCTGTATAGTGCCATTGATAATGTCATGTCAAACAGGGTAATTCAATGCAAGACTGCAAAGGAGATATGGGATGCTTTGGAAACAAGGTGTCAGGGAACTGATGCAATCAAGAAAAATAGGAGGACTATACTCACTCAAGAGTATGAGCACTTTGACTCAAAAAGTGATGAGTCATTAACTGACTTGTATGACAGGTTTGTCAAACTCTTGAATGATCGGTCACTGGTGGACAAGGAATATGATATTGAAGATTTAAATCTAAAATTCCTTTTAGCTCTTCCTGAAAGTTAGGATTTGAAAGCTACTATTATAAGAAACAACTATGCTCTTGATGAAACTACTCTTGATGAAATTTATGGTATGCTCAAGACTTATGAACTTGAGATGGATCAAAGAAGCAAGAGACATAGGTTAAAGTCAAGGACAGTTGTTCTTAAGGCTGAGGAGGAATCCCCCAAAGTGGCTATCTCAAAGAAAGGAAAAGGAAAGGCTCTCATCATAAAATCTGATTTAGAATCATCAAGTTCTGATAATGATGATTCAGAAACTGAAAGTCTACCTGAAGTAGATGCTGATGAAGAGATGATGAAATTGTGTGCTCTTATGGTGAAGGGTATCACAAAGATAGCCTACAGGAAATTCAGAAGGGGAAAGAACTTTTCCAGGAAAGGTAGAAGTTCTGATAAAAAGGGCTTCAGAAAATCTAAAGGAAAGGAGGAAAGTCTGAAAGAGGAGATTACTCAAATGTCAAATGCTACAAATGTGGTGAGAAAGGCCACATATCTCCTGACTGCAAGAAAGGAAAGAGTGACAAAGGCAAGGCTCTTGTCACAAAGAAGAAAAGCTGGACAGACACTTCAGATTCTGAAGATGAGGAGAACTATGCCTTGATGGCAAATGCTGATAGCAGTTCTGATGCTGCTGAGTTAAAGGTACCTCAAATAACTTAGGCCTTTCATACTGATGATATTACTGAGTTGAGATTATATTTTAAAACCATGTTTATTAGTTACAGAGATCAAACTTTAACATGTGAAAGATTAACTTCTGAAAATCTTGCTTTTAAAAAGAGGAATGATTATTTAGAAAAAGAGTTAGTCATGTTCCATCAAACTCAGAAGGAAAGAGATGATGCCTTTTATGTTAGAGATGAATTGTTAAAAATGAATAAATCTCTAAAAACTGAGTTAGAAAAGGAGAGAGAGATTATCAGGACTTGGACTAACTCTGGTAGAGCAACTCAGGATATACTAAGTAGTGGAAACTGGAAAGAGGGCTTAGGTTATGGAGATGAGAAAAGTGAAAAAGGAATTGTACAAGTTAAGCCAATTATTGTTAAACAAACTACTAAGCCAAAGGTAAATCCTGTTAAACTTGTAGCTAAAACTGTAAAGTCTGATTCTGAAAAGATGAAAGATATTGAGACAGAAGTGATAGCGGAGTCAACTTCTGACAAATTAGAACAGGATAAACCAACTGAAGTTAACATAGGCTTAATGACAAAGAAGCAACTTAAACATAAGCTGAAAGAAATTACCAGTATGAACAAGGTAAAGGAAGCTAGGAAAAATAGGAATGGAAAGGAAGATGTGAATAAAAGCAACAATTATATGCCTGTTCCTAATGCTCCTAGAAAGAAATGCTATAACTGTGGAAACTCTAACCATCTTGCTTCTTTTTTCAAGAAGAATAAGAATATAAACTCTTTACCTCCTAAGTCAGGAGTTAAGAGTCAGTCTGTTAGGTTTAAGCCACAAAATCCTTGTTTTCACTGTGGTAGTATATGGCATTCCATTTATACTTGTAAGGAATATCATAGTTTGTACTATGATAATTATCAGATAAAACCTTCTTTGAAGAAAGTTGCTTTAATTCCTTCTAGTGTAAAGTATGATGCAAAGTCTGATACTATTAAATCTGATAAGAAAAATGTTAGCATAAACTCGGTTGTTAAATCCGCTGCAAATGTTAACAAACTTAATAAGGCCAAAGGATCCAAGCAATTCTGGGTCCTTAAAACTAACCACTAGTGGTCTTTGTGATTGCAAGGCAACAGGAAGAATATCCTAGTTATGGATAGTGGATGTTCAGGACATATGACTGGAAAAAAATCCCTGCTATCAGACTTTGTGGAGAAAGCTGGCCCAAGAGTTTCTTATGGAGATGGCAACATTGGAAAAACTCTGGGATATGGCAAGATCAATCTTGGGAATGTCATCATTGAATCAGTAGCTCTAGTCTCAGGACTTAAACACAATCTGTTGAGTATAAGTCAAATCTGTGACAGAGGTTATCATATGGATTTCTTTGAAGAAAATTGTGAAGTTATAAGTAATTCTACAGGCAAAGTGGTTCTGAAAGGTTACAGGCATGGTAACATTTATGAAGCCAGACTTTCAACAAGTACTGATGGTTCTACTATCTATATGTTGAGTAGAGCATCAATTGAAGAAAGCTGGAATTGGCACAAGAAACTCTCTCATTTAAATTTCAACAAAATAAATGAGCTTGTAAAGAAAGATCTTGTGAGAGGACTGCCAAAAACAGTATTTGCTCCTGATGGCCTTTGTGATTCATGTCAGAAGGAAAAACAAAGAAAATCTTCTTTCAAGAGTAAAACTGAGACATCAATTCTTGAGCCTTATCACCTACTACATGTTGATCTATTTGGTCCAGTCAATGTCATGTCTATTGCAAAGAAGAAATATGCTATGGTTATAGTGGATGAGTTCAAAAGGTATACTTGGGTGTACTTCTTGCACAAGAAGAATGAAATTACATTTACTCTAACTGATCATGTCAGACGGCTGGATAAGTTGGTCAAAGATTTTATTAAAATAATAAGGAGTGATAATGGCACTGAGTTAAAGGATTCGATTATGGAAGAGTTCTGCAAAAAGTATGGAATCAAGCAAGAATTTTCTGCACCTGGAACTCCACAGAAAAATAGAGTTGTAGAAAGAAAAAACAGGACTCTGATTGAAGCTGCACGAACTATGCTTGATGAAGCAAAGCTGCCAACCTATTTTTGGGCTGAAATTGTGCAGACTGCTTGTTTTACACAAAATGCTACACTCATAAACAAGTATGGAAAAACACCATATGAGATGGTGAAGAAAAAGAAGCCAAATCTGAAATATTTTCATGTATTTGGTTGCAAGTGTTTTGTTCTTAAGGCTCATCCTGAACAGCTGTCAAAATTTGATTTAAAAGTTGATGCAGGAATCTTTGTTGGATATCCACTTTCCACAAAAGCCTTCAAAGTCTACAATTTAAGAACAAGGGTTGTCATGGAATCTATCAATGTCTCTTTTGATGATAAGAAGATTACTGAACTTGAAGATTTCGATGATCATGATCAGCTGAGATTTGAGAATGAAGATTTAAACTCTGATTCTGGAAATTCTGATGACTTAAATCCTGATCATGTAAGTTCTGCTGGATTAAGTTCTGATGTCATTGAAAATGTGGTAACAACTCCAAAGGAAAATGCACCTGTCCAGGGGGAGCAAGCTGAAGATCCTACCACATTTCAAGACTCTCGAGAAGCATCAAAACCTGTCACTGACTCTTCAAGTTCTGATTCATCTAGTTCTGATGAGCCAAGTACGGATAATTCTGGAAGCTCTGATTCTTCAACTCCTGAAAAATCAAACTCAAATTCTGAAGTCTCAGAGAGCATAACTACAGGGGGAGCATCAGAAAATGCTGTTGGAGACAGCATGGATCATGGGGGAGGATCCAGTTCTAGAGATCAACTTCCATCTGCAAGGAAATGGACTAAAGCACACACACCTGATTTAATCATTGAAGATCCAGAAGCAGGTGTCAGAACTAGAACTGCAACTTCAAATGAATGTCTCTATCATTCTTTTCTATCTCAGACTAAACCAAAGAAAGTGGAAGAAGTCCTTCAAGATGCTGATTGGGTGCAAGCAATGCATGAAGAGTTAAATAAATTTGAAAGAAATAAAGTATGGACCCTAGTGCCAAGAAAAAAGAACAGATCTGTTGTAGGCACAAAATGGGTATTCAGAAATAAAACTGATAGTGATGGCATAATTACAAGGAATAAAGCAAGACTGGTTGCTAAAGGATACTCTCTACAAGAGGGTATTGATTATGATGAAACATTTGCACCAGTTGCTAGATTAGAAGCCATAAGGATCTTTTTGGCTTATGCTGCTCACAAGAAGTTTAAAGTCTTTCAAATGGATGTGAAAAGTGCTTTTCTCAATGGAGAATTGGAAGAAGAGATATATGTTGAACAACCTCCAGGATTTGTAGATCCTAAATTTCCCAATCATGTCTACAGGCTTGACAAAGCACTTTATGGCCTTAAGCAAGCTCCAAGAGCATGGTATGAGACTTTAGCTCAATTCCTTCTGGAAAGTGGATTTCACAGAGGCACAATTGACAAGACTTTATTCTACCTCAACCATGGAAAGGACTTACTTTTGGTACAGATATATGTTGGTGATATCATATTTAGTTCTACAAATTCCAAACTTTGTGAGAAGTTTGCAAAGCTAATGCAGTCAAGATATCAAATGAGTATGATGGGAGAACTCAGTTATTTTTTGGGCCTTCAAGTCAAGCAAAATGAAGAAGGCACTTTTATCTGTCAATCCAAGTACACCATAAATTTATCGAAGAAATTTGGAATGCAAGATTGTTCAACTGCATCCACTCCCATGGCCACTGCAACCAAGTTAGATAAGGATACTGGTAAATCAATAGATATTACTAACTACAGAGGTATAATTGGCTCCTTACTCTATCTAACTGCAAGTATACCTGATATCATGTATGATACCTGTCTTTGTGCAAGATTTCAGGCTGATCCAAGAGAACCTCACTTAATAGCTGTGAAAAGAATTTTCAAATACCTTAAGGGTACAGCTGATCTAGGATTGTGGTATCCTAGGGAATCAGATTTTAATCTAATTGGTTACTCAGATGCAAATTTTACAGGATGCAAAATAGACAGAAAAGCACCAGTGGAAGCTGCCAATTTCTTGGAGGCAGATTGGTTTCTTGGTTTAGCAAGAAACAGGAGTCAATTTCCACATCAACTGCAGAAGCAAAATATATTGCTTCAGGAAGCTGTTGTGCACAGATTCTTTGGATGAAGAATTAGTTATTGGATTATGGGTTAGAATTTTCTAAAATCCCTATTTACTGTGATAATCAAAGTGCAATTGCTATAACAGGTAATCCAGTTCATCACTCAATGACAAAGCACATCAGAATTAGGTGCCATTTCATAAAGGAACATGTGGATGAAGGTACAGTGGAATTGCATTTTGTTCCAACAGATCAACAGCTAGTAGATATCTTCACAAAACCCCTATGTGAAGCTACTTTTATAAGATTGGTAAATGAACTTGAAATGGTTTCAGGTTCTTTCTCTAAATCTGCTTAGTTTTTGTTCTCATGTATCAGACTTTATGATCAATGTTTACAGATTGTATTATCTATATGTAATATGTGCTTAATTTGAAAATTCATTAGATGTTGATTGTTATCTGATGTGGATCTATATACTCTGATAAGTGTTTTGAATGTTCTGTGGCTATTCAATCCAATGAGGATAACTGTGCTAGATGCTGATCTAGTAGTCTTTAACATACTAGAAATCCCATGTTTGAATTAGTTGTTTATGTGGAAATTCATTAACACAAGAAGATTCTGATATTGAGCTTAGTCAAGTTTACTTTGTGTATCTTATTACTAAGTCACAAACTAGATTCTTGTTTCTTATCTGTCAAATTCTAATGTCAGTAAATCTTAAGAATGAACTAAGTGCTGATAAGCCTCACTTATCAAAAGAAAAGAAATGAAAAGAAAAGAATAAAAGTCAGGTACTCCTTTGAGATCTAGAGTAAATATGTGGAAGGGAAGATCCAAGTGCATTGCTGGTATTAAGTAATATGCATTAAAAAAGCAAAAAAAAAAATCTTGGTGACTTTTCACATTCTATGATTACTGGAGAAATACTCTGATAACAGCATAAATTCTGATAAGCAGTCGTGACTCACTTACACTGAGAAGCCACTGTAAAAAGAAATTTCAAAAGATGCATAAAATGAGCACAAACAGTTGAGGTGGACTCTTGCATAAATTTGTTCTATAGTAGACATCATGACTGATGACAGATTTTAAACATTTTTCTCAGTTATGCCTTATTTCTAAGATGTACTGAAGTTTATCAGACTTTAATCTTTATCTGATATTTTGCTGAATGCACACACTTTCACTCCATATGAATGATGAAAATTACTGTGGTGATTAATTTGTTGTTGACAAACAGTTAAGTGTCATTTGCATAAATTCTGAGGACAAGTTGTAATGGAAGTTCTGATGATTAAACTCTGAAGAAAACAAGTCAGTATTTGTACGAAGAATTACAAAAAAAAGATATTCACTTTTTGAGTACAGAAGCCATGTTCTGATGACTGTTAACATCTGATATAAGTTAAGTTCTGATATTAAATCCGGATGGAATCATTGATGCTTACGTGGCATTATTCTTTACTTGACTTATTTGTGGTAAAATCTGAAATAGTCATATTTAAATCAGAATATATTTGGGTAAGATAAAAAAAGTCATAATCATTTTATCTTGAAAAACTGCATGTGCACAATAATTATTAATTATTTTCCGTGCCCATTAACTCCTGCTTTAATCTTTTATTGACTGTTATTATTACACATCGGTCTAGGGAGACGAGGCATCATTATTTTTACTCTCAATAGTTAAACAGTCCTCGCGTCCCTTGGTCTTCCATTGGCTATTTAAACCGATTACTCATCAAAGCCAAAGTCATCTTTCATTTTCTCACAAACTCACTCTCTTCTTATATTCTCATCAACAAAAATGGTTCGTTTCAACTTGTTCATGAACTATGAAACCTTCAATATAGAGTTGAGTTGTGATGACTGGCAATAGGAGTGGCATGTCACCGCCATTCCTGAAGAGCTCTGGAAATTCAGTTCCACAAGAGGTTCACACAGACCTCTTGTTCTTTTCGATGGACTACCACCTCCATCTTGATCGTTTGGAAGAGGAAAGGAGAGAAGCTCTCCGTCATCAAGAACGGATCATCCATCTTGCGGTGCTCTTCGTCAGCAGCAGAAGGAACTAGTCGTTAGGCTTTTTAGACTAGGACTAAGGCTGTTGATATTAAGAATCTTAAAATAGGACTATCTTGTAATTTTTGTATGTAATTGATAAATTTCATGAAATGTACTCATCTGATATATTAATGAAATTTCCTTTAATTGCCAGATTTGGTCTTTGTTTCTCAAATTATATGACTGTGCATATTTTAATTGCAATTTGTTAATCTTTACTTCATCGATTTTTAACTTTATCCTGTGATGAGTGTTTTGATTCAATTTTTGATGATTTAAGGAAACAATTGAAGCACGAGTTCATGCATCTGAACCTGTGATAAATGAAGCTGAGAATGTTACTTCTCAGAAAGAAACAGCATCTCAAAGTTCTGATACTTTGAAAAGAAAGAAATTTGTATGTTATGTTGCTGCTGAAGCAACTCCTTCATTGACAAGGAGATTGAAGAAAATGAAGGCTAGAAGGTATTTGGCTAAGGCTCCATTAGAAGATACTGAAGAAGCTGAGGAAGGGGATCAGGAATCTCTGATCTCACAAGAACCAATTATTATTGAAGCCCTTCCAGCTCAAGCCAAAGACACTGCAAATGATACAGTTGTTACCCCTCATGTCTCTCCTATTAAAGCTACAAATGATGCTAAAGAACAAACTGAAAATTCTGAAATAGATATTCATAATTTGAATATACATGAAGTTCTTTATCTGGAAGCTCCATCTACATCAAAGATGTTAGGTCACACACACTGTAGAAGGGGGTTGAATACAGTGTCTAGTACAATTAAATCGAATTAAGAACACAAGTATGAAACACAGAATAATCTTATTAATGAAACAGTATTACAATGGAACCGTTCTCTCTCAGTGATGAACAAATATCACGAGAGCTTCTAGGGTTATAATGAATAATATTCTCGATTAAGATAACACATATAGTGTAAACCCTATGCTGTGTTTATATAGACACACAGTTACAAGATAAACTTCTAATTGATATCAAATATAAGTTTGCATCCTAAAATATATCAACTAGTTATCTTTTCTTCCAAGTATTCTATTCTTCATAGAATTCTTCTCCATGCATATCTCTTCTTGTGTTTGTCTTGATCTTCTTTCCTTTCAATCAGCCGCCTTCCTTATCTGAACATCTTCTTAAGTCCTGATATTATCTCCTGATAAATATCTTCTGATATCTTAAGTTTTGACTTCAGTATAAGTACTGATTTCCAGTTAAGTCCTGATTTGCATGTTAGTTAAGATCTGAAAATTAAACATAAATCATTATTAGACATGACATCACAAATATATCTAACAATCTCCCCCAACTTGTAAATTAGCATAATATACAAGTTTAATAGATATTTGATGATGTCAAAAACATTAAGTACAAATGCATATGAGAACTTTACTAAGTAACTACAACTCACAGTCCTTGTAGCTTTTACCATCCTTAAAGTCTGATATCAGCTTTAGCCTGTATATACTTCAGAATTTAACAGCTGCAGTTCTTGACTTGGCTTCAGTGTGTGATCTCTCTAATATCAGGAGTTGTTTTGAGATTGTTCTTCAAAAGAGTTCTCTCAGCATATTCAAGTTCATTCTGCATCCTCCTTTTTACATCTTTAAGTTCAACTGTATCTTCACCTATTTGAAAGATAGCAGCCATGACATCATTTATTTTTGCTTTCCTTGTATCCTGATCTAGTCTGATGACATAGGCTTTATCAGACTCTAGATTAAATTCAAGTCCCTTAATACCAAGAAATGTAGTGATGATTTTGGCGGTATTAGGCTTCATCTCAACTATATCACCATTGTGAGCTCTGTACTTAGGATAGTATGCCCTGTCAGACTTTACCGAGTAAAGTTTCTTCTGCCTTTGAATATCAGATTTTAAGTAACTGGCAGCACCATCTGTTGATCTGTTTTTCACTTGAAGTAGAAATAGCACATGTTATAATTCTTCAAAATACTTCAAACGAATAGCATTCTTTCTAATCTAGAATACCCTCCCATCTGTCATAAAATATAACATGATATCTTCTTTCAATACAGAGTGGTAGACCATTTGTATAGACTCTAGTTGATTCAATCTTTCAGGAGTTGTTCCTACTCCTGGTTCACTCAAAGAAGTTGGATCAGAGGTAGTATTATTTACTCTCTTCTCTTTAGAACTACCCAATCCTGATTTGTCTCTAGCTTCCTTCCCTCTAATAACTCTTGCTTCAAAACCACTTGATGTAGTCTTCAAAAGTTGTGTAGATCGTTGAGCTTTAGTAAACCCAGGTAGTAGAATCTTTGAAGGTTTAACATGAGCAATGTCAGAGGTTTCCTTTTCTTTATCTTTTGATATCAAGCCAACTTGAGCTCTGTCAGAGGTTGCTTGCTTCATTGTGATATCAGAATTTACTAAGTCCTGATCTTGAACAACATGAGCTATGTCAGAGGTTGTTTGAATATTCTTTTTCTTTAAAATCAGACTAGTATCTTCATCAGATTTTGCTTTCAGATCCATGATTGGCATATATACCTTTACAGATTCATCAATTTTTGCCTCAAAGTTTGTCCTTTCTTTAATCACAATGCCCTTAGGCTTAGGTGGTTTCTCTGAAATAACTTGAGCTTTATACTTTGTCTTGACATTTTCTGCTTTAAGTCTGGCTTCTTCTTCCTTCAGACTTTCAATATCCATGTCTGGATTGTCCTTTAGGAACAACCTTTTGGAAATCTCTTCATCAAGTTTCAAAGTTTGTTCACTAGAACTCATCCTTTTACCAGTATCAGAACTTGTTCTTCTCCCAGCATCAGAACTTGTTCTCTGTATAGAAGTTCCTTCTTTCCTAGATGAAGAGCCTTTGCATTGACCATGACCTCTACCCCTTTCAGAGTTTCCCTGGTCATCATTATCATCATCCTTACCCTTCAGTGGTTGATCAGTTTTGCATTTGGACTTAATCACTTTCTCCCCCTTTTTGGCATCATCAGGTAATAGGATAGAGACAAGTAATTCCACAGAGTTTTGGATTTCATTGAGTTGATCTTGTTGAGCAGCTTGATTCTTGAAAATATCAGATATTTGAGCTTGCTGCTTTTCTTGAGTCTTTTCTAGGTACCCAATGCGGTCAAAGGTTGGCTTAAAAAACATGTTCTTTTCCAATTTGACATTCATTTCTTGCTGAATTAGGGTTTCTTGAATTTTGTTCACCTTGGCTTGAGTTATTGAGTGTTGACCTTAAAGGTTCCTTGTACTCAATGCAGTAACTCTGAGTTGTGCTTTGAAATCATCATTCGTTAGCATCTCATCAGCTTTAGCCAGGTGCTCAGCAAAAATATTTGCAGTAGGAACAAAATCAACTTTGTTCCACTCCTTGATCCATCCCATTCCTCTTGGAGTTTCACTCCAAGGTACTGGTGCATCCTCTCTCACAAACTTTTTAATCAAATCAGCTTTATTAACTGGTTGTAGCAGCTGAAGGACCAGCTGCATCAGCATTTTCATTTGCAGCAGCTTCACCAGTATTTTCAGCATTTGCAGTATCAGAACTTACAGAGCCTGCAGAATCAGCTTCCTCTGATAAAATGATTGTGTGTGAGGCTATAGAGGGTTCAAAATCATCCTCTAAGTTCTGATCAACATCCAAATTCTGATGCTCACCTAATATCTGATCTTCAACATCTAGATTCAGACGAGGTGTTGTTGGAATATCTGCATTGAAATCAGCATCTAAAATTGGTGTTGTTGGTGGAGTTTGTTGAAGAATGGTTGGAGCTTCCAAGTACAGAACCTCAGGCACAACCAAGTTGTGAATGTCTATTTCAGCACTTGTACTTGTAGTTTCAGCATGTACTTGATCAATGATAGGAGACACAGTAGGTGTAGGCATTAGCTCTGAAATTTTCTCTGGCTCTTGAATAGGAGATTTGTGAGCTTCAGTAAGGTCTGGTCCAGGAGTGGGAAGTAATTCAATCACAATTGGTTCTATTGGGATCAGAGATTCCTGACCCATTCCTTAGCTGGTGCTTCCATCCCTTCTTCAGAATTTGATGATTCACTTACAGCCCTCCTTGCTCTTTGTTTTTTAAGTCTCTTAGCTGAAGTAGAGACTCTGGGAGCTTCATCATCAGAGTTTAGCTTTCTAAGCCTTTTGAGGGGCCTAGAACTCCCAGTTTCATGAGCTTTCTGAGAAGACACTTCATCAGCTGCTTTTACAACAGGTTTTTGATGTGTGAACCTGTGCCTCATCTTCTGATTCATCTCTCAGAATCATCCTCCTTCTTTTCTGTTGTGTCTGAGGTACAGTCTTTGTCCTCTTTGCTCTAGAAGAAGAAAGCTTCACTTATCACAGGTTCAGATGCATGAACCCGTGCTTCAACTGTTTCCTCAAATCATCAAAAATTATTATTGACCATTATTAAATCAAAACATTCATCACAGGATAAAGTTAAAAACGATGAAGTAAAGATTAACAAATTTCAATTAAAACATGCACAGTCACATAATTTGAGAACCAAATACCAAATCTTGCAATTTAAAGGAAATTTCATTTATATATCAGATGAGTACATTTCATGAAATTTATCAGTTACATGCAAAAATTACAAGATAGTCCTATTCTAAGAATTCTTAACATCAACAGCCTTAGTCCTAGTCTAAGAAGACCTAACGACTAGTTTCTTCTGCTGCTGACGAAGAGCACTGCAAGACGGATGATCCGTTCTTGCTAGCGGAGAGCTGTTCTCATTTCCTCTTCCAGGCGATCACAATGGAGATTATAGTCCTTATAAAAGAATAAGAGGTCTGTATGAACCTCTTGTGGAACTGAGTTCCAGATCTCATCAGGAATGACAGTTACATGCCACTCCTGTCGCCAATCATCACAACTCAACTCGATATTAAAAGTATCATAGTTCAGGAGCAAGTTGGAACGAACTATGTTTTTGATGAGTATGTAAAAAGAGTGAGTTTGTGAGAAAATGGAAGATGTATTGGCTGGAATGAATAGTTGGTTTAAATAGCCAATAGAATACCAAGAGACGCTTGGAGTATTTAATAATTATAGGTAAAAATAATGATACCTCGTCTCCCTAGACCAATGTGTAATAATAACAGTCAGTAAAAGATCTAAAGCTAGAGTTAATGGGCACGGGAAATAAGTAATGATTACTATGCACATGCAGTTTTTCCAAAAAAAAATTGTTCCCACGAAATAAATGATTATGAATGTCTTTATCTCACATAAACCAATATTCTGATAAAATATAACCGTTCAAGTATTGACTTAAAAATAAATCAAGTAAATAAATAATGCCACGTAAGCATCAGAACTTGATTATTATCAGAATTTAAAAGTCATCAGAATATAACTTCTTAACTCAAAAAGTGAATGTTTATTCCTTTAATTCTTCACACAAATACTGATATGGTTACAACAAAACTTAATCATCAGAACTTCCATCAGAACTTGTCCTCGGAATTTATGCAACTGACACTTAAACTGTTCATCTAAAACAACATTGATCACCACAGTAATTTTCATCATTCATATGGAGTGTAAGTGTGTGCTTTAAGCTAAATATCAGACAAAGAGTAAAGTCTGATTCACTTCAGTACATCTTAGAAATAAGGCATAACTAAGAACTTTGCTTAAAATCTGTTATTAGTCTGAAGTCTACTATAAATGAGTTCATGCATGAGTCCACCTCAACTGTTTTGTGCTCATTTTATGCATCTTTTGAAATTCCTTTTTATAGTGGCTTCTCAGTGTAAGTGAGTCACGACTGCTTATCAGAATTTATGTTGTTATCAGAGTATTTCTCCAGTAATCAAAGAATGTGAAAAGTCACCAAGAAAATTTTAGTTTGCTTTTCTAATGCATATTACTTAATACCAGCAATGCACTTGGGTCTTCCCTTCCACATATATTTTTCTCTAGATCTCAAAGGAGTACCTGATATTTATATCTTTTCTTTTCTTTTTCTTTTGATAAGTGAGGCTTATCAGCACTTAGTACACCCATAAGATTTACAAACATCAGAACTTAACAGATAAGAAGCACCATTCTAGTTTTTGACTTAGTAATAAGATACACAAAGTAAACCTAACCAAGCTCAATATCAGAATTTGCTTATGTCAAAAGATTTCCACATAAACAATTACTTCAAACATGGGATCCTTAGTATATTAAAGACTACTAGGTCAACATCTAGCACAGTTATCCTCATTGGATTGAATAGTTACGGAAACATTCATATCACAATCAGAGTTTAGAAATTCACATTAGACAACAATCAGCACTTAGGTAAATTTCAATTTAAGCACAGATTACATAAAGAGAGTAATATCTCTAAATACTGATCATAAAGTCTGATGTATCAGAATATAAACTAAACAGATTTAGAGAAAGAACCTGAAACCATTCCAAGTTCATTTACCAATCTTGTAAAAGTAGCTTCACATAGTGGTTTTGTGAAGATATCTGCTAGTTGTTGATCTGTTGGAAAAAAATGCAATTCCACTGTACCTTCCATCATATATTCCCTTATGAAGTGGTACCTTATGCTGATGTGCTTTTTCATAGAGTGCTGAACTGGATTACCTGTCATAGCAATAGCACTTTGATTATCACAGTAAATAGGGATTTTAGAAAATTCAACCCATAATCCAGTAACTGATTCTTCATCCAAAGAATCTGTGCATAATAGCTTCCTGCAACAATGTACTCTGCTTCTGCAGTTGATGTGGAAATTGACTTTTGTTTCTTACTAAACCAAGAAACTAATCTGCCTCCAAGAAATTGGCAGCTTCCACTTGTGATTTTCCTGTCAATTTTGCACCCTGAAAAATCTGCATCTGGGTAACCTATTAGCTTAAAATCTGATTCCCTAGGATACTACAATCCCAGATCAGTTGTACCCTTAAGGTACTTGAAAAAAAAATTCACAGCTGTTAAGTGAGGTTCTCTTAGATCTGCTTGAAATCTTGCACAAAGACAGGTAACATGCATGATATCAGGTCTACTTACAGTTAGATAGAGTAATGTGCCAATCATACCTCTGTAATCAGTAATATCTACTGATGTACCAGTATCCTTATCCAATTTTGTTGCAATGGCCATAGGAGTGGATGCACTTGAATAGTCTTGCATTCCAACTTTCTTCAACAAATTTCTGGTGTACTTGGATTGATAAATAAAAGTTCCTTCTTCATTCTGCTTGACTTGAAGGCCAAGAAAATGGCTAAGTTCTCCCATCATACTCATTTAATATCTTGACAACATTAGCTTGGCAAATCTTTTACAAAATCTGTCATTTGTAGAACCAAAAATGATATCATCAACATATATCTGCACCAAAAGTAAGTCATTTCCATGGTTGAGATAGAATAAAGTTTTATCAATAGACCTTCTGTTAAATCCACTTTCCAGAAGAAACTGAGCTAATGTCTCATACCATGCTCTTGGAGCTTTCTTAAGGCCATAAAGTGCTTTATCAAGTCTGTAGACATGATGAGGAAATTTTGAATCTACAAAACCTAGAGGTTGTTCAACATATACTTCTTCTTCCAATTCTCCATTAAGAAAAGCACTTTTTACATCCATTTGAAAGACTGTAAACTTTTTATGAGCAACATAAGCCAAAAATATCCTTATGGCTTCCAATCTAGCAACTGGTGCAAATGTTTCATCATAATCAATTCCCTCATGTTGAGAATATCATTTTGCAACCAGCCTTGCTTTATTACTTGTAATTATGCCATCACTATCAGTTTTGTTTCTGAACATCCATTTTGTACCAACAACTGATCTATTCTTTGGTTTTGGCACTAGTGTCCAGACTTTATTTCTTTCAAATTCATTTTTATCTTCCTGTATTACTTACACCCAATCAGCATCTTGAAGAGCTTCTTCCACTTTCTTTGGTTCAGCCTGAGAAAGAAAAGAATGATAGAGACACTCATTTGATGTTGTTGTTCTAGTTCTAATACCTGCTTCAGGATCTCCAATAATCAAGTCAGGTGTATGTGCTTTAGTCCACTTCCTTGCAGATGGAAGGTTATCTCTAGAACTGGATGCTCCCCCATGATCTATGTTGTCTCCATCAATATTTTCTGATGCTCCCCCTGAAATCATGCTCTCTGAGTTGGGTCCTTCAGAATTTGAGTTTCCAGAATTATCAGAACTTGGCCCATCAGAACTTGATGAATCAGAATTTGAGTTTCCAGAATTATCAGAACTTGGCCCATCGGAACTTGATGAATCAGAACTTGAAGAGCTTGTTCTAGGTTCTGATGCTTTTTGAGATGTGGTTGGATCTTCAATATGCTCCCCCTGCACAGGTGCATTTTCCTTTGGCGTAGTCACCACAGTTTCAATAACATCAGAGTTTAACCCATCAGAGTTTGCTGTATTAGGATTTAGACTATCAGAATTTACAGAATCAGAATTTAAAACTTCATTCTCAATTCTCAGCTAATCATGATCATTGAAATCTTCAAGTCCAGTAATCTTCTTATCATCAAAAGAGACATTGATAGATTCCATGACAATCCTTGTTCTTAAATTGTAGACTCTGAAGGCTTTTATGGAAAGTGGATATCCAACAAAAATTCCTTCATCAGCTTTTAGATCAAATTTGGATAGTTGTTCAGGATGAGTCTTAAGAACAAAACACTTGCATCCAAATACATGAAAGTACTTCAGATTCGGCTTCTTTTTCTTCACCATCTCATATGGTGTCTTTCCATGCTTGTTGATAAGTGTTGCATTCTGAGTAAAATAAGCAGTCTGCACAGCTTCAGCCCAAAAGTAGGTTGGTAACTTTGCTTCATCAAGCATAGTTCGTGCAGCTTCAATAAGAGTTATATTCTTTCTTTCAACAACTCCATTTTGTTGTGGAGTTCCAAGAGCAGAGAATTCCTGCTTTATTCCATGGTCTTTGCAGAACTCTTCCATGATCAAATTCTTGAACTCAGTGTCATTATCACTACTTATGATTTTCACAGAGTCTTTGATCAATTTATCCAGTTGTTTGACATGATCAATCAAGATAGATGCAGTCTCACTTTTTGTGTGCAAGAAATACACCTATGTGTATCTGGTAAACTCATCTACTATGACCATAGCATATTTCTTCTTTGCATTAGACATGACATTCACTGGACCAAATAGATCAACATATAGTAGGTGATAAGGCTCAAGAATTGAAGATTCAGTCTTGCTCTTGAATGAAGATTTTCTTTATTTTGCCTTTTGACATGAATCACAAAGTCCATCAGGAGCAAATACTGATTTTAGCAGTCTTCTCACAAGATGTTTCTTGACTAGTTCATTTATATTGTTGAAATTTAAATGAGAGAGTTTCTTGTGCCATTCCCAGCTTTCTTCAATTGATGCTCTACTTAACAGACAGATTGCAGAACCATCAGAACTTGTTGAAAGCTTGGATTCATAAATGTTACCAAACCTGTATCCCTTTAGAACAACTTTGCCTGTAGATTTGCTTACAACTTCACAATGTTCTTCAAAGAAATCCACATGATAACCTCTGTCACATATTTGACTAACACTCAGCAGATTGTGTTTAAGTCTCGAGACTAGAGCTACTTTTTAAATGATGACATTCCCAAGATTGATATTGTCATATCGCAGAGTTTTTTCCATGTTGCCATCTCCATAAGAAACACATGGGCCAGCTTTCTCCACAAAGTCTGATAGCAGAGCTTTATTTCCAGTCATATGTCATGAACATCCAATGTCCAGAACTAGGATGTTTTTCCTATTGCCCTGCAATCACAAAGACCACTAATGATTAGTTTTAAGGATCCAAAATTTCTTATTAAGTTTATTAACATTTGCAGCGGATTTAACATCAGAGTTTATGTTAACATTTTTCTTATCAGAATTTACAGTATCAGACTTTGCATCAGAACTTACACTAGAAGGAATAATGCTAACTTTCTTTAAAGAAGGTTTTATTTGATAATAATCATAGTACAAACTATGATATTCCTTACAAGTATAAATGGAATGCCATAAACTACCACAATGAAAATAAGGATTTTGTGGCTTAAATCTAACAGTCTGACTCTTAACTCCTGACTTAGAAGGTAAGGAGTTTATATTCTTATTCTTCCTGCAAAAAAGAAGCCAGATGGTTAGAATTTCCACAGTTATAGCATTTCTTTCTAGGAGCATTAGGAACAGGCATATAATTATTGCTTTTATTCACACCTTCATTTCCATTCCTATTTTTCCTAGGTGGTTTTACCTTGTTTACATTCTTAATCTCTTTCAGCTTATACTTAAGCTGCTTCTTTGTCATTAAGCCTATGTTAACTTCAGCTGGCTTATCCTATTTCAATTTGTCAGAAGTTGACTCTGCCTTAACTTCTGTCTCAGTATCTATCATCTATTCAGAATCAGACTTTACAGTTTTAGCTACAAACTTAACAGGATTTACCTTTGGCTTAGTAGTCTGTTTAACAATAATTGGCTTAACTTGTTTAGTTCCTGTTTCACTTTTATCATCTCCATAACCTAAGCCCTCTTTCCAGTTTCCACTACTTATCAAATTCTGAGTTGTTCTGCCAGAGTTAGTCCAAGTCCTGATAATCTCTCTTTCCTTTTCTAACTCATTTTTTAGAGATTGATTCAATTTTAACACTTCATCTCTAACATAAAAAATATCATCTCTTTCTTTCTGAGTTTGATGGAACATAACTAACTCTTTTTCTAAATAGTCATTCCTTGTCTTAAAAGCCAGATTTTTAGAAGTTAACCTATCACAAGTTAAAGTCTGATCTCTATAACTAATGAATAAGGATTTAAGATAAGATCTCAACTCAGCAATATCATCAGTATGAAAAGCATAAGTTGTTTGAGGTACCTTTAACTCAGCAGCTTCAGAACTGCTATCAGCATTTGCCATCAAGGCATAGTTCACCTCATTCTCAGAATATGAAGTGTCTGTCCAGCTTTTCTTCTTTGTGACAAGTGCCTTGCCTTTGTCACCTTTTCCTTTCTTGTAATCAGGAGATATGTAGCCTTTCTCACCACAATTGTAGCATTTAACATTTGAGTAATCTCCTCTGTCAGACTTTCCAGCTTTGCCTTCAAATTTTCTGAATCCCTTCTTATCAGAACTTTCACTTTTCCTGGAAAACTTTTTTCCATTTCTGAATTTCCTGTAAGCTATCTTTGTGATGCCCTTCACCATAAGAGCACACAATTTCATCATCTCTTCATCAGCATCCATCTCAGATAGACTTTCAGTTTCTGAATCCTCGTCACTATCAGAACTTGATGACTCAGTATCAGACTTTGTGATGAGATCCTTTCCTTTGCCTTTCTTTGAGACAACCACTTTGGGGGATTCCTCCTCAGCCTTAAGATCAACTGTTCTTGACTTTCTCCCATGCCTCTTGCTTCTTTGATCCATCTCATGTTCATGAGTTTTGAGCATACCATAAATTTCATTAAGAGTAGTTTCATCAAGAGCATAGTTGTCTCTTATAGTAGTTGCCTTTAAATCCCAACTTTCAGGAAGAGCTAAAAGGAATTTAAGATTAGTATCTTCAAGATCATATTCCTTATCCACCAGTGACAGATCATTCAAGAGTTTGACAAATCTGTCATATAAACCACTTAATGACTCATCAGGTTTTGAGTCAAAGTGCTCATACTCTTGAGTAAGTATAGTCCTCTTGTTCTTCTTAATTGAATCAGTTCCCTGGCATCTTGTCTCCAAGGCATCTCATATCTCCTTGGTAGTCTTGCAGTTAATTACCCTGTTTGACATGACATTATCAATGGCACTATGCAGCAAATGCCTTACCTTAGCATCCTTGGAAATAGATGAGATATCTTCAGCTGTATATTCATTTTTCTCCTTTGTTACAGTCTGTGCTGGCTGATCTGCAACTACAACAGAGAGCTTGGTTGGCTTATGTGGTCCTTCATTAATTCTGTCAAGGTATTCTGGATCTGTAGCTTCCAGAAACATAGTCATCCTCACTTTCCATATGGGATACTCAGAAGGTTTCAGTATGGGAACCCTAATAGTCTCATATCGATTATGGATTTGAGTCTTTGGAGTTTCTTCAGTTTTGGTGGGCTTGGTTGGAGTTTTCTCTTCTTCAAACATGATTATTTTGGATCTTTACTCTATATATGTTAACAGACTGCTCTGATACCACTTGTTAGGTCACACACACTATAGAAGGGGGTTGAATACAGTGTCTAGTACAATCAAATAGAATTAAGAACACAAGTATGAAACACAGAATAATCTTATTAATGAAACAGTATTACAATGGAACCGTTCTCTCAGTGATGAACAAATATCACGAGAGCTGCTAGGGTTACAATGAATAATATTCTCGATTAAGATAACACATATAGTGTAAACCCTATGCTCTGTTTATATAGACACACAGTTACAAGATAAACTTCTAATTGATATCGAATATAAGTCTGCATCCTAAAATATATCAACTAGTTATCTTTTCTTCCAAGTATTCTATTCTTCATAGAATTCTTCTCCATGCATATCTCTTCTTGTGTTTGTCTTGATCTTCTTTCCTTTCAATCAGCCGCCTTCCTTATCTAAACGTCTTCTTAAGTCCTGATATTATCTCCTGATAAATATCTTCTGATATCTTAAGTTCTGATAACTTAAGTTCTGATATCTTAAGTTCTGACTTCAGTATACGTACTGATTTCCAGTTAAGTCCTGATTTGTCCTGTTAGTTAAGATCTGAAAACTAAACACAAATCATTATTAGACATGACATCACAAATATATCTAACAAAAGAAACCAGCTCTAGAGATAAATTCTGATCCTCAGAATTTAGATGATGAAATTCCTGAATCTCCAGTTGCTTCACACACTATTGAGATATCAGAACATCATGAGTCTTTCTCAAGTTATTATGATAGTGTTTCTGCTGAGCATCCAGTTCCTATTCTGGGCAAGGAAGAATTGGTGAAGAAATTTGTTGAAAAGAAATCACCTATTCCTTGGGAGGATACTCACAGAGGTGTTGAGTGGACCAAGAAGTGGAATGAATCAGATTTTATTCCATGTTCTAAAGTTCTGACAGAGCATATTGCAAAAGCTGATGAGTTGCTTACAAATGCTGATTTTAAGACACAACTCAAGATCACAGCTCTGTCTACAAAACATCTTCAAGGTCTACATACTTCTACTCTTGAGAAGGTTGATCCACTAAAGGAACATGCTGATAAGCTAGATCTGCAGATTAAGCTTGACAAGAACATATATATCATACCTACTCTTGAGAATATTGAAGCCATTGAGAAGATTTAAGAGAAGCAACAGGCCCAAATTGATGAGGTCCTGGCTAACCAAGTTTCTCAGAAAGCTCAATTGGAAGAAATCCGATCTTCAGTTAAACTTCTTCTTTCTCTCTTACTTCCTGATGATGCCAAAAAGGGGGAGAAGGTAGTTAAGTCCAAATGCTCAGTCCAAATGTTCACCTACTTATGAACTAAAGAAAAAGGATGATAAAGGTGATGATCAAGGAAACTATGAAAATAGCAGAGGTCAAAGAAAAGTTCAAGGAAAATCTTCTATTCAGAACAAGTCAAGTTCTGATGTTGTGAATGCTCAAAGACTGAAGTCAAGTGCTGATAAACAAAGTCTGATGTTAAGTTCTGATATTCTGATTCAGTCAGGATCTGAAGACTCTCAGAAGTCTCTGCAAACTCTGAAGTTAAAGGGGAAGCAGACTACTGTTTATTACAAAGATCCTAAAATCCAGATACTTGATGAGAAGATAGCAAGAAGATTATTTAATACAATCCAGGAATGGATTTAGAAACTCTCAAGGAGGAAGAAGCTAGATTTGCTGCTGAGAAGACAAATCTTAAGTCTAAAGCTTCTGATGCAAAGAAACTTCCAAGGCCTAAGGAAAAAGATATTGTGATCAAGGAAAAGTCAAATTCTGAAACTTCAAAGTTCAAGACTAGATCACAAACTGAGAGTGATCCCAAAGACAAAGGGAAAGGAAAAGTTGATGAACCAACCAAGCCACTGGACTTGAAAACTTCTCAAGATCTGATGAAACCAGTGTGCAAAATGGTTCAAGTAACTGATGATAATCTTGTTGAAGATGAAACTGTTCAAATTCTGAAAAGAAGAAAGATAATTGAAGAATCTAAAACAACCTCTGACACTGCTCAAGTTGTTGTTCAGAATAAAGGACAGCAAGGTATAGAAGAAACAGCAAATTCTGATCAAGCTATCAAAAGATCAACTAATGACAATGCTCAAGTTGATTTGAATAAAATGACAATTACTGATAAGAAGAAGCTGTTATGGAAGAAAGTTACTCCAGTTGAACGAAAATCCAATCTCATGATTAATCAACTCGCTACATTTGGGTTGAGAGCCAAGCAACCTAGAGATAGAGCTGGATTAGGTTCTGATGAAGAGAAGATTCGAACAGGAGTAGAGGTTACTCTAAGAGATCCTTTCATGTTGACAGACAAACCATATGAACAAATCAAATAAAGGCACCTTGACAAGGTGTTGTCTGCTCAAATTGTGATAGATGCTCATGATAAAGAGAATCTAAAAGAGAAATTGATCTTATTTCTCAATGATGGAAGGACTTATAGACTAGCTGATACTGATGTACTAAACAAGTCTGTCAGAGAGCTTCAACATATTCACTATCTTCTGAAAGTAAAATCCGATGTTACAAGAAGATGGTCAGAATACATTTTGAAGGCTATAAGAGATCTATTCAGAATCTTTGGTACAAAGACTTCTCATTACAGTCCAATGATTACTGAAGGTGATAGAAGAGAAATTCCTATGCTGAAGAATTCTACTAAGGTGGAAGTTATTCTGAAAGGAAGATGCTTATGTTATAATGAAAACTCTTCACATCCTAAGGTTATCAGACTTGGTGATGGACTTGAAAGAACATCCATTCAAGCTCTCTGAACAGCCATTTATCAAATTGGTGATAGTAAAGAAGAAGAACTGATGCAGTCAAAGCACAGTTAGCTGAAGTTCTGAGGAAAGCTGAAGATAATCTGATAAATGATTTTGCTAAGAATCATTATGGATTCAGATTGATTCAGTGATGTTGGTAAAGCTGGATGTTTTGTAAGTTGTAGTTAATAGTCTTATTAAACTCTTATTGCATTTGAACTTAAATGTTTTTGACATCATCAAATCTATTAACTTGTACATTCTTGCATAATTTACAAGTTGGGGGAGATTGTTGGATATATTTGAGATGTCATGTCTAATATGATTCATGTTTAGTTTTCAGATCTTAACAAACAGGAAATATCAGTTCTTACTAGAATCATGACTTACTGGAAGTCAGGACTTAAGGATATCAGGACTTAGATTATCAGAAGATAATATTAGAAGATGGATATCAGAACTTAAGTACTGGAGGACTAACAGTTAAGGAAGGAAGCTGATTTACAGGAAAGAAGATCGAGACTAATACAGAAGAAGATATGCATGGAAAAAATTAGAGGACTAGAAGAATTGTATAAGATATCTGATTGATATATTTTAGGAGACATAATTATATTCCATATCAATTAGAATTTATCTTGTAAATGTGTGTCTATATAAACACAGACATAGGTTTACACTATATGTGTTACGATCATCGAGAAGATCATACATTATAATCTAGCAGCTCTCGTGATATTTGTTCATCACTGAGAGAGAACAGTTCCATTGTAACAAAGTTTATTATATTGAATACATATGTTTTCTGTTACTTGTGTTCTAAATCGATTTGATTGTATTCTACACTGTATTCAACCCCCTTCTACAGTGTTGTGTGACCTAACAAAAAGGGTAAAGGAGAGAGCCAAAAGGAAGCTAATATTTGAAGAAGAAAAGGAAGAACCAAAGTCAATTCAGTCTACTACCATAAATTAACCAACTAAGCCCACAATGGAGCAAGTTGAAATCAATGTCCATCCTGGTGTGAACTTTCATGGCGAGCCAATCATTCCCAAGGATGAACCAATAGACTGGAAAAACTTACCTATACCTGAGCTGAACATCCCAATTCCAACCACTTCAAAAAGAAGAAAGAGTACAGCAAGCAAGCAAGTCAAGTCTTTCCCATTCCAATCCAAAGCCCCATCCAAACCCAAGCCAACAGTCAACAAAGGAGATCAACTCTTATCTGTGACATAAAAGAATTCTCGGACATTAATCTTTACTTGGATGAGCTAGATGAAGTTAGAGTAATTATTGCCCACAACAGACTTCGAGAAAGATTGGTGTTCAGGTACAGGGGTGGAAAGGAATTCACATGGCCTCTACATAGGATTCTCAATGAAGGATACAGTATCTTGGTGAAAGTATTCTCTGCAATGAAGAAAGATTTTGGATTCACCAAGGTGGCCAAAACAGAGGTACTCAACAAAATTCAAAAAATAATGCAAAGCAGGAGAGATCCAAATGCACTTCCAAAAATCCTATCTATTACTTACACTGGAAGTAGAGTGCACTTGAGGCCATATTGGTTGATAGACTTTAGAGATGAAAGAAATGCCAGAAGATTCTTCAGACTAGAAGAACAGCTAAAAATATCGAGCAATGAGACTCTCAAGAAAATGCAGGAGATGTTGGATCTATCTAATGAAGATGAATCTGAGTTCAACAAACAACTCCAACACCAGATAGAAGAGAACAATGAGAAGCTGGGAAAGAAGACTAGACACTCAAGGAAAAAGAATTAATTTGCTCAATCTAGAGGAGCACCTTGAATAAGGCTTGTGAGATTTCTGTGAACTTTCTTCTATCAATTTTTTATAAAATTTACAACACTTATCATTTTTATCTACTATTGAATAATCATTTTGTATAAGGTGTTTTGTTATCATCAAGTCCTCCTAAATTTATGCCTACAATTGTAGTAGATATAAATTGGGGAAGATTGTTAGGAATATATTGTAGGATTGATGATATTTCACCAAAATACCTTAGTAGATTTAATCAAGTGTGTTTGTAACTCTCAACGGATAATCTTACTTTGTCATCCGTTGAAAGAGTGGCTTATGTTTAAAAAAAATTGTAACACATTCCTGTATACTGTAATGTCTTAGAGAATTAGAGATTGTAGAATATTCTAAGTCATGTTGACTACTAGATTGATATGCAAAATAGGTTGGCTAATTGTAAATATTAGATGTCTTATAATTTTGCATAAATGAAATTGTGTCAACTGCTATGGAAATACTTTCAACGGATGATTCTACAAGGCTTCGACAAATGACTCAAGATACTCTCAACGGATGATCCAATAGAGGCTCAATGGATAATCTACAAAGTCTCGACGGATAACAAATTCCAAAAGCAGTTGAGAGTGACTTGATAGTCACATGGGTTGATTGTATACAAAAGGAATGTGGCAGCCTTTTAACAGGTTTATTAGAACAAAGAAGCATTTTCATTTCCATGCTTACTTGAAGAAAGGATAGAGAGATGAAGAAACATGTGATTAGACTTAGGGACTTGGTTTTATATATTTTTCTTTTTCATATGTAACTTGGTGATATATAAACCAAGAGTAGCAAGTAGATTAATTATCGATTGAACTGAGAAATAGAAAAAGCTACACCTATTAGGAATTTCTCGTTCTTTCTTTGTAAATTTACTTGTAAGCAGTTATGTGCATTCTTGCATCATAGAGTTCTCAATCAATATATATCTCTGGTGGAAAAGATCAATCCACCAGAGAGTTTTTAAATCTTTATGTTTAATTACTTCGTGTCTTGAATACATATATATTTCATTTCTGCACACTTGCATATTCAAACACAGATATATTTTGGTAGAGAGTTTTCTTAATTTCCAAAAGAAATCAAGAATTACATTCAACCAACCTTCTGTAATTCTATTGTTAGATTGTTTGGGAATAAAAATGGCATGTGTCCACTAAATTATCGAAAACAATAACAAGGCATGAAGATTTGCGGCCCTTACTATTCGAGGAGTCACATCTGACTGATAAGCGATCTTACTCCCACCTTGGGTCTCATCGCACTTCCATATTTTATACGATGACAATTTTTACCATAAGGAAAGACTAAATACATGCAATTGCAGCCATATTAGGGGTTTCCTCGCCATCAATATATACCTTATTCTCTATTTACAACAAGACACATGACTAGACCTCAAAGAATCGTATAGCGGATCGCTATGCATGAACGGATCATTAGTGATCACACGTATTCACATTATAGGTCGCATCGCATGGCCGGACTCTAAGAGGTCATATTCGAGACCTCTACATGGTCTCGTACTTTACCCTAATATATGTCTTCGCATAAATCCATGACAACTTAGTGTAGCCTTGTTGAGTACAAATCATGAACAGTCATAAGCTTTCTATGAATCGCCACCACAATCATTGCACATGGATTTATAAAGATCCGACGAAATCCCAAACCAACTAGACATATTGTCTTCAAAGAAATATGTGTTGTTAGAGCATCTCCAACGCTTCTCACCTAAGCTAATATCTACGTGGCAATGAAATATACCTAATATGTTTAATTTTGTTCACTTCAACGGTTACTTCTGTTAGTTATAATTTTAGATTACATAAAAAGGGCACGCTACATTTGTTGGCTCTGCTCTCATCATCCAAACGAATCCACGCCATTTTCATTCTTAAAATTTCTTCTAAACCTAACCTAATCCATTTCAGGTGCTCTTTTTATTTTTTTTAAATATAACATACTACTTCAAATTATTTTTAAATATTATCTAATTGTTAACCAAAATTTTAAAATTATGATATAATAAACTATGTTTTAATTATATAATTTAGAATTTATATAAGTAATGTTTATTAATTTTATTTTTTTCATTTTTAAATATGTTATATATTTATAATTGTAAAAAAAATTATTTATAATATTTACTTAAAATATTTACATAAATATCAAAATATAAAAATATTATCATTGAATATCTTTTTATTAAATACATGTTTTATTTTCAATTGTATTGATTAAAACTAACTTAAATTTATTTTAATTGCATGTTTAAAATTAATAAAAAATAATATTTTAAATATAACTAATGATTATAGCTAACAATAGTGGAACACAATCCTTATAAGTTTAACAAAATTTTAGATAATGATTTTTTAGCTAACAAGTTTACATGTTACACTTAGAGAGCCTGAGATTTGTAGGTCTCTTATTTTCGGTTGAAAACAATTTACAGCAAAATAGTGTTTATATATTTTCTTTGACATTCATACATTTGACATTCATACATTCAACAAATAAGATCAGTTACAATTTCTATCCGTTTTTATCCGGGTTCTTTGCGTTTATAGAAGAGTTACCGTATTTTCCTCCAAGTATCCGTAATATCAACCAATTTCCAAAATATTTAAATTAAATTTTCCCAATAGGAAAATATTATTAACGTTATTTATCCACGAGCTCTTACAACCTAAACAATTATTCGTTTTAACTCTTATATTTATGAATTATGATTCAATTTTTTTTTCGAGGAATTGTAATTTAATTGACCGTAACTAAGAAACATTGTTGATAAACAGTCACTAGTTCTATCGAGCAAAACTTTTTCAATACACCAGGCCACCACCACCTTCCCTGGAAAACAGAGTGATCACGACGAAATGTAACAAACGACTTGCCATAATATACAACGGCTCTCGCAGCTCCCAACCTTCCGAACAAAAAAGAACCTATTCAGTATTAAGATATTTAGTGTCACTTTATGAAACCACTAACCTAATCCCCGTAAGCATCCACCATTGTTATTTCTTGTAGCCAAATAATGCGTACAAAAACAAACTTATTTCAAACCAGCTATTGTTAGTGATGCATTCAAACCCTTGTACGTGCGAATTACAATAAATCTACTACCATCAATCAATCTTTTAAGTATCTTTAAATTAAAGAATTTCCATTATCAGCCTCACCTTTAATCTTTTGTGTAGCTAATTAACTGTTACCAGTCCCATAATTACTTACGTACAAGCTTTTCTTAAGCAATGCATCATCCTCTCATTTGTGTTGCCAGAAAGTTTGCCTGGGGAATCAGAATTTTAATAAATATAAATCCATTAACAACGATCAACGATTTTTAGTATTTTAAATAAATCTAATAATTCAAATCGATATTTGGTATCTTGCTTTCATTTCTCTAATAGAATCTATTAATTATATAAACACATAATTGTCTAAAATATAGACAAGGACCGTAATTATCATGTCTAATTATCGAGATTAAATCGAAGGCGAAGCGTACCTGAATCCATAAGACGATAATTTTTACGGTATCTAAATCTTTATTATTTTCTTGATTATTATCTTTCTCAGTCAAGTACTCCTTAGAATTTCTCAATAGCTCTCTCTGATGGGTAGAACATAAACCGTATATCATACTTGATATATTGGAGACTATAACCTTTTTTATATACAACCTGATTAAATCTCTCATTATAATTTAATTGGGTCTGGTATTAGCTATCCACTTATTAGCTAGGTTCATACAATAAATTAAAATCTAATTGGGTTTATTATTTGATCACTTAATTTAAAAAAATATAATAAATAGCAAATATAATTAATATATTTATATGGGTTGGGTTTCATGAAGAACATCTTAATTGGAGAACACCGGAGAATACTTCATTTTTCTTATTTTTTTTGTATCTCTTATTTAAAATGTATATGTTATGTTAATTAAAAAAAAATTGTATATAAATAAAAAAATATGAGAAAATTTTTACATAACATATACATATGTTATGCACAAATCACAGAACATACTATACTTTTATATGTAGTGTCCTATAGTAATCGTGACAATATTTATTAAATTTTGACGTATTATGTAAAACTAAAATATATTTATGAGAATTTTTATGCAACTCAAGAAAAAAAGTGAAAAAAAAATTACAAAACTCATAAAACATAATTACATAATATAATAGTTCTCCGGGAACTAGTTCTCATTTATCATCCTTAGATTTTACCAAAACAATTCAGTCCATTTACTATATATGCATGAGATTCTAGCGGCATTCATCACAAATTTTACGGTACTAAATCTTCCATGGTCACCACACAAATATATTCAACGATATAAATTAATACATGGATAAGTGGCATGAAAATTACATACAATGTAATATATATAATCTCTATTTCCAACTAGTACCTAATCAATCTCTTACGAGATTGATTCCAATTTTCCCAACTCAATGCTAAACCACAATAAGAAAGTTGAACAAAAATAGAGTGATATTTAATAAAATCTTATTAACTGTATTCGGGAGAACATAAATAACTCAATATTTATTATATAAAACACCAAAATAGAAACTCCCACTAAACCTACAAGCAATCATCTTGAGCATTGCATCAGACTCTCATTTCTGTTGCCAGAAAGTTTGCCTGGGGAATCAGAATTTTAATAAATATAAATCCATTACCAACGATTTTTAGTATTTTAAAAAAAAAAATTAATTCAAATCGATATTTGTTATCTTGCTTTCATTTCTCAATACTTCATATTAGGTGACCAGTTCGCTTTTAGCCAGTAGCTTTCTTTTTACAATATCACGGAAAATAATTTTTATTCTTTCCGTCCAATTTAATTTTTACCGTTTTTAAAACTCGACAGACACATATTTTAAAATAAATATAACGTATAATTACATAATTTATCTTTAAAATTTTCTTTTTTATATTAAACTTTAAATATTAGTTTTTTCTTTAAAAGAAATAAGAAATTAAAATAATTTATAAACTATATTAAAAGAGAATTAAATTATGTATGGAGTCACCGTCTCCCAATATGTACGTCCTAAAAGAGGAGAGGATTAATGATGGATATCGTAAAAATGATCACAAAAATACTTTAAAATAATACATTGCATGTTTTGAATATATATTTGAATATATATAATAATAATATATAAAAAGTCTATTTTAAGAGAGAATAACGGATAGGACGATGAAAACTTAACATTGGAAAATATTATAAAAAAAGTTTACGGGACTTTATATTTCTCAATTGTTACATATTGAAAAATAATACAAAAATGAAAGAGAAGAGGAGTCCGATATGGATGGGTAAAAGTAGGCAGGGGAGCCACGTTATGTATGGTGTGTGACATAAGAAAGTGGTTGGTTAATATGATGATGATTGAGTGATAGGCTTGTACTAAATCTCCACTTATTAGGGATAAACTTAATCGAAACAGAGTTGTTATTTTTCCTTTGTTTGTAATCAACGTCACGGGATTTCTCCACTTTTTCCAACAAATTATTCAAAATCCGGACAATTAAACACTTGCTCGTTTTTGCCAGTCAAATTTATTCAACTGTATGCTCGTTTCATGCCACCTCACCAATTTTTAGCACTTTATATTTTCAATGAGTAGTTTGAGTAGAGCTTAGATGTTCCTATATATAAATACTATACGTAATAAAGTTTTACAATTACAACTGTGTATAGGAGGCGATAAATTTTTGTTAAAATAATTATGAAAATCTAATATGAGGCGTCCTTGTTACTTGTTACTGTATTGTTTACCTCAGACGGATATTGTCCTTCTCAATTGTACGCTCCTGTTTTTAATCTTTCAAATGATATTATTTCATATTTTCGACTTAATAGTGGTATACTTGTATTTTAAATTTTTATATATTACATATATTCTCTTGCTCAAATATTAAAATCAAAGATGCCGACATTTGTGGATAAAATTGACAGGAAAATGATAATTTGAACAAAATTCTTTGAATACTTCTTAAAAATTTCAAACTATATCTTGTTCAAATATTTTGGTAATGATGTCCATAATATAATACTCCCTCCGTCCCTAAAAACGTTTCCTATTTGTATTGGACACGTTTGTCAATGTACACTTTTGATTGTTAATATTTTTAAATTCGTTTTAGTATTAAATATAAAATTTCACTGTATTAAAGTACTGATAAATACGAATCCAACGATATTACTCATGACTATGTTTGATATTATAGATTAGACGTAAATTAGTAGTCAATCGCTTACCGTGAACAGTACCAAAAATCAAAAGAGGAAGAACAAAATGGGACTGAGGGAGTATATTATTGCGGGGTGTCGAAAAATACGGAAAAATTTAAAATTTATTGGTTAATAATATGATATCAAATACGTAAAATTTAACATATAGGAGTACCATTCATATCTGAAATAAAAAAAATACTTTTTCAATAAAAAAATCAATAATATAAAGATAGGATTCAAAATTTCCCTCATTTAAAACTGAACTCTTTTATCGTTGATAACCCGCCGCCACTATCTTACGAATATGTACCGGATAAATCCATGTGCTCACAAAATAAGCTGCAAATCAAATCACGTGTTAGATATTTGATATTAACTTGATATTACTAAAATGAAGACTTAGAATTAAATTACGGATAATGTTCCTTATTCGGTGTATTTGTACAAGGAAACAAAAACCATTCGCAGCAAATTATTAATGTGCAGCCGAGAAATCAGGACGCCCGACAGCCACAAACAAAATTGCTAATGCCTCGTACAAGTAGTAGTCCCGTATATCTCACCCTATCATTTAAATAATGTTCTTCGTGCTTCAGGAAAATAACGAATATTCCCGCGTTAAATTCCTCGAACCAAATCATTACCCAATCCTCACCGTCCAATTATCTTACTCAATGCCCAACGGCTCAGATCACGCACAAGTTACAACATCCTTAAGAATTACGACAGTTCTAGACTCGGCGGCCAAGTGATAAAATTTGTCCTAGTGAATCTGAGCTACACATAACACACCCACGATTATATATTTGATAAATTAAAAATTAAATTTTTTTAATAGAATCGAATTCTTAAGTAATATTCGTTTGGAATCTTCTCCTAAAACCTCTTTTCCTCACCTATATAAACCCCGTGTGCTTTTGTTTGTATTTCATCTCAAACATAAAACAACAGCCTCTAATATCACCAGTACAAAGTCTCTCTCTCTCTTTGATTTCTCATTTCTCGCCGAGAAATCATATCGAATGGCAGGAATAGTGGTGATTTTCGACTTCGATAAGACCATCATCGACATAGATAGTGACAACTGGGTGATTGACGGGTTGGGTGTGACGGCCATGTTCGACCAGCTTCTCACCACCATGCCTTGGAACTCTGCTATGGTTTGTTTCTCTTCCATGCTTTACTGTCTAACACCTCTCTACATCAAAATTCTACTCTTTATTGTCTTATATGTGGAATTGTAGGAGCACTCGTATAAGTTATGCTTCTTAATTATGAAAGCATGCATTTTAATATTTTATTGCATGATATATACCAAATCAAATGTATCCGTGAGACATGATAAATTTCGTAAACATCTGGTCACAACTTCATCAAATTTCTAAAAATTCTAGATTATTTTCACTAACCTTCAAATTTTGCTTGATTTTTTTCCTGAAAATAGTTTTTGGAGAATCACTATCTACCGCTGATACAACATGAAATATATGTATGTACTTTGTAATAACTAATATGCGTGGCTCTTCTAAGAAAGAGCCAACTTTGTAACGGGATACCCGATTTTGGTTTGCGTGACAGCATTGTTATAATTTGTGTATTCTGTATATAACAGGATGTTATAATGAAGGAGCTTCATTCACAAGGAAAGACAATCGAAGACATTGCGGAGGTGCTTAAACGGGTTCCGATTCATCCCCGTATTGTTCCAGCTATTAAAGCAGCTCATTCCTTGGGGTATACTATTCCATACATATTCTCTCAATTAGTTCATTTCCTTTATATATTTTTTCAGGTTGTGATTTGTGATAAACTAAATTATAATATGGGCAATGCAGGTGTGAGTTGAGGATAGTGAGCGATGCGAATTTGTTCTATATAGAGACAATTCTGCAGCATCATGGAATCACCGAATATTTTACAGACATCAACACAAATCCAGGCTTTGTGGACGACGAAGGGAAGCTAAGAATCTTGCCTTATGTTGATTTTGTTAATTCACCACATGACTGCAACAATGTCTGTCCTCCTAATATGTGCAAGGTAAGCTACTATACTTCACTTTCATTCAGAAGATATATAGAATATTATGCAATTAATCTGTTTTGCTGATTTCTTAATTATGTTGTATAAATAAACAGGGTCTGATAATAGAAAGGATACAATCTTCTCTAGAGAAGAACGAAAAGATCATTTATCTTGGAGACGGTGCTGGTGATTTTTGCCCCATGTTGAAGCTAAACGAAGGAAATATTGCGATGCCAAGGAAGGATTTCCCTGTTTGGAGTTTATTATCCGAAAATCTTGACCTTGTCAAGGCAGAAATACACGAATGGACTGACGGGGAAGAACTTGAGCAAGTTTTGCTGGGACTAATTGCCATCATTCTGCAGGAGGAGAACAAACCTATTGACTTGGCTCCTTCATATTCAAGTGATTGCAAGTTCCAGACAATTGCAATGCATAGTCATGAAGTAATGCCACAAGCTCTCTCTGTCCCTCATTAAGGAGATTTGTAGTCTGTCTTGTTTGTATCATTGCTGGCCTGATTCTGAAAAAAAAAAAAAACTAGCACAAATAACAACGTTTGTTCTTTTCCTTAATGTGTATGGCCCTCGAGCTTGCTTCTAACTTCAAGAAATCAACAAGATATTTACAATAGCTCTTCCTGTTTATTTGTTGCACATACCTTCTTCTTATCTATACCTATGACATCAAAAGTGTTAGAAAATTAGGATTTTAGAGCTTAATTTAATTATGTTCTTGATGTTAATCCTAAAATCTAATGATTGGAAATTGTTCAATGATATTTGAACTTAAATTTTCATGTATGGTTTTAAGAATTTTCTTAATGAAATCCATATGAAATGAGAGTTGAAAGTAGCTTGAAAAAACTTGGAAAATTTGAGAATGTTTGTCCCACATTTAAATAAATAAAGGGGGTTGTGTGTTTTATATGGTATTACCCACATGAGTAATATACAACTACTAAGGTGTGTGATAGTCCATTGTGTTGTTGTGTGTTTCACGCGCGCCCCGCCACGTACCGGACCGGGTCGGGTCGGGTCGAAGGGCGATTTGGGCGAATGTCTCGGCGTCTCGCATACGCGAGGCGACCTGGGCGAGGATTTTATTTATTTGAGAATTATTTTAATTCGAATTTATTTATCAGTGACTGGATTATTGGGTTGGGTACTGAAATAGGCTAAGTCACTTTGTTAGTGGGCTTAGTCTAAATACATTGAACCTGCAAATAATCTGATCTGTAACAAGTTCTGATATCAGAATCAGAACTTAAGAACTGATGAATAAAATCAGAACTTAACAAGTTCTGATATCAGAATCAAAACTTAAGTACTGATAAATCAAATCAGAACTTAACTTAAGTTCTGATAATAATGTGGGTGTTCATGTGAAAAGCTGTTACAAATAATTTAAATTCAGAAGTGTGTTGACAGTTTCATTTTTCCTCTCCTATAAATAGAGGCTAAACTGAATGTATAAAAAATATACACACTACATTCTCTTCTCTTCTCTTCAACCTCTCTGCATTTCTCTCCCACAAGTCCTGAAGTGCTGATATTTTCCGGCGACTGAGGTGCTGGTCGAAGTGGAGCTTTTGTTGCTGCTGTTAACATAAACTCCGAGCTGTTTTATCCTGTGGAGATATTGTGTGCATCCCAAACGCAGCAGGTAGGGGCAATATTCTCTTCAAGAGCAGCCAGGACTTCGAGCAAGGCCTGGTGACTCAGCTGTGATCATTTTTCTTGGCATTTTGTATCTGTGAACCTTTATTTCAGTCACTGTTAAAAGCTATGGTTTCGGGTACATCTTTCTTTCTCTCTTCGTTATTTCAGTTACTGATTTTGTTTACCTGCATGTTTTGTTTTGTTAACTGTGGTCTTGGCCTAAACTTGCTAAATTCTTTATACACTTGCTTCTATGTTGCTATATTTGTTAGTGAGATTTACAACATTCTTGAAGAGAATATTAGTTATATAGAATTTAGCATAATGGTTAACGAAAGTGAGGTTATCGTTGGTGGTGGTAGCAGTTCAGGTGCAACTGCTGGGGCCATTGATTGGACCACCTATAGTTTCCCACGGGCTGTTGAACTAACCGGTTTACCGGAGAAATTCAACGGTGGCATTGGCTTTTCTCGCTGGCAGAAAAGGATGAAGTTGTGGTTGACTATAAAGGGTCTGTGGCCGGTTGTGGAATATGAGAAACCAGTAGTGGATCAAGAGAAGGCTGACACAGTTAAGGCTTTTGCGAAGTGGGCTGAGAAGGATGGAGTGGCTAGGGCGGCCATTCTGGCGGCACTAACAAACACTTTGTTTGATGTCTATTCTTCTGATGCCTACTCTGCAAAACTCTTATGGGAGAAGCTGGACCAGACACATAATACTGACTCACAAGGTCTAGAAAAGTATTTTGTGGCAAGGTTTCTCGAGTTCAAGCTGGTGGGCAATAAGTCCATGACTGAGCAGGTGCATGGGTTCGAGATGATAGTGCATGTTTTGAAGGAGTCTGGAATGAATCTCCCGGAGAAGTTCAAGGTGATGAGTCTGATTGAAAAGCTCCCGAAGTCTTGGGAAGAGTTCTCTCTCTCCCTGAAAAGACAGAAAGGAGAGATCACCTGGACCAACCTTATGCTGGAAATCTCGGTGCAAGAACAACACAAGTCCAAACAGGGACATGTGATGCCAACTGAACACGGTACCTCGAAGGTGAACATAGCAACTGTAGGACAAAAGAGGAAGGCTTTTTCTAAGAAAGCTAATAGTAATAAACCTAAGAGTGACAAGGACAAGGCCAAGAAACCCAAGGCAAACAAACCATGCTGGTCTTGTGGGCAGATTGGGCACTGGAGTAAGGACTGCCCTACGAAGAAAGCGAAGAAAACCGAGGTAGCACAAGCAAATGTTGTGCTTGGAACCGCAAGTGGGCCTGTAGTGAACATGGTTGTTGGTGAGGCTACGGCTTCTGAAACCGACGTTGACCGGTATGTATCCTACAACCCTGTGATATTTTCTACCTATCTGTCAAATGAATGGTTGATAGATACTGGAGCTAATGTACATATTTGTGCTGATATTAGTTTATTTGTATCTTATCAACAGAGTCATAGCCTGACTGTGAAGATGGGGAATGCTAGTGTTGCTCAAGTACATGGAGTTGGAAACGTGGATCTGAAGTTCCCTTCAGGACGTATTCTATCTCTGACGAGAGTGCATCATGTTCCCAACATGCGTAGAAATATAATAAGTGGAAGCTGTTTAGTTTCTAGTGGTTTTGAAATTTCGTTCAAGTGTAATAAAGTAGTTCTTATTCACACTGGTACATTCTTTAGCAAGGGTTACTTGTCAAATGGTTTATTTGTTATTAATGCGGATCCCATTTTGGGAAATTTGAATAATAATGTTATTCCTACTGTTAACTGTATTGAATCCTCAAATATATGGCATGCTAGACTAGGTCATTTAAACTTTGGTGCTCTTAAGAACATGATGAACTTAGAGTTGATTCCAAAATATACCATAGAAAAGAATTCTAAATGTCAAGTATGTGTGTCTGCTAAACAGATAAGGAAACCTTTTCATAACGTTGTTAGGGATTCAGACTTGTTAGATTTAGTACACACTGATATTTGTGAATTTGGTGGTGTGTTGACCAAGGACCAATTTAGATACTTCATTACTTTTATAGATGATAGTAGTAGATACTGTTATGTTTATTTACTTAGACATAAGGATGAAGCACTTAGTAAATTCATTATATATAAAACTGAAGTAGAAAAACAAACTAGTAAGCTACTTAAAAGATTGAGATCTGATAGAGGTGGTGAGTATACGAGTAATGCTTTTAATGAATTTTGTGCAAACAATGGTATATTTCATGAAGTTACTCCGCCATACACACCAGAGTCTAATGGGGTTGCTGAGCGAAAGAAAAGAACATTTAAAGATATGATTAATAGTATGCTTATTAACTCTGGGTTGTCTAAATACATGTGGGGAGAGGCTCTAAATACGGCTTGCCATATTTTGAATAGAGTCCCTCTGAAACACATGGATAAAACACCCTTGGAGTTATGGAAAGGCAGGATGACTAGTCTTAAGTATCTTCGTGTGTGGGGGTGCCTTGCTAAGGTGCTTGTTCCTGAACACAAGAGAAAGAAACTAGGTCCAAAGACTGTTGACTGTATCTTTCTGGGCTATCTTGAAACCACTATAGCTATGAGATTTTTAGTGTTAAAATATGACATAGATGGTATAGTGGCAAACACGATAGTTGAATTTCGAGATGCGATATTCTTTGAGGATGTCTACCCTATGAAGACTGGAATACCTGAAACGACTTCTGAGGAAGTTCCTACTCACACATCAAATTCTATTCCTGATCATGTGGAAAAGATGACAAATGTGGGGGCGGAACCTAGTAGTAGCTCTAGTCCTAAGGAACTAGAGGAACCAAGGAGAAGTAAGCGTGCAAAGGTAGTCAAGGATTTTGGAGGTGATTTCATCACTTACAATATCGAGGACGGGCCTTTAACTTTCCGGCAAGCTATGGATTCTTCTGAGTCAAGGCACTGGAAGGGCGCTGTCAAGAGTGAAATTGACTCTATTGTTTCTAATGGAACATGGGAGTTGGTTGATCTCCCTCCTGGGTGTTCTACTATTGGGTGCAAATGGGTCTTTAAAAGGAAGTTGAACCCTGACGGCTCAATAGATAAGTACAAAGCTAGATTGGTAGCTAAGGGTTTTAAGCAAAAGGAAGGAATTGATTATTTTGATACATACTCTCCGGTTGCAAGAATGGTAACAATCCGAATGCTTATAGCATTGGCTTCAGTCCATGGTCTTATCATCCATCAGATGGATGTAAAGACGGCTTTTCTTCATGGTGAACTTGAGGAAGAGATTTATATGGATCAGCCTGATGGATTTGTTGCATCAGGAAATGAAAGGAAAGTATGTAAGTTGATCAAGTCCATCTATGGCTTGAAACAAGCTCCCAGAGATTGGCATAAAAAGTTTGATGAAACTATATTGCCTTTCAGTTATAAGATTAATGAAAGTGATAAGTGTGTCTACACTAAAGTTAAAGGTAATGAGTGTGTTATTTTGTGCCTATATGTGGATGACATTTTACTGTTTGGAACCAATATTGAGATTATTAACGAGACTAAAGAATTCTTGAAAAGGCATTTTGAAATGAAGGATATGGGTGAGGCAAGTGTGATTCTTGGAATCAAACTGATTCAGTCCACTGAAGGAATAGCCTTGACTCAATCTCATTATATAGAGAAATCTATACTTGAGAAATATGGTTATTCACAGTGTAGAATCGCTAGTACACCTTATGATTCGAGAGTTTCCCTTGTCAAGAATACTTCAGGAGTGCCTGTGTCTCAGTTAAGGTATTCTCAGATTATTGGGAGCTTGCAGTATCTTGCTAACTGTACTAGACCAGATATTTCTTATTCTGTGTCTAAATTGGCTAGATATACAAGCTGTCCAAACAGAACTCATTGGGATGCTCTTGATAGAGTACTTAGATATCTAAAAGGCACAATGTACCTTAGTTTACACTACAGGAGATTTCCTGGTGTGCTTGAAGGGTACAGTGATGCAAGTTGGATAGCTAAGAAGTCCGGTTCTAATGGAGTGACTGGATACGTGTTCACCTTGGCTGGTGGAGCAATATCCTGGAAGTCAAGCAGACAGACTATAATTACTCGGTCTACTTTTGAGGCTGAGTTGTGTGCACTTGACGCCACAGGGACGGAGGCTAAATGGTTACACGGACTTATGTCTGCAATACCTGTAGTAAGCAGACCGCTTCCTGCTATTGCTATTCACTGTGATAGTCGAACAACTATCGACAAGATTAGCAGTAAAAAGCATAATGCTAAAACTAAGAGACACATCCAAGTTAGACTCAAGTCTATAAGGGGTTTAGTGACTGATAGGATCATAGCTATAGAGTTCATAGGAACTCAGAATAATATAGCTGATCCTCTTACTAAAGGACTGGAACCTGCAGTGGTCCTTTAGTCAAGGTTGGGGATGGGACTGTCAACCCATCATAATTCATCAACAGTGGGAACCCAATACACATGAGAGGAGATCCCTCGAAGTGTATTCAATGGGTAATAACAAGCTGTAAGGATGAGTTGGTAGTACCTTTGCTACATAGATGATACTATAGTATCTGAGTCTATCCCCTGTAAACCTAGAAGGTACTGACACTGCCAGAAAAGCAAGAGTGGTAAAACTCTGAATGGGATCAAGTCATTTGACGAGATAGAGGCAGTATATCTCTGGAGATGCCCAGCTAAGCGAATGTAATTGTGTGGTCACAATTAGAGGATAGGGTTAATCCTTGAAGCATTCGATGAACAGGATCGAGACATGACCACTAATGTCTCAAAGCCGTAGATTGGCACCATAACCTTTGACTTGTCGTCGTCTATGGAATATGGTTATACTAAACGGATTAAGATTCAAGGTGAAATATTCCATCTGAGTCTGATAGCCATTGAAGTAGAGGAATTAGGAGGGTTCAAACCCGGAAGGGTACCGACTCTGAAAAACAAGTCATGATGGGAAATTGATCGCATTTCTGTATGGATTTGTGGGGGATTGTTAGAAAATTAGGATTTTAGAGCTTAATTTAATTATGTTCTTGATGTTAATCCTAAAATCTAATGATTGGAAATTGTTCAATGATATTTGAACTTAAATTTTCATGTATGGTTTTAAGAATTTTCTTAATGAAATCCATATGAAATGAGAGTTGAAAGTAGCTTGGAAAAGCTTGGAAAATTTGAGAATGTTTGTCCCACATTGAAATAAATAAAGGGGGTTGTGTGCTTTATATGGTATTACCCACATGAGTAGTATACAACTACTAAGGTGTGTGATGGTCCATTGTGTTGTTGTGTGCTTCACGCACACACACGCGCGCCCCGCCCCGCCACGCCACGCACCGGACCGGGTCGGGTCGAAGGGCGATTTGGGCGAATGTCTCGGCGTCTCGCGTACGCGAGGCGACCTGGGCGAGGATTTTATTTATTTGAGAATTATTTTAATTCGAATTTATTTATCGGTGACTGGATTATTGGGCTGGGTACTGAAATAGGCTAAGTCACTTTGTTAGTGGGCTTAGTCTAAATACATTGAACCTGCAAATAATCTGATCTGTAACAAGTTCTGATATCAGAATCAGAACTTAAGAACTGATGAATAAAATCAGAACTTAACAAGTTCTGATATCAGAATCAAAACTTAAGTACTGATGAATCAAATCAGAACTTAACTTCAAAATCTGATCAGTTTTGATTTTTTATTAATGAAGCAGTTTAATTCAGACATTAAGTGTGTTGACAGTTTCATTTTTTCTCTCCTATAAATAGAGGCTAAACTGAATGTATAAAAAATATACACACTACATTCTCTTCTCTTCTCTTCAACCTCTCTACATTTCTCTCCCACAAGTCCTGAAGTGCTGATATTTTCCGGCGACTGAGGTGCTGGTCGAAGTGGAGCTTTTGTTGCTGCTGTTAACATAAACTCCGAGTTGTTTTATCCTGGTGGAGATATTGTGCGCATCCCAAACGCAGCAGGTAGGGGCAATATTCTCTTCAAGAGCAGCCAGGACTTCGAGCAAGGCCTGGTGACTCAGCTGTGATCATTTTTCTTGGCATTTTGTATCTGTGAACCTTTATTTCAGTCACTGTTAAAAGCTATGGTTTCGGGTACATCTTTCTTTCTCTCTTCGTTATTTCAGTTACTGATTTTGTTTACCTGCATGTTTTGTTTTGTTAACGTCTTGGCCTAAACTTGCTAAATTCTTTATACACTTGCTTCTATGTTGCTATATTTGTTAGTGAGATTTACAACAAAAAGTGGATATAGTTTTACACAAATATCATCTTAGCAATAAAGAACCGACGAGATCCTAGTGCAATATCATCTTAGCAGTTGAGAACCGACGAGGTCCCAGTCTAGTGATGAAGGCCGAGGTTCTCTAGCAACAAATTAAGCGCCAGACAGAAATCTTAAAAATATATTTTTATAAAAAAACAGATTGCGAAAATTTAATCCTATAACAAATTTCAGAATATATATAGGTATAATTAGTTAACATCATCATACTTTAGCCGAACTTTGCCAGAGTAGGCTATTATGTCATTTCAAATTTTCGTAGAACACCCGAGGTCTTACAGTAAATCAAATACTTTAATATAAGTTTTAACCATATTCTTGTGGGTAATAATAGCATCTTTCCTGAAACGGAAATTTTAATATTCGCAAGAATTGTACAATGTAATTCACGGCAATTGTCAATTTGGCAAACACCTAACATTCCGTTGGTATCTGATTACGATAAGGATGCTAGCTGTGATGCCTTGTGTTTATAAACTATAATTTACTTCCAAGGTTTCTTTAAACCTGTATTAAATTCAATGTATACTATTAATCTATTCCTAATCAAGAGATAAAGCTGAACCAAGACATGGTTCTGGTGGTTATTGACTTGAATATGACTATTGGGTTGATAGCGATAACTAGGTGCAATTGTTGATCAACTTTTTACAAGTGAAGAACAATGCACGTTTAAAATAAGCCAAGATTGCACCATTCAAGTTTCAACTCATCTGCTTATTTCGACCCCCAAATATTGGTAATAATAAAGTTATTTGACAGCCGTGAATCACTCGCTTACGCTATTTATGAGCATGTTTATTAGGCCCTGTTTATGAGCATGTTATATAATGTATATAATGTCACTGTTCTTTTTTTTAACGAAAAAATTTAACTATCCAAATAATGTCCTTTGAAATGTGGGCAGAAAAATCTAAAAGGGAGTATTTTGTTAGCGAGCAACAGATGCTTCAAGGTATAGTTCATTCATGTGTGTTATTTACTGACTGTAGTTAACAATGGTTTAGAAGATCATCTTATTTTCTCCTGCGGCTTGAATAAAAAAGGTACAGAATATGCTTGGAACAACTTACTGGATTCTGAATCCGAATCCTTTCACTTATTGTCAATCTCTAAATTTCATACTAAGATTGTTGTGTAAGCATCCACTACATATCTCTTTTGCACATAATCAACTTGAATTTGCAGTTTAGTTCCTGGAACCCATACGTAACTGAGTGGGTCAAGTCCACCAGAAGCCTAATTAAAAATAACAAATGACGACTGGCAAAGGACCAGTTGTCAGCACAAGGATAAAGAATAGAGCAAGGAAACATATAGCATGTCCAGAATTTTCATTATCTTTTTTAAATTTCTTTTTTAAGAAAACATGGTAAGCTGACATCCTTTTCCCGGCCACCTATGCCAATAAAGGCACCATAGCTATGAATTATCCAAGAACACAACATCAAGTATCTCCTGTATATCTTGACATCTGCAATACAAGAACTAGTGCAGGAAACAACAATGACGATTTCAGTTATGATATATGTTGCGAATCTGTGTATTCTGCAAAGTCAGGCAGTCTTGCTTTTAGGTGCTTTAGGCTTCCTCATTTTAGACCTGGCATACCTGGAAGACAATTGTAATGATATAACCAAGTTGTTTGAATGCAATGCCAAAAGATTCAATGAGCATAATAATTCAATGTGAGACAAAGATGATATTGTTACTCTATATGCATGCCACCGCGATCTGAAGAAGGCAATGTTGTATCCTTAAGTGCCTCCATGACTACATTAGCTTGTTCAAGTTCCTGTCAAATCAAGCAGGCTCGAACTAGGTAAAATGGGGTCGACAACTCAATATTGAATTCGAAGAAATTTGACTCTAACCCTAACACAATTACAAAAATTATAGGCTCAACTCGACAAATTAGAGCTCATGGTCAATCGCAAAAAACTCAGCTTAAAAGCCTCATTCTCATTTACACAAAAGTATCAACATAGGTTTTATCCAAAATTTATCAGCATCCCATTCGGGCATATTTTCTTTTTCAACTGTAAGAAAAACAAGAAAAAAGAGTTTCCTTGGCGGTTCCCAATACATAAGCGGGATCACCTAAAATACTATTTCATAGAAACTTGATATCCAATAAAGTGAAATGACCCCAAGTACAATAGATGCACTTGGCAGTTAGCAGCAAGGGGTACCTCAAAGTCAGCAAATGCAACTGGCATTCCACCTCTATCTCGCACTTTGAGCGAGTTGAATCCAGGATACCTGATGCCCAAGGTGAATTCATTTTAAAATTCCACTATAACATTAAAGTTGACTAGATAAAAGGAACTAACACCAACCAAGTAAAACCTTAGAAAACAATAAAAAAATAAAACTACATACAAATTCAAGCAATACAACTCTAAAATAAAATTTATGTTAACATTTTATAATCCTAGACCATAAACAAAATAATGCATATTGTTTTGGGCAAGTAACATATCTTATTTTAATCAGAATTGTATAGGTATGAATATCAGTATATGTACTTTGTCAGAAGTATTTTATACAAAGGCGCCACATGAAATATTCTGTAGAATAGATTTTCATTATAAAGTATATTTTAGTACAATTTATTAGTAGAACATGTTAATATTTAATATTTTATCATCCAAGTCAATAATACATAAATTTATTGATTTCTATTTCTACTACATATGCATATGAATACATTTTGTTTATATATTTTACCTTTATTAGTACAACATACAAATAGTTAATTATCATAATTTATAATAATAATGATTATAATTATAAAAAAAATGATCAATAGCAACAAAGAAAAAATACACGAGTAGATGTAAATTTTGATACAAACTTACTGTGAAAGAACCTGTTTGAGTTCGTCGCTGGTACAAGTCGGGCCTAAATTTGCTATGAACAAAGTTGAACAAGGTTGGAGACCATCAGCATTTTTCTCTATCTGTTCCTGTAGCGGGAAAGAGAAACCAAAAGAAAAGGTCAAAAACTTTACAACCCAAATTGGTTGCCATTTAGCAGAGGCAACGATGTCCAGACAACAAGATAATTAATAAGCCATCGAAAAAAGTAGTCTTGAACTATAGTAAATTAACTTGGTATAAGAAAAAAGTTACTAGTAACCTGGCATAAATTTCATAAGATTCAAAGTGCAGGTGGGAATAGCAAAAGAAGAAACAAAAGAAAAAAGAAAAAAAAAGGAGAAGCATAAAAGGTAAGTGCAGGTGGGAGATGCTACACATGAAAATTAAGTTTGCAGATTTCACTTACATTTTCTGAAGCACCTACATTGGGCTCTGTCTCTCCACTGAACAAATTCATACAAAGAGATAACGATTAGGGATGCTCTTGTTGATTTTTAAAGGAATAGCAAAAACCAATAATATATGTTCTAAGTACAATTAAAACAACAACTATTTGTCTTTCCTAGTGCTTCCAACCTCTTTTGGATTTCTATCTCATCCTTGTCAGATGATTCAGGGTTTCCGGTTCCAGTTGGTAAGTCAGATTCACCATCTCCTAATGTATAATACGGTGCCAACATGAGCATTTCAGTGTAGTACTATAATAAACATTCATACTTATTATCAAAGCTTTTTAAAGCATACATAAAATCTTACCATCATCACTCGAATTATCAGCGTCAGCATTTGAGTTTTTCCTTTTGTCAATGACAACATATGGCCCACTTCCTGTAAAAAGCAGATAGCAATCATAACAGGTTAATAATGAAATTAAATGTTCATATAATTTTAACTATTATGAACCTGCTTTTCTCTTTCTCGAGTTTGATCTAGCTAGTTCAATATGCAGAACGTGTCCAGTTTCAGGGTCAAATTTCACACCCTGAAAAAGATGAACATAATCTAAAATTTGATATCATTTAAATCTTTTTATCTAAAGAGACGCAATACATCGGAGCTCAAATATTTATGAAACAATCATATGATGAGAATCAAGGTAAAGGGATGAAAAGACTATCCCTTAAAAACTGGAGTTGCTTTGCTGCAATTACTTTTCTGGAAATGAGAACAGAAAAAAGTCCATGAAATAAGTTTATTAGAGTAAAAGGGGAACCCCTATTTTGGCTCCAAAAATATTATAAAATTAATAGTTGTTGCCTAAAATATAGGGAATCGATAGTTGTTTACTCCGAGGATGTTACCTATATTAGTTACCTATAATTTAAAAGATACCAATATTCATTCAACATTTTAGGTAATATAGGTAAGGATTGGAAGGTTGGAGTAGATATATGTTGTATACTTGTATTATAGGGAATTAATGATGGATATGTCATTATAAGGGTTTGCTTTTTTCTCCCCAAAATAAGGAGTTTTATGCCCCTCCCCCCAAAACAATTTTTTTAGGGGCTAGGGAGCCCCATTGGATCATGATTTGTAAAACTAAACCCCTAAAATATATTCCCTCCGTCTCTTTCGATTGTTTACATTTTTGAGAGAGTGTCCAACACGCATTTTAAGGTGCATATAAAGTATAGTTCTGTAAATTTTTTTTACAATTTTCTTTTTCTGAATAAAAGTTGAATGTTTTAATTTGTATTCAGAAAAACAAAATTGTAAAAAAAAATTACAGAACTATAATTTATATGCACCTTAAAATGCGTGTCGGAGACCCTCTAAAAAATGTAAACAATTGAAAGGGACGGAGGGAGTATAACCTAGGACAAATATAGGTAATGAGTGTTTGGGTTGGAGGTGCTCTTACATTGCACCTCCACCGTCTCTGGTACACATTGATCTTGCTACTTGGGTTAACACATGAGAGCGGGCATTAAGTATGATCCGTGCTGACTAAGTTTGCTAACTTCACTCGGTATATCCACTTATGTTACTACTCTCTTTGTTCTAATTTTAAATTCACCTTTCCAATTCATCCTATTGCTCCAACTATGTCTTCATCGACTTTATCAACTCTTTGTAATCCACTGAAACAGTATACAAATACCCTAGATCAGCATTGTAGAGTCCCAGATTTACGCACATCATATCTCTCATTATCATATGTTTTGCCATACACCATAAATATATTTCGATTATCGATCAACTGTTTTCTTAATTCCACAAAAAACACTACAAACAACACATATAAGCACACTGTAGAACTTTAATTTCATAAGTAGGCAGGTAAGAACTATCCTTAATACATCTGACATGAGGTATCAACAGTCATATAAAGGTTATAAACATATATAAACAAGGACAAGGATAATAATTTCTCACATTGAGTGTATGCAGAACTGCTATCGCGGAACGATGATCATTAAAAGTGGCAAATGCAACCACCTGCAGTATCCAAACAAGTAACAAATTCACTAAAAACCATTAAAAAATCAATTCAATTCAGTATAAAGTTATAAAATAAAAAGACCTGATTTTTTGTGTAATTGTATTACAATAACTGTGAAATAAACTTAAGTGAGCTAAAAAGACTAAAAAGCCCTAATTTAAAGACCTGATTACGGCGACCGGTGTATTTGAGCTGGCAAGATTCGAAGCCGGGTCGGTGACGGAAGAGATTGTGAATCTCACGAACGCTGACGTCATCTGGGAGTCCAGATATAAATAGTGTGTTTATGTTGTTGTTTCCGGCGTCGGTAAAGGCGTAGGCTTCCGGCGGCGGAGGGGCGGCGTAACTGTACGGGTCGTACGGCGGGTGATTTATTAGTGACATCGCGACTGCTCTCTGTCTTTTTTAATGATATTCAGTTTATTTTAAACCAGGATATGGCAACGATGTTTTTTCTTTTACTGCCTCGGATTTATTCTATTTTCACATTTTCTTTAGTCAACAATTTTGACAGGACAAATTGAGGTTCTACGACTTGATTATGAAGTTTACTTAAAATAATAAATTAAAGTTTTTCACCAATTCAAAATGTCACATCCATTACTTCATAATTTCTTTTAATTATTTTAAAGAAAATAAAATAAAAAATAAAAATTATACAACATTTAAAAAATAATCGAGTTGAATGAACATAAAATATATCATATTGTTGATTGATACGGTTTTCTTGAAAATACAATTATATAATTTGTTGAAGATAATATATACACGAGCTATTGATCATAAATATAATTTCTTAATAATATTTATTAATAAATCAAAATCTGAATATCCCGTATATCTGAAATCATTCCGAATATCAAATCACACAAAATACAATAAACTCAAACAAATCTAAATAGATCGGGAACAACTCTTGCTGAGAACAAATTTAACTAGCAAAAGAAAAATCTGAAAAGGTAGAAATCCTTAATTAAAGAGGAAGATAATTAAAAAAAATAAGAAGAAAATAAAGGGTAAAAAACATATTTGGGCTTTTCCCAGGGAAGAACCTATACGGCAATACCTGTGAAAGCCAGGTAAGCCAATTAAAGAGTAGGGTTTGGAGGAGAGGCAAGAAGAGATGTTTTAGTTGGAAGTATATCTTAATGATTTTATAAAATTAAAGTAATTGTGAACCAATTTTAGTTACAATTTTTCCATCAAACTTTTGGTACAGCCAGGACTTGTAGGAATTCTTTGTACAAACTTTTGAAGATGGTTGCTGACTTGGCTACCAAAAGTATAAGGTTGTATAGTATAACACTTGGATTTGTGATTTAATTATAGGTGGGGAGCAATGGGAAGTTGAAGAAAGTGAGAGGCAGGCCAATTCCAAGTTTGGAAGAGGGCAACAACTCTGCAAAGTGCATTACCATGACTCTGTTGCTCACTCTTCCTCTGGACATCACTGTTTCTACTCTTTTTTCCAAATCAATCGAGAGCCACGACGATGAAGAAGATGGTGATGATGATCGAGATGGAAAAGAAGATACAGCTGAAAACAAGAGGCTGTTCAAATCCTTCTCGTTTGAGGACTATGCATGGAGAATGTACTATGAGCAGCATGAGATCCTCTTGATAGATATCGTGCCTGATAGATATTACATGTAGGAGGAGTCTTTTGGAAATAGAAGCAACTGTGATTTTGTTAAGTTTAAGGTTTGTATTTTCAGAACCCTGATCAGTGTTCTGTGATGTATGTTACTGCTAATATGCAGTATAGGAGAAGCATAGTTTAAACTATAGGGCAAATAATTTCAATGCCATTTGCTACTGATCTCTTTTCATGCTTTACATTTTTTACTGCCTTTGCATAGTCTTACAAAACCGACACGGAGAAAACAATAAACAGGAGCTACAACGACAAGAATAGATTAAATACAGAGGAATTGGTAGGGTTATTAGACGGCAGAAACTAAGATATGAAACTTAGCACAGCCTAGAACTATACTTATCGGATAAACAAACGGACAAACAATCACGATGAGGACCTCGTAATCAAACCAGCTTTCTCAGCAGCTTCTTCATCCAGAAACAAGTCATCTGTGTTTCTAAAGAAAGCGTGAATTTCCACCACAATTGCTCCCATCAGCAATGCTGCTATTGTATTTAAAACAGCGCCAGTAAACAACATTATTATCACAGTAATAATGGACAGAATGAACATAACCGTGTTGTGATGAATTGAATGGTGGAAAACCCCCGGTGATTTGTTGCGAAGAAAGTACAGGAACATTGAAAATGCAAACAACAATGCCACGAACACCATGAGTGAGACCGGGTGGTTCACCAGACTGAAAAACAGAATTACAACCACTATGATCACGTAGTTCATTAGGAAGTAATTGAGGTTAGTTTCGATCCGTTCAAATGTGTTGTAGAATCCTGAAGGAAGATTGAATGACCATACCATCTCTTTCCATGGACGACAAATAGCAAGTCCTGCTTCTGGTTGCTGTTTTGCGTGGTTCATCAATGGAATGGTAGTGCCTTCTGAAGATGTCACGGGAATGGTGACGTATTGTGCCATCCTTCAGAGACTCGGGACAAGTAGAAAAACAGAGCAATTAGAAAGAAAATAAAATGTGGTTTTGATGATACATATAAATTCTTTAACACCGCGTACTGTCAGGAATCTTAATGATTATTTAACTTGCGTTGATCACGACTCGGCCATATATTAAATGTGTCCTTATTAGCTGCAGGCCTGTGGACGAGATCAATCATATGACCAATCGTGCTCTGATGTTTTTTTTCTATGTAATTCAAGCCAATGGGAACGTGCATCAACCAAACCAAAACAAGTGACCCTAATAACTCCTCCCATGTCGTTAGTGAATGTTTAACAATACACAAACAACACTCAGCCATGCCACAACTCACAAGCATATTAAAGTAAAGTCGTAACAGATAATATGTTGGCATAACTCATTAAAGACCATTTATTATCTGTAAATCTTATACATACAATGATTATACTCGGGGCAGTTGATGCTGAGGGTGACTCTGCAAATTAGCATTGTTCCAAAAGCTATGTTTTTGTTTCAGATCTTTTCATCGTACGAACTTGATGATAAGTTAAGGTACTCATCACAGTAATGTAAAATAGCTCTCTGCCATCGTATGTATGTGTTTGTGTGTGCAGGCAACAGATAAACAATGTTTTACCGCCAACAAGAACACAACAGTTATGAACACAAGAATTGAATTTTTATATTTTCATTAGAAGACGATTATCCATTAAACTGCAATTCTAAGAATTCTTAAAACACATAGACATGTATAATTGACCTAAAAAATAAAGTGAATTATTAAAGCTGTTCTTAACCAACATTTTAATCTGGTAATAAGAGGTCAGATCTTAAATTTATTAAAACTCAGATCTGGCAAAGTTTTTACTGAATGGAGATCTCCGCGAGAGGAAGTGATCATGGACGATTAAAACTAAACACAATTGATCATAATGTCTGCCTCGTACTGTAGATACAAAAGTGAAACGGGGAAAACAATAAACCACAATGACAGGAGAAGTTACAATACACAAATATATTAATAACAGAATATGACAGCACACCAGATGAACTGCAAATAAACAGCCTAAAAACATCCGTGAAGGAAAAAACAAACAATTAGGAAGAAGGTGAACTAGTCATCAAACCAGCGGCTTCTTCATCCAGACACAAGTCATCAGTCCTTCTAAACGCAGCATGAACTGCCACAACCACCGCTCCAAACAACAAAGCCGATATTATATTCCCAACAGCGCCAGTGAACAGCAATAAAACCACGGTGATAATTGACAAACCAATCAGAACTGTACGATCATCAATCAAACGGTGGAAGATCACCAATGGCTCATCGCGAAGAAAGTAGAGGAACAACCAAACTGCCATCAATGCAAAGAATACCATGAGTGATATCGGGTGGTACAGGAGGCTTAATAGCAGAATTGTCAACACGACGATCACATAGTTCATTCGGAAGTAGCTAAGATTGATTTTGATCCGTTCGATAGCATTGAGCAATCCTGAGGGAAAGTTGAATGATCGTGCCATTTCTTTCCATGGACGACGAGTAGCAAGTCCAGCTTTGATCTGCGTTTTCGCGCGGGAGATGAATTCGATGTTCGTGCCTCCTGGTGACGATGAAGTTGGGATGGTGCCATAATTCGTCATTTCTCCCGGGACCTTGGAGGAAGTTGAAAGAGAGTAAAGGGAGGAAATAAAATTGTTCGTGTCCAAGCGTATTACATAGTAAACTTAACCGACAGATGACAGTGTTGTAATAAAATTTTATTATAATTTAAATTACGACTCGGCCACAATCATTGTGTGTGCTGTTATGCGCTGCAGCTGATGTCTACTGTAACCAATCATATTCGTATTATTATTGATATCAGTTGGATTTTTGAGTGGATATACTCCTTTGTTAAATGAAAGTAATGAATATCCAACTATACATGCTTGATATATCTTCAAAAGTCCACATTTTCAAATACATGACTATCTCAATTCCATTCTCGTTAACTGAGTTGAAATCTACAAGATTCAGTGTAATACTATTTGTAATATGTTGATATCCAGAGTATGAAAATGTTGGATAAGCTTTGTTGCAGCGGTTGAACTTTATCCACTTGTGGGAGGTAAAAAATTGACATCTGATATGTGCGTATGTAATCAATAACCGAAAAAAAGGTTGGATAAATCCAAGATACAAAATAACAGCAGGGGCAGCAAGAGACTAGACCGCACTAAACTTGACGAGAACAAGAAGACGGCAATGTCGCAACGAAGACGACTACAGCTACCACGTGGTTTGTTGGACTGTGACTGACCCTCCATGCTCCATTTTTCTACCTTTTTTACATGTGCATCACCCCCTACTTGTTGGCCATATATGTTTGGTTTGATTAATTTTGTAAGGTCATTGCTTTGTTTAGCATTTTAATCGGCCTTCTACATGATAAATAATGCCTTCAAAATCTTCTTGAAGCTTAAACAGAGATACATTGAACAACTTTAGAGCTATGATAATATGATACATATATGAACCGGACAACAGCACTAGAATAATTATGAAGAGGAACTAGTCAACAGACCAGCTGTCTGTGCTAGTTCTTCATCCATAAACAAGTCATCTGTCTTCCTAATTGAACCGTGAACCGCCATAATCACAGCTTCAATCAACAATGTTGATAATGTATTGATCCATGCATCCTCAGTAAATGACATCAAAATCACACCGATGATCACCAAAACGATGATTACTTTACGAAAAGATCGGTTGAAGACCGATGGCAACAGCCAAACATATATCATCAAGTACAGAGTCAAGGACACGGTGAGAGAGACCGGGTGGCACAAGAAGCTCAAACACAAAATTAGCATCAAAATTATCACATAGTTTATCTTGAAGTAATCTAGGTTCTTTTTTATCCGTTCAATTGTGTTGCGAAATCCTGAGGGAAGATTTAATGACTGAAACATCTCTTTCCAGGGACGGGCATAAGGGGTTCCTATGATAGTAACAAAAGAATAAGACATCACTCGCAATAAACTACAAATTGTCACACTGTTAAGCAACCAACTCATTTAAACAGTAAACTGGCTACAGTTATGTGGATCGTATATTATTTAAGAGAGACAGTCGTGTAATTAAAAACAAAAACTAGTGAACAAATTACCAGATGTATGTGCCACTACTTGTTCATCCAGAGACAAGTCATCAGTGTTCCTAAGAGAAGCGTGAGCCGTTACAAAAACAGCTTCAAACAACAACGAAATTAATATATTCCATGCAGCCTCGGTAAGCAACAACATAGTCGAACTAAAAATCAACAAACAAATCACAACTGTGCGATTTGATAGGTGCAAGACCACTAAAACATTCATCAACAACACGAAGAACACTTGTTGTGAGACAGGGTGGAATAAGCCGCTCAGAAACAGAACTAGCATTAAGATGATCATGTAGTTGGTCCGAAAGAAAACCAGGTTTTTTTTCATCCGTTCGATTGTGTTGTCGTATCCTGAGGGAAAGTTAAGAGATCGCACCATCTCTTTCCATGGACGACAATAATGTATTCCTACTTTTACCTGCGGAGTGGAGATGAACTCGTTCGTGCCTTGAGATGACAACGTTGTAATTGTACCATAATTAGTCATTTTCCAGAGACTTCGGAAAGTGCTGGTGCTGATCATAGAGATGCCCAGCAGCCCAGGTCACTATATAGTCTTCAGCCTACATGTACCAAAGCGCAGGCTCCATCGGATATTGGCTGTTAAGATGTACTGTATCGAACTGGACTTTTCAAAGTCAAAGTGATTTATATAAATTTCAAAAACATATCATAATCAAAAAAAAATAATTATTTTTACACGCAACTTTTGAATTTGTAAAACTTTGAATTAATGTTACTCCCTCCATCTTATTCTATGTCATATTTCCTTTTATAAAAATCAAATTTATCAACTTTTGACTAACGATTAAACATTATTCGTATATTATTTCAAAAAACTAAAAATTATATATAAAGTAGATTAAATCTACTTTTCGGTGATGTAATTTTTTTTATTTTGTTCAATTATAAATTATTAATAAATTTCAGTCAAACTTAAGTCAATTTGACCGGCACAAATTCAAAAAAGACACATAATATAAGATGGGGGGAGTATTTCAAAACTTAATTTTTCAACCTTAAAATTAAAAATGAACATGACAGGGTAAACCTCAATAAATTAATATTCTCGGTATCAGAGAAAATTATTAATCTATCAATATATTAATAATTTATTAATTAATCAATAAATTTATAAATTATTAATCTATCAATATATTATTAATTTATTAATTTATCTTTGTATATCATTTTTATTTAAATTTTTTATATATTTATATATATATATGTTTAAAAAATTATTAATTATCGTGACGCAATGGAGCCCAAAAGATTATCTTTACGCAACTGCAAACACAAAATCTTTCTGCCATTTTTGTCCAAGTCGAATTTGGGAGCTCCTTTGCTTTTTGAAGCCGGTTTATTCTCCTGCTTTCTTGTAAGTTCTCGAACTTGTCTTCGTTCTTCTTTTTGTTTCTTCGTGATTGTTTAGCGAGTACTTGTAGTTTGAGCTTTTAGAATGCATGTGTGCCCAAGTATTTGAGTTTGTTTATTTCTATTGTGTCGAGTTTTGATGAATCAAAATATGTTGTTTGTTGTTTAGATTTATAGCTTTTGTTTGCGACGAAAAAGTTGATGTTTGTACTGAGTTTGGGCTTGTGTTTTGGTATACACATATGTGCGAATAAGGGTTTCAATCTATGCAAAACTGGGTTTGTTCTTTGCTTTTATGACTGTTCATAGCATTTGTTATGGGCGTATATATGTATGTATAGGTTGTATGATATATTTTGGTATTTTGATTTTGAGGTTAACTGTTTCTGAGTAGCTTCTGTGTTTCTTTCTTTTCTCTTTTTCTTCCCGAAATGGCATAGACTCCGGGGTTATATGGTTAGGAGGGGTAGAAGGAAACAATTAGCTAACCTGAAACGTAGACCTGACTGTCCCCACTTTGGATTTCCTGAATATTCTTCGAGTGACTCTTCCCCGGAACCAGAAAATATGCCTCCCCGTCGCCAAGCCATAGTTGAGGAATTGCCTACTTTCCTATTAAATCCCGGGCAGACTTTGGGTAGGAGAGACGGGTCCTGGGTAGACATAGACCATTACTTTGTTCGGACTCGTGAGAACAGCCATCCCCATGATTATTACTTTAGGGATCTCACCACTGCTTATAGGCCCGGGGGCTTAGAACCTTATGATGGGGCCCGCATGGATCAACTTTTTTATAATGCCCCCGGGACAAGATATGTTCCTGCCCCCCGTCATACTGACCTCTCCGAGTACACCTTCCAGCAGATAGATGATCTGGTGAAGTCTGTATTTCACTTCGGGGATGATATGGAGTGGAGGTGGCCCGAGCCTCACGAGAGAGTTTATCACCGTCCTGCTGGTGGTTGGGTAAGGATTCCCTTAGAGCATCTTCGTAGCATGAGACCCAATCTCCACCAGTTTACCAAGTCCCTGTGCCGTGACGACTACGGGATACCCTTCACTGAGCTAGCCCTGAACTCTATTAAGTGGGTTTCCTGGTTCCTGGCCTGTTGCCATGTGAAGAAGTACCTTCCGACTTTTAAGATTTTTCATTATCTTTTTAAAATCAAAAAGTCCACCTTGCCTCCTCTTTTTGAGTTTACCTTTAATATAGATGGTTGTGGGCTCCCTTCTGATGCCAAAAAGGCTCCCATTTTCATGTTGAATTCGCTCCGGGGCTGGCACCAGGAGTTCATCTTCGTCCGGGGGTGGGACCTGGAGTTTATGCCTTTGTACAAAACCACTTTGAAAAATAGCAGGTTCCCATCCGAGAGGCTTGGTGGAGATGCCTTGACGAAGATGTACGACTTTGTGGTTGCTCTTGGTGCCCAGTGGACCCGGGACACCTTTTTAGATAATCAAACATTGTATAATGTTGGCTGTAAGTGTGTTGCCTTAGTAGTTTTTTCCTTGTATTTTTCCTGTTGTATCTTTGTCTTGTTCATTTGAATGACTGTTGTTCCTTGTGCAGGTCTTCCCTTCCTGAACCCCTTCCATTACGCTATGTCGCAGCAATTTAAGGATTTGGCTGAGAGGTTCAAGAAGATTGGTGGTGCCGTGCAATTGGACTCGGGGAAGAAGGTAGCTGGTGCAGGTAGCGGTTCACAGACCCGGGATGCTGGTTCCTCGGGCAACAGTGTGAGGCAGAGTGCTCCTGTGATTATCCCGCCTGTTGCTCCGGAGCCTGAGGAGGTTGATGTGGTTGAGCTGGAGGAGGTGGAGGTCGGGTCTTTAAATCCGCGGAAGAGGAAGGCTGTGGCGGAAGCTGCTGGAGGGTCCGGAACCCCACAACGCAGGAGGGTTTTAGGTTCGGGGCCTTCGGAAGAAGAGAGCCAAAAGTTGGTGGAGGAGGATGCACTGAAGAACCTCGTGGCTCGGATGACCCTGGATGATCGCCGGAATGAAATGTTTGATAACTATGCTACCCCGGCTGACTTTGACTGCTATGCCGCGGAAGATCTGGATACCTTCCTCGATCATCTTATCCGGGACGTTTCGGAGGTAAGTCCGTTCCCTTAACATTTCCCTTTTTTATCCTTGTGTTGGTACTTAGCCGTTTTGTTTTCAGGCCAATGCTCGGATCAGCGGCTGCTCTACCATTCTCCACAACTTCCGCATAAGGGAGACAAAGACTAAGGCTATGCTGAAAAAGCTGAGTAAGGACAAGGAGAACTTCGCCAAGTATCGGGAGGTGAAGGAAAAAGAACCCCGGGAGCATAAACAAGTCGTTGCTGAGGCGGTAAAGTCTCGGGAGGCTGCGGAGCAGTTGGTGGGATCCCTCCGGGCGGAGGTGGAGAACCTGAAGAAGGAGCTTGCTGCTAGGCCCCCGGCAGAGGAGGTGCTGGAGTCTTTTCGGGGTACCCCTGCCTACTACGAGGAGCTTAACAACAGGATTTTTGAAAAGGTCAATATATGCTGGGACGTTGCTTCTGCCTATCTTGCTGAGAATCCGGGCGGCGACATGGACGGATTCATAGAGCTATATCTTGCTGAAGAGCTCCGTCGTGAGGAAGACCGAGCAGCTGAGGTAGGTACTTCCGGAACTCAGCCGCCTCCGCCTCTCGAAGAGGGCCGCGAGAAGACTCCTCCTCCTCCCGAGAACTGAAGAATGAAGACCCAGGCCTTGTGCCTTGTAATTTACTTTTTGTAACTTGCAGTTATCTCAGACTTGGTCCTTGTGGCTTTTAGACTTTGTTATTTGGTTTCCGTATTGACTTTGATTTGGATTTGTCTCGGGGTTTGGTTTGCCTCGGGAATTTATGTAAATATATTTCCCTTTCGTATTTGGTTTTGCTTTCTTTTATCGAATTTTTTCTAAGTGCACATGGTTTGTGTAACGGTCCCCGGGAAGGGGTTTTCAAAATTTTAACTGAATAAAATTTTCTAAGTACACATGGTTTGTGTAATAGTCCCCGGGAAGGGGTTTTTAAAATGTTAACTGAATAAAATTTTCTAAGTACACATGGTTTGTGTAATGGTCCCCGGGAAGGGGTTTTCAAAATTTTAACTGAATAAAATTTTCTAAGTACACATGGTTTGTGTAATAGTCCCGGGGAAGGGGTATTTAAAATTTTAACTGAATAAAATTTTCTAAGTACACATGATTTGTGTAATGGTCCCCGGGAAGGGGTTTTCAAAATTTTAACTGAATAAAAATTTTTAAGTACACATGGTTTGTGTAATGGTCCCCGGGAAGGGGTTTTCAAAATTTTAACTGAATAAAATTTTCTAAGTATACATGGTTTGTGTAATAGTCCCCGGGAAGGGGTTTTCAAAATTTTAACTGAATAAAATTTTCTAAGTACACATGGTTTGTGTAATGGTCCCCGGGAAGGGGTTTTCAAAATTTTAACTGAATAAAATTTTCTAAGTACACATGGTTTGTGTAATAGTCCCCGGGAAGGGGTTTTCAAAATTTTAACTGAATAAAATTTTCTAAGTACACATGGTTTGTGTAATGGTCCCCGGGAAGGGGTTTTCAAAATTTTAACTGAATAAAATTTTCTAAGTACACATGGTTTGTGTAATGGTCCCCGGGAAGGGGTTTTCAAAATTTTAACTGAATAAAATTTTCTAAGTATTATAGCGACAGTGATCGAATGATAGTAGAATGATTTTGGGCTATGGGGCGCTCCAAATCAGTTTTTTCATTTAAATCATTAGGACAATAGTACATTCTGGCAAAATGATGAAAATTACATCAAGCTGCTATAGCCTAGAAATTGAGGAGATGCCAGAATGTGTGGTCTACCTTTATTGGTAGAATTTCCTTAGGCGAGCTCCATTCCAAGTGTTTGGGACTTCGGTCCCCCTGAGGTAGCTTAGCTTGTAAGTTCCTGGCCGGAGTACTTCTTTAACCCTGTAGGGGCCTTCCCAGTTGGGCTGGAGCTTTCCCTGATTAGTTGGGTCCGAGGCCTCTGTGTGTCGGAGTACCAGGTCTCCTTCTTCATATTCCCTGATTCTGGCCTTCTTCCCAAAGTGGAGCCTTGTCTTTTCTTTGTAGACTTCCATCTTTCTTACTACTTCGTCTCTTATCTCATCTAGGAGTTCCAGGTTGGTCTTAAGCCCTTCAATGTTTGAGATTTCATTAAAATTGACAATCCTGTGGGAAGGGGATCCGGTTTCGATTGGAATGCGGGCTTCGGTACCGTATGCAAGCTTGAAGGGGGTCTCATTCGTTCCCATTCTGGGGGTGGTTCTGTAGGACCACAAGACTTTTGGGAGCTCGTCCAGCCAAGTTTTCTTGGATTCTTCTAGTCTCTTTTCCAGACCCCGAAGTATGGTTCTGTAGGTTACTTCGACCTGTCCATTTCCCTGAGGGTGCGCAACCGACGCTCTTTTGTGCTTGATTCCGAGCTCTTTTAGATATGCTTCAAATTCAGACCCGACAAATTGTGGGCCATTGTCGGAGATGAGGACTACAGGGATCCCGAACCTCATGATGATCGTGTTCATGAACTTGATACAATCCTGTTGGTTGATTGTCCTCATGGCTTTAGCTTCTGCCCACTTTGTCATGTAATCAAAGGCTACCAGGACGTAGCGGAGATCACCTTTTGCTCGGGGGAAAGGGCCCATGATATCTATGCCCCATACAGCGAACGGGATAGGAGATAACACTGATGCTAGCAAGCTCGGGCTTTGTCTGGGGACATTGCTGAATTTCTGGCACTGGGAGCACTTTTGGACGTAAGCGACGGAATCGGAGTGTATCGTGGGCCAGTAATACCCTTGCCTGATGATTTTGTAAGCTAGAGCTTTGGCTGCCAGGTGGTCTCCGCAGATGCCTTCATGAACCTCCCGGAGGCAATAGTTGGCCTCCTCGGGATCTACACATTTCAAGGTAGGTGCGAAAAAGGTTCTTCTGTATAGCTGACCCTCTTCCAGGAAGAAACGAGCAGCTTTGTGCTTCAAATATCTGGCCTTGTTCTGGTCTTCTGGGAGTGTCCCATCCCTTAAGTAAGCTATATAAGGGGTCATCCAATTGTCTGGGCTCCTGATGCACAGGACCTCAGCTCGCTTTGTGCTGGGTACTTTGAGTTCTTCGAAGTATACCGAACTAACGAGATCGGAGGAATTTTGCACGAGTTTGGACAGCTCGTCCGTTTTGGAGTTCTCTTCTCTGTTGATCTGAAGTATGGTGATGTCGGGAGTGGCTTCCAAGATGCTTCATACCATTGCCTGGTACTGTGCCAGTGTTGGATCTTTCGCGATATATTCTCCGGTGGTTTGCTTGACCACGATTTGAGAATCACTGTGGATGGTCATTCTTGAGACGCTGAGAGATTTCGCCAACCTGAGCCCGGCAATGAGCGCTTCATATTCAGCCTGATTATTCGTTGCCTTGAAAGCGAAAGTTATTGCCTGTTGAATGGTGAAGCCCTCCGGGCTAATAAGGATGAGGCCCGCTCCGGACCTTTCGGCCGTGGACGAGCCGTCGACATAGAGCTTCCAGGAATCCGTGCCCGAGTTGGTTCTCTTCGGGGACATCTCTCGGGGTAAAGGTTGAGTACTTTCCGGGAAGGTGCAGTTCATCACAAATTCGGCTAAGGCCTGAGCCTTTATTGCCGTGCGCGACACGAATTTGATGTTGAATTGACTTAGTTCAATGGCCCAGCTAACTAACCTTCCAGAGGCATCTGGTTTGTGAATGACCTTCCTGAGCTGCTGGTCCGTGACCACTCTCATTTCTCGGCCTTGGAAGTACTGCCTCAGCTTCCTGCTGGAATGTATAAGGGCCAAGGCAAACTTTTCCAAGTTTGGGTACCGAGTCTCGGTATCCTTGAGGACTTGGCTGACATAATAGACGGGGTTCTGTGTTCCTCCTTCCTCCCGGACTAGTGCCGAGGAGACGGCTTTGGGTCCGGAGGCGATGTAGAGAGACAGAGGTTCTCCGGGCTTGGCTTTGGAGAGCACCGGGGGGGTCCATCAGGTGTCTCTTGATTTCTTCGAATGCTGTATGACATTCTGGTGTCCATTCCACTAACTTCTTGTTCCGGGCCCCTCTTAGTAACTCAAAGAATGGGAGACATCTCTCTGCTAGTTTCGGGATAAATCTTCGCAGGGCTGCTAGGCATCCTGCCAACTTCTGGATGTTCCTCTGTGTTTGGGGTATCTTCATTTCCATGATGGCGGTGATTTTCTCCGGGTTCGCTTCTATTCCTCTTTCGCTGACCAAGAATCCCAGGAATTTGCCTGAAGGTACCCCGAACGCACATTTCTCTGGGTTCAGCTTCATGTTGTACTTCCTTAGGTTGTTAAAGCACTCCTTGAGGTCTTTTATGTGATTCGGGGTGGCGAGTGACTTGGAGATCATATCGTCTACATAAGATTCCATGTTCCTGCCCAACTGGCTCTTGAAAATTGTGTTCATCATTTTCTGGTAGGTGGCTCCAGCGTTGATGAGTCCGAAGGGCATCATGATAAAGGCGTAGACCGCCCTATGAGTAATGAAGGCCGTTTTGGCGATGTCTTCGGGATTCATGCGAACCTGGTTGTATCCCGAAAAAGCATCCATGAAGCTGAGCATGGTATGGCCCGAAGTCGCGTCAATCAGTTGGTCAATATTTGGGAGGGGATAGGAGTCTTTAGGGCACGCAGCATTGAGGCTCGTGTAGTCGACACACAATCTCCACTTTCCGTTTGGCTTCTTGACTAACACCACGTTGGCGAGCCAGTCGGGATATTTGATCTCGCAGATGATGTCGGCCCTGAGCAGTTTTTCTATCTCCACGTCTATTGCTTACTGTCGTTCGGGAGCAAAATCTCTCATTTTTTGTTTGATAGGTTTTTTCTTTGGGTCTACGTCCAGGCTGTGCATTGCCACCGACTGATCGATTCTGGGTATATCCTCTGGCATCCATGCGAATACATCCGCATATTCTTTTAACAATGAGATGAGCTCTTCCTGAAAGGATGTCTCCAGGCCTTTTCCAATTTTCAACTTTCGGGTGGGGTTCCCGGGGTCCAGTTCTATCTCTAACGTCTGGGCAGTGGGCTCTACCTTGCTTTTCTCTCTGACTTCCACAAATTTCTGTATCCGGGCGTCAGCATTGGTTTCGCTGTATCCCGAGTCCTCTATCAAGTTGACATTCAGCTTTAGCCTTTTGTTGAAGTGTTCGCGATGTTTCTTGCGGCTTTGGCCTTTGGGTAAGGCCATTGCCTTCTTTCTATTTTCTGGGTCAGTTTCAGCCATGACCAGCGCCTGTCCATAGCATCTCCCCGAAGCGCCCCGGTCCCCCTTGAGTTCCCCAATGCCTCCCGGGGTGGGAAACTTCAGCTTTAGGTGAATTGTAGACGGGATGGCCCGGAGCTTGGTGATGGTAGGTCTTCCCAGGATCATATTGTAAGAGGATGCAGCGCTTATCACGTAGAACTTCATGACATTAAATACCTGTCGAGGAGCGGTGCCAAAGACCATGGGGAGGTATATTACCCCGCGGATCGGGATCATATTATTTCCGAACCCGTAGAGAGGATCTTCGAGGCATGGATCCATGCGGAGATGTCCCAACTTCATCCTGTTAAGGGTGTGTTCGAAAACAATGTTAGCTGAAGAACCATTATCAACCAAAATTTTTTTTACCTCATTGTCGGCGATGTCGAGGGTCACGACCAGGGCTTGGTTGTGTTCGGGATCCAAGCCTTCATAATCTGCATTGGAGATATATATGTGTTCATCTCCTGCCGTCTGTATTATCAAGACATCGCTGCCCTCATCTGGACTTCGGGGAGGGGAGGAGGTCCCCCCAAAGATCATGTTGACCACATGTTTCTCCCCACCGGAGGGTTTATCTCTGTCATCAAGCCTTCTCTGTAGGTACTGGTTCATGTTGCCTTTCTTTATCTGATCTTCAATGAACATTTTGAAAGAGAAGCAGTTTTCCGTGGTGTGGCCATGATCCTCGTGGTACCCACAATGCTTGTCCCGGGCCCTGTTCTCGGGGTGTGCCAACAGCGGCTTTGGGGGGTAATAGAAGGGATTCCCTTTGACCTCTCTTAAGATGTCGGCCCGGGGCCGATTGAGTGGAGTCCACATGGGCTCCGGCTTTGGTTCCCTCTTAGGCTTGGGCTTCTTTTCATTTTTCTGGTGTCTGGAGTAGTCATCCCGGGGTGGGGTCCCCCTGGACTGCTGAACATAATTGGTTTGTCTATCTGTCATGTGCCTCTTTTCTTTCCCGTAGGGGCGGCGGTGTTCCGGGGACTCGTCATCATCCCGGATCCTCCTGTTCATCTTCATTGAGGTGAGGAAGTCATTTTCTTTGATAAACTTGGACGCCATTGCATAGGCTGAAGCAAGACTTTGGGGTTCCCTATGGATTAGGTCCTTCACGTAGCCTTCACATGAAACTGGGTGGAGATTTCGCCGGAAAATATTCACGGCTTCCTTTTCTTCAAGGTTGGAGAGCTGGTTGACTGATTCTTGAAATCTTTTGATAAACTCTGGGAAAGTTTCTCTGCTTCTCTGTTGTATGGTTTCCAAGTGGCACATCTGGAGCTCATTCATGCGGTTCGCCCTGAACCTCTTGAGAAATATCTCCCGGAAGTCCTTCCAGGAGTTGATACTCCGGGAGGAGATTCGACTGAACCATTTTTGTGCTCCGCCCTTCAGCATTGAGGCGAAGAAACGACATTTGGTGAGGTCACTGTAATCGTGTATGTTCGAGATCTGTTCGAAGTAGTTGAGATGTTCTTCAGGGTCGGCAAGTCCATCAAAAGAGTCGAAGTTGAAGTGCTTGAGCGTTGATTCCCAGGGGGTGGATTCCAGCTTTCTGGTGAAGGGCGTGGCCGCCACCCCGACTTCCACATCTCCTTCCACTTTTCTTTTAAGGTCCCGGAGAACTCGGGCCATTTGCTCCTGCTTGGATTCCTTTTCAAGCTCTGAATCCGAGGAGACATGGATCCGGCGTGCCCTTTTCTTCAGTTTGGCTTCTTCCTCGTGCACTCTTTTTTCAATGTTGGCTTTGGCCTTGGCCTCTTCCTCCTTTCGAATACGGTCCCGGAGCGTGGCCCTCTTGATCTCGTCTCGCGCGTCCTCTGACGGCCTCTTATTTTTGCCAATTCGGTCCAAGACTGAGCCCCGAGATTCTTCTGAATGCTCTTCCTGGTCTTCAGGGCGGGTCTCAGGGGCTTTGTTCTTTTCTTTCCACAGGTCCATAGCCGCTTGAATCTTCTCCGGGGTCATATTTCCCCAGGGGTTTGTAGAGGTTTCTGCATACTTGTGGGCTTCTTTCTCTATGATTAATCTCTGGTCTCCGGGCTGAAGCTGAGACGAAGCTCGAGCTGTGGGGGGCTCTTCATCTATATCTTCCATCTCGCCGTCCCTGGGCGGGGCGACCGTGGGCTGAATGGTTCCGGAGACCGAGGTCTTGCTCTTTCGCGTGGTCATTATTCTCAGGACACAGTAAAGGTGATGGTGCTAGGATGTGTGATCGTTCTGGAGAAAGAATAAGGAGAGTGAGCTGTAAAGAGAGGGAGGGTTTTCGTTCTTATCAGAGAGGGTTTCTTTGGTTTTGTAGTTGTGCAACGTAGCTGGAGTTGACACCACGTCACCGGAGGTTCCTATCCCCTCCTTCTAGTGCCAATGATAACTCGGTTTCTTTCCAGGTCTTCTTCTTTCTCTCACGTGTTGGGACCCGGCCTCCGCAGCGGTTTGGGTGCGGTTAACCTGCTAGGTAGGGGTCTCTGCAAAACAGAACCGGAGGGGGGGTTGTATCCCGCGGCAACTCCGGTGTGAGAATAAGAAATGGGCTTTCTTGAAAAAGAAGAAGAAGAAGAAGAAGAAGAGGGAAGAAGGAGCTATTCAAAAATATGTGAAGGTGTGTGTATGTGAGTATATCAGTCAAAAATCTTCCAACCCCTAAAACCCTCTTTTTGGGGCCTTTTATAGGTCCCAAGATTTAGGGTTTTTGGGGTTTGTACCTCTTCATCCTGGCCTTTGATCATTCTTGTGTGGTGACAGGTTGGACGGTCCAGATGAGCTGTGTGGTCAGGTGTCCTTTCTCCGTCAGAGCTGTCTTGGGATGGTTACCCATGAATGGCTAGGATGCAATTGTTCCATTTTGGGTAACATGAGACAGTTGACTCTTTTGTCATGTGCCACGTGGCACCGGGGACCACTTCGGCTTGGGCCTGGGGTGTCATCTCTTTTGGGCCCCTGCTCTTCTACCTGGGCCTGATTATTTCTGGCCCATCACATATCATAATCAAAAAAAAAATTATTTTTACACGCAACTTTTGAATTTGTAAAACTTTGAATTAATGTTACTCCCTCCATCTTATTCTATGTCACATTTCCTTTTATAGAAGTCAAATTTATCAACTTTTGACTAACGATTAAACATTATTCGTATATTATTTCAAAAAACTAAAAATTATATATAAAGTAGATTAAATCTACTTTTCGGTGATGTAATTTTTTTTATTTTGTTCAATTATAAATTATTAATAAATTTCAGTCAAACTTAAGTCAATTTGACCGGGACAAATTCAAAAACGACACATAATATGAGATGAGGGGAGTATTTCAGAGCTTAATTTTTCAACCTTACAATTAAAAATGATCATGACAGGGTAAACCTCAATAAATTAATATTCTCGGTATCAGAGAAAATTATTAATCTATCAATATATTAATAATTTATTAATTAATCAATAAATTTATAAATTATTAATCTATCAATATATTATTAATTTATTAATTTATCGTTGTATATCATTTTTATTTAATTTTTTTTATATATTTATATATATATATATATGTTTAAAAAATTATTAATTATCGTGACGCAATGGAGCCCAAAAGATTAGTTATTATCCGACGAAAATGAAGAACCGTTGTATTTTGGGAAATAAGAAATAAAATGAAGCTGAAATGCCAATATATTTGCAATTTTCTCTAGCTATATGTACATACTATACCACAACTATGTAATTCGAGTTGTACAATTCACTAATAAAGATATAAGATGGTATATGGACAAATCAATTTCAACAGGTTTGTTCCAGTCTTATTTTTAAAATTACATCTTAGAATAAATATAGCATTTTGATTTAAGATGAAATTATTAATTTATATATCTGATGGGACTTGTACATTTTAATAAAAAAATTATTATTTTATAAATTTAGCGAGTTATTAATTTATATTAAAGGGTCTGAGTCGAGATTACAAAAATTTATGAATTAATCGAGATTATTAACTTATTGAGTAATAATTTTGTTTGTGTGCAATTAATTAGAAAAGAAAAAATATGCACATGATTGTTGTGTGCCGCTTTTTGTTAAACCCTAATTAAGTTTCTCAAAAAAAAGTAAGAATAAGTATGCCTTCCTTATACTTTTTTCTCTCCATGTATTGTGAGAGTCTGGTTTTCTCTCCATATTCTTAATTTTTAAGGATCTTTGTGAGAGTGGTTCTTTGAGTTTCAATGCGGATAATATGAATATTGATCAGCAAATGACAGGGTTGGGTATTGAAGATTAGGAGAACGAAAGCTTTGTTTTTGATAATGACTTTGAGGAGGATGTTAACAGATTTGAACTTTGTCTGGTAGGAAGAGTATTAATGGAGAAGAACATCGATATAAGAGCAATGAAATCCAAACTTGCAGATGTATGAAGACCAGTGATGGGAATCAGTATCAAAGATATTGCTCAGGATGTGTTCTTGTTTCAGTTTTTTAGAAAGGAGAATATGCAGTGGGTGCTAAACGGTGGTCCTTGATCTTTCGATAATGCAATGGTGGCTCTAGAAACAGTGGCGATGGGAGAAGACCCGGCTAAGTTAAAAACTTGGTATTTGAAAATTTGGATTCAACTTCATAACCTCCCAATGGGGTATATGATGGAGACAGTTGGTAGACAACTTGGCAATTTCTTTGGAGAGTTCATTCAATATGATGACAAGAATAATGCTATTTGGAGGGACTGCATGAGAGTTAGAATCAGACTAGATGTATGAAAGCCTATTAAGCATAAGAAAAAAATAACAAAGAAAGATGGATCGGAGTTTATTGTAACGTGTAAATATGAACGTCTAGGTGAGTTCTGTTTCTCTTGTGGAATGGTCACACACACAGACAGGTTCTGCAGAAATACTACAGTTAAGGAAGCAGGAGGCGAGAAAGAATGGGGAAGCTGGCTAAGAGCTCCACCACGCAAGGTGGCGGGGCAGAATCAGAGTAGGTGGATCAGAGAGGAAGACGATGACACGTGGGAGGATAGGATTGGAGGAAACAGTATCAACCAACATAATTCGGGGGGAAACTTTTCAAAAAAAAAGGAAAGGGATAATTGAGGAGAGTGATTGTAGGGAGTTGGTTATGTAGAAGGCAAAGATAGATGTTAGTAAAATAAACTCTTTAATTCCAGCTATAATTCAGGGATTTAATACAACGTCGAATATGCTATATGGATTAAATGAAGATGAAAGTGATGAGCTACAATTAGAAGAGCGTAAAGACGGAGGAGTGAATTAGAAGTGGGCCCAACGGGTCATGTAAGGATATAACAAGGTGGGGGTCTGCAGACGGAACAAAATAAACAAGACTCTGTTATTTCTGTAGGGGATTTAGCAGCACCTAAAAATAATGTATTGGCTGAGCTTGCGATGCAAGCCAGCCAGCCACAACGATTCTGTTAGGCTGAAACTGTCGAGGTTTTGGGTTCATCTCGTACAGTTCGTGTGCTCAAGGAGATGTCAAAATCTCATAAACCCGATATTTTATTTTTATCTGAAACTATGATTGAAGGATATAAAATCGAAACTCTAGCTTCAAAGCTAGGTCTTACTATTTTTTTCAATAGACAGACAAGGTAAGGAGGAGGATTAGCAGTTTTCTGGAAGCGTAATATGTTGTGTTCAGTGCTTGATTCGTCCCAAAATCACATTGACATTCACGTGAAAGAGCCAAATAATAGTGATTGGAGATTGACATGCTTTTATGGCTTCCCGGAACACGATAGAAGACAAGCTTCATTGGATTTTCTGTGCTTACTAGCTACAAGGTCTCAGCCGCCATGGTGTATCTTTGGGGATTTCAATGATCTCTTGTATAGTACTGATAAAAAGGTAAACATCTGCACTCGCAAAGTTTGTTATCTGGTTTCAAACATGCTATTGAGGATTGCTCTTTAGCGGAAATTGATCTAAAAGGAGGTTGTTTCACTTGGGAGAAAAGTAAAGGTACGCTAGATTGGGTTCAAGAGAGGTTAGACGGGGTATTTTCCACTTATTCGTGGTAGCATATGTTTGGTGGGTTTCGAGCACATAAACACAAAGGAAACAGTAATTAAAAATGTGAAAAATCAGAATTTTCGATACCCACGGCAGGATCCATGCAAAAAACAGATATTTAATTCATAGATTAGATTGTTTACCTTAAGAAGCTTTACAAATTGGTTGACTAATGGAGATCCAAAGCTCGTTCAATCACCACGCATCCCGCTCTCGCGATCTACGCTCTAACGGTATCCACACGAATGTTTGAACTCAAGGATTGGATGTGTACTAGCACAAACCCGTTTCTTCTTGCTCCCTCCATCTTCTCTCTTTGTGGCTAGAGTTTTAGTAAAAGTCTTGCATACCAAAAAATCAGCCACACAAGAGATATTATATAGAGAGTAGAAAAATGAATTATAACTCTTAACTAATTAGGAGTTATTATTAATTCGAAATTTCTATTTATATTATAATTAAGTCTCACTTAATTATTTAACAAATAAGTTTCATAATTAATATTAGTAAATTTTAATATCACTATTTATCTAATTAATTAAGTCAAACTTAATCAATATTATAAATAATTCAAATTACTTTAATTTAATTTAAATCCAATTTAAATTAAATAATCCTTCAAGCATTCTTTGTATGTGACCCTATAGGTTATTATTACATTGGCAACAAATTTTAAATCTAATTTAAAATCGTAAACAATGAGCGGCATCTAGTAATACATCATTGCTACCCAAGTACTAATAATTGAATCGATGATCGATTAAATCTTTCGTGAATAATGTACAATATAATATAATCCTTTTAACCACATATTATAGATTAAACTAGAGGCATGTAATGTATCATCCTCATCAATGTTTAATCCAGGTTTCCTTGATCAATGAGTAGACTATCATATCAAATCAACATTTGAGCGTGGCCACACATTTCGTAGTCTAGCTCACACAAGAGGCCGATAATATCACTCCTAAAATAGGAGGGTTAAATCCCTTCTAGATCATTCATATTTCTCATATGATTCATAATATACCCAATGTCCACTTTTATCATTACCCGGTCAAGGATAACTTTTAATGGAATCAATATATATTAATTTTCGTATAGAAATATAATGACTTCAGGTCTAAGGACCATTACATCATTATCACTGTGAGAATTGAAAGAGATATGTCCTAAGTCCAATCATGTATAAGGATTTAGGAATAACTTTTATATAATCTGTTTTGATTTCATTGATATTAATAAAAGACTTGTTTTGTTTTTATTGCGGGCTCTATCTATTTTAAGTGTTTAAATAAGATGTAACACAGTTTAGAGTAAAGCTTTTTATGGATTGTGATGAGATCATAATAATGAGACCTAAAAGATGATAACTCTAAACTTAAATAGTTCCTGATCGTAGGATTACTAACTGGTAATTAGTAATCTGCAAAGATCAGTACATACTATGTTTGCTTCATTATGAAGGATGTCTGTTCTCATAGACATTTGTGTGGTGACACTATAGCTAGTATGTAGGTGCTTATTATAGAATAAGTTCACCGAACATGACTCAAACAGCTGAACAACTGATGGAGTTCACTCACGTGTCAGCAGTTGTTCACATAGTGATAGTTGTACAAGTATCCTTAGACTTGAGGTCATCATAGTCATCTTGTGTACACTGAACTATGCTTTGGTTTAGTTCTTAGTCTCCAGGGACAATTATAAGGGCTCTACTGGGTTTAGGAATTTGTACACGAAGATAGTGTATGATCAATAAAGGATCTACCCCTTCCAGTGAACGAAGAGAATGTTCAATGCTGATCCACTTATGCTAGTTCAGGAATCTCTGGCCAGAGTGAATGAAATTAGAAAGGAGTTTCTAATTTACATTAAATAGAACTAAGCATAGTGAATGGGAAAGCAAATGATTAAATAAGATAGGCTTGACACAAGTTCCATGCCTTGTATTTAATCGTGACATTGCAGGGTAGAAGGAATTGATTGTACGGTAACTACTCACTGAATAGGTTCTTGGTATTCTAAGCAGTGAATTCGTATTATCCGGATAGTCGCGATATGCTGAGAAGTATCCCTCACGATTTAGAATAAATATGAGTAATTTATTAATTAATCATATTTAATGAATTAGAGAATTTATATAAATAATGATAAAATAGTTTTATTATTTTTTATTTCTACTACCGGCTTAATATTGAACCTACAGGGTCACACCATAAAAGAGAATGATTTAATGGTTGAGGAATTAATTAAGAATGATTTAGTTTTAATTCGTTTATGTGTTTAACTATTTTCGATATATGAGCATGTACGTGATTCGCCATGATTTGATGTTGATATAATATGCTTATATATGTATGGTTTTGAATATATGATATTCATGTGAGTTGTATAATCATAAGATGATTATGTAATCTGTATATATACTGATATATACATGATTGATGTTTGTTCTAATTATGAGAATCATATTAGATACGGATTCTGAATTGGTTGTTGCAGATTTGCTGAAATCTGGGTCTGGTGTCCGATTTACGCAAACGAATACCCTATTCCATTGGTAAACGAGCGTCTGAACAAAACTGATAGCTAAGTCTATCAATGACTCGTCTGTAAGGCGTTTGATGTCGTTTACTACCCGTAAACAGTGATTCTAGTTTTTCAGATTTGATTCTGATTTTTTTGATTTTTGTCATATTTTCTTTTTATGATTAGATCATGGATAATATGATATGTTAAGATCAGATTATGTGTTTTAACATGCTTTTATGTGTTGTATGAGTATGGTAGATGGTTATGGCCTTTCGACCTTAGTGTAATGGTTTTGGTTTTGGTTTTAAATACGACTTGCATGTCGTCAATCTTTGTAATCATAAATCTCGAATGTAACTCGAGTTATTCTTGTAAGTTCTTTAGATTAGTTTTACTTTCAATCATGTAATGTAATTGAAGACTCAAGAAGGCTATCCAATGGAGGTGATACAAAGAACAAGACGAGGCATACAAGAAGACTTATGTAATAAGTAGTTGTATTTATTTCCATCACCATATTAGATTGATCTTGATCTTTATCATGAGCTTGATAAAGATCATATAGGATGGGGTCATAACCAAACACATTTACTTTATTGCACTTTACATTTACTTGTTTATTTAATTTTATATATGAGATATATGCCTATGTTTACCATGCGATGATAAATTTAGGTGAACTTAAATCAATATAAGGCGTGCTCTAGAAAATCTAGAATATGAATCATTTCTTGCCTTAATATAAATATTATGAATACGATCATGAGATTCTTGTGTTTATGAAACACGTAATTGAATATAAATTTTCAATATTGAGAGAAAGGATGATTCTGTCAACAACAGATTTCTATCTGTAAGAAAGGGTTATTAAGTGACGACTCTTGACAATGCTCCACCCGATCTGGGAATCATCTGATTATCGATTATTGATTTGAAATATTTAATTTAAAAGGAAGAATCTCTTTATAATATGATTATGATTGTAACGTAATATAATCCCTCTAAAATTAAATAATATCAAGTAGTAATTGGCCAATGATACAACGGGCTTGTGTCGGTCATAGCCTTCTAACATGGTAGAAAGTGGTTCTTATTTTTAAATCATTGTCGTTTCGTGCTACAGCTGAGGGCTTTGATTTCGAAATAAGAAATACTTGTCTATTACATAGAGATGTGTACATTGAATTAGAATATAAAGGTCGGTACGTGCTACAGCCGTGGGCCGTTGGAGACTGATTCAATTGTACGAAATGTTGGGTTAGACTTGACTTAGAATATTGAGTTTGTCGTGCCACAGCCGTGACTCAATTATTCAAGAGGCTAAACTTATATTAGGGAATAACATAAGATGTAATTGACAAGAATTCTCTGCCTATTGAACATCACATGACGTTTCGTGCCACAGCCGAGGTTGTGTGATGGAATGTAGGATCCCTATTCCCAATAGTATTATGAATGCTTAATTTTCACTTAGGGGGTTGAAAAAATTAGATTAACTAGTGGGAGACACTTATGAATAAAGACCTGATTCATATAGTGTTTTGAAATAAAATTGAATATTTTCTAAGTGTTGTTATGTGTTTATCATTTACAGATTTACTATATTCATCATGTCTTCTGCACTATCACTCCGGAGCATACTAGATGCTCACAAGTTGACTGGTCTTAATTTAGTTGTTTGTTTTCACTGTAACAAGTTGGGGAACTGGAAGAGGAACTGCAAGGTTTACCTTGCAGAATTGAAGAAGAAGAAGGGTAGTAAGAAGATTCTGATTCAGGCATGTTCATGATCGAAGTTAATATGTCACTAGGTCAAATTTCTACTTGGGTATTAGATACCGCCTGTGGTTCTCATATTTGCAATTCGTTGCAAGGACTAAAGGGAAGCAGGACTCTTGAAAAAGATGAGGTGATTCTACGTATGGGCAATGGAGCAAGGGTTGCGGCCATATCTGTAGGATCATTTAGTTTACATATGCCTACGGGCAAGACTATTATTTTGAATAATTGTTATTATTTTCCCTCTATTGTGAGGAATATTGTTTCTATTCCTATGTTGGATGTGGATGGTTTTTCATTTATTATTAAGAATAATGAAAGTTCTATCCTTAGAGATAATTTTCTTTATGGACGTGGTATTTTAAATAATGGTCTGTATGTATGTGACGTAGAGCATGATTTACTTCAGATTGAATAAACTAATAAAAGAAAATGAGATGATGAAAATCTGACCTATTTATGCACTGTAGGCTAGGTCATATTAGTGAAAATAGACTGCGGACATTGCATAAGGAAGGGTTACTTGACCCCTTTGATTTTGAATCATATCCTACATGCGAGTCTTGTCTATTGGGTAAAATGACCAAATCTCCATTTAGTCATGGAGAGAGGGCTGCAGATTTGCTAGGATTGGTACACACAGATGTATGTGGACCAATGTCTACGCAAGCCATGGGTGGATTTTCGTACTTCATTAATTTCATAGATGATAGATCTAGATTCGGATATGTGTATTTGATGAAACACAAGTCTGAAGCCTTTGAAAAGTTCAAAGAATATAAACATGAAGTGGAGAAACAAACCAAACTTAGTATTATAACTCTTCGATCAGATCGAGGTGGTGAATACTTAAATGGAGAGTTTCTAGATTATCTCAAAAAAATGGTATAGTCTCCCAGTGGACTCCTCCATATACTCCACAGTTAAATGGGGTATCTGAAAGGAGAAATCGAACTTTGTTAGACATGGTTTGGTCCATGATGAGCTATGCGAATCTTCCAGTATTCCTATGGGGTTATGCATTAGAAACCTCAGCATATTTACTGAATAAGGTGCCTTCCAAATCTATTCCTCAAGCTCCATATGAGATATGGAAAGAAAGGAAATCGAGTCTTAAACACGTTAAGATTTGGGGATGTCCAGCTTATGTCAAGAAAGTTGACCCAGATAAGCTGGAATCTCGATCCGTAAAATGTAATTTTGTGGTATATCCTAAAGAGAATTTGGGGTATTACTTTTACACCGATCATCGGGTGTTTGTCTCCAGACATGCTATCTTCTTGGAAAAGGAGTTTGTCCTTGAAGGAAACAGTGGGAGCAAAATTGAACTTGATGAAGTTCAAGAAGCACAAACTACTACGGATCAAGTGGAAACACCTGTTCAGACTGAACAGCCTTCTGTGGAACAACCCATTCGTAGGACAGGGAGAGTGTCTCGCCAACCTGAGAGGTATTATGGCCTTGTCATTGAGAATGACAATGAGTTGTCAATCATTGATGATGACGACCCTGTGACCTATAATGAGGCTATGAGTAGTGTTGACTCAGAGAAATGGCATAGTGCCATGAAATCCGAAATGGAATCTATGTATACCAACTGAGTATGGACTCTGTTTGAGGCGCCTGAAGGTGTTAAGCCTATTGGGTACAAGTGGGTATACAAAAGAAAGATTGGAGCAGATGGCCAGGTGGAGACCTATAAGGCCAGGCTCGTGGCAAAAGGATTCAAACAAAGGCAAGGGATTGACTTTGATGAAACTTTTTCGCGTGTAGTCCTGTCAAAATCAATTCGGATTTTGCTTGTGATTTCTGCTTACTACGACTATGAGATCTGGCAAATGGACGTGAAAACGGCCTTCCTCAATGGTGAACTTGAGGAGGAAGTGTATATGACACAGCCAGAGGGTTTTCTTTCCAAGGGAAATGAATACATAGTGTGTAAGCTGCTGCAAACCATATATGGTTTAAGGCAAGTTTCTCGTAGATGGAACATCCGTTTTGATGAGACAATCAAAGAGTTTGGTTTTATCAAAAACATAGATGAACCATGTGTCTACAAGAAGGTTAGTGGGAGCGCGGTAACATTTCTTGTATTGTATGTGGATGACATACTTCTTATAGGAAATGATATACCGATGCTATAATCAATCAAAGTATGGCTATCAAAAAACTTCACCATGAAGGACTTGGGAGAAGCATCCTACATTCTCGGTATGAAGACCTATAGAGATAGATCTAGAAGAATGATAGGTCTTACCCAGGGTACATACATCCAGAAAGTGCTTAAAAGGTTTAGCATGGAAAACTCCAAAAGAGGTCTCATACCGATGAACCATGGAGTGTCACTTTTCGAAAAAATGTCTCTTAAGACACCTGAGGAAAGAGAGCGTATGAGTAAGATTCCTTATGCTTCAGCAATAGGATCTATCATGTACGCGATATTGTGTACTAGGCCTGATGTTGCTTATTCAATTAGTGTGATGAGCAGATATCAGTCCAATCCAGGTGAAGACCACTGGAAAGCAGTGAAAAACATCATTAAGTACTTGCGAAGGACTCAGGACATTTTTCTTGTTTTTGGTGGTGAATCTGAGTCGAAAATAGAGGGTTATACTGACTCTAGTTTTCAATCATAGAGTGATAGCAAATCCATGTCAGGGTACGTGTTTACTCTGAATGGTGGTGCGATTAGTTGGAAAAGTTTCAAACAGTCTACAACGGCTGACTCCACAGCGGAAGCAGAATATATAGCTGCAAGTGAGGCTGCAAAAGAAGCCGTTTGGATGAGGAAATTTGTTTCTGACTTGGGAGTTGTTCCTAGCGTTGAAGAGCCTATTGTGTTGTATTGTGATAACAACGCAGCAATAGCACAAGTCAAGGAACCTAGGTCTCATAAAAATTCCAAACATGTCATGCGGCGCTTACATTTGATTAGGGAGATTGTTGAAAGAGGAGATGTCAACGTCGAGAGATTTGACACACATAACAACGTAGCAGACCCACTCACAAAGCCACTTTCTCAAAGTCACTTTGATCGTCATAAAGACAAGATGGGTATTAGATACCAGAGTGATTGGCTTTAGTACAAGTGGGAGATTGAAAGAGATATGTCCTAAGTCCAATCATGTATGAGGATTTAGGAATAACTTTTATGTAATCTGTTTTGATTTCATTAATATTAATAAAAGACTTGTTTTGTTTTTATTGCGGGCTCTATCTATTTTAAGTGTTTAAATAAGATGTACCACAGTTTAGAGTAAAGCTTTTTATGGATTGTGATGAGATCATAATAATGAGACCTAAAAGATGATAACTCTAAACTTAAATAGTTCCTGGTTGTAGGATTACTAACTGGTAATTAGTAATCCGAAAAGATCGGTACTTACTATGCTTGCTTTATTATGAAGGATGTTTGTTCTCATAGACATTTACGTGGTGACACTATAGCTAGTATGTAGGTGCTTATTATAGAATAAGTTCACTGAACATGACTCACACAGCTGAAAAACTGATGGAGTTCACTCACGTGTCAGCAGTTTTTCACATAGTGACAGTTGTACAAGTATCCTTAGACTTGAAGTCATCATAGTCATCTTGTGTACACTGAACTATGATTTGGTTTAGTTCTTAGTCTCCAGGGACAATTATAAGGGCTCTACTGGGTTTAGGAATTTGTACACGAAGATAGTGTATGATCAATAAAGGATATATCCCTTCCAGTGAAGGAAGAGAATGTTCAATGTTGATCCACTTATGCTAGTTCAGGAATCTCTGGCCAGAGTGAATGAAATTAGAAAGGAGTTTCTAATTTACATTAAATAGAACTAAGCATAGTGAATGGGAAAGTAAATGATTAAATGAGATAGGCTTGACACAAGTTTCATGTCTTGTATTTAATCGTGACATTGCAGGGTAGAAGAAATTGATTGTACGGTAACTACTCACTGAATAGGTTCTTGGTATTCTAAGCAGTGAATTCGTATTATCCGGATAGTCGCGATATGCTGAGAAGTATCCCTCACGATGTAGAATAAATATGATTAATTTATTAATTAATCATATTTAATGAATTAGAGAATTTATATAAATAATGATAAAATAGTTTTATTATTATTTATTTCTACTACCGGCTTAATATTGAACCTACAGGGTCACACCATAAAAGAGAATGATTTAATGGTGGAGGAATTAATTAATAATGGTTGGTAATTATTTATTTATGAAATAAATAATTAATTAGCAGATTTAATAATTTATTAAATGAGATTTAATTAATTCTTAATATTATTAATTAAGAATTTAATTTTGGAAATTAAATCAAGTGAGAGAATTATTTTTCTAAAGTGTTTAGAAAATGGATTAATGATTAAAAGGTGTTTTAATTATTAGTTAATTGGTTAATAAGAATAATAAATTAAAGGGTTAATAATAGTAATATTTTATGGAAAATTTTCAGCTGAAAATTTTGCCTATAAATATACTATTATAAACCCTATTTGCCTAAACCCAAATAATTTACCCTAATTCTAAAGTAGAACAAGAGGGAGGCAACTAATTCTCTCAACCTCTTCCTCCTCCATCACATTGTACTCTTGGTGGATACCGGTGGAGTGCTTCAGACTTGAGGAGCAGCTGCCAGGGATTTCCGCTCATCGTTCTTGGATCGCTATTAAAGACCTCCATCTTTCCATTAACGTAAAACTTTTTAAGGTAAACATACTGAACTACGAATTAAATATTATTTTTCGCATGGATCCTGCGGAGGGTTTCGGTTTTTTTAAGATTTAAATTCACATTTTCGCTGCGTTTATGTGCTAAAAACCCTTCAAGAATTACTTATGACACAACAGACATGTAGAATCTCACATCGGGTCTATCCAGCACCATGTACATGTACATCTGCCTGTGTCTTTGACTTTAGTATCACTATACCTATGATCAATGAGATGTGATCATTAGTCAACAAATACACTAGTCTTAATGCATTATTATTGTCCCTTAATAATAATACTCGACTAGGGACCTTTAGGAATATTGATACTATTCTCATAATCTCATTTCTAAGTCACGTACTTAGAGATATAGAATTATAAATCATATTCCAAGGAAATTTATTAATCTAACATTTATATCGCAGTAAATTAAGAATTAATAAATTATAAAGGGAATAATCGATAGAACATAAATATTAATAATCCAAATATCTTTAACTAAAACATCATAGTGTTGTCTCTGGGGCATAAACACTAACAATCTCCCACTTGCACTAGAGCCAATCACCCATGTATCTAATACTCATGGAACTAGTATGACCATCGTGCTTCTACTGCGGTAAAGCCTTAGTCAGTGGGTCTGCAACATTATCATTACTATGCACTTTACATTTATATCTCCTTGATCATTAATCTCATTAATAAGGTGATATCGCCTAAGGACATGCCTAAACAGTCTCCTTGGTTGTTTCGAAAAGTATCAATATATTCGGCTTCCATTATACATTCATCAATGTTCTTACTGTGAAACATTCCAGCTAACATAACTTATATTTAGACAAAACACAAACTAGACATAGACACATAATCATCCTTTTATCCAGAAATTAGGTTAAGAAACTAGTATCAGTGTAACCCTTTACAACCAGTTCACTATCTTCTCCATATACCAAAAATAAATCTTTAGTCATCTTTAAGTACTTAAGAATATTCTTGAAAATAATCTAGTGACCCTCACCTGGATTAGACTGGTATTTGTTTGTCATGCTCAAAGCATACGAAATATCAGGATAAATACATATCATTGTACACATTATAGATCCAATTGCTAAAGCATATAGAGCTTTCTCAAACGGCCCTTATCATCTAATGATTTAGGGGGCAATTATCTTTTGAGATCATTACCGCATGAGACATCGAAACATATCATTTCTTTATCTCCTACATCCTAAAATGATGCAATATTTTCACTACAAAAATTTGATTTTTACCTACCAATTTCAAATGTAGGTAAAAGTATAATAATGGTAAATAAAGATTTTTACCTACCAATATTATATTGGTAGCTTTTGGTAGGTAAAAGTTCGTGGAGAAAGACTTTTTAGCTACATTTATATATATTGGTAGGCAATTTTATTGTGAATCCCACCAATTAGTGATTCAGCAGCCTGTGTGTCAAAATGGAGGTGACTTGATTGTCTACGTGTACATGCCACATGGCATCTCAAACACAAGCCATGTGGCAACTTCGTGGAAAGACACGTGGCACTTCAAGACAAGTTACATGGCACTTTATCATCAAGCCATGTGGTGCATTACAATTGTGCCACGTGACTCCTTCCTAATGTTAAGAAATTATTTTACCGTTTATTTGATTTTTTTTGTAATTCATCTTTCACAATATTTTCTTGATACAAATTTATATTATATATATAAATTCTGTCTAAATATCATAATAATTTGATAATAATAAATTTTAAATCCTTAAAATTTTATATGTTAAATAAACAACATTTTTCATAAAATTTAATAACACAAATATGAAGAAACACTAACCATACATGATTACAATATAACCCACTACATAGAACTTAAACAATAGAGAAATTACGGATCTGTAAAACGTATATACATAAAAAAGAGTGCACAAATATGCTAAGAAACTTTCATCTTGAAGGCCGTAGTGTATCTTGATATAATATTGCTCTTGTTGCATCCTGCCATTTCAACTTAAGTGGCCGCTGCTTCTAGCTACTTAAACTTTAGAAAAACCGCAATAGAGAACCATGTTGTTCCTGACCATTAACATCTGACCACCAATTTTTTACCTACTCTGACTTCAAAATGCCTTCCAGAGTCTTTCCTCGTTGTTGTGTAGTAGGCTTGGAACTGAAATTTTGACAATATTTAGGTTCTCACTTTTTGCTGAAAACAAAATTGAACAAGAGAATTTTAGTAAACATATAATTCTCTACATATTTCTCAAAGTCCGTGTTGCAAGGATTAAGCATATGTGTGTGATTTAAAAAATTAAGCATGGTTCACATGTGAGTAGTTTATCAAACAATTAATATGCATTAAACAGATAAATTGAGACCTTTGATACTGAAAATGGATAACGGAAACTACCTTCGCTGCTTTTTCAACAAATCGACAACCATTAAAATAATTTTGATATAAAAGATTGATCCTTGTCACCTTCAATAAAAGATGCAATAATATGTATTTAATTTATAGAATGAGAATTGACATATAACTAAATTTATAAACACATGAACTGGAAAGTTGAAAGAGTACCTTAAGTTACTAGTAGTGACTGATGAAGCAATAGTAAGAAAGCTAGAGTACCCTTCAAAATAATATTAGTGATGAATCAGTATTAAGAAAGCTATAGAAAATAGTCACAGGAACAGGAGCTTTTGCAGCAAAGTCTGGAAGTGTGTTTACGCTAATGCTCCTAATTAGTTGCTTTGCTTTTAATATCGATTAGGCGTATTTAGCAGTTTACTATATCAATTTGAATAAGTGAAAATTTAAGGTGGGAAATTTAAGCGCCCAATGAAAACAAATTCAGTCTCAGGCTAATTTTGGCTTATCATCCGTATTCAAAAAATTTCCTATAAATTCACGATTAATCCGCTACAAAATATCCGACCGATTCAATCTTTTTTTACGAATTTTTCTTTATTAAAGTATATATAATTATTTATTAAAATTAAAAATAATATATTAATTTAAATATCAATAAGTATAGAATTATGATATAATAAATATATATTTGTTAATAAATAAATAATATAATGATAATAATATACTAAATATAATTTTATATTATAATACATCATATTTTTATTCTGATTAATCCTTCCGATTAATCCCCGATTTTCAATTAATCCTAAATCAGTAGCTCAACCAATCTTCACCGATTCCTGATTTTTATAACATTACCTATCATTTGGTACAATTTTTTTAGTGTGATCATCACAATCATTTTTGGTTTTTATGTCTTTTATTTTTTTAGTTTGGTTGAGGCTTTTGAGCTATCTTTTGTTTATTCCAGACCCGATTTTTAGTTTTAAAATTTGATCATTCAAACATATACCTTAAATTATGAGTTTTTGATATCCTAGCTAAGTATGAAAATGAAAGATCAAATACTCCCTCAGTCTCTTCCAATTGTTTACATTTCCGAGGAAATGTACAACACGTATTTTAAAGTGCATAAAAAATATAGTTATGTAACTTATTTTTACATTTTTCTTTTTCTGAATAAAAGTTGAATGTTTTAATTTTTATTCAGAGAAACAAAATTGTTAAAAAAAAATTCAGAACTATACTTTATATGCACCTTAAAATGCGTGTCGGACACTCTCTAAAAAAAGTAAATAATTGAAAGGGACGGAGGGAGTATATTTTTCATTTTGTATACAATTTTAGGTAAATGTTTAACAAAAAATTAAATCAATAAATCAAAATAATATAAAATTAAAATTATACGAATTTTTTAAATTATTAAAATTAATAAATTAAAAATATTTTAATTGAATATATTCATTCCACCACTCATCCACACGTGATATCGATATTGATACATTAATCCGATTTTACATTCCAACTCTATATCAGTTCGTCAACTAAACGACCCTTATATGTGCGAACTTAGAACCCCGAGATAGCAAGGTGTTGTTTAAAATAATATTATTTATTGCTAAATTGATTAAATATTATATTATTTTAACCCGAATGAGTATTTTAACCTAATATTATTATACGAATCAATGATTTATATATCGATTTTAATTTTAAAATAGACCGTTTCAAAAGTATAATTTTAAAATAAGAATAATTAAGTAAATTAATAAAGGACTATAACAATCAAAATTTTCAATATTTTGTTAGTTATAATATAATAATATGGATAGTATAAACGAGGTTCAAATATTAGTTAACAACATACTTAGAAAAAGATTGAGACATTTCTTGAGTTCTGCGATACTTTAAAAAATGTGTGCATATTTTTATTATAAAGTTATTGTGGTGAAAATTCTAAGATAAATATTAAAAATACTAATTTTAAATTACGTTTGTGGTTAATTTTAGTTAATTTCAGTTGTAAAAATAATTGGACATTTGCAAACTATATTTTAAAATTATTTCAGATTAATATATGTTTGCTATATTTTTAAAGTACTCCCCTAGTTTAATTCTATATAATTTCCGAATATTACTTTTTTACACTACTCTCAATTTATATATTTAATACTAATTAATAATACCATTTTACCAACACTTCACACTTTTTCTTATTAAATATATAGAGAGAGCAAGGTAACCCTCTTACAAAAAGGAATGAGAAAACTTTTCATCCAAAACAAAATTCTAATATTTTTAGCTTAATTTAAAAAATAATTGTTCATTAATATTATAATATTCATAACATAAATTTTAAAATCAAGATTTTAGTCAAAAATTACGAGATTCAAATACAGATTCTTATAATTTATGAGATTCAAAAACAGGTTCTTAAAATTTATGAGATTCAAAAGTAGATTATGTAAGGTCCCGTAAAAGGGCTATATTAAGTTATAAGGGGGTTGAATAATTTAATTACCAATTTAAAAATTATTATGGCGTTATTAAATTTTTTTATCCCTTTTTAAAACTTTACCGAGTAGTTATGCAGTTTATATGTGCGTAAAATAAAGTGCAAGGAAAGAAAATACTTCATTTTATATTTCTCCATATCTCAATGATCAATTTCCATATCATATGTGTTATGTTTCGAAGTAATTTGTTTTTTAAAAAAATTATTTGATTTCAAGTTTCTATTCTAAAATGGTTGGGGTGAGTGACCAAAATACCCACCATTTGGGGAGATTTGCCCAAAATACCCACATGCGGGAAAAGTGCCCAAAATAGCGACGAAATACGCATTATTAACTTGCGTATTCTGATTTTCAAATATTTTACAAAGAATACGCATGTCTTCACTGTCAGAATACATGCGTATTCTTTGTAAAATATTTGAAAATCTGAATACGCATCTCTAAAATGTGCATTTCGTCGGTATTTTGGGCACTTTTCCCGCCGGTGGGTATTTTGGGCAGTTGAAACTGGAAAGTGGTGTATTTTGGGCATTCTTGTTTCTATTAAAGTAGCCTCCTATATATATTAGTATTATTATGGTCTGGATTATATATTATTTTGACCTACTTTAATTGGTGAAATTAATGTGAATGTATGAGATTGCAATTTATTAATTGCATAAAATATGCCACATGTCGTTTCCAATTTTGGGTATCTACTTATTTCGCTTTTAAATATTTAAATGCAACAGTAGGAAGAACCAAATCAAAACAAATAATTCTCATTTCCATTTTTAAAGTATAAATATTTTCCAAAATTTAGATATTTCGGTAAAATAATAAGACTCAATTTAGAATCAAATAACAAACAGTCAAATGAGATGATTGATATAACTTAATTTCTGGATCGCAAGTAATTAAAGGCCACAGGACCAGGAAAGTGGTAACTAACTAGATGAGTTGGAATGTAAGCCGTTTTTTACCCCTATTTTAATCCTATATCTGAATCGTCATACGTCATGACAACCACATAAGCGTTCTGGAAAAATATTTATTTTTTATTTTTCTGATAGTTTTTTTTAAATTTGATCCTTCAACTTCTTTAAAAATATTTCAACGTTATTGTCTTACAATTTATAATATATCAATAATATATAATGATATTAGGATAAATAAAAATTATAATATATTTAGCCTAAATTTTCCATTTTTACTATTTCATAACTATTGCCGACAAATATTTTGTAACCTAATACTCTAAAAATCAAATTTCATTATAAAATTTGTTGAAATTACTTTTTTCATTTTTAAAATTAAATAATTCTTGTACATTACTAGAGAGAGACACAATCATAGTTGGTTTATATTATATGTATATATCTTATGATATTTGAGTTAGGACTCCCTTGGCTTTAATGGACAAAACGTGTAATAGAAAAAAAAATGATATTTATAAATAGCACGTTAACCAGATGAATTTACATATGAAAAGTAGGAAGTTGGTAAATCAAACATAATTTTGTATATAATTAATAATTCTCATATTTAACATAAATAATAAAAAATTAATCTTGACAACAAAACCATGGAAAAAAATTCTCCTCCTTGACATAATTAATAAAATTTCAGTACACATACGTGACCACGTTAGTATATACGTGGTTCACCGGTTCAACTTTAGTATAGCTCACATCACACTTAATATTTAGCTACCAATGGATGGTACATTTATATAATGGTAAATAAAAATAATTTTTATCTACCAATATCTAATGGTAGATATATTATTAGTAGGTAAATATAAAATTTCTTGCAGTGTTTATCAATGTATGTACTCCGATTAGGTCGATTAATCTTAATCTTTTCAATCTATCTCTATAGATCTTAATCCTTAATATATAGGTAGTATCGCCTAAGTCTTTCACCGAGAAACTATTTCTCAACCAAGTCTTAATAGCATGTAGAGAAGGTATGTCATTCCTTATTTGTTATATGTCATCTACATATAATACTAGGAATGTCACATGACTCCCACTAACCTTCTTGCAAACACATGGTTCATCTTCGTGTTGAATAAAGCCAAACACTTTGACCGTTTTATCAAAATGAATATTCATTCTCCTTGAGGCTTACTTCAATCTATAAATAGATAGAAGCAATTACAAACTATCTTAGCAAACTTTGGATCGACAAAACCCTCAGGTTGTATCATATATACATCCTCTTAAAGGCTTCCATATAAGAAAACAGTTTTGACATCCATTTGCCAAATCTCATAGTCAAAGTAAGCAACTATTGCTAACAACATCCTGATGGACTTGACCATAGTAACCGGTGAAAAAGTCTCACCATAGTCTATACCATGAATTTGTTTAAAACTTTTTGCCACTAGTCGCGTCTTATAGGTCTGTACTTTACCATCCATGTCAGTTTTCTTCTTGAAAACCCACTTGCACCCGATAGGTTTTACCCCTTCGAGTGGATCAACTAAAGTCAATACTTTATTTTGATACATGTATTCCATCTCGGATTTCATGGCTGTTAGAAATATGTGTATTAGTTTGATGATAAATTAAACAAAACACTTAAGTAAAAATCTAGTGTTTGTAGCCTCAACGGATAAGACCACTTTGGCTATCCGTTGATGGAGTAGCTTTACTTAGAAATAAGTTTAGTATTGTAGCACATTTCAGTTTCTGTATTTAAGCTATAATTCTTAGATGTTGTGGGAAATTATAAGTCATGTTGACTACTGGTGGATATGCAAATAGGAGGGTTAATTGTAAATATTTCATGCCTTGTAATTTTGTATAAATGAAGTAGTATCAACTGATAGATTAAAGGCCTTCAACGGATGAGAAACAAAGTTTCAACGGATATCTCTAAAGCTTCAACGGATAACATCCATCAACGGATGAGTGCATCAACGGATAAATCTTCAACTGCTAATGCATCAACGGATAAAGCCATCAACGGATGAAAACTTCAACGGATGCTAAGTTCAATAGCAGTTGACAGTGACAATTCATTAGCTGACAGAGGCACATGGGTTGACAGAGACAATTGGAATGTGGTAGCCTCTTGGAGGAATCAAGAAAATGCAGCATTTCCATTGTGGTGCAAACAAGGAAGTATTCAAAGATTCACAGATTATCCTAGATTGCATTGGATAGAGAAATGAAGAAGAAACATGTGAAGAATCTTTTTAATTGTATTTGTACTTTTGTCTTCACTTGTAATCTTGGTGATATATAAACCAAGTTGCAGCTAGTAATTAGATAGTGAATTTTCCAGAGCTGTTTAGAAAAACATAGAGAGAATCTAGTTTGTACTAGGACGCAGTTGTGATCAATTCTTTTGAATCACAGATTTTCTGAAATACACATCTCTGGTGGAACAACAAATCCACCAGAAAAGTTTTTAAAGCCTTTGTGTTCTTTACATTTGTGTCTTGAATATATATTTGTCTGCACATGCTCAAAGCAATTCACACACAATTGTTCATCAAAACACTTAGCCTTTGAAACTGCTCAAAACTTGAAAAAGTTTTGAGATTTATATTCAACCCCCCTTCTGTAAATCTCATTGTTAGTTCCTTGGGAATAACAATTGGTATCAGATCAAGCTCTTAACTTACAAAGAGTTTAAAGATCTATTCTACTAACATCATGAGTAAGAAGGATATTGGTGTAAAGATTCCAATCCTGGAAAGAGATAATTATCATCATTGGAAACTGAAGATACATCTACATCTTCTCTCTCAAGATGAAAGTTACATCAACTATATTAAAAATGGTCCTCACATCCCTCACAAGGTAGCCACAGCTGCAACTGCCACAGTTGCTGTTGGACAGTCTATTTCCAAGCCAAAAGCCTGATGAAGATATTGAAGAGGTTCACAAGGACAAGAAAGCCATGAACATTCTGTTTAATGGCCTAGATCAAGATATGTTTGATAATGTCATTAACATCCAAACTGCTAAGGAAATTTGGGATACTGTGCAACTTTTCTGTGAAGGTACTAAACAAGTTAGAGAAAATAAAATGCAGCTTCTCATTCAACAATATGAATACTTTCATTTTGAAGAAGGAGAATCACTGAATGACACCTTCAATAGATTTCAGAAACTGTTGAATGGATTGAAGCTGTATGGCAGAGTGTACCAAGTCAAGGATTCCAACTTAAAATTTCTGAGGTCTCTACCAAAGGAATGGAAACCTATGACTGTTTCACTAAGGAATTCTCAAGATTATAAGGACTTCACACTTGAGAGATTATATGGAATTTTGAAGACCTATGAACTTGAGATGAAGCAAGATGAGTTGTTGGAAAAGGAAAAGAGAAAAGGTGGATCAGTTGCACTTGTAGCTGACAATGAGAAGACTGAAGCCAGGAATGAAGGAAAGACAATGCCAAGTCTCAAAATTGGCACAAGCAAATCAGAATCAAGCCAGGGAAAGGAGCAAGTAGTTGAGGTTGAAGATAGTTCCAGTCAAGATGACTCTGATGATGTTGACGAACATCTGGCTTTTCTGTCCAGGAGGTTTGCAAAGATGAAATTCAAGAAAAATGCTAGATTCACTAAGCCAAACAAGAATATGGTGGACAAATCTAAGTTCAAATGTTATAACTGTGACATAAGTGGGCACTTTGCAAATGAGTGCAGAAAGCCAACTTCTGAAAAGAAGAAATTTGAACAAGTGGATTATAAAAAGAAATATTTCGATCTGCTCAAACAAAAGGAAAAAGCTTTTCTGACTCAGGATGACTGGGCAGCTGATGGAGCAAATGAAGATGATGATATGGAATATGTCAACCTAGCACTGATGGCTAATTCTGATGAAAATGAAACTAGTTCATCAAGCAACCAGGTAATTACTACTGACCTCTCTCAGCTTTCTAAAATTGAATGCAATGAAGCTATAAATGATATGTCCAATGAATTATATCATTTGCGTGTTTCTCTTAAATCACTAGCTAAAGAAAACACAAATATTAAAGAGAATAATTTGTTTTTAAGTGATATGAATGTTGTGTTAGAGGGTAAGGTAATTGAGCTTGAAAAGATTAAAATCAAATGCTTATCTGTTAAGAGTGAACTAGAAGAATCTGTTAAGAAAATAGAAATCCTTCTAAATAATTAGAACGTGAGCAAGATGTAATCAAGGCCTGGAAAACATCTAGGGATGTTAGTGCTCAGATTGTCAAGGTTCAGGGAATTGAATCACTCTGTGAGAATGCCTGGAAGAAAAACAAAAAGGAAGAAGAATTAATTGATGGATTGTCAATGGATGTGGAATCAACGGATGATGAAAGTTATTCGTTGAAGGAAAAAAAGGAGCATCCGTTGAAGGCTCATCAAATAAAACAGGCAAGTGATTCTAAAAAGAACAATTTGAAAAATCTCAATAAGAAGTTTGGTTCAACTTCCAAGAACTTTGTCAAAGAAGAAGCTAGCACATCCAAAAATGCCAGTAAGGTGAATATAGGACACATGACTTTAGATCAGTTGAAAAATAGGCTTAAGTTGGTTGAGAATAAAAAGGAAACTAAAAGGAAATCTAATAGAAATGGGAAGGTAGGGATTAACAAACACAATAATTTCACACCTGATAAGTATGCTCCTAGAAAAAGTTGTGTGCATTGTAAAAGTGTTAATCATCTATCTTCTAACTGCAAGTCTGTTAAGAATGCTCCCATGCCTTTAACTCCTTCCATGCCTAACATGTCTATGTTACCTCTGCATGCTATGGCTGTTATGTCTCAACAGAATCCTCATGCACATTTTGCAAACATGCCATATGTTAATAACCCTTATTTTGCTGCATTCAGTATGCCTCAAATGTCATACAACATGCCTATATGGAATAATATCTTTGCACAATCTATGCCTTATCAAATTCAACCAAATGTGCTAAATGATTCTGTGACTAACCCTACACTTCAACCAACTACATCCGAGACCAAGGTTGACCCAAAGTTACCTAAGTCAAAAGATGCAGGAAGTATGAAGTCTAGGAAAAAGACTAACAAGGTTGGACCCAAGGAAACTTGGGTACCAAAATCAACTTGATTTGGTTTTATTGTGTGCAGGGAAAAAGAAGGAATCTATGGTACTTGGACAGTGGTTGTTCAAGGCATATGACAGGAGATTCCACTCTGCTCACAGAATTCAAGGAGAGAGCTGGCCCTAACATAACCTTTGGAGATGACAGCAAAGGGTTCACTATGGGATATGGCTTGATTTCAAAAGAAAATGTCATTATTGATGAAGTTGCATTAGTTGATGGACTCAAACATAATCTATTGAGCATCAGTCAACTATGTGACAGAGGGAATACTGTTTCCTTCAATTCTGAATCCTGTGTTGTCACAAGTAAGAAGGACAACAAAATGGTTCTAACTGGAGTTAGAAAAGGGAATGTGTACTTGGCTGACTTCAACTCTACAGATGCAGAATCAATTATTTGTCTTTTCAGCAAAGCAAGTCCGGATGAAAGTTGGCTATGGCATAAGAAGCTGTCCCATTTGAATTTCAAGACAATGAATGATCTAGTCAAAAAGGACTTAGTTAGAGGAATGCCTCTAGTGGAATTCTCAAGGGATGGACTGTGTGATGCTTGTCAGAAAGGAAAGCAAAAGAGAGCATCATTCAGTAAGAAGCTTGAATCAGCAATTGATGAACCATTACAACTGCTACATATGGATCTTTTTGGACCAGTCAATGTATTGTCAATTTCAAGAAAAAGATATTGCCTAGTGATTGTAGATGATTTCTCAAAGTTTTCATGGATCTACTTTCTTGGATCAAAGGATGAACCTAATGAAATCATTATCAATCACATCAAGCAAGTCAACAATCATCCAGATTTCAAAGTAAGGAATATCAGGAGCGACAATGGAACTAAGTTAAGGAATTCTACCATGAGGTTGTTCTGTGAAGAAAATGGGATCATGCATGAGTTCTCAGCTCCAAGGACTCCATAACAGAATGGTGTGGTGGAAAGGAAGAACATATCACTCATTGAAGCTGCAAGAACAATGCTTGAAGAGTCAAAACTCCCAACATATTTTTGGGCTGAGGCTGTTAACTGTGCATGTTACACTCAGAATATTTCTCTAATTAATCAGGAAAAAGGCATGACTCCCTATCAATTGTTCAAGAGAAGAAAACCAACCTTAAACTTTCTTCATGTCTTTGGTTGCAAATGCTACATTCTAACGAATCAACCCGATCACAAAGGGAAGTTTGATGCAAAGGCTGATGAAGGGATATTTGTTGGTTATTCTGCTGAAAAATCTTATAGGGTCTACAATCTAAGAACCAACATTATTATGAAATCTGTGCATGTTGTGTTTGATGATAAAAAGATTGATAGACTAACAGATGAGGGACATCATGAAGGACTCAAATTTGACAACATTGAGATATATTATGATGATATTGAAGATGAGAATGATGGAGAAGGCACCTCGAAAAGGATTCAAAATCTGCCTTTGGATAATGCACAAAATGCTGCATCAGTTGAAAGTCTTAATTCAACATCCGTTGATAGAAGTAATGCAGCATCCGTTGAAAGACAAAGTGCATCATCCGTTGAAGTACATAATGAAGCATCCGTTGATCATAGTATATCAACGGATAATCAATGTACTTCATCAGTTGATAGAACTCCCAGTTCCTTTTAAAGGATCAGTAACTCAAGGGGAGTTTCAACCAAACAACACTCTATCTCACATCATGACAATACTGAGGCAACCTCATCTAGAGCTAATCTACCACCTCAAAGGAAATGGACCAAGAATCATCCTTTTGAATTGATCATTGGTGATGCAACATCTAAGGTGCAGACTAGAAAGGCTACTCAAGATGAATGTCTATACAGTAGTTTTCTATCACAGGAGGAACCTAAGAGAGTGGAAGAAGCTCTATTGGATCCAGATTGGATTTTAGCAATACAAGAGGAGCTAAACCAATTTGAGAGGAACAAGGTATGGAAGCTGGTACCCAAGCCAAAGAACAAGAGCTCTATTGACACAAAATGGGTATTCAGAAACAAGATGGATGAAAATGGCATTGTAATAAGGAATAAAGCTAGATTGGTTGCCAAGGGCTATTCTCAACAAGAGGGAATATATTTTGATGAGACATTTGCTCCAGTTGCAAGACTTGAAGCCATCAGAATCTTTCTAGCCTATGCAGCCCATGCCAGTTTCAAAGTCTATCAAATGGATGTCAAGAGTGCATTTCTGAATGGAGAATTGGAGGAAGAAGTTTATATAAGCCAACCTCCAGGATTTGAAGATCCAAATTTTCCAGACTATGTGTATTATCTGTTGAAAGCACTCTATGGACTAAAGCAAGCACCTAGAGCCTGCTGCAGATTATGCAGGTTGTAAAATAGACAGGAAAAGTACAACTGGCACCTGTCAATTTCTAAGGAATGAGTTTGTGTCATGGTTCAGCAAAAAGCAAAATTCTGTTTCTACATCAACAGCTGAAGCTGGGTACATTGCTGCTGGTAGTTGCTGTGCACAGATACTGTGGATGAGGAATCAACTATTTGACTATGGGCTAAATGTTGACAAAATTCCAATATTCTGTGACAACACAAGTGCCATTGCCATTACTGAAAATCCAGTACAGAACTCAAGAACCAAGCACATTGACATCAAGTACCACTTCATAAGGGAACATGTGATGAATGGTACAGTGGAACTCCATTTTGTTCCAAGTGAAAAGCAGATTGCAGAAATATTTACCAAGACACTTGATGAATCAACATTTACAAGATTAGTAAGTGAACTAGGTATGCTTAATTATTCATAAATTCATGTCCTTATTATAATCTGTTTTGAAGCCTGAAATGAATTTGTTGCAAGAACAAAGTTGGTTTTAAGTAAAGTTTATTCTATCAATGGATATTCCCTATCCGTTGAAAGCCAAAATTGTTCTATCAACGGATGTTCATTATCCGTTGAAAGGCAAATATATTTCTGGTAATTTTATCCTTCAATGGATAAAACTGTGTTAATCTTCAACGGATAACTGTTTACCTCATCCGTTGAAGTGTCACATCAGTTGTTTTAAGTAAGTCACAGCCGTTGATTCTTTTACTTAACCGTTGATACATATATATATACACAGTTGTATGTATTTGTATTAAAGGCAGTTTTTAGAATTCATACGGTTTTCTTTATTCTCAAACGGCTGTAGTTTACTTAAAAATAGTGTTTAATCATTTTCTTTGTGTTTTAATCTGAGAAAGTATAAAAGCTCTTTGAATTCTTATTTTCACTTTACACTTTCTTGCAATTTTTCAATGCTTTTACTCTCTTTCTCTCCCAAAACTCTCAACTTTTCTCTGCAACCTCTACCCACTACAATGACACCAGTAGTAAACATAATGTCCCAGTCTGGATTTGTCTATGAGAAAAACAATTTCGTAGCTTTGGTGGAAAATAATGAAGCCCACTCAGATTATCACAAGATGATGGACTTCATCAGGAACTGTAAACTAAGCTATGCAATGCTGGAAGCCCCAACTATTTATTGTGAGGTAATTGAGGAAATTTGGACAACTGCAGAGTTCAACCCCACTGATATGACCATCTCTTTCACTCTCAAAGGTAAAGATTACTGTATTAACTGTGATGATATACAGTCCTGTTTCAAACTACCTGAGAACAATACCATGACACCACACACTGATAATAATGTATCTAGCATGTTAGATTCCATAGGCTATTCTTTTGATTCTGCTAGTTTAGGGAGTATTAGAAAAAAAGGCCTTAGGAAATAATGGAGTTTTCTTGGTGATGCCTTTATCAAGGTTTTCTTTGGGAAAATTAGTAACTTTGATGCAATAACTTCATCTCTTGTTAATATGCTCTATATGCTAGTTTCTGATAGGTATTTTAAATTTAGCAGCTATGTTATGCTAGAATTAGGTACCAGGTTAGGTAACAAAGCTAATAGACCTCATAACATCTACTATGCTAGATTCTTTATGTTATTGGCTAACCATGTTGCTGAAGGTTTGGTCATAACTAATGAGAGTAATAAACTCAAGTGCTGGGCACAAGAGAAAAGGGTCCTTGCAGACCTTTTGAGAATTAACCTCAACAATCAGGTGCCATTGGTATATTTACCAATAATGAATGCACCTCAGGTAAGTGAGGTAAATACTTTTTCAACTCTTACTACTTCCAACCCTATTATTTCTTTGCCTTCAAGTGTGGCCATGGAATCTGTGTCTTTGTCCCAACAGATTCCTACCAAGGCCACCAAACCTAAAGTTTCAAAACCAAAGTCAAAGAAAGCCACATATGTTGTTTCTCAAAAGACAACAGTTGTTACAACTACCATAAACCCTGAGGGGAGTGAACAGGGTGTGAGTGGTGAGGGGAGGGGTGAACATCAAGAAACCCCCTAGGATAAGGTAGGAGAGGTAAGTGATACCCCAGCTAGCCAAGCCACAGTTTCTCAAAAGACTGTGGTGGTTGAAAAGGATTCAAACTCATCCCTAGTTGCATCCTCCCAAAAGGGTGCAACTATTGAAAATAGTCCCCAACCAGGGACACAGAACAAAAGAGGGAGGGACACTGAAGCCACACATTCACCTGTAAAAGCCTTTACAACAAGAAAGAGGGTCAAAACCTTAGTTTCCACACAGGGTGCACACACTGCACAGATACACTCACCTGTATCTATGCTTTCTCAAATTCAGCTTGATGTGACTCCAACAAATGTGGAGTCACAGCCCCATTCTCTCAAAATTGACACACATCAATCACCAAATTCTCCATCACCATCTCTGGATGTGGACATGATATTCACATCAATTCCTGATTCTTCCTCTTTACAACTCAGGGAGGAGCCCCACTCAAATACTGGTGATCATCATCTGTTAGATGATTTGTTGGATCAACAACCAATTCTTTCAGACTTAGTTGAAGAATCTGTGTCACCTAAATTAAAATCAATCCACACAGATTCAACAATTATGTCACTTTCAATTTCTACTTCTTTTCCTTCTTCAACGGATATTCCTCATCCGTTGACAAGTGGTTGTTCTTCGACGGATAAGCTTAACAGCAGTTATCCGTTGATACCATCAGTTTCTACTTTAACGGATACTCCCTATCCGTTGATAGTCTCTACACAAACAACTGACTCAATTCCAAGTGTAGAAGACATGGTTACTGTACAATCACTTCTGGGATTGAGGGAAGGGAGTGAAAATTTGAGTGAGAGGCTGGGTTGCTCCCAGGAAAAAGGAGAGGTTGAGAGTCTAAATATGCATGCTATTTCTTCCAGCATGGCAAAAGAAAGTGAGAGGAGTGCCACCTTGTAGGTGAAGGTGAGGGTGTGAGGAGTGTGAGCCAGGGGGAGCCCCTGATGCAAGAAAATAGAGAAATTGAGAGAAAAGCAGGTACAGAAGGTATAAGGGTGGATCCAGCCATTGCTAATGAGTCAATGATTGTGGATGATGTTGAAAAGGAAAGACAATTTCAGCAACATTACAAAGTTGTAATTGATAACATTTCCTTGGATGCTGACACTTTTACTCATCCTGTTTCAGCCTATCAATTATTGGCTACTCAGGGCAATGAGGAGGCAGAAAAGACTTTGAATCTAGTACATACTTCAGAATCTCTTCAAAGGGATAAAGCTGCTGTCAACTTGATGCCTTCTACAGCTGGTGAGCCATCTGAAGAATTTTGAGTAAATTCTAATGATGATGACTCTGTTTCATTTGATGGAAGCATGAACTTAGGGGGAGATGAAGGCCCAAGTTCTATTCCAGATTTACCTGAATGGGAATTGACAAAGGAGTCAACACCAGGACAATTTAATGTATCATTAGTCAAACAAATCATGTCTATCTAAAAAGCCATTCAGAACACCTCCAATGCTGGTACCAAGGCTCTTCTTCAAGCCCACCTAGATTCTCTACATCTCATGAAGCTACAACAATTAAGACAAAATATGAGTGTGGATGAACTCAAGAAGGATATAGCTGACTTGAAATCCTACAACTCTGAGAAGCTGGATTCAGTCATGCCCTATGGTACCATGCAGGACTTGTTACTGAGACTGAGAAGAGAATCAGATGCTGAAAAGAGGCTGGCCAAGTTGGAGGACAAATTTCAAGTCATTGAAAACTCTGTGGTCACCATTCTTCAAAATCAACAGTCTCAAACAAGTCTTCTAATGCAACTGGCTAAAGCAAAAGGCTTGACTCCTCTCCTTGATGATAACAAAAAGGGGGAGAATAAAGTGGAAGGGGGAGGGGAGTCATCTACAAACATTCAAATATCCAAAGTGCTAGTTCCTGCCATCACTACTTCTCCAACACTCCAAATCAAAGGAAAGCTTGATGGAATTGATCTAATCCAGCTAGCAGCAGCTGAGATGAAGGTGAAGGAGCAAAGGAGAAAAATTGATGAAAGGATGCAACAGATGTTTGTCTCTATAACTTCAAAATCATTATCTGTGAAATATAGCACAAATATTGAACCAATCATTATGGAGCACAAGCCAGTAAGGAGGAATAAGGTTGGAGAAACTTCCTTCAGGAATTTGAAATCCATGGTACTCAAGCCATCCACTAGATTCAACAGGGATTCTACAAAGAACCCTCTAAACTTTAGTCAATCAAAAGAAGTAGATTTTCCTCTTCCAAAACCTGATGAAGACAAAGTTTTGGGTGGTAGCATCATAAAGCACAAAGAGACCAATGATATAGTGGAAAGAATGAATGTGGCTATCATTTATAGAGAGGGAAAGAGTATCTGTGTGATGCAAGGACATCCCAAATTCTCAAAAGCCAAGAGGGAAGAAACCATGAGGTTAAAGGAAGAAGCTAAAAAGCTGAAGGCTGACAAAAGAGCACAAGCAAAGCTTGAAAAACAGCTAAAGTCAAGTCAGGATGAAGAAAAGAAGAAGATTAAAGACAAGAGTGAAGAAGACAAGATTGAAAGCAGAAATATGGATATGGGAAATGTGGTTGGTGAGAGTGTGGAGGAAAGAAAGGAATGGCAGAAAGGAAACAGAAAGAAGGCCAATGCAAAAAGGAAGAGTGAAGATGACACTGTGGAGGCCCAATCAAAATATAAACCACTACCTTCCATTCCGGAGCCTTTTATTGTTGATCTTAGTATAAATGTCCATGGTGAACCAATCATCCCTAAAGAGGAACCTATTGATTGGGACACCATCAACTTGCCTACCTTCCTAACTACCTCTCCACCACCAAAGAAACTAAAAAGAAAATCCAAATCTACACCTCCCCTAACCTCAAATAAATTCACTCAGAAATACAAACCTAAGCCCAAGCCACAAGCCTCAAAGGATGATTATGTTCACATTTGTGACATAAAAGAGTTTATAGATATTGAACTCTATCTGGATGAGCTGGAGGAAGTAAGGGGAATAAGTGCATACAAATAGCTCCCAAAAAGGCTAGTGTTCAAATATAAAGGAACTGAGGAAATGACTTGGCCTCTTCAAAGAATTCTGAATGAAGGCTATTCTACCTTGATTAGAGTCGACTCAGCTATCAAAAGGGATTCTGGCTTTACCAGGACTGCCAAAACTGAGATTCTCAACAAGATTGCCAGCATAAGGAAATCTTGGTGGGAGTCTAATTCCTTGCCTAGAACATTACTCATCTCTGAGCATGGAATTGCAGTTCATAAATCACCTCATTGGCTGATGGAGTTCAGAGACAATAAAGGAGTCAGAAGATTTTTCAGACTTGAAGACCAGCTTAAAATTTCCAGTAATGAAACTCTCAAGGACATGCAATCTAAGTTGGATATCAGTGAAGAAGATGAAGCTAAATTCTACAGACAACTCCAACTCCAAGTAGAGGAAAATGACAGGAGGCTAGGGAAGAAAACAAGGGATCAAAGGAAAAGAAAATAATTTGCTCAGCCTAAAGGAGCATCCTTGAAAATAATGTAATTCTTCAATTCTATCTCAGTACATACACTTTTGCAGCACTGTTGAATTTCTACTTGATTTCAGTTCATATATTTGTTAAGTATTTTGTTATCATCAAGTTAAACCCAAATTTATGCCTACAATTCTAGTAGACACAAATAGGGGGAGATTGTTAGGAATATGTGTATTAGTTTGATGATAAGTTAAACAAAACACTTAAGTAAAAATCTAGTGTTTGTAGCCTCAACGGACAAGACCACTCTGGCTATCCGTTGATGGAGTAGCATTACTTAGAAATAAGTTTAGTATTGTAGCACATTTCAGTTTCTGTATTTAAGCTATAATTCTTAGATGTTGTGGGAAATTATAAGTCATGTTGACTACTAGTGGATATGCAAATAGGAGGGCTAATTGTAAATATTTCATGCCTTGTAATTTTGTATAAATGAAGTATTATCAACTGATAGATTAAAGGCTTTTAACGGATGAGAAACAAAGCTTCAACGGATGTCTCTAAAGCTTCAACGGATAACATCCATCAACGGATGAGTGCATCAACGGATAAAGCTTCAACTGCTAATGCATCAACGGATAAAGCCATCAACGGATGAAAGCTTCAATGAATGCTAAGTTCAATAGTAGTTGACAGTGACAATTCGTAAGCTGACAGAGGCACATGGGTTGACAGAGACAATTGGAATGTGGTAGCCTCTTGGAGGAATCAAGAAAATGCAGCATTTCCATTCTGGTGCAAACAAGAAAGTATTCAAAGATTCACAGATTATCCTAGATTGCATTGGATAGAGAAATGAAGAAGAAACATGTGAAGAATCTTTTAAATTGTATTTGTGCTTTTGTCTTCACTTGTAATCTTGGTGATATATAAACCAAGTTGCAGCTAGTAATTAGATAGTGAATTTTCCAGAGCTTTTTATAAAAACATAGAGAGAAAATCATCTAGTTTGTACTAGGACGCAGCTGTGATCAATTCTTTTGAATCACAGATTTTCTAAAATACACATCTCTGGTGGAACAACAAATCCACCAGAAAAGTTTTTAAGGCCTTTGTGTTCTTTACATTTATGTCTTGAATATATATCTGTCTGCTCCTGCTCAAAGCAATTCACACACAACTGTTCATCAAAACACTTAGCCTTTGAAACTGCTCAAAACTTGAAAAAGTTTTGAGATTTACATTCAACCCCCCTTCTGTAAATCTCATTGTTAGTTCCTTGGGAATAACAATGGCCTCTAGCCATCTCTCAGAGTCTGAACTGTTCATAGCATCTTGGTAGGTGAGAGGCTTGTCATTATCCGTAAGCATCACATCACCATCTTGAGTCAAAAGAAATTCATAATTTCTCATGGGCTCATGGTGAATCCTACTAGATCTACGAATAACCTGTGTTTCTTGGACGGAATTACTTTCAACATTTTGATGTACATCCTAATCTTATTCCAACTCTGGTTCAATGTTATCATGTGGTTCTCGATCTTCATCGAGATGTATTGTCCTCGCACTGATTTTCTTAGAAAGTAGTTCTGTTGAGCAAGATTGAAGCTATACGAATAACTCAACAATACTTGTTGGAATAACTCAACATAGAACAAGGACTTTGAAATAATCTATGTTCCACTAAGATCAGTACAGATTGGTTATTGGGTATATGCACAAAAGGTTCTGTTAGTTGCAGTGAAGAAGACGTCAACAGTGATCCGTATGAAGTTCATTAATATGTTCAGGCATCGGCGGAATAAGGGTGGAGTCATTCGAAGCAATTGTCAGAATAAGTGTGAAAACCCCAAGGATTCCTAGTGAAGTTGGTTATATTTGATAGAAGACTTAACATTGGTTTATACGGGTATAATACCAAGGCCTGAGAGCGGAACTAGTCGTCTGTGAACCAGACCCGTGCACTAGACGTCAGTGATCCGTGAAAGGGAAACGGAGTATTATATTTAAGGAATACTGTTAAGTGGATTTTGTACTCCAGGAGTCTGGAAATATTTTGAGGTACAAAATTCAGGAGATTAGAAGGCCTGCAGATACAGAGGAGTACAACCCGAGGATTTACATGATTTATTTTTTTAATCAATGACTGATTTTTTATTAAATGAATAAATGGAAATCAATTCATTTATTTAATTTTATATCACAATTGATTTTAAAATAAATAAAGTAAAAAATGATTTTTATTAAATGAATAAATGAAACTCAAAACATTTATTTATTTAATTTAATATCAACTTTTAACTTTGGAAAAATAAATTGAGGTTTGATTTTTAATTAAATAAATAAATGAAATCGAATATCATTTATTTGTTTAGTTAAATTAAAAATCAAATATTTTTTTTTAATTATCAGCCAGATTATTGTACTTGCATGCATGAGTTTACTCGGGATTAAAAACATAAAGGAAAACATAGTTTGCAAATCAAAAGATCAAAGTTTGGCAGCTTGAATTTCTTGTGATTTGTTTAGTGCCCTGTTAGGTCACACAACATTGTAGAAGGGGGTTGAATACATTGTTTATACAATCAAATCGATTTAACACAAGTATGTAACAAAGATCAAGTATATTTTATAAACTCGGTTACAATATGAACTGTTGTTCTCTCTCAGTGATGAACAAATATCACTAAGAGCTGCTAGGTTACAATGTATAATCTTCTCGATAATGATAACACATATAGTGTAAAACCTAAGTTTGTGTTTATATAGTACACAGTTACAAGATATATTCTAATTGATATGGAATATAATTATGTCTCCTAAAATATATCAATCAGATATCTTCTACAAGTCTTCCAGTCTTCTAACTCTTTTTATGCATATCTTCTTTTGTTTTAGTCTCGATCTTCTCCTGTAAATCAGCTTCATTCCTTAACTGAAAGTCTTCCCGCACTTAAGTTCTAATATGACCTTAAGTTATGATATTAAGTTCTGACTTTCGGTAAGTCCTGATTTTGGTAAGTCCTGATTTGTCCTGTTGTTAAGTTCTGAAAACTAAACACAAATCATATTAGACATGACATCTTAAATATATCTAACAATCTCCCCCAACTTGTAAATTATGCAAAATATACAAGTTAATAAATTTGATGATGTTAAAAATATTTTAAGTATAAATGCAATCAGAGTTTAACTAGATAACTAACTACAACTTACAATTATTGTAGCTTTTACCAATCTCACTGAGTCAATCTTAATCCAAAATGATTCTTGACAAAGCTTGATATCAGCTTTTCTTCTTTAATCCTCAGGACTTGAGCTATTGCAGTCTTGACTTGCTTCATCTCTTCATGATGACTTCCAATCTGGTAGATTGCAGTCCTTAAAGCAGAGATATGGTTTCTTTCTAAACCATCATTCAGTCTTATTACCCTTGGATGAGAAGAATCTTCATTGTAGCATATACATTTCTCTTCCAGTATCACCTCAAGCTTAGCAGAATCCTTCTTCATTGGAATTTCACTTCCATTATCTTCAACAATATTAGGAATGAATTTTGTAACCCTTGAACCAGAAATTCTAGTTTTATCTCTTATGGTCTTCAATATGAAATTTGACCATCTCTTGGTAATATCATAATTTACCTCTAAAAGGTAATGAAAGAATTGAAGTTCTTTCAGTGATTTGTTTAGCACATCTGATTCTGACATCTGATATGTCCTTCCATCTTCAAGAAATAAAATCAAATTTTCCTAGACATTGTGCTTGTCATGAGCATCCGGTACCACTTGAACAAAGATAACCTTATCGAGGTGTTTCTGTGTAACATCTTCAAGAGGTTTGTCAGTTAGAAAAAATGGATCTCTAGTAGCAACTTCAACTCATGTCTTGATCTTAGCTTCATCAGAACCTAGTCCAGCCCTGTCTCTTGGTTCTCTAGCATTTAACCCAATAGTCATGAAATCAGACAGTAATTGGCTTTTTTTGGATATGATGGTTTGACATTTTTCCACGGGAGTTTCTTTTTGTCAGCTACTTTCATTTTGTCTAAATCAACTTGAGCTATACCAGTGGTTGATGTCTTGATGAATTTGTCAGAACTTGTTGTTTCCGTTGTAGCTTGTAGTTCTTCACTCTGAATAACTTGAGCCTTGTCAGATGTTGTCTTTGATTCTTCAGAAATCTTCCTTCTTTTCAGAGTTTGAACAGATTCATCTTCAGCAAGAGTATCATCAGTAACTTGAACCATTTTGTACACTGGTTTCATCAGGATTTGAGAAATTTTCATCTCCAGTGGCTTGGTTGGTTCATCAACTTTTCCCTTCCCTTTGTCTTTGGGATCAATCTCAGTCTGTGATCTAGTTTTGGGCTTTGATGCCTCAGTATTTGACTTCTCCTTGATCACAATGCCTTTTACCTTAGGCTTTGGAGGTTTCTTTGCAACATAAGCTTTTGTCTTTAGATTTGTCTTTTCAGCTTTAAATCTAGCTTCTTCCTCCTTGAGATTTTCTAAATCCATTCCAGGATTATGCTTCAGAAATAATCTTCTAGCAATTTCCTCATCAAGTGTCTGAATCTTGGGATCCTTGTAGTAGACTGTAGTCTGCTTCCCCTTTAGCTTCAGAGTTTGCATAAAATTTTGAGAGTCTTGACTTCCACCTTGTATCAGAACATCAGGCTTTGTCAACAGACTTTGCTCATCAGAACTTGATATCAGATTTTGATTATCAGCACTTGCTATCAGATTTTGAGTTTGAGCAGCTTATAAAACTTGTCCTCTTTTGAGTAGAAGATTTGCTTGCATCAGTATTTAGTTTCCTTGAAGAAAAATTGTTGCTCTGCCCTTGACCTTGACCTCTACCCTTGCTAGGGTTTCCCTGGTCATCAACTTCATCATCTTTCTTCTTCAGTACTTGATCATTAGAGCATTTGGACTTAGCTATCTTTTCCCCCTTTTTGGCATCATCAGGTAATAAGAGAGAGAGAGAGAGAGAGAGAGAGAGAGAGAGAGAGAGAAGAAGTTCAACTGAAGATTGGATTTCATCCAATTGAGATTTTTGAGAAGCTTGATTTTGTAGGACCTCAGTAATTTGGGTCTGTTGCTTCTCCTAAACTTTCTCAATTGCTTCAACCTTTTCAGAAATAGGTCTGATAAACCTCTTTTTATGAAGCTTGATCTCCATATCTATCTTTTCAGCTTTTTCAAGAAGCTTGTCAACCTTTTCTTGAGTAGCAGAGTGTAGACCTTGAATATTTTTGGTAGACAGGGCTGTGACTTTGAGTTGTGTCTTGAAATCAGAATTTGTGAGCAACTCATCAGCTTTTATAATATGGTCTTTCAGTACTTTTGGAGCTTGGAATGAAATCAGTTTCATTCCACGTCTTGGTCCACTCCACACCTCTGTGAGTATCTTCCCAAGGAATAGGAGGAGCTTGCTCAACAAACTTCTCAATAAGTGTCTCATTTCCTAGAATGAGAGCTGGAGTATCAACAAAAACACTGTCCCCAGTACTGGAAGAAGACTTATCATTCTCTGATAAGACAAGTGTATGTGAGGCAATGGGAGATTCTGGAACTACCTCATCTAAATTCTGATATTCAGGTTCCTGATCAAGAATTGGTGTGGATGGCATCTCAGCATTTATCTGTTGGGTTGACCCTTCAGCTTCTGTTTCTTTCTGAAAAACCACAATTTCAGCTTCAACAATCACAGGTTTTGATGCATGAACCTGTGCTTCCTCTTCACTATCAGATTCATCCCTGAGAATCATTTTCCTTCTCTTTTGTGGAGGTTGAGGGACAGACTTTGCCCTAAAAGGTTTGGATCTTGATGCTTTAGCATATGGTTGTTGTTGTGAAGATTGAGCTGATGGTTGGAAGTAAGTTCTGATGGTAGGTTGAGTTGGTTGAGGTTGAGAGGAGGTTGATTGTGTAGTTTTTGGAGGTACTGATGGAGGTTGAGTTGGTTGGACATCAGGATATAAGGTAGCATAGGTGGCTGGATCAGAATTTACCAAGACTTGTTTGACAGATGTAGGAATTTAGAGGGTTCTCAAAACAGTCTTCTTATTATCAGTAGATAATAAGTCAGTAAAGGCTCTATTAGCAAGTTTAAATGGTTCAATTAACTCACTTTCTAGTTGGGGTGCATCAGAGCAACAAAAACTATAAATAAGCTGACAGAATCTAGCAAAGTAAACTGTATTTCTATCTTCTGTCATCCTATCCCCAATAAATCCTAAAATAGCATTTGCATAATCAAAATGAGTTTGATTAATGAGAGCATACCCGATTTGTTGACTGAGAATTGGGATTGCATCAAAATTAGAATATTTGTTGGCAAAGGCCTTTGTGATGCAGTCAAAGAAGAAACTCCATTCCCTCATAATGTGAGGTCTCTTCAATTGACCCAATTTTGCCAAAGTCTTTTCATAGCCCAAACTAGTCATCTGCTGAAGGGATGGCTCCTCAACTGTTGAACTTTAGACACAGTTTTCTGGAAAATGTAAAGCCTGCCGAACTGTAGCCAAAGTCACTACATGCTCAGTCTCCCCTGTTGAAAAGATAATACTTGGGACCCATGAGCACCACCATCATCATACATGCCATTTCTCCAAAACTCTAGCACTTGAGTCTTAGAGATTGCTTCTGGTTGGGTCAAAGCATACCCAATCTCAGAGTTAGCAATGAAGTCCTGAATGAAGTGAAGTTCTGAATGAGCTTCACCCTTGCTAAGCATAGCCAAGTAGTTGTTGGGAACAAACTTAGCTCCATTGAAAACAATGTCTTTTGGTGCCATTTCTGTGAAAAATCAAATGAGAAAAAGAGTGTTTGCAAGGTGTTTGATAAAATTCCTGTATGAAAAATAGCTTCAGAGAATATTAGTGGGTGAGAGAAAATAAGAAAGATGAGAGAATAAGAAAAGTAGGTAAAAGATTAGAAAATCTTTTAACTCTCTTATCTATACAGCCCATGTGATAACAACTATATTTTTGAAACATGGCAGACAATTTACACGTGACAACATGTGAACAGTCAGTAAAAAGTTAAAGCAGGAGTTAGTGGGCACGAGCACTAAGCAGTAATTAATGTGCACATGCAGTTTTTCAAGACAAACACGTTTCCCACTTAACCAAATGATTATGACTGTTTTTATCTCACCTAATTATATTCTGATAAAATATGACCGTTTCAGTATTTACCACAAATAAGTCAAGTAAATAAATAATGCCACGTAAGCATCAAAGTGTCCATCAGGATTTGCATCAGAACTTGACTAACATCAGAATTTAACGATCATCAGAACATGGCTTCTGTACTCAATAAGTGAATGTTTGTTACTGTGATTCTTCATACAAATACTGACTTGTTTCTTCAGAGTTTAATCATCAGAACTTCCATCAGAACTTGTCCTCAGACTTTATGCAAATGACATTTAACTGTTTATCTAAAACAACTTAATCACCACAATAATTTTCATCATTCATATGGAGTGATAGTGTGTGCATTAACAATATATCTAGATAAAGATTAAAGTCTGATAAACTTCAATACATCTTAGAAATAAGGCATAACTAAGAAAAGTGCTTAAAATATGTCACTAATAAGGAAGTCTACTATAGAATAAATTTATGCAAAAATCCACCTCAACTGTTTGTGCTCATTTTATGCATCTTTTAAAATTCCTTTTTACAGTGGCTTCTCGGTGTAAGTGAGTCACAACTGCTATCAGAATTTATGTTATTATCAGAGTATTTCTCCGGTAATCAGAGAATGTGAAAAGTCACCAAGAAAAATTTATTTGCTTTTCTAATGCATATTACTTAATACCAGCAATGCACTTGGGTCTTCCCTTCCACATATTTACTCTAGATCTCAAAGGAGTACTTAACTTCAATTTTCTTTTCTTTTCTTTTCTTCGGATAAGTGAGGCTTATCAAGCATGTGGTTCATCCTTAAGATTTACTGACATCAGAATTTTACAGATAAGAAACAAGAATCTAGTTTGTGACTTAGTAATAAGATACACAAAGTAAATTTGACTAAGCTCAAAATCAGAATTTGCTTGTGTTAATGAGTTTCCACATAAACAACTAATTCAAACATGGGATTTCTAGTATGTTAAAGACTACTAGGTCAGCATCTAGCACAATTATCCTCATTGGATTGAATAGTCACAGAACATTCAAAACACAATCAGAGTATATAGATCCACATCAGAGAACAATCAGTATTTAATGTATTACAATTTAAGCACAGATTACATGAAGATAAGACAATCTGGAAACACTGATCATAAAGTCTGATGCATGTGAACAAAAACTAAGCAGATTTAGAGAAAGAACCTGAAACCATTCCAAGTTCATTTACCAGTCTTGTAAAAGTAGTTTCACATAGTAGTTTTGTGAAGATATCTGTTAGTTGTTGATCTGTTGAAACAAAATGCAATTCCACTATACCTTCCATCACATGTTCCCTTATGAAATGGTACCTAATGCTGATGTGCTTTGTCATTGAGTGTTCAACTGGATTACCTGTCGTAACAATAGCACTTTGATTATCACGGTAAATGGGTATTTAGAAAATTCTAACCCATAGTCCAGTAACTGATTCTTCATCCAAAGAATCTGTGCACAACAGCTTCCGGCAGCAATATATTATGCTTCTGCAGTTGATGTGGAAATTGATTTCTGTTTCTTGCTAAACCAAGAAACCAATCTGCCTCCAAGAAATTGGCAGCTTCCACTAGTGTTTTTCCTGTCTATTTTGCATCCTGCAAAATCTGCATCTGAGTAACCTATTAGCTTAAAATCTGATTCTCTAGGATACCATAATCCTAGATCAGCTGTACCCTTGAGGTACTTGAAAATTCTTTTCACAGCTATTAGATGAGATTCTCTTGGATCATCCTGAAATCTTGCACAGAGACAGGTAGCATATATGATATCAGGTCTACTTGTAGTTAAATAGAGTAAAGAGACAATCATACCTCTGTAGTTAGTAATATCTACTGATGAACCATTATCTTTATCTAACTTGGTTGCAGTGGCCATGAGAGTGGATGCAGTTGAACAGTCTTGCATTCCAAATTTCTCCAGTAAATTTCTGGTGTACTTGGATTGATTGATAAAAGTACCTTCTTCATTTTGCTTGACTTAAAGTCCCAGAAAATAGCTAAATTCTCCCATCATACTCATTTAATATCTTGACTGAATTAGCTTTGCAAACCTTTCACATAGTTTGGCATTTGTAGAACCAAATATGATATCATCAACATATATATGTACCAAAAGTAAGTCATTTCCATGGTTGAGGTAGAACAGTGTTTTATCAATTGAACCTCTGTGAAATCCACTTTCCAGAAGGAATTGAGCTAAAGTCTCATACCATGCTCTTGGAGCTTGCTTAAGGCAATAAAGTGCTTTATCAAGCCTGTAGACATGATTTGGAAATTTTGAATCTACAAAGCCTGGAGGTTGTTCAACATATACCTATTCTTCCAATTCTCAATTGAGAAAAGCACTTTTCACATCCATTTGAAAGAGTTTAAACTTTTTGTGAGCAGCATAAGCCAAAAAGATTCTTATGGTTTCCAATCTAGCAACTGGTGCAAATGTTTCATCATAATCAATACCCTCCTGTTGAGAGTAGCCTTTAGCAACTAGCCTTGCTTTATTTTTGTAATTATGCCATCACTGTCAGTTTTTTTTTCTGAACACCCATTTTGTGCCAACAATTGATCTGTTTATTGGTCTTGGCACTAGGGTCCAGACTTTATTTCTTTCAAATCCATTCAACTCTTCCTGCATTGCTTGCACCCAATCAGCATCTTGAAGAGCTTCTACCACTTTCTTTGGTTCAGTCTGATATAGAAAAAAATGATAGAGACATTCATTTGATGTTGTTGTTCTAGTTCTGACACCTGCTTCAGGATCTCCAATTATTAAGTCAGGTGTATGTGCTTTAGTCCACTTCCTTGCAGATGGAAGTTGTTCTCTAGAACTGGATCCTCCCCCATGATCCATGTTGTCTCCATCAGCATTTTCCGATGCTCCCCCTATAGTTATGCTCTCTGAGACTTCAGAATTTGAGTTGGATCCTTCAGGATTTGAAGTATCAGAGTTTCCAGAATTATCAGAATTTGGCTCATCAGAACTTGATGAATCATAACTTGAAGAGCCAGTGATAGGTTATGATGCTTCTTGAGAGTCTTGAGTTGTGGTAGGATCTTCAGCTTGCTCCCCCTGGACAGGTGCATTTTCCCTTGGAGTAGCTACCACAGTTTCAATGACATTAGAACTTAACCCGTCAGAACTTACAGGATCAGGATTTAGGTCATCAGAATTTATAGAATCAGAATTTAAATCTTCATTTTCAAATCTCAGCTGATCATGATCATTGAAATCTTCAAGTCCAGTAATCTTCTTATCATCAAAAGATATATTGATAGATTCCATGACAACCCTTGTTCTTAAATTGTAGACTCTGAAGGCTTTTGTGGAAAGTGGATATCCAACAAAAATTCCTTCATCAGCTTTTAAATCAAATTTCGACAGCTGTTCAGGATGAGTCTTAAGAACAAAACACTTGCAACTAAATACATGAAAGTATTTCAGATTTGGCTTCTTTTTCTTCACCATCTCATATGGTGTTTTTCCATGCTTGTTTATGAGTGTAGCATTCTGTGTAAAATAAGCAGTCTGCACAGCTTCAGCCCAAAAGTAAGTTAGTAGCTTTGCTTCATCAAGTATAGTTCGTGCAGCTTCAATGAGAGTCCTGTTCTTTCTTTCTACAACTCCATTTTGCTGTGGAGTTCCAGGTGCAGAAAATTCCTGCTTAATTCCATGGTCTTTGCAGAACTCTTCCATTATTAAATTCTTGAACTCAGTGCCATTATCACTTCTTATAATTTTGACAGAATCTTTGACCAATTTTTCCAGCTGTCTGACATGATCAGTTAGAGTAGATGCAGTTTCATTCTTCTTGTGCAAGAAATACACCCAAGTGTACCTTGTGAACTCATCCACTATAACCATAGCATATTTCTTCTTTGCAATAGACATGATATTGACTGGACCAAATAGATCAACATGCAGTAGGTGATAAGGCTCAAGAATTGAAGATTCAGTTTTGCTCTTGAATGAAGATTTCCTTTATTTTGCCTTTTGACATAAATCACAAAGGCCATCAGGAGCAAATACTGATTTTGGCAGTCCTCTCATAAGATCTTTCTTTACTGGCTCATTTATGTTGTAGAAATTTAAATGAAAGAGTCTTTTGTGCCAATTCCAGCTTTCTTCAATTGATGCTCTACTCAACAGACAGATTGCAGAACCATAAGAACTTATTGAAAGTCTGGCTTCATAAATGTTACCATGCCTGTAACCTTTCAGAACCACTTTGCCTTTAGAATTGCTTACAACTTCACAGTGTTCTTCAAAGAAATCCACATGATAACATCTGTCACAGATTTGACTCGTACTTAGAAGATCGTGTTTAAGTTTTGAGAGAAGAGCTACTATTTCAATGATGACGTTCCCAAGATTGATATTGCTATATCCTAGAGTTTTTCCCATGTTGCCATCTGCATAAGAAACTCCTGGGCCAGCTTTCTCCACAAAGTCTAATAACAGGGCTTTATTTCCAGTCATATGTTCTGAACATCCACTATCTAGCAAAAGGATATTTTTCCTATTTCCCTGCAATCACAAAGACCACTATTGGTTAGTTTTAAGGACCCATACTTGCTTGGATCCTTTGGCCTTTTTAAGTTTATTAGCATTTGAGCGGATTTAATTTCAGAGTTTATGCTAACATGCTGTTTATCAGAATTTATATCAGACTTTGCATCAGACTTTACACTAGAAGGAATAATACTGACTTTCTTCAAAGAAGGTTTTATTTGATAATAATCATAGTACAAACTATGATATTCCTTACAAATATAAATGGAATGCCATAAACTACCACAATGAAAACAAGGATTTTGTGGTTTAAACCTAACAGACTGACTCTTAACTCCTGATTTAAGAGGTAAAGAGTTTATATCTTTATTTTTCCTGCAAAAAAAAAGCAAGATGGTTAGAGTTTCTACAGTTATAACATTTCTTTCTAGGAGCATTAGGAACAGGCATATAATTATTGCTTTTATTTACACCTTCCTTTCCATTCCTATTTTTTCTAGCTTCCTTTACCTTGTTCACATTTCTAATCTCTTTCAGCTTATACTTAAGCTGCTTCTTTGTCATTAATCCTATGTTTACTTAGCTGGTTTATCCTGTTTCAATTTGTCAGAAGTTGACTTTTCTTTGACTTCTGTCCTAGACTCTTTCATCTTTTCAGAATCAGACTTTACAGTTTTTGCTACAAACTTAACAGGATTTACATTTGGCTTAGCAGTCTGTTTAACAACAATTGGCCTAATTTGTTCAGTTCCTTTCTCACTTTTATCATCTCCATAACCAAAGCCCTCTTTCCAGTTTCCACTACTTAGTAAATTCTGAGTTGTTCTGCCAGAGTTAGTCCAAGTTCTGATAATCTCTTTTTCCTTTTCTAAGTCATCATTTAGAGATTCATTCAATTTTAACACTTCATCTCTAACATACAAAGCATCATCTCTTTCTTTCTTAGTTTGATGAAGAAAAACTCCTTTTCTATATAGTCATTCCTATTTTTAAAAGCAAGATTTTCAAATGTTAATCTTTCACATGTTAAAGTCTGATCTCTATAACTAATGAACATGGTTTTAAGATATAATCTCAACTCAGTAATATCATCAGTATGAAAAGCATAAGTTGTTTGAGGTACTTTTAATTCAGCAGTTTCAGGACTGCTATCAGCATTTTCCATCAAGGCATAGTTCACCTCATGTTCAGAATCTGAAGTATTTGTCCAGCTTTTCTTCTTTGTGACAAGTGTCTTGCCTTTATCAATTTTTTTTTCTTGCAGTCAGGAGATATGTGGCCTCTTTCACTACAATTGTAGCATTTGACATTTGAGTTGTCTCCTCTGTTAGACTTTCCTCCTTTGCCTTCAGACTTTCTGAACCCTTTCTTAGCAGAACTTCCACCTTTCCTGGAAAACTTCTTTCCCTTTCTGAATTTCCTGTAGGCTATTTTTGTGATACCTTTCACCATAAGAGCACACAGTTGCATCATCTCTTCATCAGCATCCATTTCAGGTAAACTTTCAGTTTCTGAACCATCATCATCAGAATATAATGACTCTGAATCAAACTTTATGATGAGATCCTTTGCTTTGCCCCTCTTTGAGGCAACCACTTTAGGAGATTCCTCCTCAGCTTTAAGAGCAACTGTCCTTGACTTTCTTCCATGCCTCTTGCTCCTTTGATCCATCTCAAGTTCATAAGTCTTGAGCATACCATAAATTTTATCAAGAGTAGTTTCAGTAAGGTCATAGTTGTCTCTTATGGTAGTAGACTTCAAATCCCAATTTTCAGAAAGAGCTAAAAGAAATTTTAGATTTGAATCTTCAAGATCACATTCCTTGTCCACAGTGACAGATCATTCAACAGTTTGACAAACCTGACATATAAATCAGTTAATGACTCATCAGCTTTTGAGTCAAAGTGCTCATACTCTTGAGTGAGTATAATCCTCTTGTTTTTCTTGATTGCATCAGTTTTCTGGCATCTTGTCTCCAAAGAATCCCATATTTCCTTTGCAGTCTTGTAATGAATTACCCTGTTTGACATGACATTATCAATGACACTATGCAGCAAATGCCTTACCCTTGCATCCTTAGCAATAGATGAGATGTCTTCAGCTGTGTAATCACCTTTCTCCTTTGGTATGGACTTTTCTAGTTGATCTGCAACTGCAACAAAGAGTTTGGTAGGCTTATATGGTCCTTCATTAATCCTATCAAGGTATTCTGGATCTGTAGCTTCCGGAAACATAGCCATCTTGACTTTCCATATGGGATACTCAGAAGTTCTCGGTATGAGAACTCTAATAGTCTCATATCGACTGTGGGTTTGAGTGTTTTGAGTTTCTTAAGTTTTTGTGGGCTTGGTTGGAGTTTGTGCTTCTTCAGACATGATTGTTTGGATCTTTACTATATGTGTGTTAACAGAAAAGCTCTGATACCAATTGTTGGGTCACACAACACTGTAGAAGGGGGTGGAATATAGTGTTTATACAATCAAATCAATTTAACACAAGTATGTAACAAAGATCAAGTATATTTAATAAACTCTATTACAATATGAACTGTTGTTCTCTCTTAGTGATGAACAAATATCACTAAGAGCTGCTAGGTTACAATGTATAATCTTCTTGATAATGATAACACATATAGTGTAAAACCTATGTCTGTGTATATATAGTACACAGTTACAAGATATATTCTAATTGATATGGAATATAATTTTGTCTCCTAAAATATATCAATCATATATCTTCTACAAGTCTTCCAGTCTTCTAACTCTTTCCATGCATATCTTCTTTTGTTTTAGTCTCGATCTTCTCCTGTAAATCAGCTTCATTCCTTAACTGAAAGTCTTCCCGCACTTAAGTTCTGATATGACCTTAAGTTCTGATATTAAGTTTTGACTTCCAGTAAGTCCTGATTTCAGTAAGTCCTGATTTGTCCTGTTGTTAAGTTCTGAAAATTAAACACAAATCATATTAGACATGACATCTCAAATATATCCAACATGCCCGCGTACAGCTTCTCTGCAACTTGCATGCATTTGTTCACCGTGTACCTGTAAAATGCAAAGAATAACAAAAGTGAGTCAAAGTGCATGTACCTGTCGCCACAGACGAAAATGTGTATCAATTGTAAAAGGAGGCTGCCTTTTTTCTTTTGCGCGCGTGAACACCACGTCTAGCGACCGCCATGTGTTTATTTCCTGGCGTGTGACTCACAATTACTTCCCTGGCGCCTGATTTATCCCACGAGAATACAGCTATCCTCACCTGTACAAAGAGAGAAAAACAATATAACTGATGTGTGTCTTTCTATCGCCATAGGCGAATTGTTAAGTCAAAGGCGGCGTTTTATTCTTTGTATTGCGACTCGTTCTCTCTTTCCCGCCTATTGTCACCACACAGACACACTTGATCGCCACAGAATTAATCATACAAGCTGTACCATTTAAAACAAATGGACAAGAGGCAGCCACGTAGTCTCTTTTATCTCTCCTACAATTCTACCACTACAAAACCAATTTTCAGCAGATTGAAAAAGAACACTTCTCAGCAAAATACCATTAAAGCTCTGCAGAATTTTTCTTGTAGAGTGGGTTGATTTCATTTATTGAAATTAAGGAGAGAAGTGCTGCCCAATTTATTTCACACCATTAAAGCCTTACAAATTTGTAACACTCCCTTACAAGTATTTGCCTTGGTGCGTAACACAAGGGTCACCACCTCAAAATAAATGTAATACCTACACAACTTATCTTAGACAATAACTCCCCGCTATTTATTCAAAGTTGTTGTAGAGCCTTTGTGTGGACTTGGCTTCCTTTGCTTTTGTCGGTCTTGGATCTTAGTGATCCGGTCTTGGGTCTTTCCTCTTCTTCACGATGCGAAGACTACTAACTTTCCGTTAGTACGTCTAGGACTTGGGTCTTAGAACGAGAATCACCTCACGTCACTTCACCTCACTACAAAACTAATAAGACAACCCAAGAAACAAAACAAGTAGAGAAAGATTTGTGTTGAACTAGTATGTTACGGTAGTAGACCACAAGATAGTATAATATTCAAATAAGAATATTGAAACTAAATAAGAATACTTGACTTAAGATAATCAATAGTAGTCCAAGTATTTTTATAATTACTCCTTTATAGATTAAATAAATTTGTGGAGTAATATGAGAAGTCTTTTATATAAAGCACTTATAGCTTATGACTTCTTTAGTATTATTCTTATTTCGATTAAGTATTTATAGATCGAAGAATAATTTAGTTACAATCTGAGAATTGTAACTTATCCTTTAAGCTCATAGGCTTAAGGATTTTAGTATACTTATCTTTTGACAATTATGTAGTCAAAGTATACTTTTAACTTCAAGCACTTGTATCAGATTTATGAGTCTTAGCCAAGATCCAAATAAGAGAAGTGCAAGTAATTGGCGTAAGATCGTGCTTTTGAAGTTTAGACGAATAATTACGAGTAGTTTATATATATCGAATAAGAACCCCACGAAACACTAAAGATGTTAGAAGGGGCTTATACGATATGTATCGTAATTATTTATATACACGATATGTGTTAGCCAAGATCCAATTAAAGAGCGTGAAATTAATTGGCTAACTCATGGATTTAATTCGTCTTTAAATAACGGATGATTACAAAGTGTTTATAGATCGAGTTATAATCCCCCGGAACACTAAAGATGTTAGAAGGGATTAAACTATGCTTCGCAATATTTTATGTGCACGGTATTTTTTAGCCAAGATCTAATTAAATAACGTGAAAGTGATTGGCTAACTCGTGAACTTAATCCGTTTTGATATTTGACAAATTACGAAGTGTTCATAGATCGAGTTGTAATCCCCAAGAACACTAAAGATGTTAGAAGGGATTAAACTTATGCTTCGCAATTATTTTATGTGCACGAATATTTATTAGCCAAGATCCAATTAAAGTGCGTGAAAATAATTGGCTAAATCGTGAATTTGTGTCAAATAAAATCTCACCCTTGGAGATTAAGTACTTATCTTTATATATCTTCTTGTTGAAATGATTTTTACGAAGATCAGGTACTTATTCGAATTTCGAGTTCGAATCTTAGTTCTCTTTTCGCTTGAGAACTTTCTTTATAAGAGATCTTGTATTAGAGCTTAAGATGAAGCAGAGAAGTTAAGTACAAAACTCAAATAAAAAGAACTCAAATAAGAAGCTAAAAGTTACAACTTTTGAGAAACAGTCGGAAAAGTTCGCCGGAAAAATTCGCCGGAGGTTCGGCCGGATTTTGGCACTTTGGACAAACTTGGGCAGCCCTTAGGGAGGCCGGGAAGTGGTAGTGGATGAGCTCACTTGGTGAGATGAAGTTAGGTTGGGTGAAGTTAAGCTTGGATTTCAAAAACCTTGTATATATGTAAGTATATAGAAGAGAGGGAAGGTTTTTGAGAAGAAGTGTGTGTATAGAATTTGAAAGAGATGAAGAGATGAACTTCTTGAAAAAATCCCAGAAACTTTGTGGTTCTTTAGCTTGAAGAAAATGGGTTGGGGTGGTGATTTATTTATAGGAGAAGTTGGGTGGATTGAATGGTCAAGATTTGAGAAAAATGGATGGTTGATGATGTATGTCACTTGGATTGATGACATGGAAAGCAAAGTGTGTTTCTTTTCAACTTGCCATATGAGACAAACAACTTTATGGGTTCAAAAACTCAGCTGATATATTTGAATAAATATATATTTTTATTTTCTTTTAATCATTGTTTAATCACTTAATTAAGGATTAAATACCATTAATTATGACCACCTTAAAAACTCCTAAATTAATACCATAAAAAATATTATAATTACTTAAATTATATAAAATAATGTCCTGCAAGCTTTGGTCAACTTTGGTCAATGGTAGCTGGGTCAAACGTGGTCAACTGTGGGACCAACTACCTCGATTTTTGTGCCCGAAAAAAATTCTCTGAATGTTACGAATTTTTTATCATATTTAGAAATACCATTTAAATGATTCATACCAAATTTCAAGTCATTCTAGCATGTAGAAGTATTTTATTTAAAATAAAACTGTTCTGTCAGCCTTTTCTTCCGAGTAAAAATATCACAGGTCTTGAAAATGAAGGAGATTGATCTTTTGACCAAACTTTTGACTGGAATAAATACTTAAAATATATTTCCTAATATATAAAATATATTTGGATGTTAGGAAATATTTATGAGTATTTTTGAATAATTTTCTCCGAAAAATGTTGATTTTACGAAACGGGAGAAAATTGCTGTAGGTGTACATGAAATGAGTTATACACCTGGATATTAATTTTCCAACTATGAATATTAATACTCTTTGAATAAAAACTCTTTTGATATATGTAGAGATATATTTTGGAGCGAAGAGTAAAATATTTTTGATATAGCACGAGACCTCTAAAGAATATTTCTGATACATTCCTTATTCGAGCTTGTTGCCATATTCCTATTGCAACACAGATCTCAGAAATGTCATATCTTGATATTTCTTCTTTGATCATATTGCCTTAGAGATATATTCCATAATAGATATAATTTTGATATTTTGAAAAATTGGAATATCTCTTATATATATATGTGTTTGATATAAATATGTTTTGAAAGAAATAATTTTGCTAGTTTGACTTTTTGACTTTGATTTGGATCAAAGTAAATTTATGTCCTAATGGAGAGGATTTATGTGTAATTAAATTTATGTTTAATCGTACAAATACCAAAATGAAATAACATATCCAAGATATCCTTTCAGTCTTATCTAATAGGCTGAAGAAAATTTTACCAATTATTATTTCGGAGGAGCAATCCGCCTTTGTGCCAGAGAGGAATATTACAGAAAATGTTCTAGTAGTTTTTGAGTTACTGCATTTTATGAAGCGCAAAAATGGAGGTCAAGAAGGGGAGGTAGCTCTTAAACTTGATATTTCTAAGGCCTATGACAGAGTGAGTTGGGATTATTTGCGAAGCAGAATGCGATTGATGGGTTTTTCTGAAAGATGGATGAAATGGGTAATGTTGTGTGTAATGACAGTTTCTTACTCAATATCGTTTCAAGGTACTATGGTCGGCCTAATCCTTCCAAGAAAGGGGCTCCGACAAGGCGACCCGCTATCTCCGTACCTATTTTTGCTTTGTGTAGAAGGTTTATCTTTGGCTTTAAAATCAGCTACAGTTAATGGAAGTATTTCAGGATGTTGCATTAGAAATTCGGCTCCTTCAGTGACCCATCAGTTGTTTGCGGATGATAGTTTCTTATTCTTTAAAGCTACATCTTCAGAGTCGCATGTAATTAAAGAGGTGCTGAATTCATACGAAGCTAAAGCTTTCTCCGATCAAGCAATTAACTATCAAAAATCTGCAGTGTTTTTCAGCGCCAATGTTCGGAGGGACAAACAAACAGAGATTAAGCAGGTACTGGGGATCTTTAATGATATAGGTGAAGTAAGTACCTTGGTTTTCCTTCTTTAATTGGTAGATAAAAAAGATGGTATTTAAGTACCTGAAGGATATAGTTTTTCAGATAATACAAGGTTGGAGTGCTAAGTTACTCTCTAGAGCAGGGAAAGCTGTCATGATAAGGAATGTCGCTTAAATGATACCATCTTATACTATGTCCTGTTTTCTCATTCCTAAAACATTGTGCCAAGAGATTGAAATAATTATGAACGCTTTTTGGTGGAAATCTGGTTCTTCTACGAGTAATCTGATTCGATGGTTAGCATGGGAGAAGATGAGCATGTCAAAGACAAAAGGGGGGTTAGGGTTCAGAGATTTACATGGTTTAACTTGGCTCTTCTGGGCAAATAATGCTGGAGTTTAATTACCAAGCCAAATGCGTTAGTATCTAGAGTGCTTAAAGCTATATATTAATTGGACTGTCACTTGATTCAAGCTTGTAGAACAGGAGGATCTAGCTATACGTGGTCAGGTATTTGGGAAGCAAAGGAAGTTTTTAAAACAGGGCTGAGATGGGTACTTGGCGATGGTCAGGCAATACGTATTAAGTCTGACAGATGGTTGCAGAATAAGATAGACTTCTGCGTTGATCAAAGAAGTACTACTGTAGGGCTGAACACGAAAGTCTGTGAGTTTTTTAGTGAAGATAAGAAGAGCTGGGATGAAATGAAAGCAAGATTGTGCTTTAACCAAGTTGATGCAGATGCTATATTGACTACTCGTATTTCTCATAGTGGTACAAAAGACAGGGTTGCCTGGTGTCATTCAAGTAATGGTAAGTACACGGTGAAAACGTGTTATCAACTGTGGCATAAAAATCATATTGGTGATTTAGGGTTGTAGCAGTCTAAAGGATGGAGTAATATTTGGAATATGGATGTCCCCCATAAAAATCAAAATATTCCTGCGGAGGTTTTATCGTAATAATGTTCCGGTTAGAAATTTACTCAGGCATAGAGGAGTGCAGGTGCCGATTGGATGCAATATGTGTGTGGGGGACATAGAAAATTTGGCACACTTATTCTTCGACTGTAGATTTGCTCAAGAATGTTGGAAAATAGTGGGTCTTGAGTACGACATGAGAGAGGTGGAATATGTAGAAGATTGACTACTAAACAAGCTGAGTAATGACACGGCTGAGAACTTGGGGAGAATAGCTGCAGTTTTTTGGGGTGCGTGGTTTGCCATGAACAAACACATTTTTGAGAACAGATATATGTCTCCAGAAGTAACTATGAACTGGATCATGACCTAAATTAGGGAGTGACGTGATGCAAATAAAAAACGCAATTGTATTCTGCAACATCACGAACAAAGATGGGTTAAACCAGAAATGGGTTCTCAAAAGATGAATGTTGATGCAGCTGTCAAAGAAGGTCATAACTCATTTTCAGTGAGACTGGTTCTTAGGGATGACAAGGGGCAATATATTGCAGGAAAAACGAGACATTTTTCAGGGTCCGTTCAAGTAGTAGAAACAAAAACAATTGCCATCCTTGAAGGTTTGTTATGGCTTGAAGATCTTCCAACTGGTCTTATTATTATCGAAAACGATTCTCTCCTCAGTGTTAATGCAATCAATTAAAACTGTTTGGACTTTCTGGAGTTTGGACACTTGGTGCAACATTGTAAAAATATAATTAATAGTAGAGAAGGAGTTTCGTTAGTTTTTGCTAGGAAGCATGCAAACAAGGTAACCAATCTTTTGGCTAAATATCCTTGTGAGCTTAATAGCTTCGTTATTAATTTGTCTCCCCCATCTTGTTTGTTGGAGACTCTTTTGTCAGATGCTTTGATGATTTAATGGAAATCGCTTTGTTAAAAAAATAGAGTTGTAATCGTTTGGTTAAGACGTGTATGTGATTGGAGTCAAGAATCGGATTAAGATGGTATAAATTTGATATATCATATCTGATATCATGTGTTTGGTTAAGTGTGAACATTTTAAATTTAAAATATTTTAAGTCAATAATTTTAATCAAATTTAATACATTATTTTATTATTATTTTATTATTATTTTAATATATTTTTGGTTCATATTTTTTTTGGTATTAAACAATAACATTTAAATACATAAATAGAAATTAAAAAAGCAGTTATAAAATTGATTTTCATATCGCTCTCTCATATTCACCTCCCCCTCGAATATGAAAAACCCATACCTTGGGAGTTCGAGGAATGGGTATCAATTTTTTTTTCTAAACCAAACACCAATATAGGTTGAAATGATTGAAACTCATACTTGATTCTAGAATTAGAATTTGGCGAACTAAACAATCCCTAACTAGTAACGGAATTAATAAATGAAAGGTTGATGAATAATATGGGAATGTAATAATTGAAAGGTAGCTTGATGAATTGAGCATGATTATTTTATTTTCTAAAAGTAGGATGACAATTATTTTCTAAAAGTAGGATGACGAAAACATAATTGGATCAATAAGTTAAATTATATATTTTTTATTATTTGCTGCTTACACCACTAAAAAGACTCCAACTTTTGAACAAGAATAACAAAAAATAATTGGGGTGAGAGAGGCTCGAACTCTCGACCTCAGGATTTCTCTAATGCTATGAGACCTACGCGCTAACCAACTGCGCCACCACCCCATTTGAAATAGTTTTATATTTTTACAGATAAATATCGATTCTTCGGTATAACTGGTCAGATTAATAAATTATCAACAGTATTTAAATTTTTTTTTAACTTCTCTTAAATTTTATACTCGAACCTTACCAGTATCTTAAAGGAGAGAAAAAGTAAATCATAATTAGTACACAAATTATATATTAGTAAAACACAAGCTAAAATAGATGTATACATATATATTTATACACATATAATCAATTATAGTGCAAGGAAATACCCTGTTTTAGAAAATTCCTCCAAATTTACAAAAACCAAAATGAAATTCGAATTGCTGAAGAAAGGCAAAGTACCGTAGAGTAAATCCAACAATTTCTAATATATGTCTTATAAATATAATAAAAAGATAATGTCATTGTTTAGGATATTATTTCAGTATATAAACTCCTTCATATCTTATATTTTTGCCTAATTATTAACATGATAATATATTTGAATCACAATTAATGTTTTGGTCATTTAGGATATTATTTTAATATATAAAATTCCACATCTCTTAGATTTGTGCCTTATTATTAAAATAATAGTTTATTTAAATTACAATTAGATGGAAAAAGATGCAACGGAATGATGGGTAAATAGAAGGAATATTAATTTTTATTAATACAAGTGAAACATGTAATGCATAATGGTGCCTTACAAATAAGGCATGCCCGTACATGTGCCGGTATTTTTACCAAGGTGCTAAACCCATTGATATTGATATTGCCAGAAACCATAAAAGATTTTGGAAGGCGAGCTGCGAGCATGTATATTTTTTTGGCAACTTTTTCACTTGCAAGTGTGGACATTTTGCACCTGTATTTATTTAACTGGATTCTGCAACAATGTATTTTACTGCTATTATGGTTTTTAAAAAAAATAGCTTTTTTAACTTATGATATTCACCAGCTGCCATTAGTAATAATGAATTTAGTATTTGTAGTGTAATATGGGAAAAAATTAATTACAAAAGCAACCCGGAGCGGAGGACAGCGGCCCCCAACTGAACTGCGAAGATAGATTCATGCTGAAATTTGAAACTGGCCCTGTTAGGTAAATTCTACTAATCAGAATAAAGTTTTGAATAGTAGACACTTTCTTTCAAAAAATGAAAAAAGAATAGTAGTAGACACAACATAATATAAACCTTTATTTTTTTTCAAGACTAACTTTATATAATACATCAATAGACACATACTCTGTTTCAATTTGTTACACTCGTCAGCTGAAGAATCTAAAGTTATAAATAGCAACACTCTGACTTCAGCGTAACACTACACTAAAAGCATTTCAGAATTTTCCGTGTCAATTTCGACTTACCCCCAGATTTCTTAACATACTTTGCTCCCCCTAGATTGGGCTATACATGATAGAAATGGTGTAAAAACGTTATTTTACATTAATAATAAAATGAATGCACAATAATTCATAAAACTTCAAATATTGATGGTGGATTATCAAAGAAACCATTTCCATGTCACATCTCCTATTACACCATCTCCCCTTTCAAGTTTCTACTTGACACAGTTGAAAGCTACCAATTTTGATGACACACTATATTGTCTATATACCGTCTTTCCCAGTCCCCTTTAACTAAAGACATTTCATCATTTATTTATACAAGCTTATAACCCGTAATGCACGGGTATTCTTCAATAATTTTTATTTATGTTTTATACTCCCTCCGTCCCGTTTTTCTTGTCCATCAATCTAAATCCATCTTTTATTCAATCATTAAGGGTCATAATATAAAACTAAAAAAAATAATTATTTTCCATTTATTTACCTCCGATTTACCTTTTATTCAACTTTTATTTACCATATTTATCAAATTGGACAACTATTTCGGGACTAGGGAAAATGGTAATACTGGACAACAAAATCTGGACGGAGGGAGTACTTATTTTTATTATTCTAATAATTTTTTTTATCTTAATCAATATCAATAGAAATATTCATAAAGCTAGTCGTATTAAATAAAAATCCGCTTATGTAATAGTATAACCTAGATATTAGCTAATGAATTTAATCTTTAAAATATGGATTTTCTTTGATTGAGGTTCTATCTGTATCAATGTGCATATATGTAAATTCTGGTTAAGACTCAATATATGTAAAGTGCTTTTATACATGTCTTGAACTATATATATTTTTAATTTGGTCAGGACTTCAAATTTGCACTGTATTTTAAATATGGGCTTAATATGGCCCAGAGTATGTACTTCCGCCTACTTACGAATTTTTCCCAAGTTCGGTTAGAATAATATGATACATATTGTTTTGCCTTTCTTCTTTTTCAGATTAGACTATAGATTCTGGTTGTGTGCTTAAAATTAACGAAAAGAATGTTCAGTTACGAAAACTAAAGCTACGATATATGGAACTAACTTTAACTCAAAACCTGTCTTCAACAAACATTACGCTTTTACAATTCAAAGCAACATGCCACCCTATGTGACCACAAGCCAAGAACGTATCAGATTTTGGGATGAAAACTTACAGATTTTGGGCGCTCATTAGCCTGACTGGGCAATTAAAACCTTCCTTGGAGAAAGTGTTTTACCTCAGAAAAATTATCTGCATACCTGCACACCAAATATCATATGATACAATTTAATCAAATAATATTTCTTGGTATGATTTCCTATGGAAAGCCTAGTCAGTAAACTAAAAGTTTTTAACTCCTCATATAAAAGAAAAATGTCCAATCGATAACTAAACTACAAGTGTCTGGTCCAAACTGACCCGGGGAACTTGCTTGATAATGCATCAAGGGCCTAAAGAATGGATTGCTCGCACTCCATCTTGATGCTCAGCATCAGTCTACATTTCAGTTTTCAATAATTCAATCACCATGTAATCTTTGTGCAAAGCCAAGAAAACTGTGGGATGATACGGAGAAAGCCCTCTAGGACACAATATATTTCCTTACATTGCAGATTTGCATGATGATCTTTCAATCCCCACTCCGCGGTTGGTACTGGTAAGAGAAAACAATTCATCCCAGCTTCAATGGTACTTTCAACATCATGAAGTTAGATCTAACCGGAAATTATACAGGTCTGTGATTCTCACACAGAAATATGTTTGGAATCAGTCTTAGTATACTTCAACTAATAGTAGTAATACTATTTGTAATGCAGTACAGCAGTAGTAGTAAAGCGGTATGACAGTAGAGTCATTAAGGGCATTTTAGTCTTTTGCTTAATTGCTATACTGGTATGATATCTATAAATACCTGATGTAAACTCTCGTTTTCATTATGAATGAATATATGGAAATGGCTTTAGCCACCAATCTCTTTCTCTCTCTATGAGTGATTCTTAATTTCTCTCTCTAGGATTTCTAAACCCACTCTATCTCTCATCTCTCTCTAAAACTCTATCATCTCTCTCAAGTTTCTCTCTGATCTCTACCTAATCTCTCTGATTCTATCTCTACCCTCTCTGTTTCTATCTCTATTCTGCTCTATATCTCTGTTTCTGAGCTTACTTTAGCTGTTATTCTACCTAAATAAACAGAAAACACCAAAAATAGACACAAAATTGCCCAGGAACTAATACGTTCGACAGTTCCTGACAAAATACCACACGCAATTTTGAAATAGAAAGCAGATAATTTAGCTGTGAGAACGATGCTTTTCCACAAGACACAATATTTTCTAACATCAAGAACACGGGAGTAATATAAACACATGAAGGTACAGTTTTATCCACTTAAAATACACTGAGGCGGTGTACAAATCCATATTCTGACATCTCAATCCTCAAGTACAGAAATTTTAAAAGGGCTCTGTGGTAAACAATACGACAAGTAGGGATGCTCCTTATTTCCAAACACTTAACACTAGATATTACTTTAAGTACTTCTATGAAATAAAAAAATTCAGCTTCTCCTTCATTAGGCAGGCCATGAGTCCATGAAAGCTGCTGAACGATCTTCACCAGTTGTAAGACCATGAAAGAACCTGCACAATGTCCACAGTTGTATTTCCAGAAAGGCTAGTTGGGGCGTGATGACAAGTATTAAGAAACTGAAAAGGTGGACAAAGTCTTGTCACCCCATTTTGCAAGTCCAGTAAGCTTCACAACAGAACTTTCTCGACATCCAAATTTATAAACTACACAATATGAAATGGTTTGGGAAGTCCAAAATTTTCAATCGATTGATCATGTCTCGGCAAAGACAAAATTTTCAATTTGAGAGAATCATTCATGAAACTTGTTCAGCATTTCTGAACGGGGAGAAGAGAGGCAATGAGAGTTCATTTTGTAACATGGAGTGGAATGCTAAAACACACATGAGGTTCATGATTTATCTTCATTTGGTAGTCATGACAGGTATAGCAAACAAATTTCATATATTAACAGTAACTGGGATGCTAAAACACATATGAGGTTCACTATTTATCTTCATTCCAAAGTCATGACAGGTATATAGCAAACAAATTTCACATAATTATCAGTTACTCATATAATTGAAATCTCCAATTACCCTCAATACGCTTTTAAAGCAAAAAAATGGATCTTTTGAAAACTTTACATGACAGGAATAGCAATTAAATTTCATGTTAATAGTTTCTCATCTAATTTAACTCTCCAGTTACCCGCAATAGGCTTTTTAAAGATCAAAACAAAGAAAATATATCCTTTAAAAAAAATCATGGCAGCTTCTACCTTTTTTTATATGTTATCATTCTAGTTCATGACCATTAAGTTTATGACAGTGCTAATTATCATGTTTTGCCATAGTGGATGACATACATAAGTTGACAGATTCTGCAGATACAAGCGCATAATCTATTGATGGGCAGCAGGACTCTGAAATTGCAACGAGATGTTACCAGATGGACAATAAGAGGGAAAACTTGGCCGACCAATAGATACACAGATACTGTGAGTCTGTGATTGAATGAGGTATGAGCATTCTGCACAAGAAGGGGAGAATACCTCTACTGGTTTGTGTTTAGGATGCCTGTAAAAGTTCAACTCAACTGGGAACTAGAAGGGAATTTGGTCTGAGAAGAAGTACTTAAACTGGAAGGTGATCATTAGCATACTTTATATATAGTTACAAGTCCAGGCCCCAGTTGACAACAGTGGCTACTCTTTATACAAAAGCGCCGGTTAGAGGAAGGATATCCAAAAGATAATGGCAGCAGAATTTGTGCTTTAATCAACATTTGTCAATAATGTGTTGCTAATCCATCAGTCTATTTAAGCCACAAAGGGGATTGCTGCTAAGTACATAGGTATGTTTTAATCCACATAGGTGGTTGCTGCTAAATCCATCAGCCTATTTTAGACCACATGGGCAATTTTTTTTTTCCTAAATGCATCAGCTTATATTTTAGGCCACACGGGCAGTTGATTCAGCAGGTTAAAAGTGAACCAAATGACTTATTCTTAGCTAGGTGAGTAAATAGAGGTAGCTGCGTAGACAGATGAAAATGGGGAAGATCCACGAAGCATGTCTATTTTTACATATTAGCATTAGAACAACTGTAAGGACCACTTGTTTACAAAAGAATGTTAAGATAAGTGATGTTGGTTTGAAGGACATCAAGGAGCTTTTTCTAACCAAGTAGGTAAGCAGATTGGGGTCAAAAAATCAATTTAAACAAGACTAGGAGTGAGATGGCTAGTGGTATCGATCATTATAACATACCCTTTAGGTGTGTTGAAAGGTGGTGTCCCACCTGGTAAAGACACATCTCATATCATAGTATAATTAAGTCGTATAGATGCTATTAGAATCACATGTTACCCTGCAAAAAGTTAAAGAAAAACAACCTTGAGGGAAAACTTCAATAATATGGGATTGTCTATAGGGACGCCATGAATGTTGTTTAAGAGGAACGGAGTGTAATATACCAGGATGTGTACTAAATATGGAATAAAAAGAAGGAAGGCAGTAAATTAAATCACCAGCATTTCTTAGTCAAAGGAGACAAAGGACATTTTTGTCATGAAGTGCATCAAGGACGAGGATCAAAAGTCCCGTCTACAAAAAAAGAGATGCAGGAGAACAGTTTGGGGTAGTTTGGTCATGTCAGGTGGAGAGCTACTAGTGCATTTTGCATTTTAGCGAGCGGAAACTTTGAAATTAGGAATACTCAAAAAATGGGAGATCAACGAATACATGGTCGGAGGATATTCGCATATACAAAGCAAAGAGAGTAACTAAGGACCTGCTGACAGAGGTAAACTAACAGAGGAGGTTTTATTTGACCAGTCTTACACAAACTATGTGTACTTCATGTTAGTCCACCGCAATTTCTTGATTTTTTGCGACAAAAGATAGGTCATTGAGGTAGTTGGTTCCGGGGAAAAAAAGAAGCCAAGACCAAATTCTGCATAGTTTCTGTTTCACACTTGTCACATACTTCAATAACTTTATAAGAGGCCAAAAAATGCTGGCAACTAATTTGACAACATTTCACGCATCTCCGTTATATAGTTAAGAACATAACATGTACATCTACACATGCAACAACAAAATAATGGGACCAGTATCATGACTAATTTCTCTCCCCTGTATAACGTACCAAAAACTGTTTAGACGGGATTGTTGAACCTTTTCTACACGTTGCGGAGAATTAATGTTTGGGAGTTGGTTCATTTAAGAAAGGCAAGACTAGATATAATGTAATCCATACATGACTAAATCTTTGCAAATTCAACTTAAAAAGTAACAGACTTCTATATCAAAGAAAATCAGGACTGAATATAATTCCTCAACTTTAGTGATGTCATAGACAAGTTTTATCATCTAGAAACTAAAAGTCTACTAAAAACGGTGGAGCAGAAATCCCCCTAAACTCGACACTTGTCAATTTTGCAACCAAGAGGCCAAGATTTAACAGATATAAAGACTTTTCTATATTTATTTTCTTTAATAATGAGATATAGTAATCCGGCAAGTGATTATTTCATAAATACTAAAAAATGTTTAATCATACAAAGTGAAGCTCACCAAGTACTATATTCTGTAGGTTTCTTTTATTAAAATAAAAGGCCTCACGAAAAGTTTCCCATGTATAATTGTTTATGCAAGATATAAAAAGTAATACCTGAGTTTCACATGTTGCCTTTCAACATATAAAGTACAGCAGCTGAAATCTTTTTATCTGCATATCATCAAGAAAAAAAAATATCAGTAGGAATAGAAATTAATTCTTAAAAACAGCACTTTACACAGACAATTTTATGTAGATATTTAATATAAGTAGGTTGATGGAACTACTCGGGTTGTGTTAAACGTAATGGTAACAGTTTTTTACCATTATTATGGGGACAATTGCGAAGTTAATTACATTATACAATTAGGCAAAGAGTCCCCCTCCCATTACTTCCATTTCCAGATGGAGTTGATGGATATCCGATTCAACAAATAATCATATCCTATGATACATTAACATTTTCAAACAAAATGCTTTCTGTACTCCTCATGCTAAGGAAGTGTGCATTTAATAAGCAAATCTAAAAGTCTTCTCAGAAGCCTACTCCTTTTTCCTGCCAACTTTCCTTGGGAATAATTAATTTGACCAAAATCGGGTAAACGTGGGAAAAAAGGGCTCCTATTTTGTTAGGTTTTCGTGCTACTATACAAGCACTTGCTAATTCTTCACACCCTGCACAAAGAACAAGGCATGTACAATCCTGTTAACACACATACTCCCAGATGTAGAATACTGGTAACAATCTTCCTATGGTTTGCAACATTCAAGTAAGATTCTCCCTCATCATTAGACTGTTACTTGCTATCATCTCATCATCTTTGATTCTTCTCTTGCAAACTAAATTTTCCATCACTTTATTTGACTGTTACTTGCTATCATTGCATCATCTTTGGTGCTCAAATTGACTTCTATGACCCATTGTCTGCAAGTTGATATCACCAGGATTCTTATTTGTCACCTAAAAACTAGAAGAGACCACTTTGGAGAAGCTGCGTGTCTGCCGCATATAAAAGCTTAAAATTTTCTTTCAATTATTTTACGCATAGACATTAGTCGTAGCATGATGCTAAATAGTAACAACTCAGCATCCCAAAAGAATTCAAAGCTAATTTTTACTTAGCAATTCTGCAAATTGTACATCATCAGCTACAAAGGTAATTTCGTTTATAGATAACTGGTTGAGGAAAGCGCATGTCCGGTTCAAACTTCAAAACTTCAGTACATGTCAACACATCACCTAAAGTAATTTATGTTTGCGAAAACTACCTTTTCCAGGCTCCATTGATATTATCCCTTAATTCCTAAAAGTATTCAACGTGGTAAAATACTGATACCACATTTCTCTCACTCAAATATGCCTCTTAGTATATCTCACTAACAATGACAGTTCAAAATTCCAGAGGACAATGTTCCAGAAAATCAAATATCCTAGAGCAGTTATTTTGACTTTGCCTTGCAAACTGCACCCTCATAGCAGAATAGATAGCACAAGAATTTCGAGAAAAGAGAAAGAAGGGGGCCCATTGCTAAAGAGGGGGGGGGCAGCTATAAAATTGAACCCTATTATTATAGTAGAAGCTCTAGATACACCTTCGTATACATAGAGCACACTGTCACGCCCCGCCAAGGCCGTGGCAACACGCCAACGACAAAATCTAAGTTTTCTAAAGAATTGATCGACATTGGTAGTTGATAGAAGCATCTTTCAGACAGAACACATCAGTGGCTCACTTTGGTTTTAGATAGAACCCATCAGTGGCTCACTTTGGCTTTATTCTTGACGTAGCGTTAACGTAAGAAACACAAAGAGTGAACTTGAACTTAAGATTGACAGGAGATTATGTTTTAGTGTTTTCCTTGTAGATCTTTCTTTTTCCCTATTCCTGTACATGGTCTTGTCTATCTTGACATTTACCTCTAATGGTCAAACCTCGATCAAATTCTATATGCATCATTCTAATCCTTCTACTCTATTTTTTAATAATAAGTTCCTATTGTTCTTAATTATTCTATCATCATCTGTACAAGGGTAGTCTACTAGAGTAGTGTAAAATGTGTTGCCTGATAATGATCACCCATCGCATTCCCCACTTCAAAACTACTATAATCCTCATTCGATTGCAATAGCTAGTCTAAAGTTAGTTGGCCCACATTTTAAGTCAATTCACTTTAAGCTAAACCAAGTTGGTAGCTCAACACACAGAAAGAGATCAAGAACGGATCTAAATAAAAAACAACAGAGACAACAAGAGACCAAATATGAATCTAATTCAGAATGAAAAGACAAAAAGGTATCACATTTATATCATAAACCAATAAATTAGAAGTTATTGAATCCATAAAACAAAGACAATAAACTTGCCTATGATCTTCAGACCAGAAGTCATGTCAGCCCCACTTCAAGAGGTATGTCCTCCCTCCTACCCTCCAACACTCCAAGCTGATAGTGTTCCATAAAAAGGCGATATGTGCAGCATGAGGACAGCCAGAAGAAGCAAATATGGCAACAAGGTGCTGGACACTTGACTACATAACTATTATAATAAATGGCAAAGAGAAAGGTACATGATAAAAAGAGACATATGGATACTCAATTTAGTTGGTTGTTAACAAATTACAGCCATTTCTTGTAGCTAAATAGTTGCCAGCCTTGAATTCATAATGTTCAATATGGGATGGCACCATTATGGTCCTTTCACTGCTTATAACTCAAACTACCATAACGCAACTCTTCAAGAACTTATATAACCATCTGTGGCAAAGGCAACTCAAAAGCAAAGTAAATGCCTGTCATCAAGTAGAACAGAGAGAGACCAAACATTACAGAGCAACTTTCCACAAGCAATACAATTGTAAATCCCACTTCCTACATACAAGTGGTACTCGCACCACCTAAACTTCTATTCCAGCTAAAAAGGTATTCCTGTTGACATGCATCCATGTAATCTACTTGTATACTTATAATGATCTTTAACAAAATCCGTCTACTACTACACACGCCAGTACGCTATGTCCTTCCTATTAATGACTGGATTTACAACTAAAAGTCTTAGACAGAGCAGGAATCATATCAATAGACTAGGCGCAAGTGTCACGATACGATTTCATTCTACTCATATAAAGCTTCCAAGACTCCTACCCTTCAACTGTTGCTTCATACCAATTGCAGCTTTTACCATTTCACAGCGTACAAGGAAAGCCAATAACAGCTAATTTGAATCTGAATAGGCTCGCTTGAATAGGCTCGCTTAAATTGGTAGGCTCGCTTGAATAGGCTCGCTTAAATTGGTTCACTACGCAGGGAATGCGAAATGCCAATATATACCTATAAATCCAGTACCAGCACTAACATTTTCATCCAACATGGCATTATTTTCTACCAAGGCCCAAAAAAATGTAGAACTAGTAGAACACGAATATTTGATTCACAGCCTACCAGAACCTTGGACAACTGGAAACTTGATGGCTTGAAACTCGGCATACTACTTATTTGGCTATGCAACTAAAACATCAGACCATGAATAAAAGCAAAAAGCTTATTCGCAGAGTACCGAGCACTTCAACCTCCAACATTTTAAATCTAATTACGCTAAGATATGTATTTGAGATACTGTGCACTATCCATACTAACGCAAGCGCAAGCACTTCTATCAAAAATCAGTATAAACTCCATCTTGCTCTGTGCATCAGCATCAGTTTGGTAACATTCAATATTCTTCCAGGAAGCATGGCTGCTTCTTTAGCTCACTAATAACGCCATGTAACGACTCAATCAACAAATTAGGTGAGGAGGATTTTTCCGCGTGTAGTAACAGGAAGATTTTTCTCAGCAAATCTTACGAGCTTAAATGTGAGGAGCTCATTAAAGAATCTAAATAGCTTCCGCAAAAGGTTCTACCGAAAAGGTTTCAACTAATTGCCCGGACAAAAAAGTTAACCAGAGAAGGATGTAAATCAGAAATTGACAATAGTAAGTTAATACATAGCACAATTGAAAAGCAAAATATTCATTTCATATTATACACATAGGTCTTAGAGGAAGTTATGAAATATACTTAACTCTACTACCAACCCTGATAGATATATAGGCTAATTAAAACAGTAAAGTGAACACAAGTACTGCCGATAAAAGACAGAAACCTAAAGAAACCATACACTTTAACATCCATTTTACACTGAACCCGAACAAACAAGTGAGCCAGATGCTCCATTTCTGATATAAAAACATAGTTCCAGCTCTCTCAGCGACGAGTCATGCGAGGCTTCTCCAGTGCTCCCCAAGCACCTGGACCCGATCCTGAACCCGAACCATATAGAAGACCCTTATCAGCAGCACCCTATTGCGCCATAAATATATAATTTGGTTATTCATGCTGGATAAGAAATGTTGGAACAAAATATTAGCAATGTACTACAACATCTGTACCATGTGACCCCGGTATCCGTCACCAAATGATGCATGGTACCCTCCTTCAGAAGTGTTGAGATTCATTCCATAGTTTCCACCTATAGCATATATAACATAGTATCACAACATGACTAATGAATACATCATAATCCTAACTCCTAAAAGTCTAATAGCTGTTTCTTTGTGCCTCACTCCACATTCACCATCATAACACACTTATCTAAGCATATATATTCATTGGTTCTTAGTAAGACAGAATCAAACACATAACAATGAGCTGGAAGGTTTCTTCAAGATAATAGAATTCAACAGATATGGAAGTCCACATTCATCCCTTAATCCCTATGCATATGCAGCAACCAGAAGAAGCCCGGTGCCCCTTGTAATTGTAAATCTCTTCATGGAGAACCAATTTCATGGATTAAAGCAGAAACAGCCACACACCGCATTTGATGTAAACGCACGAATTCAAAGGTCATGCAGATTCCAGGGAACCACAAGGATGGGGGTTGAGGCAGGTGGAGTAGGGTTGAAACTTTAGAAATGATAATTTGATATTGTTCAAAAAGGTTTCCGATTGAAAAGATCCGCGAATTCCAGATTAAACAGCAGTCCTAGAGTCGCTAACTAAAAATATCATTTAATTTCACACATTCAAGTTTTTTCCTTCGACTCCCTAAAGAATTTCTCCTTGCAATTTCTTTCCACAAAAAAACAATTTTAGATCAAAGAACTAGCTGTTATAGTAATTAAATTTTAATCCAGCTTCTACACAGGAGACCCATTAAAACTAGGTTCATATAGTAACAAAATATCTTCAAGTATATCATGCTTAGCCATCGGCTTATGCAAAATAGTAATTGTCCTTGCAAGCAAACATGGTACAAAAAATCTTTAATTAACAAAAAAATGGTTGGTAAATCTTTTTCCTTTTTAAAGGAAATATATCCTATGAACTCATAATCAATATATTGCATCCAAGTTGCATGTCTAATCAAAAAAAGACCCCAACAGTTGGGACTTAAAAGCTTATGAGGGGAAAAAAGAAATGATTCTATGTAAGTGTGAGTGTGAGTGCGTGTTTTACTCTACAGTAAAACCTCTTTCAAATAATAATCAAGGAACCGAAAGTTTAGGAACTTAATCTATACTATTACACTATTCGTCCATATATATGGTAGCTGTAATCAACAAAATATTATTGACTAAAGGTTATAATGTACTATTCTAGGGAAACAGTAAGAAACTCCAAAATAAAAACCACTTTGCTTGTAAAACTCAGATGTTCGTATTTCAAGACTTAATAGACTACACTTCAGTTAGACGAATAATTAAAAATCAGATATTTAATTCATCTAAAAAAATTCAATAAGAGTTGGCTTGCATCATGTTTCATGTACATCTACTTGTGAAGAAAACAAGGAATAAGGCACATCAGTTGCATCAGGTCGTTGATCAAATTTAAGTATTGTACTAACTTAGACAACCTTTCTTTTGTCTGTACTGTAAGCAATATTAGCAGAAAAGAAAATGATTGGCATAAGATAACATTACCAGCAGACCATTGTCTCGTATCAGCACTTGCATGTTCAGCACGAAGCTTTTCAACTTCTCGTGCCATGGACACCAGGTTTTTCTCCATTGCTTGTCTCTGCTCCATCAGCTCCATGTTTGCTTTCTTTTCATAATCAAAAGTATTTCTATAACAAACAAAATCAGTATCAGCAGTTAATAAAATATAAGCAAAAGCACAGTTCACTAACAAGCAAGCACGTTCTCAACTATCTAGATTCAAAAAAAAAAAATACTAACCTAGCACGCATAAGCTCCTGGTGCAGTCCATCAACCTCAGCCCTCAAAAGTGGAATCTGCTGATTGTCCGATTGCAACTTCCCAAGTTCTTTTGTAAGGGATTTCACTTGGACAGACAGATCCTGATTAATGGAGTTCAGTTTCTTAACTTCAGAACGGAGATGGACAACCTCCTTTTTCAAAGGCTCGGCAGCACGAAGTTCATCTTCAAGCTTTAAACCTCTCTCAATAAGCTCCCTTGAGTGAAGGTCTTGTTCTGCACGAATATCATTGATGACAAGATTCATGCGATGAAGTTCTTCTTTAGCAGCCCCTAAATCTCGCTGCATTGCTATTCGATCATCAACCAGCCTCCTATTTTCACCAAAAAGCCTCCGGATTTCTAGATGTTGCAATTCAAGTTCTTCTTCCAATAATGCAGGATGAGGTGGCATTGGTTGAGGCAACGGGCCACGAACATGTCCTTCTGGGAGATACATGCGACGGTCTTCATATGCCTCCCGCGGAATACGGTTTCTACCAGCCATTACGAACCAATCTACTCACTGAAAAAAAAGAGTTAATGTTAAAATCTCAGGGGAAAATGTCCATCTATTAGAGATCGGAAAAGGATATTGTTCAACGTAAACAATCATGTATCATTCTTGTGCATTATAATAAGAACACGTGTGTTATTAAAAATATCAACAGAACCTAATTATGGCATTTGTCGCGATCCTATTAAACGTTAAAAGATACCACAGAATAAAAAGAAAGGGAAACAGGTTGGTATCTCGTACAATGTAGTATTACAAATATCTTTCAAGATCACATTTTCAATAGTGCTAAACTTAGTAGCACACTCCATTTCGAAAAGTATGTAATAATACCTTTTCAAGGTATTCAAAAAAACGGTTTGAAAACAACTTTTCAACCAACTTCTAAACCCGATATTACTTTACTAAAAGTCAGAGCATGAAATAACAATTAGAAAAAAACAATAAAAATAACACTTGTCATTAATTTCACCCACACTTAACAACAACAAACATAACAATATAATTATCTTCAATTCTCCCAAAACCTCGCATTTTTAACTAAAATCGATAAAATCAATAATTCATCTCACAGCAAAAACAGTGAACTAACATCATAATCATCTACACCTATTAACCAAATTAAATAAAAAAACTTAAAATTCACCACTATCAATCAAAACAAATTCAATTCCTTGTTGCTACACAACTAATAAATTCAAAACCCTAAGTTGAAAATTGAAGCTATAAACAAGATTGAATAATAATGATACACACACATGCATGTATATAAATTAAAAGTCTATAGATTGTGAATTAAACCTTTCTGAAGAAGCGAAGACGATGAACAAGCTCGCAACTTCTGGTCACGCGGTGTGTGTTGTGTTTTTGTTTCGCCAGCCAATTTCAATACTTGAACTCAATTGTCAATTTGGACCTGCTAAAGTAGATCCGTTCAGATTGGGCTGGGCTTAGCATAACCGTAAGGGCTCGAAATCTGTTTTGGTATTTAGTTTTGTAAGTGTTACTCACAATAAGCTCCGAATTTAGAAAACTAAAATTTAAAAAAAGTATGTTATGTAATTAATAAATGTAAAGAGGATAAGAGAGAACTTAAGATTTCATACATCAAGATAATGTACATGTAAGTTTTTTATACGATTCTAAAACAAGTGAAAAGGCAAAAAAGTTTGTGTCAGTTAATGGGATAAAGATAAAAGGCGAAAGAATATCTCGAAAGTTAAGAGTCATACAATAATGTCATAACACTCCCATTTGGATGACTTTGTACAACAACATGCCTCGTTAAAACCTTACTAGGAAAAATTCGGTGGGAAAAACCCTAGTGAAGAAAAAAGAGTACATGAGTTGTACAAATAAGAGTATACCATATATGTCTCCCCTTAATCCAAATATGACCACAAAATTTAGTAAATATCTCGAAGTCTGCGCATCCCAATCATGTGCACTAACTTCTCGAAAGGGGTGGTAGTAAGCGCCTTTGTAAACAGATCTGCTGGATTCTCACATGAACGAATTTGACAAACATCGATCTCTTTTCTTTATTGAAGTTCATGAGTAAAGAAGAACTTTAGGTCTATATGTTTCGTCATGTCACCTTTAATGTAGCCTTCTTTAATTTGTGTTATACAAGCTTCATTGCCTTCATACAAGATAGTTGGAATGCCCTTCTTTACTACAAGACCTCACGATTCTCGTACATGGTGGAGAAGAGATTTTAGCCATACACATTCCCGACTGGTTTCATGAAGGGCCAAAAGTTCAGCATAATTTGAAGAAGTTGCAGCAAGATTTTATTTTGTAGAGCACCATGATATTGCAGTATCACCATATGTGTATACGTAGCCTATTTGTGATATTCCTTTACGAGGATCAGAAGCATATCGTGTTAATTTTGCATTTGAGTCTTTTGAATAAAACAATCTCATGTTCATAGTTCCTCGAAGATATCTAAAATTTTGTTTCACTCCAGTCCAATATCTTCGAGTTGGAGCAGAACTATGTATTGCCAATAAATTAACAAAAAATGCAATATTGGGACGTGTACAGTTGGCAAGGTACATGAGTGCACCAATGACACTAAGATATGGTACTTCAGGACCAAGAAGTTCTTCTCCTTCTTCTCTAGGGCGAAATGGATCATTTTGCTTTTCAAATGAACGAACAACCATGTGTGTGCTCACTGGATATGCTTTATCCATAATAAACCGTTTAAGGATCCTCTCAATATATGATGATTGGTGAACGAAGATTTTTTTAATAAATGTTCAACTTGAAGCCGTAGGAAAAGTTTTATTTTACCCAAGTCTTTCATCTCAAATTCTTTTTTCAAATATGTAATCGTCTCATTAAGCTTGGCAGGAGTCCCCATGATGTGAATCCTCCTTTTGTCCTTGTGATAAAAAATATGGACATATTGCACTATTAACGTAATGTTCTTTCAAAAGGTACTAACTCAGATGGTATACCACATTCGTCCTGGTTGTTTCAATCTGTACAAAGATTTTCTTAATGAAATTGAGAATAGCTCTCGGGGTTGTGAATTACATGCTTCAGGCATCTTCTACCTCTACACACATACACACACCACTGACATATAAAAGGTCCCAAAACCCTAAATTAGGAGCCTATAAAAGGCCCCAAAAAGGGGGATTTTAGGGGTTATTTCTTCTACCTCTACACACATACACACACCACTGACGTATATTTAATAACTCATATTTTATCCTTCTCCTTCAATAAACCCTTTTCTCATCCTCACGCCGGATGTGCCGCGGGGACGCCATCCCCTCCGGTTCTGTTATGCAGGAACCCGACCAACAACACAACCCCACATGCCTTCATTTTTGCACAAACAAAAGTCGAGTTTGGACAGGATAGGGAGAAGGAGCCGGGGAAGAAAATGGGTTATCATTATGTAAATTAGTTTGATTTATCTACACGTAATTTTAGGTATTTTGACCACGTAGTTATAAATATTATTTTATAAAATTTTCTATTTCTAAATAAAAATTAGAAAGTGATGTTTTTGTTCAAAAAAATATAAAATATAAAATTTTATTATATAGTTAAAGTACCTAAAAATTTGTATTAATAAGTCAAAACGACTTAAATAAAAGATCAAAAAAATATACATTTACTTCAATAAAATAATAAATTTGTTAAAATAATAGTATTTATTTTTTTGGATCCCAAATTTAAGTAGGTTTAAGTGTAGATATGATTAGGACTGCTCATGGGTTACGTAACCCGCAAAACCCAATCCAATCAAACCCTAAAGTGTGTCGTTTAAACCGAGGCGATTAAACCCATGAGTTAGTTGAGTTATTTTTTACTTGGGTCATTTATAATGGGTTGGGTCACATTTTACCTATTTGAAACCCTAAACCAACCCAACCCGGTTTTATTATTAAACCTAGCCTATTTCAAATTTATTACACCCCGTCCCATTTGAATTTTATTACATCCCTGACAAAAAAACCTAGGAAAATATCCGTGTGTTGATAATTATAATATACAACTTATAATCCTAGCAGTAACAGCCTTACCCCTCATCTTACAAATGCTTAAAGCCATATAATTCATACAATCAACCTTGTAAAGCTCCACTTGAAGTTACAAGAAAACCTTAATAATAGAGCCGGGCTGAATAATATATATATATATATATCTCCGAAAATATTTAGAGAAGCAAACCTGAAAACGTTGCGAATAATTATCAACTAAGGTAGATATAAATTATGGCATTCTGTTTAAGATCGATGTGAATGCTTTGGTCTAACTTTACTTGCACATCCATACATATATTTGGTTATATAATTATATTCACATCCTGAGTTTATGTAACACAGTAAATGTAGTTGCATATCGTTAAAATGATTATCATAATTTTATTTATTTCTCCTACAAAGATAAAGTGTTTGGCATGCTGTTATCTTTCTTATTTGTGTTTACAATGTGTGCTTACACCTTCATATAACGTGTAACAGAATAATGGAAGTCATTCCCCAATGCAGACCGTTGATAAAAAATACGAAAAAGACGCTTGCAATCCGATCAACCCAACTCTAACCAACCCATCACATAATTAGTAGGGTTGGGTTTTATTTTTTTTCGAAATTAATGGTTTGATATTTTTGTAACCCGTACTAAATGGGTTGGGTCATTAACATAATCAAACCGACTCAATCCAGCCCATGTGCAACCCTAGATGTGATCATCAAGTTAATAGCCGAAGATATCAAAATGAAGGGGATGCCGGGGATAAGTGGGGGAACATGACACATTCATTGATATCGTTTGACTAACAATCGAGAAAAAGATGCACCATTCGCGTCCCCTGTGCCTTTGCCTTAAAGCATATGCACCCGTTTACTCCATCGATCTATCAATTCATCAATTGAATCAATGGCGTTGGTTACTATTGTTAGGAATATGTGTATTAGTTTGATGATAAGTTATACAAAACACTTAAGTAGAAATCTAGTGTTTGTAGCCTCAACGGATAAGACCATCTTGGCTATCCGTTGAAGGAGTAGCTTTACTTAGCAATAAGTTTAGTATTGTAGCACATTTCATTCTCTGGATTCAAGTTGTAATTCTTAGATGTTATAGGAAATTATCAGTCATGTTGACTACTAGTGGATATGCAAATAGGAGGGCTAATTGTAAATATTTCATGCCTTGTAATTTTGTATAAGTGAAGAAGTATCAACTGATATTGAAGACCTTCAACGGATAAGAAACAAAGCTTCAACGGATGTCTCTAAAGCTTCAACGGATAATATCCATCAATGGATAAGTGCTTCAACGGATAAAGACTTCAACTGATAATGCATCAACGGATAAAGCTTCAACGGATAAAGCCTCAACGGATAAGGCATCAACGGATGAAAGCTTCAACGGATGCTTAGTTCATTAGCAGTTGATAGTGACAATTCATAAGCTGACAGAGGCACATGGGTTGACAGAGATAAACTGGAATGTGGAAGCCTCTAGGAGAAATCAAGAAAATTCAGCATTTCCATTCTGGTGCAAACAAGGAAGTATTCAAAGATTAAAAGCTAAGCCTAAATTGCATTGGATAGAGAAATGAAGAAGAAACATGTGAAGAGCCTTTTTAATTGTATTTTACAGTTTTATCTTCACTTGTAAACTTGGTGATATATAAACCAAGTAGCAGCTAGTAATTAGATGTGAATTTTTCAGAGCTGTTTAGAAAAATCCAGAGAGAAAATCATCTAGTTTGTACTAGGAAGCAGCTGTGATTTAATTCTTTGAATAACATATTTTCTGAAATAACACATCTCTGGTGGAACAACAAATCCACCAGAAAAGTTTTTAAGTTCTTTGTGTTCTTTACATTTGTGTTTGAATATATATCTGTCTGTATTAGCTTCAAGCCATTCACACACATTTGCTCACTAAAACACTTAGCCTTAGAAACTACTCAAAACTTGAAAAAGTTTTGAAATTTACATTCAACCCCCCTTCTGTAAATCTCATTGTTAGTCCACTGAGAATAATAATTGGTATTAGAGCAAGCTCTTAACATACAAAGAGTTTAAAGATCTATTATGCTAACATCATGAGTAAGAAGGATATTGGTGTAAAGATTCCAATCTTGGAAAGAGATAACTATCATTACTGGAAAGTGAAAATGCATTTACATCTTCTCTATCAAGATGAAAGCTACATCAACTGCATTGAAAATGGTCCTCACATCCCTCACAAGGTGGCCACAGCTGCTACTGCAACAGTTGCTGTTGGACAGTCTATTCCTAAGCCAAAAGCAGAATGGACTGTTGAAGATATTGAAGAGGTTCACAAGAACAAGAAAGCCATGAACATTCTGTTTAATGGCCTAGATCAAGATATGTTTGACAATGTCATTAACAGCCAAACTGCTAAGGAAATTTGGGATACTGTGTAGCTTATCTGTGAAGGCACTGAGCAAGTTAGAGAAAACAAAATGCAGCTTCTCATTCAACAGTATGAATATTTTCATTTTGAAGAAGGAGAATCATTGAATGATACCTTCAACAGATTTCAGAAACTGTTGAATGGATTGAAGCTGTATGGCAGAATGTACCAAGTCAAGGACTCCAATTTAAAATTTCTAAGGTCTCTACCAAAGGAATGGAAGCCTATGACTGTTTCTCTAAGAAATTCTCAAGATTATAAGGATTTTACACTTGAAAGATTATATGGAATTTTGAAGACATATGAACTTGAGATGGAGCAAGATGAGCTGTTGGAAAAGGGAAAGAGAAAAGGAGGATCAGTTGCACTTGTAGCTGACAGTGAGAAGGTTGGAGCCAGGAATGAGGAGAAGACAATGCCATGTCTCAAAATTGGCACAAGCAAATCAGAATGCAAGGGTAAAGAGCAAGTAGCTGAGGATGAAAACAATTCCAGTCAGGATGACTCTGATGATGTTGATGAACATCTGGCTTTTCTGTCCAAGAGGTTTGCAAAGATGAAGTTCAGGAAAAATACAAAATTCACTAAGCCAAACAAAAACATGGTGGACAAATTCAAGTTCAAATGTTATAACTGTGGCATTAGTGGACACTTTGCAAGTGAGTGTAGGAAGCCAACCTCTGATAAGAAGAAATTTGAGCAAGTTGATTACAAAAAGAAGTATTTTGATTTGCTCAAACAAAAGGAAAGAGCTTTTCTCACTCAAGCTGATTGGGCAGCAGATGGAGTCAATAAAGATGATGATATGGAATATGTCAACCTAGCCCTGATGGCTAATTCTGATGAAAATGAAACTAGTTCATCAAGCAACCAGGTAATTACTACTGATCTCTCTCATCTTTCTAAAAATGAATGCAATGAAGCCATAAATGATATGTCCAATGAATTATATCATTTGTGAGTTTCCCTTAAATCACTAGCCAAGGAAAACACTAGGATCAAAGAGAATAATGTGTTTTTAAGTGATAGGAATGCTGTGTTAGAGGATCATGTAATTGAGCTTGAAAAGATTAAACTTAAATGCTTGACTGTTGAGAGTGAACTAGAATAAGCTGTTAAGAAAGTAGAAATTCTTTCTAAACAGTTAGAAAGTGAGCAAGAGGTAATCAAGGCCTGGAAAACATCTAGGGATGTTAGTGTTCAGATTGCCAAGGTTCGGGGAATTGAATCATTCTGTGAGGATGCCTGGAAGAAAAACAAAAAGGAGTTGGAATTAATTGATGGATTATCAACGGATCTGGAATCAATGGATGATGAAAGTTATCCGTTGAAGGAAGAAAAGGAGCATCCGTTGAAGGCTCGTCAATTAAAACAGGCAAGTAATTTCAAAAATATAAATCTCAATAAGAAGGATGGTTCAACTCTCAAGAACTTTGTCAAAGAAGGAGCTAGCACATCCAAAGATGCCAGTAAGGTGAATATAGGACACATGACTTTAGATCAGCTGAAAAATAGGCTTAAGTTGGTTGAGGATAAGAAGGAAACTAAAAGAAAATCTAAAAGAAATGGGAAGGTAGGGATTAATAAATATAACAATTACACACCTGATAGGTATGCTCCTAGAAAAAGCTATGTGCATTGTAAAAATGTTAATCACCTATCTGATAATTGCAAATCTGTTAAAAATGCTCCCATGCCTTCAAATCCCTCCATGCCTAACATGTCTATGTCACATCTGCATATATGCCTGTTATGTCTCATCAGAATCCCCATGCACATTTTGCAAACATGCCATATATTAATAATCCTTATTTTACTGCATTTAGTATGCCTCAAATGCCATACAATATGCCTATGTGGAATAACATGTTTGCACAATCTATGCCTTATCAAATTCAATCAAATGTGCTAAATGATTCTGTGACTAACCCTACACTTCAACCAACCACATCTGAGATCAAGGTTGACCCAAAGTTACCTAAGTCAAAAGATGCAGGAGGAATGAAGTCTAGGAAAAAGACTAACAAGGCTAGACCCAAGGAAACTTGGGTACCAAAATCAACTTGATTGATTTTGTTGTGTGCAGGGAAAAAGAAGGAATCTATGGTACTTGGACAGTGGCTGTTCAAGACACATGACAAAAGATTTCACCCTGCTCACAGAGTTTAAGGAGAGAGCTGGCCCTAGCATAACCTTTGGAGATGACAGCAAAGGATTCACTATGGGATATGGCTTGATTTCAAAAGAAAATGTCATCATTGATGAAGTTGCATTGGTTGATGGTTTCAAACACAACCTATTGAGCATCAGTCAACTATGTGACAGAGGGAATACTGTTTTCTTCAATTCTGAAGCCTGTATTGTCACAAGTAAGAAGGACAATAAAGTGGTTCTAACTGGAGTTAGAAAAGGGAATGTGTACTTAGTTGACTTCAACTCTACAAATGCAGAATCTATTACTTATCTTCTCAGCAAAGCAAGCTCAGTTGAAAGTTAGCTATGGCACAAGAAGCTGTCCCATTTGAATTTCAAGACAATGAATGATCTAGTCAAAAAGGACTTAGTTAGAGGAATACCTCTAGTAGAATTCACAAGGGATGGACTGTGTGATGCTTGTCAGAAAGGAAAGCAAAAGAAAGTATCATTCAGTAAGAAGCTTGAATCTGCAATTGATGAACCATTACAACTGCTACACATGGATCTTTTTGGACCAGTCAATGTATTGTCAATTTTAAGGAAAAAATATTGCCTAGTGATTGTAGATGATATCTTAAAGTTTTCATGGGTTTATTTTCTTGGATCAAAGGATGAAGCTAGTGAAATCATTATCAATCATATCAAGCAAGTCAACAATCATCCTGATTTCAAAGTAAAGAATATTAGGAGTGACAATGGAACTGAGTTCAAGAATTCAACCATGAAGTTGTTCAGTGAAAAAAATGGGATCATGCATGAGTTCTCAGCTCCAAGGACCCCACAACAAAATGGTATGGTGGAAAGGAAGAACAGATCACTAATTGAAGCTTCAAGGACAATGCTTGAAGAGTCAAAACTCCCAACTTACTTTTGGGCTGAGGCTGTTAACTGTGCATGTTACACTCAGAATATTTCTCTAATCAATCAGGCAAAAGGCATGACTCCCTATCAATTATTCAAGAGAAGAAAACCAACTTTAAACTTTCTGCATGTCTTTGGTTGCAAACGTTACATCTTAAGGAATCAATCTGATCACAAAGGGAAGTTTGATGCAAAGGCTGATGAAGGAATATTTGTTGGTTATTCTGCTGGAAAATCATATAGGGTCTACAATCTAAGAACCAACATTGTCATGGAATCTGTGCATGTTGTGTTTGATGATAAAAAGATTGATGGACTAACAGATGAGGGACATCATGAAGGACTCAAATTTGACAATATTGAGATATATTATGATGATAGTGAAGATGAGAATGATGAAGAAGGCATCTCAAGAAGAATTCAAAATCTGCCTTTGGATAATGCACAGAATGCTGCATCCGTTGAAAGTAATAATTCAGCTTCCGTTGAAAGAAGCAATGCAGCATCCGTTGAAAGACAAAGTGCATCATCCGTTGAAGTTCATAATGAAGCATCCGTTGATCACAGTCTGTCAACGGATAATCAATTCACTTCATCAGTTGATAGAGCTCCCAATTCCTTTCAAAGGATCAGCAACTCATGGGGAGTTTCAACCAATCAACATTCTATCTCACATCATGACAATACTGAGGCAACCTCATCTAGAGCTAATCTACCACCTCAAAGGAAATGGACCAAGAATCACCCTTTTGAACTGATCATTGGTGATGCTACATCTAAAGCGCAAACTAGAAGGGCTACTCAAAATGAATGTCTGTATAGTAGCTTTCTATCACAGGAGGAACCTAAGAGAGTGGAAGAAGCTCTATTGGATCCAGATTGGATTTTAGCAATACAAGAGGAGCTAAACCAATTTGAGAGGAACAAAGTATGGAAGCTGGTACCCAAGCCAAAGAACAAGAGTTCTATTGACACAAAATGGGTATAAACAAGATGGATGAAAATGGCATTGTCATAAGGAATAAAGCCAGATTGGTTGCTAAAGGCTATTCTCAACAAGAGGGAATAGATTTTGATGAAACATTTGCTCCAATTGCCAGACTTGAAGCCATCAGAATCTTTCTAGCCTATGCAGCCCATGCCAATTTCAAAGTCTATCAAATGGATGTCAAGAGTGCATTTCTAAATGGGGAATTGGAGGAAGAAGTTTATGAAAGCCAACCTCCAGGGTTTGAAGATCCAAACTTTCCAGACTATGTGTATTATCTGTTGAAAGCACTCTATGGACTAAAGCAAGCACCTAGAGCCTGGTATGAGACTTTGTCAAAATTTCTTCTAGATAATCACTTCACAAGAGGTACTGTTGACAAAACTCTTTTCTTTAGAAATGTTAATGGCTCTACAATACTTGTTCAAATTTATGTAGATGATATTATATTTGGATCTACAAATGATAAGTTTTGTAAAAAGTTTGCTAAGTTAATGCAAAGTAAATATGAAATGAGCATGATGGGAGAGCTAACTTATTTTCTTGGTTTACAAGTTAAACAAGTTAGTGGTGGAATTTTCATTAGTCAAACTAAATATATTTATGATCTTTTAAAGAAGTTTGACTTAATGGACTGTTCATCTGCAAAAACTCCCATGGCCACTGCCACCAAGCTTGAATTAAACAAGGCTGAAAAGTCTGTGGACATTTCAAGTTATAGAGGCATGGTTGGCTCACTTTTATATTTAACTGTTAGTAGACCTGATATAATGTTTTCTACATGTCTCTGTGCTAGATTTCAAGCTGACCCTAAAGAATCTCACTTAGTGGCTATTAAAAGAATCTTCAGATATCTCAAAGGGACTCAAAATCTAGGAATTTGGTACCCTAGAGAGTCTGGTTTTGATCTAATTGGCTACTCAGATGCATATTATGCAGGCTGCAAAATAGACAGGAAAAACACAACTGGCACCTGTCAATTTCTAGGGAACAAGCTTGTGTCATGGTTCAGCAAGAAGCAAAATTATGTTTCTACATCAACAACTGAAGCTGAGTACATTGCTGCTGGTAGTTGCTGTGCACAGATATTATGGATGAGGAATCAACTATTTGAATATGGACTAACTGTTGACAAAATTCCTATATTCTGTGACAACACAAGTGCCATTGCCATTACTGAAAATCCAGTGCAACACTCAAGAACCAAGCACATTGACATCAAGTACCACTTCATTAGGGAACATGTGATGAAAGGTACAGTGGAACTTCATTTTGTTCCAAGTGAAAAGCAGATTGCAGACATATTTACCAAGCCACTTGATGAATCAACATTCACAAGATTAGTAAGTGAGCTAGGTATGCTTAATTATTCATAAATTTATGTCCTCTATATAATCTGCCTTGAAGCCTGAAATGAATTTGCTGCAAGAACAAAGTTGGCTTTAAGTAAGACTTATTCTATCAACGGATATTCCCTATTCGTTGAAAGCCAAAATTGTTCTATCAACGGATGTTCATTATCCGTTGAAAGACAAATACATTTCTGGTAATTTTATCCTTCAACGGATAAAATAGTGTTGATCATCAACGGATAACTATTTACCTTATCCGTTGAAGTGTCACATCAGTTACTTTAAGTGAGTCACAGCCGTTGATTCTTTTCCTTAACCGTTGATACAGATATACACTATTGTATGTATTTGTATTAAAGGCAGTTTTCAGAATTTCTACAGTTTTCTTTATTCTTAAACGACTTTAATTTGTTTAAAAGTATCATTTAATCATTTTATTTATGTTTTAATTCAAGAAAGTATAAAAGCCCATTGAATTCTTATTTTCACTTTACGCTTTCTTGTAATTTTTATTCTCCTTCTCTCCCAAAATTCTCAAGTTTTTCTCTGCAACCTCTACTCACAACAATGGCACCAGTAGTCAAAATTATGTCTCAATCTGGATTTGTTTATGAAACGAATAATTTCGTAGCCTTGGTTGAAAAGAATGAAGCCCATTCTGATTATCCAAGATGATGGACTTCATCAAAAACTGAAAACTAAGCTATGCAATGCTGGAAGCCCCAACTATCTACTGTGAGGTGATTGAGGAGATTTGGACAACTGCAGAGTTCAACTCCACAGATATGACTATTGCCTTCTCTCTCAAAGGTAAGAATTATTGCATTAACTGTGATGATATACAGTCTTGCTTTAAGTTTCCTGAGAATAATGCCATGACACCACACACTGATAAAGATGTATCTACTATGTTAGATTCCATAGGCTATGCTTTTGATTCTGCTAGTTTAGGTAGTATTAGAAGGAAGGGCCTTAGGAAAGAATGGAGTTTTCTTGGAGATGCCTTTATCAAGGTTTTCTCTGGGAAGATCAGCAATTTTGATGCCATAACTTCAACTCTTGTTAATATGCTCTATATGCTAGTTTCTGATAGGTACTTTAATTTTAGCAACTATGTCATGCTAGAATTAGGTTCCAGATTAGGTAACAAAGCTAATAGACCACATAACATCTACTATGTTAGATTCTTTATGTTATTGGCTAACCATGTTGCTGAAGGATTGGTTATATCTAATGAGAACAATAAACTCAAATGCTGGGCACAAGAGAAAAGGGTCCTTGCAGACCTTTTGAGAATGAACCTCAACAGCCATGTAATAACCCCAATTGTTGGAAATTTTTGAAACCCTTATGAATAGTGTTTTTGCTAAATGAGAAAATTTTTCATGCCAAACTATGTAGGGGTTCTGATATGGATATTCTGAGATTTTATTAGTACTTTATATGGGATATAAGTGTATGTAAAGATCGTCAGAATCCAAATCCGAACACTTTGATTTTTCCCGGAAATCCACTAGATACGGAAAGAATTGAGAAAAAGGTAACAGGATAAAAAGGATTTAAATTAAAGGATTATAAGAGAGGATCATAGAAGGAATACAATATATTGAGAAAGGTTAAGGGAACCTAAGTAATAAGATCCCGGGTATGATCCCTCAAACGATAAACGAAAACGAAAGTTAAGCGAACCGTATAACAGATCAGCGGTCATTAGGCAAACAATTAAAAGCTAATCAAAGGGATTAGTGGGGATGATGTCATCCAACCAATAGAAAGAGGACAAAGGAGGGGTGATGACATCACAAAGTGATGTAGGCATGACATGGGAAGGAAGGAGGTGTGGTTGAATGAGAACCACACAAATTCAAGGGCAACAAGGTAATTGACTAAATCAAACAACAAAAACCAACCAACCAAAAGCAAAACAAGGCAAAACACAAAAATCTCTCTTCTTCTTCTTCATGCTCTCGGCCCATTCCTTAAAAAATGAAGATCCAAGCTCCACCACTTACTATTTAGCAAGGTAATTATCTAAGTTTCCCCATGGATAGTTACATACTTCCTATAAGTTTAAGCTTCTAATTCCAAGCCAATCCTTTTCTATAAATCATGGAAGAAGATGGTGAATAGTGTTTTTCAAGAAATAAAATTTGTGTTCTTGAAGTTTTGTTTAGATTAAGCTTGGATAAGGACTTTAAGGGTGATTCCAAGCCATTCTCTTGATTCTCCACTCTCCAAGGAAGGTATAACTTCTCAAACCCTTAGTATTAAGTTTTGTTGGTTTGGATTTCATAATGTTAGATGATGGGTTAGTGTAATGAGTGTGTACTCATAATAGAGCTTTGTTTAGTAAGTGGTTTTGTTGATTTTGGAGTTAGGAATGATGCTTGTTAGATTTGAAGTTCTTGGTCACTTTTTTTTGACTTGGTTTAGATGAATAAATTGGTAATATTGAGTTGATTGGGGGCTGTTGTAATATAGTTTAGATGGAGGTTTGATTGGGTTGTGAATTGGAGTTGAAATTGTGGTTGTTTGAATTGGTAAAAAATTTGGGAAATCGCGTAAACATAGCCGTCGTAATGTCCGATATACTTTATACTGTTTTTGCTCTTAACATCAGGGCCCGAGAACTCCCTGTTAGGTTTTGACCATTACCATGATTAGATAGTTCATGTTACGAGCTTCGTTTTGATATGTGGTTCGCTTAAATCCGATGTACGGTTTAGGAGAAACGACCGTTTTAAGTAACGGCATTTCACGACCGAACCATTACCCCTCGCCTTACTTTGAAACCTTGGTTAAAGCCCTTAAATGACTAACTGGAATATAAAACAATTATGTAAAGTGGATTAGGCAGTTGGTAAGGTACTCGCGAAAGAATCGCCTTAAAACCCTTAATGGTTAATTTATTAAAAATGGTGGAGCCGAGGATACTCGAGCGACTTAAGTGAATCGTTAAGCGCGAAAGCGAACGTTAGGACTCTAAATGGTTAAAGTCTAGTTTCTTAAGCGACCGGGGTTTAATTCCGACTTATGTTGTTGTTCATAGGTTATCGGACCCACTCTAAGCTTAAGTCTATCCGGGAGCACTCAGGCAAGTTTTCTACCCGTTATAACTGTTGTTGTGATGTAAATATATGTATATGCATTATCTTGTGATAAGTGCATGATTGTTATTAGCAAATTTTGCGATATATTGGAGCATGCTGATATGGTATATATGCATGTCTGTTTCGTAATCTGGTTATCTATCTGTTGATTTCAATGCTTATAGTTGCATAATACCTATGCTAGAGATAAGCGGTATTTGAGTTACCCTTAGTATAGGGGATAAAAGGTGAACATATTTCTAAACCGGGAGGCGAGGCTCCCGAGTATAATATATATTTATATATATATATTGATATAGTTTTTAAAACTATTAATCGAATAAGGTTTATTCGATAACTTTATTTTATTTAATGAATATTATTACGAATATTCATTCGAGGACTTATGACTCCTTTTATTTTATTATTTGAATATTATTTGAATATTCATTTGAGGATCTATGACTCCGATTATTTGATGAGATATATTCTTTATTTTATTAAAGAATAATGTTTCGATAATCAAACTTATTTTCGATTATTCAAATAAAGATAGTACTTTCATATAAGTATATCTTTGGTTATTTAATACTCATTTCAAGTATAAGTCTTACAACTTCTACTTCAATTATTTGTATAAAGATTATTCTTTATGGGAATATTATTTAAATAATAATATTCAGATATTTTCTAATATATGGGGACTGATTTACTTCATTAAATCAGCATTACTCCAAACACTCTTTAAAGTGTTTTCGAGTCTTCAAAATGATTTTTAAAAGTTAGAGCGGATCCCAAAACTCATTTTTATATTTAAGATCTTCCTTTTAAAGGGGATTTAAATACTCGTTCAAAACCTGAGGGATCCGGCTCTATGGTGTATTTTATATTCGCAACAAGGTTGCTGTTTTGATAAATGAATTGATTACTTGCCCAATGTTCGGGAAGTAAGCCCATCTAATTGAGTCGGCATAAGCGACAGGCCGGGGTACGGTCTATCAAAGTGTAAGTGGCTGGGTGGCAGTCCATCAACGCGTGAGTGACCGGGTAACGGTCTAGCGCGAGGTCCAAATGCGGCCAGGGTGATGACCGGTGAGGAATTCATCCATCTACAGTAGAAAAGGTTACTTATTGGTATCTTTGCCTGATCAGCAAGATATCTGGTTTATGCCAAAATTCTTTTCCTTTCCAAAATTCATTGGATGTTACCAACTCTGTTCATACTTTACATAACAGAGGTTCCAGGAAATGTTTAAGAGATATATATGTGGATATATATCGGGACTAAATAAAGTATCTCGTAACTTTATTTCATTCAATAATATTTCAAAGATTGAATCTATTCAAGTCTTATCTTGTAGTCTCATCAGTGGGATGAACTTTTGAAATTAATTATAACTTGAACGGTGGTAGTTCAAGTAGTATTTGGAAAAGATATAAGTATATTGGAGTACCTTATAACTTCATCTTTTAAACTTATATCTAGTTAATAATTGTCTTATGAATGACAAAGATTTTCAGAAAAACGTTGAGACAAGGTTAGATATATTAGATCACCTTGCAACGATATTTTTATACAGTTATAAACTGTAACTTTGTGTATATTATGCATGGAAGAGGACTTCCCATATTTTGAAAAGTATATATGTATATATATATACTGAATATTTTGCGACTTCATCGCATTAAGATATCAACTTGGTTCATTTCTTTTGACCAAGACTTTCATGAGTACTATGAGAAGGCTCATATATTGTTAATCATTATACATATTATTTTGGTGGGCTTGCTGCTCACCCTTGCTTTATTTCTTCATCACACAACAACAGTTAGGAAAGATGGCTAGACTCCAGCAGACCCAGCGCAAGCGCGTGGGAAGCGTCCCGCGTCTTCCCGTTGATGTTGTAGCTGCTATAGCTGCAGAGGTAGATCTATTGTAGATCAGACCATCTACTTTTGAGAATCAATTATGTATAATTATAACTTGTGGCTATAATGGCAATAAACTGTAAATTTATCAAGTTATCATTTTGAGTTGTAATAACTTTTAAATTGTGGATTCAAAGACTTGTACTTATTTAAATTTCATCTCTGAGACTATAGCGGGTTGTGGTGTGTGTTAGTGTGGGGTCACAGCATAAGGTTATTTATTATTAATTAAGTGAAGTGATATTGTGGAAAGAAAGACCGTGACGACCCGGATCCCCGACCCCGGATCTGGGGGTGTTACAGAAATGGTATCAGAGCTAAGCGTTATAAACCTCAGAGATGATGTGACGTTAAGATAATAAGTTCACTAAGATAATAAGAACTCTTGCCAAGTTGATAGTCGGGCTACCTAACGTAGTACTGACAGTTAAAACCCTTATGGGAACCCTTATAAATATCGTGATAGGAGCGTAGTTCGTTATCGTATATGGTAGCGGGACTCCGAACCCTGAGGTTGAGGAGCAACAATGCGATGATGTTTATTACTTATTAGAGATCAGATTATGGATCCGATAGAGCGTCCTAACGCGGGATCAGATGATGTTCATATTGAGGATATAGCGGTTGAGGATGTTGTCCTAGAAGGGATAGTTGCTGAGGAGGATCCCATGGAAGATCCTGACAAGAATGAATAAAGGACCACTGAGGAATTGATGACCATGGTTAGGGCAACTACCAGAGGTAGGATTGGCCGGTCACTACCAGAGGTTCGTTCAAGTTTGTAAAGATAGTAGCCCCCTTTAACGCGGCTTACTCGTAAGACTGAGAAGTTCGAATGGACAGAGAAATGCGAGAACAGCTTTCAAGAACTGAAGCAAAGATTGGTGACGGCCCCTATGATGGCATCGCCGGATGGAAAATAAGATTTTGTGATTTGTATTGACGCTTCGTATAAGGAATTAGGGTGCTTCTTAGCACAGCAAGATAATCGCGTCTGCGTCAAGACAATTAAGGTAATATGAAATTGATATCCCCACCCATGAGCTTGGGCTCATGGCAATAGTTTTGCCCTAAAAGATTTGAGGCACTACTTGTATGGAGAGAAGTGCGAGATTTGCACAAGCCATAAGTGCTCTAGTACATTTTCCCGAAGAAAAAGCTCAACATGCGCCAGAGGAGATGGTTAGAACTAATCAAGGACTACGATTATGAGATTCTTTATCATTCGAGGGAAAGCCAATGTGGTGGCTGATGCCCTTAGTAAAAAGGAGAGACTCAAGATGATAATGTCTTTGGGAGAGTTTATAAGAGATTTTGGAAATAGTAGTGAAGGTAACCGGAGCCGGTACCGAAAAGCTGTTTGAGATAGCAATACAGCCCGAATTATTGGAAAAGAACATATTGTGCCAGTAAAAGTGATGAATGAAGGCAGAGAGCCAACAAATAAATATGAGATTAATACCGAGAAAGATGATAAGGGAATAATGAGGTATTCCTATAGAATTTGGGTTCCGAAAGTTCAAGAGCGTAAGGATGAGAACTTAGATGAGAGCCATAGTTTGAGGAATAAGATTTAGAGCAAACCCTAAACGTGATAGTCAGGGAGGTCGCCATCAAGATAGAAGGAACCCATGACATATCGGAGTGGAAAATGAGGATTTTAAATTAAAAGATGACCCCAATTATGGGGAGTAGGATGAAACATTTCATACTAAGGAAATAGAAAGACGAGTAAGGAAAGGAGACCCGAGACGGTACTCCTATACGGCAATTCATGGACCTGTCTAGACAGAACTTAGACTATTATCCCCAACCACCACCTTGAGGAAACAATGCGATAGGAAATTCTTTCAGGACCTGTAAGTCTCTAAGCTCTCAGAGTTCCAAGGAACAGGTTGACCCAATCGAGGCAAGAGCCTGGCTAAAGGAAATATAGGAATCATTTGAGATTCTAAATGATTGACGAATCTCAAAAGGACTGTTTTTGTCACTTACCCTCCTAAGAGAGAGACCACCCGCTGGTGAAAGACCAAGAAAGGCACGGAGCAAGAGATTATAATAAACTGATTTAAGTCCAGTCAATTGTTTTCGGGAAAGTAATTCCCAAAGATAAGGAGATAGTGTAAAAGCTTTAGAGTCAGAACAAAGGCAGACGAGTATGATAAATTATGAATCTAAGTTGTAAAAGTTGTCAAGATTCGTTCTGAGGACACGAATCCAGAATGACGGGATGTTTGAAATCAATGCTTATGTTGTGTTGGTTCATGAAATAACGATAAGAGAAAGGAAAATAAAAAGAAACTGAAGTGGAAAGGAATATAAAGGCAATAGAGTTTGAGGAATGATAAAGGAATTGGGTATGAGGAAACCCTAAAGACTCGTAGCAATAGAAATAGAAAAGTATGTAATCGTCAGGATGAGGGTGATTCACCATGAGTCAAAATTGCTGGGTGAAGGCATAAGAGATACATATATTTTATCCCTAGTAAGTTGGGAGGATTCAAGGAAACCTTGAGATAGTTCGAAGGATAAATAATAAGACGCGGATAGACTAAGGAGACAAGAAAGTAAGAAGGTAGGAAAATTGGATGAAGGAAGTGACCTTCAAGAATGTGAAGTGTAAGACCGGTGGCTTGATACCCAGAAAGGGAGACGCCAGGTATGAAAGACATGCCAACGTTGAGATGACTGTTGAGAAAAAAAACAAAAGAAAATGAGGATTTATTAAGAAGATGTTCACGTTGAACACGACCAATATCTTCCAGAACATCCATATTATCATTACCAAATTAGGAAAGAAAAGCGGATAACCGTTGTTATCTTTTGGAGGCCATTTTGATTGACCTCATTTTGAATACAGATGTTATTGTGAAATTAGGCATATACTATCTAGGTGGGAATGATTAAATAAGACACCCTTATCAGGGATATATGACTTGATTTATCCATGGAAGGATGCATGTACCTTTTTAAAGGTGGAATTAAGGATAGAACATCGGTAACTAAAATGAATCCTAGGGGAATGCATAAAGGTTGGCATTTCACCCTTAATAGGGATAGTATGAGTTTTGACAGTATGAATTGGAAAGGATTAAGGTAATAACAACCTTTAAGAATCAGTGGAATTTTTTTTTTCAGAAGTATATAGACAATGATTTTGGTATTAATAAATGGTATCTTGATATGCCCTGTTTCTAGGGAATACAGGAGGAACGATTCAAGGAAAACCTTAGAGGTTTTACAAGGAGAAAGTTAATATTCAAAATTCTCAAGAATAGAAATTATGATAAAGGAAATATGACGTAATTATAATGATGCCAAGTGGGGCACATGTTAAACCACGAGAAAGTATGGATCGAACCAGTAAAGGTCGAAATTATTCAGGGCAATTAGGACCTAAGACAAAAGATGTTCTAAGTACGATCGAGAGTCAGTCGCGACAGTGATTAACCTCTAAAGACTGAGGCAATAACTTATGGAAAAATGGTGATTTTTTTTTCTCATCAGATTTTAATGAAAACATCTTCACATAAGCTGTGATGGAAATGAGATAGAAAATTTAGTTGAAGATGGTTAAAAGACATTGATTATAAGGAACTATGACTATCGGGAAAGGCCAAAGAGGTGGCCGACACTTTAAAGGTAAAAGGATAATTGTAGGCGCTTGTGCCAAAGGAATACAGTGATGATGGTTAAAGCTGAGATGGTTGTATTTTGGGTTGGAAGATTGTCATTCCTTCTGATGACTGTGCAATACCCAACCGTAATAGTAGTTAGTAAAGGTTTAATTCGTGTAATCGCCATGAGCGGGCTATCTATCTCAGAAGATACTATCTTGACATAAGCCAGGACTATGTTTCCAAAAGGACTAGACGAACCTTTGAGTTAAGTCTTCTATTTAAGGCATATGATTAAGAATGGTATTAACCTGCTATCGTTGCTTTGATTAAAACTCTTCTGCAATTTTATCTACTTCATGTCATGAAAGTACGTCAAGTTCAGGAGTGTTCTTCATGAATCATGAACGGTGATCATGTTACCTGCTTAGAAGAATTAGATACGAGATGTATGGACTCCGTATGGTTAGCTATTAAGACTTCATGGAAAATGAATGACTACAGTAGGTCAGTGGTGGACCATGGTAAGGCAACAATGATTATGCGAGTATTGAGCTGATTACAACCGTGAGAGTTGTATTGGAATGGGTGTTGAGATTGAGTACCACTAATCGGGTCGTGGTAGTGTATAAGTTATCATTGATAGACTAATTAAGTAGAGTATCTACCTAGTGAATAATTATTCTTTCTTATCAATAGAGAGTCGTATTATTATACGAGGAAGGTTGCGGTGCAAGCATAGAATTCTAGTAACGATGATGTATAGAATGAGATCCCAGATTCGATTTTCGATGTCGAGGGAGTTTCAAAGGTGATTATGTATAAGCTCGAGGAAGAGTGTGGGTCCATAGAATGATGGACGGGATAGCGAAAATATTTAGGCATGGGAAATACGAGGCTATAATGCTTAATGTTGATTTATATACGTATATGATTTGTTCTCCTATGACAAACCTCTATAGTTCAGAGGTAGGTTCCAAGCCAGATATTTTGTGGCAGTATATTTTTTTTTTCATATATACAATTCTCTTCAATTCGTTCTTTTCTCTTCTTTTCATTTCATGTAAGCTGAGAAGAACAACCCTTCCAGAAAGGGGAGGTATTGCCGAATGACTATCTATCTGTGTGATAGAAGCCTAGTAGGATACCAGCTATTGTTTAATTGCTTGTCAAGTACTAAAGGCTGGCCACCTTCTGTACTAACTAAGCGATATAACAAGTGTTCATGATCATAGTGATCTCTCAACAAATTCCTTTACTTCTATTTGATTGATCAAATTTTGGAAAATAGAAACAACTGAAAAAGGAGTAATAAAGTGGTGGTAGTATGCGGAATGGGAACACATTCGTGATACTAAGGTTGACGTGGTTATTAAAAGGTTATAGAACGCTAACGAGCAAAAGTATAACCAGTATAATATTAGGAACGGAAGGTAGTAGCGATTACGAACTGGAAAAGAATGGGTATTGAGAAGCAAAAGCTCTAATGCTAAAAGCTATAATGAGAGTCTGTGCAATAGACTTGAAAGAAATTGGAATGATCACTTAACACGGATTGAGTTTTCTTACGACAATAGATCGTATGTCAGGTATCGAGATGTCGTCTTATGAGATCCTTGAGGGAAGACAACGTCGATCTCCCTTATGTTAGGATGAAGTTGTAGAACGCAAGATGCTCGGACCAGCAGTGGTCCAAAGGACCAAGGATATGATAGATCTAATCAGAGGACGGCTGGTAGTAGCCCAAGATGGACATGACACGAAAGGATAAAGAGTACGAAATAGGGGACCTAGTAATGTTATAGGTATCCCTTGGAAAGGATTGATGAGGTTCGGAAAGAAAGGAAAGCTAAGTCTACAATTTGTTGGACCCTCGGATATATTAAGACGTTTGGGAAGTTAGCATATGAGCTAGCCCTACCCCCGAACCTGTAGCAAGTTCATAACGTGTTCCACGTATCAATGTTAAGGAAGTGTAATTCGGATGCCAGACAAATAGGGGCATATGAGCGCATAGACATGCAACCCGACGTAACCTATATGGAGCAACCAAGAAGGGTTATAGAGTGAAAAGGAACAAGTGCTTAGGGGAAGGATTATCAAACTAGGCAGAGTTTGGTGGCAGGACCATAATATGGGAAAATTTACTCGAGAGTTAGAAAGTGTAATGCTAAGAAAGTATCCCCATTTGTTTTCTATTTGATTCCGGGACGGAATCCTTTCAAGGAGGGGAGACTGTAATAACCCCAATTGTTGGAAATTTTTGAAACCCTTATGAATAGTGTTTTTGCTGAATGAGAAAACTTTTCATGCCACACTATGTAGGGGTTCTGATATGGATATTCTGAGATTTTATTAGTACTTTATATGGGATATAAGTGTATGTAAAGATCGTCAGAATCCAAATCCGAACACTTTGATTTTTCCCGGAAATCCACTAGATACGGAAAGAATTGAGAAAAAGGTAACATGATAAAAAGGATTTAAATTAAAGGATTATAAGAGAGGATCATAGAAGGAATACAATATATTGAGAAAGGTTAAGGGAACCTAAGTAATAAGATCCCGGGCATGATCCCTCAAACGATAAACGAAAACGAAAGTTAAGCGAACCGTATAACAGATCAGCGGTCATTAGGCAAACAATTAAAAGCTAATCAAAGGGATTAGTGGGGATGATGTCATCCAACCAATAGAAAGAGGACAAAGGAGGGGTGATGACATCACAAAGTGATAGGCATGACATGGGAAGGAAGGAGGTGTGGTTGAATGAGAACCACACAAATTCAAGGGCAATAAGGTAATTGACTAAATCAAACAACAAAAACCAACCAACCAAAATCAAAACAAGGCAAAACACAAAAATCTCTCTTCTTCTTCTTCATGCTCTCGGCCCATTCCTTAAAAAATGAAGATCCAAGCTCCACCACTTACTATTTAGCAAGGTAATTATCTAAGCTTCCCCATGGATAGTTACATACTTCCTATAAGTTTAAGCTTCTAATTCCAAGCCAATCTTTTTCTATAAATCATGGAAGAAGATGGTGAATAGTGTTTTTCAAGAAATAAAATTTGTGTTCTTGAAGTTTTGTTTAGATTAAGCTTGGATAAGGACTTTAAGGGTGATTCCAAGCCATTCTCTTGATTCTCCACTCTCCAAGGAAGGTATAACTTCTCAAACCCTTAGTATTAAGTTTTGTTGGTTTGGATTTCATAATGTTAGATGATGGGTTAGTGTAATGAGTGTGTACTCATAATAGAGCTTTGTTTAGTAAGTGGTTTTGTTGATTTTGGAGTTAGGAATGATGCTTGTTAGATTTGAAGTTCTTGGTCACTTTTTTTTGACTTGGTTTAGATGAATAAATTGGTAATATTGAGTTGATTGGGGGCTGTTGTAATATAGTTTAGATGGAGGTTTGATTGGGTTGTGAATTGGAGTTGAAATTGTGGTTGTTTGAATTGGTAAAAAATTTGGGAAATCGCGTAAACATAGCCGTCGTAATGTCCGATATACTTTAGACTGTTTTTGCTCTTAACATCAGGGCCCGAGAACTCCCTGTTAGGTTTTGACCATTACCATGATTAGATAGTTCATGTTACGAGCTTCGTTTTGATATGTGGTTCGCTTAAATCCGATATACGGTTTAGGAGAAACGACCGTTTTAAGTAACGGCATTTCACGACCGAACCATTACCCCTCGCCTTACTTTGAAACCTTGGTTAAAGCCCTTAAATGACTAACTGGTATATAAAACAATTATGTAAAGTGGATTAGGCAGTTGGTAAGGTACTCGCGAAAGAATCGCCTTAAAACCCTTAATGGTTAATTTATTAAAAATGGTGGAGCCGAGGATACTCGAGCGACTTAAGTGAATCGTTAAGCGCGAAAGCGAACGTTAGGACTCTAAATGGTTAAAGTCTAGTTTCTTAAGCGACCGGGGTTTAATTCCGACTTATGTTGTTGTTCATAGGTTATCGGACCCACTCTAAGCTTAAGTCTATCCGGGAGCACTCAGGCAAGTTTTCTACCCGTTATAACTGTTGTTGTGATGTAAATATATGTATATGCATTATCTTGTGATAAGTGCATGATTGTTATTAGCAAATTTTGCGATATATTGGAGCATGCTGATATGGTATATATGCATGTCTGTTTCGTAATCTGGTTATCTATCTGTTGATTTCAATGCTTATAGTTGCATAATACCTATGCTAGAGATAAGCGGTATTTGAGTTACCCTTAGTATAGGGGATAAAAGGTGAACATATTTCTAAACCGGGAGGCGAGGCTCCCGAGTATAATATATATTTATATATATATATTGATATAGTTTTTAAAACTATTAATCGAATAAGGTTTATTCGATAACTTTATTTTATTTAATGAATATTATTACGAATATTCATTCGAGGACTTATGACTCCTTTTATTTTATTATTTGAATATTATTTGAATATTCATTTGAGGATCTATGACTCCGATTATTTGATGAGATATATTCTTTATTTTATTAAAGAATAATGTTTCGATAATCAAACTTATTTTCGATTATTCAAATAAAGATAGTACTTTCATATAAGTATATCTTTGGTTATTTAATACTCATTTCAAGTATAAGTCTTACAACTTCTACTTCAATTATTTGTATAAAGATTATTCTTTATGGGAATATTATTTAAATAATAATATTCAGATATTTTCTAATATATGGGGACTGATTTACTTCATTAAATCAGCATTACTCCAAACACTCTTTAAAGTGTTTTCGAGTCTTCAAAATGATTTTTAAAAGTTAGAGCGGATCCCAAAACTCATTTTTATATTTAAGATCTTCCTTTTAAAGGGGATTTAAATACTCGTTCAAAATCTGAGGGATCCGGCTCTATGGTGTATTTTATATTCGCAACAAGGTTGCTGTTTTAATAAATGAATTGATTACTTGCCCAATGTTCGGGAAGTAAGCCCATCTAATTGAGTCGGCGTAAGCGACATGTCGGGGTACGGTCTATCAAAGTGTAAGTGGCTGGGTGGAAGTCCATCAACGCGTGAGTGGCCGGGTAACGGTCTAGCGCGAGGTCCTAATGCGGCCAGGGTGATGACCGGTGAGGAATTCATCCATCTACAGTAGAAAAGGTTACTTATTGGTATCTTTGCCTGATCAGCAAGATATCTGGTTTATGCCAAAATTCTTTTCCTTTCCAAAATTCATTGGATGTTACCAACTCTGTTCATACTTTACATAACAGAGGTTCCAGGAAATGTTTAAGAGATATATATGTGGATATATATCGGGACTAAATAAAGTATCTCGTAACTTTATTTCATTCAATAATATTTCAAAGATTGAATCTATTCAAGTCTTATCTTGTAGTCTCATCAGTGGGATGAACTTTTGAAATTAATTATAACTTGAACGGTGGTAGTTCAAGTAGTATTTGGAAAAGATATAAGTATATTGGAGTACCTTATAACTTCATCTTTTAAACTTATATCTAGTTAATAATTGTCTTATGAATGACAAAGATTTTCAGAAAAACGTTGAGACAAGGTTAGATATATTAGATCACCTTGCAACGATATTTTTATACAGTTATAAACTGTAACTTTGTGTATATTATGCATGGAAGAGGACTTCCCATATTTTGAAAAGTATATATGTATATATATATATACTGAATATTTTGCGACTTCATCGCATTAAGATATCAACTTGGTTCATTTCTTTTGACCAAGACTTTCATGAGTACTATGAGAAGGCTCATATATTGTTAATCATTATACATATTATTTTGGTGGGCTTGCTGCTCACCCTTGCTTTATTTCTTCATCACACAACAACAGTTAGGAAAGATGGCTAGACTCCAGCAGACCCAGCGCAAGCGCGTGGGAAGCGTCCCGCGTCTTCTCGTTGATGTTGTAGCTGCTATAGCTGCAGAGGTAGATCTATTGTAGATCAGACCATCTACTTTTGAGAATCAATTATGTATAATTATAACTTGTGGCAGATAATGGCAATTAACTGTAAATTTATCAAGTAATCATTTTGGGTTGTAATAACTTTTAAATTGTGGATTCAAAGACTTGTACTTATTTAAATTTCATCTCTGAGACTATAGCGGGTTGTGGTGTGTGTTAGTGTGGGGTCACAGCATAAGGTTATTTATTATTAATTAAGTGAAGTGATATTGTGGAAAGAAAGACCGTGACGACCCGGATCCCCGACCCCGGATCTGGGGGTGTTACAAGCCAGGTGCCATTGGTATATTTGCCAATCATGAATGCACCACAGGTAAGTGAGGTAAACACTTCTATAACTCTTACTATTTCCAACCCCATTGTTTCTTTTCCTTCTAGTGTGGCAATGGAATCTGTGTCTTTGTCCAAACAGGTTCCTACCAAAGCCACCAAAACTTAAATTTCAAAACATAAGCCAAAGAAAACCACCTATGTTGTCTCTCAAAAGACAACAGTTGTAACAACTACCATAAACCCTGAAGGGAGTGAACAGGGTATGAGTGGTGAGGGGAGGGGTGAACATCAAGAAACCCCCCAGGATAAGGTGGGAGAGGTGAGTGGTACCCCAACCAGCCAAGCCACAGTCTCTCAAAAGACTGTGGTGGTTCAAAATGAGTCAAACACATCCCTAGTTGCATCCTCCCAAAAGGGTGCAACTATTGAAAATAGTCCCCAACCAGGGACACAGAACAAAAGAGGGAGGGACACTGAAGCCACACATTCACCAATCAAAGCCTTTTCAAGGAAGAAGAAGGCCAAGACCCTAGTTTCCACACAAGGGGCACACACAGCACAGATACATCCACCTGTATCTTTGCCTTCTCAAATTCAGCTTGATGTGACTCCAGCAAATGTGGAGTCACAGCCCCATTCTCTTATAATAGAAACACATCAATCATCAAACTCTCCATCACCCTCTCTGGATGTGGATATGATATTCACATTACTTCCTGATTCTCCCTCATTAAAACTCAGGGAGGAGCCCCACTCAAAACTTGATGATCATCATCTTTTAGATGATTTGTTGGATCATCAACCAATTCTTTCAGATATAGTTGAAGAATCTGTGTCACCTCACTTAAAATCAATTCACACAGATTCAACAATTATGTCACTTTTAATATCTACATCTTTTCCTTCTTCAACGGATATCTCTCATCCGTTGACAAGTGGTTGTTCTTCGACGGATAAGCTTAACAGCAGTTACCTGTTGATACCATCAGTTTCCACTTCAACGGATACTCCCTATCCGTTGATGGTCTCTACACATATAACAGAAACAATTCCAACTGTAGAGGACATGGTTACTGTATAATCACTTTTAGGTTTGAGGGAAGGGAGTGATACTTTGAGTGAGAGGTTGGGTTGCTTCCAGGCAAAAGGAGAGGTTGAGAGTCATCATATGCATGCTATTTCTTCCAGCATGGCAAAAGTGAGTGAGGGGAGTGCCACCTTAGAAGGTGAGGGTGAGGGTGTGAGGGTGTGTGTGAGCTAGGGGGAGCCCCTGATGCAAGAAAATAGAGAAAATGAGAGAAAGGCAGGTATAGAAGCTATAAGGGTGGATCCAGCCATTGCTAGTGAGTCAATGACAGTGGATGATGCAGAAAAGGAAAGACAATTTCAGCAACATTACAAAGCTGTAATTGATAACATTTCCTTGGATGCTGACACTTTTACTCAACCTTTTCCAGCCTATCAATTATTGGCTGCTCAGGGAAATGTGGAGGCAGAACAGACTTTAAACCTTGTACACACTTCAGAATCTCTTCTTAGAGACAAAGCTGCTGTTAACAAGCTGCCTTCTCAAGCTGGTGAGCCATCTAAAGAATTTGGAGTAAATTCTAATGATGATGACTCTGATTCTTTGGATGAGAGCATGAACTTAGGGGGAGAAGCAGGCCCAAGCTCTGTTCCAGATCTCCCTGATTGGGCATGGGCAAAGGCATCTACACCAGGAGAGTTTGGTGTCACTTTGGTCAGGCAAGTAATGACTATTCAGAAGGCCCTTCACGAGACTACAGATGCTGGTACCAAGGTAATTCTTCAAGCTCATCTGGACTCTCTGCATCTCTTGCAGTTGCAGCATTTCAAACAGAATCTAAGTGTGGATGAACTCAAGCAGGACATTGCTGATCTGAAATCCTACAATGCTGAGAAGATGGATTCAGTCATGCCTTATGGTACTATGCAAGATTTGTTGGGGAGACTGAGGAAAGCATCTGATGCTGACAAGAGGCTGGCCAGGTTGGAAGACAGAGTTCAGATCATTGAAGACTCTATGGTCACCATTCTTCAGAATCAACAAACTCAGACAAATCTACTAATGCAGCTGGAAAAAGCACAAGGCTTGACCCCTACCCTTGATGATAACAAAAAGGGGGAGAATAAAGGGGAAGGGGAAGGAGAGCCATCAATAACAGTTCAAATATCTCAAGTGCTAGTTCCTGCCATCACCATTTCTCCAACTATTCAAATCAAAGGAAAACTTGATGGAATTGATATAATCCAGATAGCAGCAGCTGAACTGCAAGTCAAAGAGCAAAGGAGGAAAATTGATGAAAAGATGCAACAAATTTTTGGTTCTACAACTTCTAAATCATAATCTGTGAAGCATAGCACAAAGGTGGAACCAATTATAATGGAGCTCAAGCCAGTAAGGAGGAATAAGGTTGGAGAGACTTCTTCCAAGAATCTGAAACCTATGGTTCTCAAGCCCAACAACAGATCCAACAAGGACTCTATAAAGAACCCTCTAAGCCTTGCTCAGTTGAAAGAAGTGGACTCTCCTCTTCCAAAGCCTGATGAAGACAAGGTTTTGGGTGGAAGTATCATAAAGCACAAAGAGACCATGGATGTGGTTGAAAGGAGGAACATGGCTATTATCTTTAGAGAGGGAAAGAGCATTTGTGTGATGCAAGGACATCCCAAATTACCAATAGCCAAAAGGGAAGAAACCAGAAGGTTGAAGGAAGAAGCCAAAAAGCTAAAGGCTGACAAAAGAGCACAAGCAAAGCTTGAAAAACAGCTAAAGTCAAGTCAAGCTGAAGAAAAGAAAGAAATTGAAGACAAAAGTGAAGATGAAGGTATGGGGGACATGGTTGATAATGATATGGAAGAAAGAAGTAAGGAAAGAGAGGAATGGCAGAAAGGGAACAAAAAGAAGGCCAATGCAAAGAGAAAGATGGTAGATGAGACTGAAGAAACCCAATCAAAATCCAAACCACTACCTTCTCCTGAACCCATTGTGCCTGACCCCTTCATAAACATTCATGGTGAAACAATCATTCCTAAGGAGGAACCAATTGATTGGGACACCATCAAATTGCCCACCTTCTTAACCTCTTCTCCACCATCAAAGAAGCAGAAAAGAAGAATCAAATCAACACCTTCTAAAACCTCAATCAAATTCACTCAGAAGCCTAAGCCTAAGCCACAAGCCTCTAAGGATGACTATGTTCACATTTGTGACATAAAAGAATTTTCAGATATTAAACTCTATCTGGATGAGCTGGAGGAAGTAAGGGGAATAGCTGCCTACAGACAGCTACCAGAAAGACTAGTGTTCAAATACAAAGGAAGTGGGGAAAGAACTTGGCCTCTCTACAGGATTCTGAATGAAGGCTACTCTACCTTGGTTAGATTCTACTCAGCCATACAAAGGGATTCTGGCTTTACCAGGACTGCCAAGACTGAGATTCTCAACAAGATTGCCAACATAAGGAAAACTTGGTAGGAGCCCAATGCCTTGCCTAGAACATTACTCATTCAAGAAAGAGGAATTACAGTTCACAAATCACCTCATTGGTTGATGGAGTTCAGAGACAACAAAGGAGTCAGAAGATTTTTCAGACTTGAAGATCAGCTCAAGATTGCCAGTAATGAAACTCTCAAGGATATGCAATCTAAGTTGGGCATCAATGAAGAAGATGAAGCTGAGTTCTACAGACAACTTCAACTTCAAATAGAGGAGAATGACAGGAGGCTAGGAAAGAAAACAAGGGATTAAAGGAAAAGAAATTAATCTGCTCAGGCTAAAGGAGCACCCTTGGAAACAATATAATTCTTCAATTCCATCTCAGCATACACATTTTTGCAGCACTTTTGAATTTCTGCTTTATTATAGTTAATATATTTGTCAAGTGTTTTGTTATCATCAAGTTAAACCCAAATTTATGCCTACAGTTCTAGTAGACATAAATAGGGGGAGATTGTTAGGAATATGTGTATTAGTTTGATGATAAGTTATACAAAACACTTAAGTAGAAATCTAGTGTTTGTAGCCTCAACGGATAAGACCATCTTGGCTATCCGTTGAAGGAGTAGCTTTACTTAGCAATAAGTTTAGTATTGTAGCACATTTCATTCTCTGGATTCAAGTTGTAATTCTTAGACGTTGTAGGAAATTATCAGTCATGTTGACTACTAGTGGATATGTTAGATATATTTGATAATGTCATGGCTAATATGTTTTATGTTTAGCTTTCAGATCTTACGTGAACAGGATAAATCAGTACTTAACTGTTGATCAGTACTTATACTGGAAGTCAGGACTTAAGGATATCAGTACTTATATTATCAGGAGATAATCATCAGAAGATAGATATCAGAACTTAAGTGCTGAAGGACAATCAGATAAGGACAGTAGCTGATTAAAGGAAAGAAGACCGAGATAAACATAAGAAGAGATATGCATGAAGAAGGAATTCCGTGAAGAATGGAATACTTGGAAGAAAAGATATCTGATTGATATATTTTAGGAAGCAGAATTATATTCCATATCAATTAGCGATTATCTTGTAACTGTGTAGTATATAAACACAGACATAGGGTTTACACTACAAGTGTTATCATTATTAGAAAAGATTATTCATTGTAACCCTTGCAGCTCTCGTGATATTTGTTCATCACTGAGAGGTAACAGTTCCATACTATAACAGAGTTTATTGTTTCAATAAAGTTTGTTTTCTGTTACTTAAGTTCTTAAAGTTTGATTTGAGTGTACTATACACTGTATTCACCCCCTCTACAGTGTGTGTGTCTATTGCAAAGAAGAAGTATGCGTTGGTCTATTCGATTCTTGAGCCTTATCATCTTATACATGTTGATCTATTTGGTCCAGTAAATGTCATGTCTATTGCAAAGAAGAAGTATGCGTTGGTCATAGTGGATGAGTTCACCAGATACACATGGGTGTATTTCTTGCACACAAAAAGTGAAACTGCATCTATCTTGATTGATCATGTCAAACAGCTGGATAAAATGGTCAAAGATTCTGTGAAAATTTTAAGGAGTGATAATGACACTGAGTTCAAGAATCTGATAATGGAAGAGTTCTGCAAAAGCCATGGAATAAAGCAGGAATTTTCTGCTCCTGAAACTCCACAGCAAAATGGAGTTGTTGAAAGAAAGAATAGAACTCTCATTGAAGCTGCACGTACAATGCTTGAAGAAGCAAAGCTTCCAACCTATTTCTGGGCTGAAGCTGTGCAGACTGCTTGTTTTACTCAAAATGCAACACTCATTAACAAGCATGGAAAAACACCATATGAGATGGTGAAGAAAAAGAAGCCAAATCTGAAATATTTTCATGTATTTGGATGCAAGTGTTTTGTTCTCAAGACTCATCCTGAACAGCTATCAAAGTTTGATCTAAAAGCTGATGAAGGAATCTTTGTTGGATATCCACTTTCCACAAAAGCCTTCAGAGTCTATAATTTGAGAACAAAAGTGGTCATGGAATCTATCAATGTCTCTTTTGATGACAAGAAGATCACTGGTCTTAAAGATTTCATTGACCATGATTAGCTGAGATTTGAAAATGAAGACTCATATTCTGATACTGAAAATCCTGACAGTCTAAGTCCTGATACTGCAAACTCTGATGGATTAAACTCTGATGTTATTGAAACTGTGTTGACTACGTTAAAGGAAGATGCACCTATGCAGGGGGAGCATACTCAAGATCCTACCACATCTCAAGAAACATCAGAACATGCATCTGGCTCTTCAAGTTCTGATTCGTCAAGTTCTGATAAGACAAGTTCTGATAGTGCTGAAAATCTAAATACTGAAGTATCCAACTCAGAGAGCATAGTTTCAGGGGGAGCATCAGAAAATGAAAATGAAGATAGCATGGATCATGGGGGAGCATCCAGTTCTAGAGAAAACCTTCCATCTGCAAGGAAGTGGATAAAATCACATACACCTGATTTGATAATTGGAAATCCTGATGCAGGTGTCAGAACTAGAACAGGTACTTCAAATGAGTGTCTTTACAATTCTTTTCTCTCTCAAACTGAGCCAAAGAAAGTGGAAGAAGCTCTTCAAGATGCTGATTGGGTGCAAGCAATGCAGGAAGAGTTGAATGAATTTGAAAGAAACAAAGTCTGGACCCTATTGCCAAGACCAAAGAATAGATCTGTTGTTGGTACAAAGTGGGTATTCAGAAACAAAACTAACAGTGATGGCATAATTACAAGGAATAAGGCAAGGCTGGTTGTAAAAGGATATTCTCAACATGAGGGAATTGATTATGATGAAACATTTGCACCAGTTGCTAGGTTAGAAGCCATAAGGATATTTTTGGCTTATGCTGCTCACAAAAAGTTTACTGTCTTTCAAATGGATGTGAAAAGTGCTTTTCTCAATGGAGAATTGGAGGAAGAGGTATATGTTGAACAACCTCCAGGTTTTGTAGATACCAAACATCCAGATTATGTCTAGAGGCTTGATAAAGCACTTTATGGACTTAAGCAAGCTCCTAGAGCATGGTATGAGACTTTAGCTCAGTTTCTTCTGGAAAGTGGATTCAACAGAGGGACAATAGACAAAACACTGTTCTACCTCAACCATGGAAATGACTTACTTCTGGTCCAGATTTATGTTGATGATATCATTTTTGGATCTACAAATGACAAACTTTGCAAGAAGTTTGCCAAACTAATGCAGTCAAGATATCAAATGAGTATGATGGGGGAACTTAGCTATTTTCTGGGCCTTCAAGTCAAGCAGAATGAGGAAGGCACTTTTATTTGTCAAACCAAGTACACCAGAAACTTGCTAAAAAAATTTGGAATGCAAGATTGTTCAAGTGCATCCACTCCAATGGCCACTGCGACAAAACTGGATAAGGATACTGGTAAATCAGTAGATATTACTGACTACAGAGGTATGATTGGCTCTCTACTCTATCTAACTGCTAGTAGACCTGATATCATGTATGCTACCTGTCTTTGTGCAAGATTTCAAGCAGATCCAAGAGAACCTCACTTAACAGCTGTAAAAAGAATCTTTAAGTATCTTAAAGGAACAGCTGCTCTGGGATTATGATATCCTAGAGAATCAGATTTTAAACTAATAGGTTACTCAGATGCAGATTTTGCAGGTTGCAAAATTGACAGGAAAAGCACAAGTGGAAGCTGCCAATTTCTTGGAGGCAGATTGGTTTCTTGGTATAGCAAGAAACAAAAGTCAATTTCCACATCAACTGCAGAAGCAGAGTATATTGCTGCAGGAAGCTGTTGTGCACAGATTCTTTGGATGAAGAATCAGTTACTGGATTATGGGTTAACATATTTCAAAATCCCTATTTACTGTGATAATCAAAGTGCTATTGCTATGACAGGTAATCCAGTTCAACACTCAATGACAAAGCACATCAGCATCAGGTACCACTTCATCAGGGAACATGTGGATGAAGGTACAGTGGAATTGCATTTTGTTCCCACAGATCAACAATTGGCAGATATCTTCACAAAACCATTATGTGAAGCTACTTTTACAAGATTAGTAAATAAACTTGGAATGGTTTCAGGTTCTTTCTCTAAATCTGCTTAGACTTGTTCTGTGTTATCAGACTTTATGCTCAGTATTTACAGAATTAATCTCATTATATATTCTGTGCTTAATTGATAAATGTCTTTAAGTACTGACTGTTGTCTGATATATGTTTCTAAACTCTGATAAGTGATATGTTTGTTCTAGTACCTATTCCATCCTATGAGGATAACTGTGCTAGATACTGACCTAGTAGTCTTCAATAAACAAATGATTCCATGAAAGAAGTAATTATTTCAGTGGAAATCTTATGACACTAGCAAATTCTGATAATTGAGCTTAGTTAAGTTTACTTTGTATATCTTATTACTAAGTCACAAATTAGAATAATGCTACTCATCTGTTAAGTTCTGATACTAGTAAAATTGCTGAATGTACTAAGTGCTGATAAACCTCACTTATCAAAAGAAAAAAGCAAAAAGATCAAAGAATAAAATCAGGTACTCCTTTGAGATCTAGAGTAAAAATGTGGAAGGGACGACCCAAGGGCATTGCTGGTATTAAGTAAATATGCATCAGAAAAGCAAAATATTTTCTTGGTGACTTTTCACACTCTATGATTACTGGAGAAATACTCTGAAAATAGCATAAATTTTGATAAACAGTCGTGACTCACTTACACTGAGAAGCCACTGTAAAATAGAATTGCAAAAGATGCATAAAATTAGCACAAAACAGTTGAGATGAACTCAAGCATGAACTCATTCATCAGTAGGTTTCAGGACAATGACAGATCTTTAGCAAAATTTTAGTTATGCCTTATTTCTAAGATGTACTGAAGTGAATCAGACTTTACTCTTTGTCTGTTTTTAGCTTAATGCACACACTAATCACTCCATCTGAATGATGAAAATTTCTGTGGTGGTCTATGTTATTTTAGATAAACAGTCATTGTGTCATTATTGCACAAATTCTGAGGACAAGTTCTAAGTTACACGTTCTGATGATTAAGTTCTGACGTCCATAACTCAGAACTTGTATGAGTATTTACTAAGATAGGCATTCCTTTTTCGAGTTAAGAAATTATGTTCTGATGATTGTTAAGTTCTGGTATAGGTCTAAGTTCTGATTTCTCAGTCTAATCCTTTACTTGGCTTATCTGTGAATAAAATTTGATAACAGTCTCAGTTCGAACTAGAATATGTTGAAGTGGAAGATTAATAGTCACTATGATTAGGATTAATGGTATTTGTACTTGAACAGTCCACTGTTTCTTGTGTCTTGTGCAGTCTAGACCATGATTCCTCTTTTCAATGACTGTTATTCTTTTTCAAAGTCTGGGGAGACGAGGTAGACTTAACTCTACCTGTCAGCATTAAATATCTTTGCGTCTCCTGGCATTCTCTTGCCTATATAAACAGCCACTTCACAATAGTCTTCTCATCACACTTTTATCACAAATTCAGTCTTGTTTTTCATTTACTATCACAAATGGCTGAATTTGGCTGGTTGTACAATTACGGTGATGAGACTGTGCATGTCTTTTTGAATGGAATTCCAACTCCCTACCCTATCACCAACATCCCTCACAATCTCTGGATTCAATTTCCAGAGGTTATCAAACGTGATCTGGTGGCCGTTCGAAGAGACCTTCACCTTCGTCGTATCCGTCAGCAAGAGCGAATCATACGACTCGCCATCTTGTTCGTCGAAGATAGGAAGAGGAAGATGACTTAATCTTGTCTTCTTCTTGTTCTTCTTCATCCTCAGCTTTGTCAGGCTTCTTAGCTAGGACTAAAGCTGTTGATGTTAGGTTTAGGAGCTTAGGGAAAATCTTGTATAAGTACTGATGTAAATTTCCAATTCATGAATGTATTGTCTTGATATATTAATGAAAATTGTTTTTACTTCAAGATTTGATCTCTGAGTTATTTGTCTTGTGTTGTTAAATCCTGATTGATATTCTGATGACCATTTAAATTTTGTTTTTATTTAAGTTCTGATTCTCTGTCAGCACTTATTCATCGAAATTATCTCGGTCATTTTTAACATGCTTTATTTTCAGAATATTAATGTTGCAGTGAAAAATAATTCAATCAGTACTAATGGTTTAAATTTTGAATTAAAACAGTTTCTCTTGATTAATGGAACGGTTTTTCCTTGAAACAAGGCAACTGGGTAAGTAATGATTCTTATTTTCTCGAGCCCAGTAACTGGCCGTTATTACTGCATGTCTGACAGGTGTCCAACGGTAACATTTTTTTTGTTCAGAGTATAAGTACAACAGAGAGAAGATTTCTTTAATCTTTTATTTTCTTTATACTTTATCTCTCTCCTTACTTTTACTCTCTTTCTCTTCTTTCTCACGTTGGTTTTTCATACAGACATTATCTCAAACACCTAACAGGCATCCTTGAAACTCAATATTTTTTTTCACATGGCACCAAAGGATTTAATCATTGATGGAGCAAAGTTTGTTCAAAACAACTATGCTGCAATTCTTGATCATGCTGAAGCTCCATCTGAATTGCACTTTGTGCAAGATCTTCTTGCACATAGTGAGGTTGGGTACGCCTTAACTCAACCTGAATTATTTTCAAGTCAACAAGTTCTGAGGTTCTGGAGGACTGGAGTTTTTGATGATGGTGGTAAACGTGGAACTCCCAGTATTATCTTCCAAGTGGGTGATTCATCCTTTGTAGTCACTCCTGGTACAGTACGCAGGGCTTTACATCTTCCAGAAGATTGTACTTTCTCAATTCCAGAGGACTCAGCCCTTCGGGAGTTAATGGCTGAACTGGGATATGAAAAGAGTCTAACGAAACTTGGACAGTTGAAACGGGCTAATATCAGAAGAGAATGGAGTTTCTTCTTTGATTGCATCACCAAAGCTTTTGGGAACAAATGTTCAAACTTTGATGCTATCCCAATCATGAGTCAGCACATCAGGTATTCACTTATCAATCAAACTCACTTTGATTTTGCACCTGCTTTAATTGGTTTTATTGGGGATAAGATGATAGAGGATCGAGATGTTGTTTATTTTGCTAGATTCTGTCAACTTATTTACACTTACTGTACTGATGAACCTCATTTAGTCAGCACTCAAACCCCACCTTTTAAGGTTGCAAAATGATACTTTAATGACCTGGTAAATGCTGATACTAAGAAGAAAGTGGTTAGACCATTACAGATTCCTAAGTCTGTAAAACAGATCCTGGTACATGCTGATCCTGATACTTATATATCTGTTTACTCTGATGTCCAACCACCTCCAACCACCCAAAATCCATCAACCTCAGTACCTACCTCTCATTCTACTCAACCTACCCTCAGAACTTATCTCAAATCTTATCTCTCCACTTCACAGACTGCTCAACCTTCTTCTTCAGCACCTACTGTGAAGCCTACTTCCTTTAAGCCAAAGAGAACAAAGACTGTTCCTCAAACACCTCAAAAGAGGAGGAGAATTACTTTGAGAGATGAATCAGATTCTGAGGAACAGATTCCTTCTTCAGAACATGTGGTAAATGAAGCTGAGAAAGCAACTTCTCAGAAGGATTCTGAAATTGGGGGTTCTAGGCTTCTCAAAAGGCTTAGACGAATGGTAGTTCCTGAAGCTCCCAAGGAATCCAAATCAACAAGGAAGTACAAGAAACAGAGGGCACAAAGGCCAGTTTCAGATGATGAGGAGGAAGCAGCTAAGGAAGAGGATCAGGAATCTTTGATCTCACAAGACAAGGAATTTGCTCCAGTCACTTCTTCTCCATCAACTCCATCTCAGGATGCTGTATCTGACAAGGCTAATTCACCATCTGTGTCTCTTGTTGATCCAGGCACAAGTGCTGAAATTGATATTCAGAACCTGGTTGTGCCTGAAATACTTTTCTTAGAAGCTCCAACAGCAAATAATCCTTCCACAACACCTGTTACTGATGCTGTTCAAACTCCAGAGTTATCAACAACACCTTCTCTGCATCAAGATGCTGATGATCAGATTTTAGGTGAGCATCAGGATATGGCTGTTGATCAGAACTTAGTATCAGATCAGCAATTAGAGGATGCTGAAGCCTCCATTGCTACTCACACTGTTGTCTTATCAGAAGATACTGATTCTTTAAGTTCTGATGCTGCAAATGTTGGAGATACTGGTGAAGCTGCTCCAACTGTCGATGCTGATGAAGCAGGTCCTCCAGGACATACTCCACCACTGACTCTTCCTAAGTCTGAACTACTAAAGGAGTTTGTTATCAGGGATGCACCAGTGCCTTGGAGTGAAACTCCTGCAGGTCAGGAGTGGACTAAGGAATGGAACTCAGTTTCATGTGTTCCAAATGCTTTACATCTTGCTGAGCACTTGACTAAAGCTGATGAAATGTTAAATTCTGATGATTTTAAAACCCAGCTTAGAGTCACTGCATTGAGTACTAAACATCTACAAGGTCTTCATTCAACTACTCATGCAGAGCTACACAAGATTCAGGAGAACTTTATCAAACAGGAACAAGTTTGGAAAATTGATCAGAAAAAGTTCTTTCAACCTACCATTGACAGGATTGCTTATATTGAGAAAACTCAAGAGAAACAACAAGCTCAAATTGATCAAATTCTGACAAATCAAGCTTCTCAGCAATCGCAACTTACTGAAATCCAGACCTCAGTGGAACTACTTATCTCTCTTTTACTACCTGCTGATGCCAAAAAGGGGGAGAAGGTAATTAAGTCCAAATGCAAAACCAACAAGACACTGCAAGGAAAGGATGATGGAAAAGATGACCAAGGAAACTCTGGAATGGGTAGCGGTCATAGTCAAGGTAGAAGGTTTACATCAAGACAAGCTAGTCACAGAACAAGTTCTGATACTGGGAAAAGAATAAGTTCTGCTGCTGGTAAAAGGATAAGTTCTGATGAACTTCTAGATCTTGATGAGGAAATGTCAAGACAGTTATTTCTTCAAGAAAATCCAGGAATGGACTTGGAAAGATTAAAGGAAGAAGAAGCCAGACTTAAATCAGAGAAAGTCACATCTAAATCTGAAGCTTCTGGTAAAAAGTCACTTCCAAAACTTAAAGGCATTGTGATCAAAGAAAGGACACATACTGAAACAATATTGTCTAGATCACAACCACAGATAGATCCAAGATCCAAGGGTAAAGAAAAGGTTGGTGAACCTATCAAGGCTTATGTACCTCCTAAGGAAGAAGAAATTGCTGATGAAAAAGATGATCTTGCTCTGACTTCAAGAAAAGTTCTTAAAACAACCTCTGACATGGCTCAAGTTGTTCAGAGTCAAGAAATTGTAAGTTCTGATATTCAGAAGAAGCAAGTAACCTCTGACAGAGCTCAAGTTAACTTGATATCAGAAAATAGATCAAAGACACTCCTACCAGGATTCACTAAAGCAAAACAGACTCAATCTTTGAAGACTACTGCAAGTGGTTTTGAAGCAAGAGTAGTTACTGGAAAGGAAGCTAGAGATAAAACTGGATTGGGAAGTGCTGATGAAAGAAGAGTACACAACACTACCAATGATCCAACTTCCTTGAGTGAACCAGGTATTGGAGCAACTCCTGAGAGATTGAATCAACTGGAATCTGTACAGATGGTTTACCATACCTACTTGAAAGAATACATCATGTTGTATTTCATGATAGATGGTAGGGTTTATCATATAAGACAAAATGCCATTTCTTTGAAGTATTTTGAAGAATTGGAGCATGTACTTTTCTTACTTCAAGTGGATGACAGAATAACAGAGACTGCTGCAAACTACTTAAAAGAACAGATTCAGAGACAGAAAAGGCTTTATTCTGTTAAGTCTGACAGCATATATGTTCCAAAGTACAGAGATCACAATGGTGATATTGTTGATATGAAGCCTAATACTGCACAGATCAGAACATATCTTGGTATTAAGGGACTTGAATTCAATCTTGAGTCTGACAAAGCTTATGTCATAAGACTAGATCAGGAGTTGAGAAAAGCAAAGATTAATGATCTCAGAGCTGCAATCTTTCAAACTGGTGAAGATCCCGCAGAGCTTAAAGATGTTAAAAGGAGAATGATTGATGAACTAAGATATGCTGAGAAATGTTTGTTGAAGAACTATCTCAGAACAACTCCTGACATCAGAGAGATCAGAAAATGAAGAAGCCAAGTCGAAGATCTACAACTGCTTAAATTCTGATATTTATATAGATTGAAGTTGTTATCAGAAGTTGAAATTGGTAAAAACTTTAAGGACTGTAAGTTGTAGTTATCTAGTCTATTTCTCATGCATTTGTACTTAATGTTTTTGACATCATCAAATATCTGTTAAACTTGTATATTTTGTTAATTTACAAGTTGGGGGAGATTGTTAGATATATTTGATGATGTCATGGCTAATATGTTTTATGTTTAGCTTTCAGATCTTACGTGAACAGGATAAATCAGTACTTAACTATTGATCAGTACTTAACTATTGATCAGTACTTATACCGGAAGTCAGGACTTAAGGATATCAGTACTTATATTATCAGGAGATAATCATCAGAAGATAGATATCAGAACTTAAGTGCTGAAGGACAATCAGATAAGGACAGTAGCTGATTAAAGGAAAGAAGATCGAGATAAACATAAGAAGAGATATGCATGAAGAAGGAATTCCGTGAAGAATGGAATACTTGGAAGAAAAGATATCTGATTGATATATTTTAGGAAGCAGAATTATATTCCATATCAATTAGCGATTATCTTGTAACTGTGTAGTATATAAACACAGACATAGGGTTTACACTACAAGTGTTATCATTATTAGAAAAGATTATTCATTGTAACCCTTGCAGCTCTCGTGATATTTGTTCATCACTGAGAGGTAACAGTTCCATACTGTAACAGAGTTTATTGTTTCAATAAAGTTTGTTTTCTGTTACTTAAGTTCTTAAAGTTCGATTTGAGTGTACTATACACTGTATTCACCCCCTCTACAGTGTGTGTGTGACCTAACAGGATATGCAAATAGGAGGGCTAATTGTAAATATTTCATGCCTTGTAATTTTGTATAAGTGAAGAAGTATCAACTGATATTGAAGACCTTCAACGGATAAGAAATAAAGCTTCAACGGATGTCTCTAAAGCTTCAACGGATAATATCCATCAACGAATAAGTGCTTCAACGGATAAAGACTTCAACTGATAATGCATCAACGGATAAAGCTTAAACGGATAAAGCCTCAACGGATAAGGCATCAACGGATGAAAGCTTCAACGGATGCTTAGTTCATTAGCAGTTGATAGTGACAATTCATAAGCTGACAGAGGCACATGGGTTGACAGAGACAAACTGGAATGTGGAAGCCTCTAGGAGGAATCAAGAAAATGCAGCATTTTCATTCTGGTACAAACAAGGAAGTATTCAAAGATTAAAAGCTAAGCCTAAATTGCATTGGATAGAGAAATGAAGAAGAAACATGTGAAGAGCCTTTTTAATTGTATTTTTCAGTTTTGTCTTCACTTGTAAACTTGGTGATATATAAACCAAGTAGCAGCTAGTAATTAGATGTGAATTTTCCAGAGCTGTTTAGAAAAATCCAGAGAGAAAATCATCTAGTTTGTACTAGGAAGCAGCTGTGATTTAATTCTTTGAATCACAGATTTTCTGAAATAACACATCTCTGGTGGAACAACAAATCCATCAGAAAAGTTTTTAAGTTCTTTGTGTTCTTTACATTTGTGTTTGAATATATATATCTGTCTGTATTAGCTTCAAGCCATTCACACACATTTGCTCACTAAAACACTTAGCCTCAGAAACTACTCAAAACTTGAAAAAGTTTTGAGATTTACATTCAACCCCCCTTCTGTAAATCTCATTGTTAGTCCACTGGGAATAACAACTATTCACCTAAAATTAACTTTTTTCATAAATTTTATACACCCATAAAACTCCATCAATTCATCAATTACTATTCATCAAATAAAAATACATAGTATTAGTTATCTTACTTAATAAAATAGATTAAATATCTATTATATAACAGTCTTACGAATAATATTCTCGAAAGCAATAATATATGGTGGATAATCAGATTTTCTTGATAAAATTGTTGATAATTTTAGATTTTCGGATGGATTTTTATTAAATCATATTCTGACACGTGTCTTGATTTAAATTTATAAATTAAAAAATCTTTATAACTAACATATTTTTATGAATTTATAATCATCTCAAAATCACTTCCATTCTTTAAAATTAAGAGAATGAATTCTGCCCCATAAATTATTCTTATTTGAATATCGAACGATAATTGGATCAACAGATTGTCGAGTCCAAGAAATACATAATTGTAATTTTTCGGAGGGGAGCCAATTAGTATACATTTTATTAAATATGTATATATATATTTATATAAAACATAAAATATGTGAAAATATATGAGTGTGTAAAAATTTATGTTACAAGTGAATATGAATTGAACTAAAACAATAGCAAAAACATCAGTAAAATAAATAAAAGTAATTTTAATAAGTATGCCTCACTAATTGATGGTTATCAGCAAGTCTATTGAAAATTGATGGGGGAGTGATGAATCAATGCTCCATCAATATTTGATGGAGTGAAAACTTCTCTGATGCATCCTACTTCTCCATGAATTGATTTTTCAATACTACTTGTGCTTATGCTCTTACAGCACATGCACAACTATTCTATATGATTGATAGATTTTCCTTTTGTTCCTTCATTATATTTTTTAAACCTATTCCTATTCATTTATCAAATTATACAGAATTCAGAAAAATCAGTCGGTTACTTAATATGTTAGCCCATTTCATAACTCATGACATCAGTTTCACATGCTCGACATCATAACATGGTACTACTATCTTGGCTAAAAGCTAAAAAGCAGGTAAAGATGATATAGTTCAATAGAAACTTATGTTTTGTTGTCTCAACCTCCCAAATTATGGGTTCAATTCAAAATTTGTTACTTCCCATTTTTTTTATTTATTTTTTTATAATAAAATTGTATAGACTAGATTTATCATATTTTATATAGTTAAAAGATAATATGAAATTTATAATACTTTAAAATTTATTTATTCTAATTTTAAATATATTTTTTTAAAAATAAATTTTAAAACGAGCAAATATTCGTTAAAATTCAGTCAATTTGACCAAAAAAATTAAAAATGACCAAAAATGAAACATAGTAAATAAAATTAAACAAAGCATAGAAAAAAACCTTTCGTAATTAACAAAAAAAATTATGACATGTAAATGAACAGTAGTATATATCCAAAAAAGGTTTGTGATATGGATAGAAAATACATCTTGAAGACACATTAAATGTCGCTTTAATTACACTTGGGCTTCTTATCTAAAATCCACTACAGACCTGTCGGGTCCGAGCTCGTAGCAGACTCAAGACGGTCCATGTAGACAGGCCCACCAGCTAAGGTCGTCAAGGTCCACGAACACAAGTTGTTAACGACTAGGCCCAATACGGCTGGAAGAGCAGAGATGCGTGTCCCAAACGGGCTCAAAGTCCTACACAGAAGGTTTTGGAGTTCCTTCCCTTATAGGAATCCTAATTACCATCTAAGTTGGAGACTTGTCCACCAAGTCTCCCAACACAAGTATAACCCTAGACTCACCTCTATATAAAGGGCTATGCCCCTTGTTAGTCCCTTAACAATGTAACAAGAATTACAGAAGGGGGGTTGAATGGAATTCTTGAAACTTTTTCTTGAATAAAAATGTTCTAACCCAAATATATATATAAGTGTAAATTTATTAGCAGAATGCGGAATAGTTACTTGAAATGAATCAAAACACAAGTAATTAAAAACAAGAGTCTTTAAAAACTTTCTGGCGGATTTGAATGATTCCACCAGAGATATATAATATATATCAAGAGAACTCTGTGTGCAAAAAGCTCACAGCTGCTTACAAAATGATAACAACTAAGAATGAGAGAAATGCTAAGAATACAGCTTACAAATGTTTCTCTCTTTCTATCTGAGTTTCTTAGTTCCTTAGTTGCTATTCTATTTGCTGCTTTTTGGTTTATATATATCACCAAGATTACAAAGTAATAAGACAGGATAATAAAACAAAAACATCAAGTCTAATACAATGCTACTTCATTACTCTATTTCAACATCTTTGAATATCTTCATAATAGCATGAAAATGGCAATGCTTCTTTGTTCTCGAAAACCCAGTTGAATAGGCTACCACATTCCATTTGCATACACTCGACGCATGTGACTGTGTTGTCACTGTCAACAGATATTTGAATTCTTTATCCGTCGGGTTCATGATCATCCGTCGAGTTATTGATCATCCGTCGAATTTATTGTTGTTTATCCGTCGGGTAGCAATCAGGCACTAGACTTCATTTCATTTATACAGAATTACAAGACATCATCTATGTACAATTAATCAACCTATTCTGCATATCTAGTTAAAGTCAACATGACTTAAGTACTACTACAGGTTCTAAACAATGTGTATGCAGAAATGTGCTACAGACTTATTGTTACATAAGCTACTCACTCGATGGATAATAAATCATCATTCGTCGAGACTATATTGAGTCATTCGTCGGGACTATAATTCTTATCCGTCGAGTACTACAATTTCACTAATTAAAATCTACCAAGGTGTTTTATTAATGAAATCATCAAGTTCACAACATATACACAATAATCTCCCCCAATTTATGTCTACTGGAATTGTAGCCATAAATTAAGAGATACTTGATGATAACAAAACACCCTAAAAATACACCTTTGAAAGTAGATAGATAAAACTGTAAAGTGCTTCAATTAACAAAATGTACAAAGTTTAGCTCACAGTCATTTTCAAGGTGCACCTCTAGCCTGAGCAGATTTATCTAGTTCCTTGAAGGTCTGGATCTCATTCCAAGCTTTCTGTTATTTTCTTCAATCTGATTTTGGAGCTGCCTGTGGAATTCCAGTTCATCAGATTCTGAGAGATTTAAATTTTCTTGCATTTCCAAGAGAGTCTCATTTCTAGAGATGCTCAATTGGTCTTCTAATCTAAAAATCTTCTCACTCCTTTATCATCCATGAACTCCATTAGCCAGTAGGGCCTTAGATGCACTCTTCTCCCTGTGTAAGGGATGATTAGAGTCTTTGGGAGTGCATCTTTAGCTCTAACACTCCTTAGTTCTTCAATCTTCTTTAGTACCAATCTTCTTGCAGTAACATTGAACCCAAAGTTCTTCTTGAAAGATGAATAAACCTTAATCAGTACAGCTTGGCTTTCTTGAAGGATCCTGTGAAGTGGCCACTGAATCTCCTTTCCTCCCTTGTACTTGAACACTAACCTTTCAGGTATTTTTCTGTATGCATCAATTCCTGTCACTTCATCTAGTTCATCGAGATAGAGGTTTAGATCAGAAAACTCCTTGATGTCACACAAGTACATATAATCTCCTTTGTTGACTTTAGATTGAGCTTTGACTAGAGATTTGGATTTGAGAGGTGATAACTTCACTTTCTTGACTGCTCTTGACTTTGTTTTCTTTGGCTTGTTAAGGATTGGCAGATTGAAGTCAGGAATTGGTATATTCTCCCATTCTATTGGCTCATCCTTAGGCACAATAGGTTCACCATGAATGTTCATGTAAGAATCCACCACCTTGATATCTTCAAATACCACAGAGGGTTTTGATGCTTGAGTTGAAGTTGGAGTGGATTCCTTGGGAAACTAATTCTTCAATTCCTTATCAATAATGTCCAGTTTCTTTTTGGTTCTTTTAGCCAATTCCTTGATTCTTGGAGACTTCTTCTGTTGTTCAACTTGCTTCTTTGGATCTTGAGATTCAATGATTTCAGATGGCTGAGCAGGAATTTATTGTGATGAATTTACAGCATGTAGCTTGGCCAAGATAGCAATTTGCTCTTTCTTTTGTTTAGCCTTTTTAGCATCTAGAGCAGCTTGCTTCTTTTTCTGCTTCAATATGGCCTTTTCTTCTCTCTTTGCTTCAACAAATTGAGGGTGTCCAGCCACTACACAAATTTCTTTCTCATTCCTGAAAACTTTAGCAATTCTCTTTTTCAAAGCTGAATCAGCTGGATCTTTGTAGAAAGCAATTGACATTGACAGAAGCTTCTTTTCATCAGTCTTAGGTGTCTCATACACAGTATCCAAAGGGTTCTTCAATGATAATTTTGGATAGTTTACCCTTGGTTTCAGAATTATTTCAGCCTTTGGAGATTTAATGCAGGATGACTGTCCCCTTTCTAGATAGTTCATGCTCATCTCATTCACAGAAATTTGCTTGACTTGAGAGTGATGGATGGCTGACTTTACTGGCTCCTTGACTAGTCCAAACTTCTTTTGTATATCCTCATCAATCTTCTCCCAGTTGATTGGCTTCAACTGCTTCATTTCAGCTGCTCTAATGTTGGCTGCTGCTGCATTTCTCAGATCTATACTGTCTGTAGCTGGTGGTTTTAAAATAGTAATTGAAGGCACAATTACTTTACTGATTTGAATTTGAAGCCTCTCCCCCCTCACTTGGTCCTTTCTCCCCCTTTTTGTTATCATCAAGTTGAGTAGAGGAGGGGGTTTGAGCAACCACCCATTTTTGAAGTAAATCTATCTGTTGGGCTTGATGAAGATGAATGGCTGTTAAAGATGCTTCCATGGCTCACATTCTTATATCCAAGGCATCTATCTTGGTTGCAAGATCAGAATTTTTTCTTAATTGCCTCTTGATGTCAAGCATTGTAGCTTCTGGAAGCTTAAAATCCATCTTGTCTGAAATGGCCTTCTTCATCTCCTCAATATCACCCTTGATGGTGTTTACATCCCTAGCATGTTGGAAGCCCTAAATTTGTTGAAGTTGCAGAGAGGCTAGATGTGCCTGAAGGAGCTTCTTGGTGCTAGCATTTGTAGTGGTTTGAAGAGCATTATTTGTCTGATTGATTAGTTGGATCAGGGTTGTCTTGAAGTAGTGCTCATCACAGTGTTTTGAGAATGCCCATGATGGCATACCTAATCTTGAACTGGAACCTACTTCTCCCCCTATGTCCATTACTTCATCTTCACTATCCCCACTTTCATCACCAAAGAAATCAGCTGAGCCACCAGTCTCATAATCCACATCACCAGCTGTAGAGGGCAAAGTTGTGATGACATCCTTAACTCTTATCATAGACTGTGTGGTATGCACCAGATTGAGCATCCTTTCTGCATTGTCATTGCCCTGTTCAGCTAGAAGTTGATAAGCTGGAATAGGGTGAGTAAATGCCTCAGCATCAAGGGAGGTGGAATCTATAACAACTTTAGGTTGCTGAGATAGTCCCTCCCTGTCTACATCTTGGACATTCATTGACTCACTAGCAATGACATCCATCCGTATAGCTCCAGTACCTGCATTTCTCTCATTTTCTCTCTTTTGTTGCATCAGGGTCTCACCCTGGCTTCCCACTCTCACACCCTCACCTTCACCATCTAAGGTGGGACTCCTCTCACTCTCTTTTGCCAATCCTGAAGAAATGGATTGTATAATTTCACTCATTTCCTCTCCTTTTTCCTGGGAGCAACCCAGACTCTCACTCATAACACTCTTCTCTCTCAATCCTAATAGTGAATGTACAACCACTAATTCTTCTGCACTTGAAATAAATGAAGTTTGAAGTGGTGCAGAGACACTCGATGGATGAGTGATATCCATCGGGTGAGTGGTTTTGCTATCCGACGGATAACTGCTGTTAAGCTTATCCGTCGGGATACAATCACTACTCGACGGATGAGCAATATCCATCGAGAGAGTAGAAATGAATGAACTAGGAATGGAAACTATTATGGACTATGTGCTGACTAAAGATATTTTGGGCACAGACGATTCAACAGTTCCTAAAAGAATTGGCAAGTGAGCCAACAAATCATCTAAAAGATGATGCTCACTTGCACTAGATTTTGGGTTCCCCAACAAAGTTAAAGAAGGGGAATCAGGAATTGATGTGTTTATCATATCCACATCCAGAGAGTTTGTGGGTGAGTTTGGTGTTTGAGGTGCTTCTATTACTAGAAATTTTGGTTGTGACTCCACATTTATTGGAGCCACATCAAACTGAATTTGTGAAGGTGCAGTGACTGTGTCTTTAGCACCAGTTTGCACAGTGTGTGTACCCTGTACATCCCCAAGGGTTTTAGATTTCTTCTTTCTGGCATAAGTTTGGGGTGAGCTTGTGTCCCTAACCCTCTTGACATGTGCTCTTGGTTGAGAGCTTTGTTCAATAGCTACATCCTTTTGGGAGGATGCAGCTAGAAATGAGCTTTTATCCTTTTTAAGCACTGCAGTTTGTTGGAAAACTGCAGTGTGCCTAGGTTGGGAACCACTCAACTCTCCATCCTTATCCTTCGGGTTTCTTTTATGTTCACCCCTTCCCTCACCTACCTTGCTCACCTTCACCCTCCCCTCTTTGGTTTTGGTGGATTTTGCAACTTGCATCTTTTGAGAGATACCATAGGGGGCTTTCTTTGATTTGGGTTTTGAAATATTTGCAGGTTTGGTAGCTTGGGTAGGCAACTGTTGGATCATTGACACAGTTGCCATAGCCACACTAGAACTCAAAGAAGCTTGTGAGGTTGGAATAGCAAGGATAGATGAACTTACCTCACTTACCTGAGGTATTGCATGAAAATAGAACAGTGGACCTCCTTGTGATGATTGGCCATGTTCAAATCTGCAATGAGCCTTCTCTCTTGAACCCAACAATCTAATTTGTTGTTAGGGTTCTCAAGCACAATACCCTCAGAGAGATGATTAGCTAACATCATAAAGAATCTAGCATAATACACATTCTTACTTCTTTTATTTAACTCTCCTAGTTTGAAACCCAACTTAAACAAAACAAGGTCACTGAAATTATAGAACTTATCTGTAACTAGCATGTAGAGCATGTTAAGCATGGAGATATTGACTGAATCAAAATTACTGACTTTACCTGAAAAGACCTTTATCACTACATCACATATAAAACTCCATTCTTTCCTAAGGCCCAGTCTCCTAATGTCACTTAACTTAGAAGTAGAAAGAGCATAGTTCATGGAATTAAGCATATTGATTATGTCAGTGTCAGTGTGCGGTGAGCTCACAGTGTTATCAGGAATCTTGAAACATACTTTTATGACATCACTATTGATAAAGAATTCCTTACCTTTAACGGTGAGTGTGATTGTCTTATTTTTTTGAGTTGTATGTGGCAGTGGTCCACATCTCTTCAACAACTTCACAAAAGATTGTGGGTGATTCCCGCATGGCATAGCTAAGCTTGTAATTCTTCACAAAGTCCATCATCTTGTGATAGTCACCAAATTGCTGAATACCCTTGTTTACTAGTGCAGTGAAATTGTTCTTCTCATAAATAAACCCAGTTTGAGACATAATCTTGACAATGGGCGCCATTGTTAGAGAATGAGAGCTTGAAACGAGAGAGTAAGTGCTTTGAGAGAGAAAAAAATTGGAGCAGTTGATTTGAGAATGATAAAAGAAAAGCAATTGAAATGAAATAAGCTCTTATACTATCTCAAAAATAACTGCTAAAAATAATAACGTAAAATAAAGTAACCAATGAAAATTGCCTAAAATAGCCATTTTAAAAACAAACTGTAAAAATTCCACCCATTATCCGTCGTGTCATGCTTACAAACTGTAAGTATACTCGATGGATAATGTTCAGGAAATTAACGGCTGAGATTAAGATAATTTGACGGATGAGGATAAACTGTTATCCGTCGAGTCATAAAGTATTCCAGAAAAATAATTGATTTCTTTTTTTATTAGCAAATAGTATACCGACGGATGATCAAACTCGATGGATAAGGATCATCCGTCGAGATGTAAATTTTGACTTAGCCAAAATTTCATCCAAGACTGAAAAATCAATTAAATTTCTGGTTGCATTTCAACTTGCAAATTATCTCATATAGATTTAAGAATAATTAAGCATACCTAACTCACTAACCAACATTGAAAAGGTGGATTCATCCAGTGGCTTGGTAAAAATATCTGCAAGCTGCTTCTCACTTGGAACAACATGTAGTTCCACAATACCATTCATTACATGTTCCCTTATAAAATGGTACTTGATGTCTATGTGCTTTGTCCTTGAATGTTGTACTGGATTTTCAGTAATGGCAATTGCACTTGTGTTATCACAGAAGATAGGAATCCTTTCAACTTGCAAACCATAGTCTAGCAATTGATTTTTCATCCATAAAATCTGTGCACAGCAACTGCCAGCAGCTATATATTCAGCTTCAGCTGTAGAAGTAGAAACTGAATTTTGCTTTTTACTGAACCAGGACACAAGCTTGTTTCCTAGAAATTGACAGGTTCCTGTTGTACTTTTTCTATCAATTCTACAACCTGCATAATCTGCATCTGAATAACCAGTTAGATCAAAACCAGAATCTCTAGGGTACCAAATGCCAAATTTTGGTGTTCCCTTGAGATATCTGAAAATTCTCTTAATAGCTATTAAGTGAGATTCTCTAGGATCATCCTGAAATCTAGCACATAAACATGTAGCAAACATTATATCTGGCATACTAGCTGTTAAGTACAGAAGTGAGCCAACCATGCCCCTATAACTTGAAATATCCACAGACTTTTCAGTAGTGTTTAATTCAAGCTTAGTTGCAATAGCCATGGGAGTTTTTGAAGATGTGCAATCCATTAGATCAAACTTCTTTAACAGATCAAAAATATATTTAGTTTGACTAATGAATATTCCATCACTAACTTGCTTAACTTGCAAACCAAGAAAGTAAGTTAGTTCTCCCATCATACTCATTTCATACTTACTTTGCATCAATTTGGAAAACTTTTTACAAAGTTTCTCATCTGTAGAACCAAAAATAATATCATCTACATAAATTTGAACAAGTATACTAGAGCCATTAACATTTCTAAAGAATAAATTTTTATCTACAGTACCTCTTATAAAATGATTTTCTAAAAGGAACTTTGATAAAGTGTCATACCAGGCTCTAGGTGCTTGCTTCAATCCATAAAGTGCTTTCAAAAGATAATATACATGTTCTGGAAAATTTGGATCTTCAAGACCAGGAGGTTGACTGACATAGACTTCCTCCTCCAAATCTCCATTCAGAAAGGCACTTTTGACATCCATTTGATAGACCCTGAAATTGGCATGGTCTGCATAGGCTAAAAAGATTCTGATGGCTTCAAGTCTTGCAACAGGAGCAAATGTTTCATCAAAATCTATTCCTTCTTGTTGACAGTAGCCCTTAGCAACCAATCTAGTTTTGTTCCTGACTACTATGCCATTTTCATCCATCTTGTTTCTGAATACCCATTTGGTGTCTATTAGATTCTTTCCTTTAGGCTTGGGCACCAGCTTCCATACATTATTCCTTTCAAATTGGTTTAGCTCCTCCTGCATAGCTAAAATCCAATCAGGATCCAATAAAGCTTATTCTACCTTCTTTGGTTCTTCCTTGGAAAGAAAGCTGTTGTATAGACATTCTTCTTGAGTTACTCTCCTGATTTGAACTCTAGAAGAAACATCACCAATTATGAGCTCAAATGGGTGATCTTTTGTCCATTTCCTTTGTTGAGGTAGATTAGCTCTAGATGAAGAGGCCTCATTGTTGTCTTGATGTGTGATTGAGTTTTGATTGTTAGAAACTCCCCCTGAGTTTGTGGATCTTTGATTTGAGAAAGGGGAACTTTCCATAGGTGATCTATCCTGACTTCCTGCTCCTTTTGATAACCCAACAGATGGTGAATTTTAAGTACCGACGGATGAAGCGGGTTGCCTTCTGACGGATGAAGCGGGTTGTCTCCCGATGGATGAAACATTTTGCAATTCGATAGATGTTGAATTTTGTGCTTCATTGGTAGTAGATTTTTCTGCATTATCCTTTGATACTGTTTCTTGATTACTTTCATCATCACTGTCATCACTAACCATGTCCACATTGTCGAATTTGAGGCTCTCATGGTAATCTCCATCTTGAAGTCCTTCAATCTTTTTATCATCAAACACAACATGTATTGATTCCACAATAATGTTGGTTCTTAGATTGTAGACTCTATATGCTTTACCAACGGCATATCCAACAAAAATTCCTTCATCTGTTTTAGTATCAAACTTCCCATTTTGATCAGTTTGATTTCTCAGAATATAGCATTTGCAGCCAAAGACATGAAGAAAATTTAGAGTTGGCTTCTTATTCTTGAATAATTGATAGGGAGTCATGCATCTTGCTTGATTAACCAGGGAAATATTCTGAGTGTAGCATGCAGTATTTACAGCTTCATCCCAGAAATATGTTGGCAGTTTAGATTCTTCAAGCATTGTCCTGGCAGCCTCAATAAGTGATATGTTCTTCCTTTTCACTACTCAATTCTGTTGTGGAGTTCTTGCTGCTGAAAACTCATGCATAATCCCATTTTCCTCACAAAATGCTCTCATGACAGAATTCTTGAACTCGGTTCCATTGTCACTCCTGATTCTTCTAACCTTGAAATCAGGATGATTATTGACTTGCCTTATGTGATTGATGATGATTTCACTAGCCTCATCTTTAGACTTTAGGAAATATGTCCAAGAGAACTTTGAGAAATCATCTACAATTACTAGGCAAAATCTTTTCCTTGAGATGGACAACACATTGACTGGTCCAAACAAATCCATGTGTAGCAGTTGCAAAGGTTCTTCAATTGTTGAATCAAGTTTCTTCCTGAATGATGCTATAATCTGCTTCCTTTTTTGGCAGGCATCACACAATCCATTCTTAGAAAACTCCACTAGAGGAATGCCTCTAACAAGTTCTTTCTTTACTAGCTCATTCATGGTCTTGAAGTTTAAATGGGATAGCTTCTTGTGCCATAGCCAACTTTCATCCTGACTTGCTTTACTGAGAAGACAAGTAACAGGTTCTACATTAGATGAGTTGAAATCAGCTAGGTACACATTTCCTTTTCTCACACCAGTGAGAACCATTTTGTTGCTTCTTTTGTTAGTCACAACACAGGCTTCTGAGTTGAAGGTTACTGAATTGCCTTTATCACAAAGCTGGCTGATACTCAACAAGTTGTGTTTGAGACCATCCACTAAGGCAACCTCCTCAATGATGACATTGTCCTTTGAAATCAAGTCATATCCCCCTGTATAACCCTTGATGTCATCTCCAAAAGTAATACTTGGTTCAGCTCTCTCCTTGAACTCTGTGAGCAGGATAAAATCACTAGTCATGTGTCTTAAACAACTACTATCCAAGTACCAAAGATTCTTTCTGTTTCCCTGATTACTTGAAGAACTTGTTTCTATTTCATCAGACTTGGCCATTAGGGCTAGATTGACATAGCTGACATCTTCATCTTTATCCAAACCATCTGCTGCCCAGTCGTTTTCTTGTGTAATGAAATCCCTCTCCTTTTGTTTGAGCAGCTCAAAGTATTTTTGCTTATAATCCACAGGCTCAAACTTTTTCTTGCTGGAATCTGACTTTCTACACTCACTGGCAAAGTGCCCTGCCAAGCCACATTTGAAACATTTGAATTTTGATTTATCCACCATGTTTCTATTTGGCTTGGCTGCTCCAAAGTTCTTTTTGAACTTGAGCTTGGAAAATATTCTGGAAAGAAATGCTAAATGTTCATCAATATCTTCCATGTCATCTTGGCTCAAAGAATCTTCACTTTTTACTGCAAGCCCCTTGCCCTTGCTTTCACAGACCCTTGAAGTTGACTCAACAGCTTCCATCTTCATCTCCTTCTCTTTTTCTAACTCAACAACTAGTGCAATGGACCCTCCTTTCTTCTTTCCTTTCTCCATCCTCTTATCTTGCTCTATTTCAAGCTCATAAGTTTTCAGGATGCCATACAGTCTCTCCAAAGTAAACTCCTTATAATCTTGTGAGTTTCTCAATGAGACTGTCATTGTTTTCCATTCCTTTGGAAGAGATCTAAGGAATTTCAGATTGGAGTCTTTTGTCTGATAGACCCTTCCATGCAACTTTAAAGCATTTAGCAGTTTTTGAAACCTACTAAAAATGTAAGTGGGAGACTCACTTTCTTCATTATGAAAATGCTCATATTGCTGAATCAGTAGTTGCATCTTGTTTTCTCTAACTTGCTCAATGCCATCACAGATGATCTATATTGTATCCCAAATATCCTTGGCAGTTTTGCAGTTGACAATGTTGTCAAACATATCACCGTCAACTCCATTAAACATGATATTCATGGCCTTTTTATCCTTCCTGACTTGTTCAATATCAGGATCAGACCATTCATGCCTTGGCTTGGGGACAGATGACTCATTTCCAGTTGCAGCTCTCATTGGTACATGAGGGCCTCTTTCTATGCAGTCCACATAGGCTTCATCTTGATAAAGTAAATGAAGATACATCTTTACCTTCCAATGATGGTAATTGTCTTTATCCAGAAAAGGAATCTTGACTCCAACATCATTCTTGTTCATCTTGCTGTATTATTTTGATCTTTAAACTCTTTGTTCTTCAAGAGCTTGCTCTGATACCAATTGTTAGTCCCTTAACAATATAACAAGAATTACAGAAGGGGGGTTGAATGGAATTCTTGAAACTTTTTCTTGAATAAAAATGTTCTAACTCAAATATATATATAAGTGTGAATTTATTAGCAGAATGCGGAATAGTTACTTGAAATGATTCAAAACACAAGTAATTAAAAACAAGAGTCTTTAAAAACTTTCTGGGGGATTTGAATGATTCCACCAGAGATATATAATATATATCGAGACAACTTTGTGTGCAAAAAGCTCACAGCTGCTTACAAAATGATAACAACTAAGAATGAGAGAAATGCTAAGAATACAACTTACAAATGTTTCTCTCTTTCTATCTGAGTTTCTTAGTTCCTTAGTTGCTATTCTATGTGCTGCTTCTTGGTTTATATATATATCACCAAGATTACAAAGTAATAAGACATGATACTAAAACAAAAACTATCAAGTCTAATACAATGCTACTTCATTACTCTATTCCAGCATCTTTGAATATCTTCATAATAGCATGGAAATGGCAATGCTTCTTTGTTCTCAAAAACCCAGTTGAATAGGCTACCACATTCCATTTGCATACACTCGACGCATGTGACTGTGTTGTCACTGTCAACAGATATTTGAATTCTTTATCCGTCGGGTTCATGATTATCCGTCGAGTTATTGATCATCCGTCGAATTCATTGTTGTTTATCCGTCGGGTAGCAATCAGGCACTAGACTTCATTTTATTTATGCAGAATTACAAGACATCATCTATGTACAATTAATCAACCTATTCTGCATATTTAGTTAAAGTCAACATGACTTAAGTACTACTACAGATTCTAAACAATGTGTATGCAGAAACGTGCTACAGACTTATTGTTACATAAGCTACTCACTCGATGGATAATAAATCATCATCCATCGGGACTATATTGAGTCATCCATCGGGACTATAATTCTTATCCGTCGAGTGCTACAATTTCACTAAGTAAAATCTGCCAAGGTATTTTGTTAATGAAATCATCAAGTTCACAACATATACACAACACCCCTCAACCTAGAACTGCGTTTTTGGCTTAATTCTCTACAACACAAAGATACGTAGGCATCTTGTAAGGACCGATAGTCCCGAATACAAGAGCAACCATTAAAGCTCGAAGCTCACAAACCCTAGCATTAAATATTAACACACTCAGGTTTTTATTCCACAACATTTGACATCGTCTGTTGGAAGACTACAACAACCATGGTGCATACACAAAGCATAAACAATAGTGGAACATGCACTCATGTCCCATCGCGAACGATCGAATCAGTGGTGGAAGTATCACCGCACTCAACCTATGCCTCCACCCAAGGAGGAACCCTGGTAGGGGCAACTGAGGCTCAGCCACAAGGGACAAATCCCCCAGCTCCTCAAGGGACGAATCCCTAATTTCAGCAGGTACGTGTACCTGTGAACACTCAACCCGTTGGGTATGAGTACTCGACGATTGTGACTACTAACTCCCTTATGAGATGCCTCTATACCCAGAAGCTGGAGGGAGTAGACACTCTAATAGGAGTGAATCACAAGGGCGGATGCCCCAATACATACGTGGCATGGCTCCTATTCCGGAGGATCAAGAATTCTCTGGGCCTTATACTGATAGAGACTCCGAATCATCAAATGATGATGTTGCTCCAGGAAGGAGGTGTGTTGGTAAAGAGCCGATGACTAATATTGAAAGATCAAGAATGAAATTAGAACTATCAACTGGGTTGCTAAAGTCACGTCTGAAGTACGTCCCCCAGTCTCCACCCTTTCATTCAACAACCACAAACCTCTTGTTCCATTTGTGGTTTGAGTCATGGAGAGAGTTGGTGTTCACCATATGAGGAACATGAGCTCTGTGTTGTACAACAGCCCAACCAGGTCGACTCAAAGGAGAAGCCTTCATTGTAATAACCCCAATTTTTGAACTTTTTGTAACCCTTATGAATAGTGTTTTTGCTGAATGAGAAAACTTTTCATGCCACACTATGTAGGGGTTCTGTTATGGATATTCTGAGATTTTATTAGTACTCTATATGGTATATAAGTGTATGTAAAGATCGTCAGAATCCAATTCCGAACACTTTGATTTTTCCCGGAAATCCACTAGATACTGAAAGAATTGAGTATAAGGTAACAGGATAAAAAGGATTTAAAAAAAAGTATTATAAGAAAAGATCATAAAAGGATTATAATGTATTGAGAAAGGTTAAGGGAACCCAAGTAATAAGATCCCGGGTATGATCCCTCAAACGAGAAACGAGAACGAAAGTTAAGCGAACCGTATAACAGATCAGCGGTCATTAGGCAAACAATTAGAAGCTAATCAAAGAGATTAGAGGGGATGATGTCATCCAACCAATGAGAAGAGGGCAAGAAAGGGATGATGACATAGCAATATGACATAAGCATGACATAAGGGGAAGGAGGTGTGGTTGGTTTTTAACCACACAATTTTCAAGGTTAATAAGTTAATTAACCAAAAAACAAATCAAAAACAACCAACCAAAACAAATCAAAGCAAAACACAAAAATCATTTCATCTTCTTCATCTTGCTCTCGGCTTTTCATCTTTTCCAAGGATAGAAAAATCAAAATCCTAGCTCCAAGCATTGTTAAATCACAAGGTAATTATCTAAGACTCATTATGCATAGTTATGGATATCCTAGAAGTTTGAGCTCCTAAATCATTCACAATCTCTTCCTAAAAATCAAGGAAGGAGATGGTGAATAGTAACCTTCAAGAAATAACTTTGGTTTTCTTGATGTTTTTTGAAAGTTCAAGGTAGCTTAAGCATAGATCAAGGCTTCCATGGGCATTCCAAGGATCTTTCATTGATTAAAAGCTTCAAGGAAGGTATAACTCTTCATTATCTTAGCATTTAGTTGTTTGGTATAAATGTTTATGATGATGGAATGATAGATTAAGTGTAGTAGTTGTTTTGTCATGTTGAGATCTTAGTGGTTAAGTGCTTTTGTTGATTTTGGAGTTAAAAAGTAGCACTAGTTGTTCTTGATGATTCATGGTATGATTTGGGCTTGGTTTATATGGTTTAAAGTGGTTGATGAGTGATATGGTCATATGGTTGTATTGGGATTGATTGGTAGTTGGATTGATGTGAATTGGAGTGTTATAAATTTGGGAAATCGCGTAAACATAGCCGTCGTAATGTCCGATTTACTTTAGACTGCTTTTGTTCATAACATTAGGACCCGAGAACCCCCTGCTAGGTTTTGACCATTGCCATGATTAGACAGTTCATGTTACGAGCTTCGTGTTGATATGTGGTTCGTTTGATTCTGATGTACGGTTTAGGAGAAACGGCCGTTTTAAGTAACGACGTTTCGCGAACGAAACATTACCCCTCGCCTTACTTTGAAACATAGGTTAAAGACCTTAAAGGACTAATTGGAGTATGAATCATTTATGTAAAGTGTATTAGGAAGTTGGTAAGACACTCGTGAAAGAATCGCCTTAAAACCCTTAATGGTTAATTTATTAAAAATGGTGGAGCCGAGGGTACTCGAGCGACTTAAGTGAATCTTTAAGCGCGAAAGCGAACATTAGGACTCTAAATGGTTAAAGTCTAGTTTATTAAGCGACCGGGGTTTAATTCCGACTTATGTTTTTATTCATAGGTTATCAGACCCACACTAAGCTTAAGTCTATCCGGGAGCACTCAGGCAAGTTTTCTACCCGTATAACTGTTGTTGTGATGTATATGTGTATATGCATGATCTTGCGATAAATGCATGATTGTTATTAGCAAATTCTTGCGATATATTGTAGCATGTGATATGGTATATATGCATGCCTGTTTCATATTCTTGATTTATATATCTGTTGGTTCAAATGCTTATAGTTGCATAATACCTATGCTAGAGATAAGCGGTATTTGAGTTTACCCTTAGTATAGGGGATCAAAAGGTGAACATATTTCTAAACCGGGAGTCGATGTTCCCGAGTATAATATATATATTATATATATATGGTTATAGTTTTCAAAACTATTAATCAAATAAGGTTTATTCGATAACTTTAACTTTATATTATTTAATGAATATTATTTCGAATATTCATTCGAGGGCTTATGACTCAGCTTATTTATTTACTGAATATTATTTCGAATATTCATTCGAGGGCTTATGACTCAGTTTATATTATTAATGATTATTAATTGGATATTCATTTGAGGATGTATGACTCCTTTATTTTATTTAATGAATGTTATTTATAATATTCATTCTAGGTATTATGACTCCGCTTATTATTTATTAATATTCTTTATTTTATTAAAGAATAATGTTCGATAATCAAACTTACTTTTGATTATTCAAATAAAGATATTACTTTCGTATAAGTATATCTTTGATTATTTACTATTCATTTCAATTATAAGTTTTCCAACTTCTACCTCAATTATTCTTTATGGGAATATTATTTAAACAATAGTATTCAGATATTTCTTTTATATTGAGACTGATTTACTTTATTAAATCAGCATTATTCCAAATACTCTATAAAGTGTTTTCGAGTCTTCAAAATGATTTTTAAAATTTAGAGCGGATCCCAAAACTCATTTTTTTATTTAAGATCTTCCTTTTAAAGGAGATTTAAATACTCGCTCAAAACCTGAGGGATCCGACTCTATGATGTATTTTATATTCGCAACAAGGTTGCAGTTTTGGTAAATGAATTGATTACTTACCCAACATTCGGGAAGTAAGTCCATCTATCGAGTCGGCATAAGCAACATGGGCTCAGTGGGCATCCATGATAGTGTAAGTGGCTCAGTGAGAGTCCATCAAATGCGTAAGTGGCTGAGTGGCAGTCTAGCATAAGGTCCTATTGCGACCAGGGTGATGACCAGTGGGGAATTCGTCCATCTACTAGTAGAAAAGGTTACTTATTGGTATCTTTGCCTGATCAGCAAGATATCGGGTTTATGCCACAATTCTTTTTCCTTCCAAAAATTTATTGGATGTTACAAACTCTGTTCATACTTTACATGACAGAGGTTTTCAGGAAATGTATAAAGAAGATGTATATGTGGATATATATATATATATCATAACTTAATGAAGTATATCATAACTTCATTTCCTTCAAAATATTTCAAAGATTGAATCTATTCAAGTCTTATCTTGTAGTCTCATCAGTGTGATGAACTTTTGAAACTAATTATAACTTGAACGGTGGTAGTTCAAGTAGTATTCGAAAAAGATATAAGTATATTGGAGTATCTTGTAACTTCATCTTTTAAACTTATATCTAGTAAATGATTATCTTATGCATATCAAAGACTTTTAGAAAAATGTTGAGACAAGGTTAGATATATGAGATCACCTTGCAACGATATTTATTTTTATACAGTTATAAACTGGAACTCTGTGTATATTATGCATTGAAGAGGACTTCCAAGATTTTGAAAAGTATATATGTATATATACTGAATATTTTGCGACTTCATCGCATTAAGATATCAAACTTGGTTCATTTCTTTTAACCAAGACTTTCATGAGTACTATGAGAAGGCTCATATATTGTTAATTATTATACATATTATTTTTGTGGGCCTGCTGCTCACCCTTGCTTTCTTCTTTCATCACACAACAACAGATAGAAAAGATGAACAGGACCAAGTTCCCGATTCGCGAGCGGATAGGAAACGTTCCGCAGTTTCCTATAGGCGTTGATGTCGCTATAGCTGAGGTAGAAACTACCAATAGGCTAGGCTTTCAACTTTTGATGTACCAGATTATGTATATTTATAAATTTTAATAATGGCAAAGAAATGTAAATTTATTCAGAAACCCTTTTAAGGTGTATTCGCATATAATTGTGGAATAAAACGACTTGTGATTATTTTTGGATATTCATCTCTGAGACTATAACTTGTGGTGTGGGTGTTTATTGTTGGGTTACAGTACATAGTAGTTGATTATTTATTAAGATTGGGTGTTATTAAGGGAAATGGAACTTGTGACAACCCGGATCCCCGACCCCGGATTTGGGGGTGTTACAGAAATGGTATCAGAGCTAAGCGTTATAAACCTTAGAGATGATGTGACGTTAAGATCATAAGTTCACTAAGATGATAAGAACTCTTGCCAAGTTCATAGTCGGGCTACCTAACGTAGTACTGACAGTTAAAACCCTTACGGGAACCCTTATAAATATCGTGATAGTAACATAGTTCATTCTCGTATAGGGCAGCGGGGCACCGAACCCTGAGGTTCAGGAGCATCAGCATGAGGATGTTTTATTACAAGTTGGAGATCAAATTGTGAATCCGATAGAGTACCCTAATGAGGGACCGGATGAGATTCATATTGAGAATGTTGCGGTAGAGGATGTTATTCCGGAAAGGATTGTGGCTGAGGAGGATCTCAGGGAGGATCCTGATGAGAATGAAGAGAGGACCGCTGAGGAATTGATGACCGTAGTCAGGGCGACTACCAGAGCAAGAATGGCCGCGAGGGTGGCACTAGAGGATGAAGAGTTACCAAGGGCACAAAGGTTAATGAGGGCAGAAGGAGTGGGGCCTTCCACGACACCAATTATACCAGTATCAGACCCTCTTCCAGAGGTTCGTGTAGACATCCATGAGGTTCCACCAATTCCTGTTCCATCCCCGGTACAGAGCCCAGCACCTACTGAGGAAATGCCACCTTTATCTCCTGCACCATTTTCGCTTGATACCGTACTTGGTTATCCGTTTGGATCTCCTGGGTCTGCACCACCTGCACCCCATGGACTGCTAGATGCTACCACTCAGGCTTCTCTTATCGCCAATTATCATATGACTTTGGGTGGCCTGTCTGAGGCCCGTAATGTTAGGAGTGATCTATTGGATCGACTCACTACACCAAGGATTGAGGGCGGAGTACTTCCGGCAGGAGTAGCGTATAACATGGAAAGGATTGAGGCTACCACCCGTGTTACAGCTAGAGGCCATCTTGAGGGTCAGATTGATCCAGCTCTACTTGCAACTATCTTGGACCTCATCACCGCTTTAATGAGCAGGTTAGGGATGTTGTGCGTGCCCGCATTTCTTGATCCATAATAGTGTGCAGAGTCTGAGCAATCTGACAAGAATTTCATGCATCACCGCTTTTGGAGGATTAGCCTAAGTTATGGATGATTAGTTTTAATGACTAGATGATTATCTATGGTAGTACTTTTGGGATAGAAGCGATCAGATCAAATGATGTAATTCTCTTTAATGTGTTCAGTAGTTGTACCCTCGAACAAATGGTTATGTATATATTTGTTAATTTCAGTTCAGATCAGTTTGTTTGTGATAAAATCACACTGTTAATTGCACTATTAACACTTAAGAGAGTGTCATGAAGTTTATTGAACTTAAGAATTCATAATTTGCAATCGTGCAAGGACTGAACGAGGGAAAGACTTAAGCAAAGTAAGTAAGACAAATATCCAGAGATTCTCAAAATGTTCCAAGTAATATGCCCCCACAAGGAATAAGATTAGGGGCAAACCTTGAATGTGATAATCAGGGAGGTCGCAATTAAGATATAAGGAACCCAAAATATAATAAAGTGGAAAATGAGGATTTTTAAATTAAAAGATGACCCCAATTATGGGGAGTAGGAAGAAATATTTAGACTAAGAAAACAAAAGTCGAGCGAGATAACGAGACCCGAGACGGTACTCCTATACGGAAATTCATGGACCTGTCTAAACAGAACTTATACTTTATTCCCAACCACCACCTTGAGGGAAACAATGTAGTGGGAAATTCTTTCAGGACCTTTAAATCGCTAAGCTCTCAGTGTTCCAAGGAACAAGTTGACCCAGTCGAGGAAAAAGCCTGGCTAAAGGAAATTGAGGAATCATTTGAGATTCTAAATGATTGAAGGAGTACAAAAGACTGTTTTTGTCACTTACCCTCCTAAGAAAGAGGCCACCCGCTGGTGAAAGACCAAGAAAGGCACGGAGCCAGAGGTTAGAATAAACTGATTAAAGTTCAGTCAATTGTTTCAGGAAAGTACTTCCCAAGGTTATGGAGATAATGTAAAAGCTTTAGAGCCAGAACAAAGGCGGACGAGTATGATGAATTGTGAATCTAAGTTGTAAAAGTTGTCAAGATTCGTTCTAAGGACACGAATCCAGAATGACGGGATGTTTGAAATCAATGCTTATGTTGTGTTGGTTCATGAAATAATGATAAGAGAAAGGAAAATAAAAAGAAACTGAAAGTGGAAAGGAATACAAGGGCAATAGAGTTTGAGGTATGATAAAGGAGTTGGGTATGAGGAAACCCTAAAGACTAGTAGCAATAGACATAGAAAAGTATGCCTTCGTCAGGATGAGGGTGATTCACCATGAGTTAAATTGATGGTTGAAGGCATAAGAGACACATATATTTATCCCCTGTAAGTTGGAAGGATTCGAGGAAACCTTGAGGTAGTTCAAAGGATAAATAATGAGACGCAGATAGACTGAGGAGGCAAGGAAGTAAGAAATTAGGAAAATTGGATGAAGGAAGTGACCTTCAAGAATGTGAAGTGTAAGACTGGTGGCATGATACCCAGAAAGGGAGACGCCCGGTATGAAAGATATCGCAACATTGAGATGACTGTTGGGATAAATAACAAAAGTAAATAAGGAATTATTAAGAAGAAGTTCACGTTGAACACGACCAATATCTTCCAGAACATCCCTGTTATCATTACCAAATTAGGCAAGAAAAGCGGATAACCGTTGTTATCTTTTGGAGGCCATATTGATTGACCTCATTTTGAATACAAATGTTATTGTGAAATTAGGCATATACTATCGAGGTGGGAATGATTGAATAAGACACCCTTATCAGGGATATATGACTTGATTTATCCATGGAAGGATGCATGTACTTTTTTTTAAAGGTGGAATTAAGGATAGAACATCGGTAACTTAAAATGAATCTTAGGGGTATGCATAAAGGTTGGCATTTCACCCTTAATAGGGATAGTATGAGTTTTGACAGTATGAATTGGAAAGGATTAAGGTAATAACAACCTTTAAGGATCAGTGGAGAAATTTTTCAGAAGTATATAGACAATGATTCTGGTATTAATAAATGGTATCTTGATATGCCCTGTGCCTAGGGTGTACCTGATGAAGGATTTAAGGAAAACCTTAAGAGGTTTTATAAGGAGAAAGGTAATATTCAAAGTTCTCAAGAATAGAAATTTTGATGAAGGAAATATGGCGTAATTATAATAATGCCAGGTGGGCACGTGTTAAACCACGAGAAAGTATGGATCGAACCAGTAAAGGTCGAATTTATTCCAGGCAATTAGGACCTAAGATTAAAGATGTTCTAAGTATGATTGAGAGTCAGTCGTGACAGTGATTAACCTCTAAAGACTGAGGCAATAACTTATGGAAAAATGGTGATTTTTTTTTACTCATCAGATTTTAAGGAAAACATCTTCACATAAGCTGTGATTGAAATGAGGTAGAAAATTTATTTGGAGGTGGTTAAAATGACATTGACTGTAAGGAAATTTTACTATCAGGAAGGGCCAAAGATGTGGCCGACACTTTAAAGGTAAGAGGATAATTATAGGCGCTTGTGCCAAAGGATTACAGTGATGATGGTTAAAGTTGAAGGTTGTATTATGGTTTGGAAGATTGACATTCCTTCTGATGACTGTGCAATACCCAACCGTAATAGTAGTTGGTAAAGGTTTAATTCGTTTAATCGCCATGAGCGGGCTATCTATCTCAGAAGGTACTATCTTGAGATAAGCCAGGACCATGTTTCAAAAAGGACTAGACGAACCTTCGAGTTAAGTCTTCTATGGAAGGTATATGATTAAGAATGGTATTAACCTGCTATCGTTGCTTTGATTGAAACTCTTCTGCAATTTTATCTGCTTCATGTCATGTATGTACATCAGGATCTAGAGTGTTCTTCATGAATCATGAATGGGAATTATGTTAACTCCTTAGAAGTATTCTATACGACATGTATGGACTCCGTATGGTTAGATATTAAGATTTCATGGAAAGTGAATGACGACAGTAGGTCAGTGGTGGACCATAGTAATGCAGCAATGACTCTGCGAGTAATGAGCTGATTACAACCGTGAGAGTTGTATTGGAATGGATGTTGAGATTAAGTACCACTAATCGGGTCGTGGTAGTGTATAAGTTATCATTGATAGACTAATTAAGTAGAGTATCTACCTATTGAATATTTATTCCTTCTTATGAAAAGAGAGTCGTATTACTATATGAGGAAGGTTGCGGTGCAAGCATAGAATTCTAGTAACGATGATGTCTAGAATGAGATCCCAGATTCGATTTTCGATATCGAGGGAGTTTCAAAGGTGATTGTGTATAAGCTCGAGGAAGAGCATGGGTCCATAGAATGATGGACGGAATAGCAAAAATATTTAGGCATGTGAAATATGATGCTATAATACTTGATGTTGATATAGATACATATATGTTTTGTTCTCCTATGACAAACCTCTATAGTTCAGAGGTAGGTTCCAAGCCAGATATTTTGTGGCCGTATATTTTTTTATATTTACAATTCTCTTCAATTCGTTCTTTTCTCTTCTTTTCATTTCATATAAACTGAGAAGAACAACCCTTCCAGAAGGGGAGGTATTACCGAATGACTATCTATCTGTGTGATAGAAGCCGAGTAGGATACCAGCTATTGTTTAATTGCTTGTCAAGTACTAAAGGCTGGCCACCTTCTGTACTAACTATGCAATAGAACAAGTGTTCATGATCATAGTGATCTCTCAACAAATTCCTTTACTTCTATATGATGGATCAAGCTTTCGAAGATGGAAGCAGCTAAAGGAGGTAGTATCAGTATGGTGGTATTCCGATTCTAACGCGTTCGTGATACTAAGGTTGACGTGGTTATTAAAAGGTTATAGAACGCTAACGAGCAAAAGTATAACCAGTAAAATATTAGGAACGGAAGGTAGTAGCGATTACGAACTGGAAAAGAGTGGGTATTGAGAAGCAAAAGCTCTAATGCTAAAAGCTATAATGAGAGTCTGTGCAATAGACTTGAAAGAAATTGGAATGATCACTTAACACGGATTGAGTTTTCTCACGACAATAGATCATATGTCAGTATTGAGATATCGCCTTATGAGATCCTTGAGGGAAGACAATGTCGATCTCCCTTATGTTAGGATGAAGTTGTAGAGCGCAAGATGCTCGGACCCGCAGTAGTCCAAAGGACCAAGGATATAATAGATCTAATCAGAGAACGGATGGTAGTAGCTCCAGATGGACATAAGAAGTATGTTGATTTGACACGAAAGGACAAAGAATAGGAAGTAGGGGACCTAGTGTTGTTAAAGGTATCCCCTTGGAAACCCTTGGAAAGGATTGATGAGATTCGGAAAGAAAGGAAAGCTAAGTCCACAATTTATCGGACCGTTGGATATACTAAAACATATTGGGAAGTTAGCATACAAGCTAACCCTACCCCTGAACATGTAGAAAGATCATAACGTGTTCCACGTATCAATGTTAAGGAAGTGTAATTCGGATGCCAGATAAATAGGGGCATATGAGTGCTTAGACATGCAACCATACGTAACCTATATGGAGCAACCAGGAAGGGTTATAGATTGAAAAGGAACAAGTGCTTAGAACTAGTCAGAGTTTGATGGAAGAACCACAATGTGGGGAAAATTTACTTGAGAGTTAGAAAGTGCAATGCTAGAAAAGTACCCCCATTTTTTTTCTATCTGATTCCGGGACGGAATCCTTTAAAGGAGGGGAGACTGTAATAACCCCAATTTTTGAACTTTTTGTAACCCTTATGAATAGTGTTTTTGCTGAATGAGAAAACTTTTCATGCCACACTATGTAGGGTTCTGTTATGGATATTCTGAGATTTTATTAGTACTCTATATGGTATATAAGTGTATGTAAAGATCGTCAGAATCCAATTCCGAACACTTTGATTTTTCCCGGAAATCCACTAGATACTAAAAGAATTGAGTATAAGGTAACAGGATAAAAAGGATTTAAAAAAAAGGATTATAAGAAAGGATCATAAAAGGATTATAATGTATTGAGAAAGGTTAAGGAAACCCAAGTAATAAGATCCCGGGTATGATCCCTCAAACGAGAAACGAGAACGAAAGTTAAGCGAACTGTATAACAGATCAACGGTCATTAGGCAAACAATTAGAAGCTAATCAAAGAGATTAGAGGAGATGATGCCATCCAACCAATGAGAAGAGGGCACGAAAGGGATGATGACATAGCAATATGACATAAGCATGACATAAGGGGAAGGAGGTGTGGTTGGTTTTTAACCACACAATTTTCAACGTTAATAAGGTAATTAACCAAAAAACAAATAAAAAACAACCAACCAAAACAAATCAAAGCAAAACACAAAAATCATTTCATCTTCTTCATCTTGCTCTCGGCTTTTCATCTTTTCCAAGGATATAAAAATCAAAATCCTAGCTCCAAGCATTGTTAAATCACAAGGTAATTATCTAAGACACCTTATGCATAGTTATGGATATCCTAGAAGTTTGAGCTCCTAAATCATTCACAATCTCTTCCTAAAAATCAAGGAAGGAGATGGTGAATAGTAACCTTCAAGAAATAACTTTGGTTTTCTTGATGTTTTTTGAAAGTTCAAGGTAGCTTAAGCATAGATCAAGGCTTCCATGGGCATTCCAAGGATCTTTCATTGATTAAAAGCTTCAAGGAAGGTATAACTCTTCATTATCTTAGCATTTAGTTGTTTGGTATAAATGTTTATGATGATGGAATGATAGATTAAGTGTAGTAGTTGTTTTGTCATGTTGAGATCTTAGTGGTTAAGTGCTTTTGTTGATTTTGGAGTTAAAAAGTAGCACTAGTTGTTCTTGATGATTCATGGTATGATTTGGGCTTGGTTTATATGGTTTAAAGTGGTTGATGAGTGATATGGTCATATGGTTGTATTGTGATTGATTGGTAGTTGGATTGATGTGAATTGGAGTGTTATAAATTTGGGAAATCGCGTAAACATAGCCGTCGTAATGTCCGATTTATTTTAGACTGCTTTTGTTCATAACATTAGGACCCGAGAACCCCCTGATAGGTTTTGACCATTGCCATGATTAGATAGTTCATGTTACGAGTTCGTGTTGATATGTGGTTCGTTTGATTCCGATGTACGGTTTAGGAGAAACGGCCGTTTTAAGTAACGACGTTTCGCGAACGAAACATTACCCCTCGCCTTACTTTGAAACATAGGTTAAAGACCTTAAAGGACTAATTGGAGTATGAATCATTTATATAAAGTGTATTAGGAAGTTGGTAAGACACTCGCGAAAGAATCGCCTTAAAACCCTTAATGGTTAATTTATTAAAAATGGTGGAGCCGAGGGAACTCGAGCGACTTAAGTGAATCTTTAAGCGCGAAAGCGAACATTAGGACTCTAAATGGTTAAAGTCTAGTTTCTTAAGCGACCGGGGTTTAATTCTGACTTATGTTGTTATTCATAGGTTATCGGACCCACACTAAGCTTAAGTCTATCCGGGAGCACTCAGGCAAGTTTTCTACCCGTATAACTGTTGTTGTGATGTATATGTGTATATGCATGATCTTGCGATAAATGCATGATTGTTATTAGCAAATTCTTGCGATATATTGTAGCATGTGATATGGTATATATGCATGCCTGTTTCATATTCTTGATTTATATATCTGTTGGTTCAAATGCTTATAGTTGCATAATACCTATGCTATAGATAAGCGGTATTTGAGTTTACCCTTAGTATAGGGGATCAAAAGGTGAACATATTTCTAAACCGGGAGTCGATGTTCCCGAGTATAATATATATATTTTATATATATATGGTTATAGTTTTCAAAACTATTAATCGAATAAGGTTTATTCGATAACTTTAACTTTATATTATTTAATGAATATTATTTCGAATATTCATTCGAGGGCTTATGACTCGGCTTATTTATTTATTGAATATTATTTCGAATATTCATTCGAGGGCTTATGACTCAGTTTATATTATTAATGATTATTAATTGGATATTCATTTGAGGATGTATGACTCCTTTATTTTATTTAATGGATGTTATTTATAATATTCATTCGAGGTATTATGACTCCGCTTATTATTTATTAATATTCTTTATTTTATTAAAGAATAATGTTCGATAATCAAACTTACTTTTGATTATTCAAATAAAGATATTACTTTCGTATAAGTATATCTTCGATTATTTACTATTCATTTCAATTATAAGTTTTCCAACTTCTACCTCAATTATTCTTTATGGGAATATTATTTAAACAATAGTATTCAGATATTTCTTTTATATTGAGACTGATTTACTTTATTAAATCAGCATTATTCCAAACACTCTTTAAAGTGTTTTCGAGTCTTCAAAATAATTTTTAAAAGTTAGAGCGGATCCCAAAACTCATTTTTTTTATTTAAGATCTTCCTTTTAAAGGGGATTTAAATACTCGCTCAAAACCTGAGTGATAGGGATAAATAAATTATGATTGTATTATTAAATACTGCATTAATTGTACAATTTATGGGCTGCTAGACCCAATAAAAAGATATATGATACTCAGACCAGAAAGGTTAAGCCTGATGGACCAGATCAGGCCTGATGGAATAAAAAAGGCCCAAAAGCCCTGATTATTAATTAATTTCGTAATTAATTAATAAAGGACAAAACAGATGTTGAAAAGAGTCCCGATAAGAATATAAATCCTTGGAGATTAGCCTCAATGGGACCTAAAAGGATAAGGAATCAATTTCCTACTATCTAGGACTCCAAAGTCCATTCTAACTATGAGACTTGCCCACCAAGTCTCCTATACCAAGTCCAATTCAAGGACTCCCAACATCTATATAAGGGGTCTCACCCCCACCAATCAGAACTACGTTTTTTGGCTTGATTCTCTAATTCACAGAGATACGTAGGCATCTCGTAAAGGCAGATTGAGTCACGAAACACGAGAGCAGCCATTAAAGGCCTTGAGCTCCCGAATCTTAGTAATAAATACAGCAAGTAATAACCTTAGCTTTTTATCCATAATATTTGGCGCCGTCTGTGGGAAAGCAACAACAACCATGGCGAGAACACGGAGAACAATTGGAGCTCTAGAGGAAGGAACACCATTAGAGGCAACCCAGGTGATTTCATCAACCGTGGAGGTTCCTCCCCATTCAACTTATGCATCTACTCAGGGGGAAGCCCAGACAGGGGCAACTCATCCTCAGCCACAAGGGACAACTCCCCCGACTATTCAAGGTACGAATCCTCAAGTTCAACAAGTACATATACCTGTGAATTCTCGACCCGTCGGGTATGAATATTCAACTATTGTTACTACTAACCCCCCTTATGGGATGCCCCTTCATCCTGAGGTTGGAGGAAGCGGATATGCTGGGCGAAGCGAAGCACGAGGGCGGTCACCCCCCTATATACGAGGTTTGGATCCTATCCCTGAGGATCGGGAATTTTCTGGTCCATACACTGAGAGAGACTCCGAATCTTCGGATGATGAAGTGGCCCCGAGAAGGAGGCGTCCTGGAAAAGAGCCAATGGCCGATGGAAGGCAACGCCCCCAAAGCACCCCAGGGGTGAATCCCCAAGAAGTGCAGGAAAAGATCAGGGCTCATGAGGCTGAAATCCAAAGGCTGAGGCGGGACTTGGAGGCTCACCAAGCCACCAGAGCCCACATACCTCCTAGGGGGAGAAATCCTCCTCCCATCATAGACCTGGATGGTCCGGTAAGAAGAAGGGCTGCTGTCCCAAGAACTGATCCAAGCAATCTCCTTCCCCTTGGAGATCCTGATGATCCAACTCCACCCTTCACAGAAGAGATAATGAATGCCCATATCTCAAGGAAATTCAAGATGCCCACTATCAAAGCCTATGATGGCACGGGAGACCCCGCTAATCATGTTAGGACATTCTCTAATGCACTGCTGCTGCAACCCGTGAACGATGCTATAAAATGTCGGGCCTTTCCTCAAACCCTGTCGGGTATGGCTCAAAGATGGTACAGTCGCCTACCCCCAAATTCTATTGGATCATTCAGAGAATTAAGTCAGGCTTTTATTAAGCAATTCATCAGTGGAAGAGTCCATGAGAAAAGTTCAGCATCTCTTATGAGTCTTGTGCAGGGAGCTAAGGAATCCTTAAAAGATTACCTGAATCGTTTTACAAAGGAGGCTTTAAAAGTCCCAGACCTTGATGATAAGGTAGCCATGATAGCACTGCAACAAGGAACTAGGGATGAGTTTTTCAAGATGTCTTTGGCCAAACGACCCCCTGAGAGCATGTTGCAGCTCCAAGAGAGGGCAGGGAAGTATATCAAGGTTGAAGAAAGTATGAGGAAGACCGTAGTAAGTAATGAGCCCACTGGAGGCAAGAAACGAAAAACTGATTTGGAGTATATCGCTAAGGATAAATATCCTAGAACTGAACAAAACCCTGATTCAACCCCCAAGAAGGGAGGACCTGGGCAAAAGTTCACTGAATACGCTAAGCTGAATGCTCCCAGAAGTCAGATTTTGATGGAGATTGAGAAAGACAGAGATATTCGCTGGCCTAAGCCCTTGAAGGCTGATCCCGCCAAGCTAGATAAGGGCAAGTATTGCAGGTTTCACAAAGATGTTGGCCATGACACCGATGAGTGTAGGCAGTTGAAAGATGAAATTGAGTTTTTGATTCGAAAAGGAAGATTGAACAAGTATACTGGAGATGGAGGAGACAGAAATAGTAATGGAAGGAAGAACTTTGAAGATCGTAGGAGGGACCAAGATGATCAGGGGCGGAATCCCCAACCTAGAGGACCAGTTATAAACACCATTTATGGAGGGCCGAGACCTCGAGGGCCTGTGATAAACACGATCTTTGGAGGTCCAACTGCTGCTGGATTGTCCAAAAATTCCAGAAAGGCATATACTAGAGAGGTTATGCATATTGTTGGAGAAGCCCCGAAGAGGGCCAGGACAGAAGTAACATTGGCTTTTGATGATTCCGATCTAGAGGGTGTGAAGTTTCCCCATGACGACCCGCTGGTCATAACGCCGATAATAGGAAATAGCCCGGTTAAGAGGGTCCTTGTGGATAATGGTGCTTCTGTGGATATCTTGCTCCACGACACCTTTCTAAGGATGGGGTATAACGACTCTCAGTTGACACCAACCGACATGCCGATATATGGATTTGCTGGAGTAGAATGTCCTGTGGAAGGGATAATTAAATTGCCAACCACCATAGGTATGGAGCCAAGGCAAGCAACGCAGATGCTGGATTTTGTGGTGGTAAAGGCTAGTTCAACTTATAATGCTATCATGGGAAGAACAGGGATACATGCCTTCAAGGCAGTCCCCTCTTCCTACCATTCAGTCATGAAGTTTCCCACCCGAAACAGGATTGGAGAAGAGAGAGGAGATCAAAAAATGGCTAGAAGCTGTTATGTGGCCTCTTTGAGGGCAGATGAAGTCGGGGGGCAGGTTCTTCCTATTGAAGATATGGATGTTCGAGAAAATGATGAGAATAGAGGAAGGCCAGCAGAAGAATTGGTTTCGGTTCCTTTAGATCCCAAGAATCCTGAGAGGATGACTTTCATTGGAGCCACATTAGAGGAGCCCCTTAGAGGGAAGTTAGTGAAATTTTTGCAAGAAAATAGTGATGTGTTTGCATGGTCAGCAGCTGATATGCCAGGCATAGACCCGGAGTTAATTACTCACAAGTTAAACGTGGATCCAAGCCGGAAGACAGTGAAACAAAAGAAAAGAAATTTTGCCCCGGAAAGACAAGAGGCTATAAAGCAGGAAATGGAGAAGCTCTTAGAGGCTGGTTTCATTGAGGAGATTCAATTTCCGGAGTGGTTAGCAAACCCTGTAATGGTGAAGAAGGCTAATGGAAAGTGGAGGATGTGTATAGACTTCACCGATCTGAATGATGCATGCCCCAAAGACTGTTTTCCGCTGCCTAGAATTGATACTTTGATTGATGCTACCGCTGGACATGAGATGCTGAGTTTCATGGATGGGTTTAGCGGATACAACCAGATCAAAATGCATAAGGATGACATTCCAAAGGTATCATTTATCACTGACTTTGGTGTTTATTGTTATCTTGTTATGGCGTTTGGTCTCAAGAATGCAGGAGCCACCTATCAAAGGTTGGCGAATAGAATTTTTAAGGATCTTATTGGTAAGACTATGGAAGTCTATGTTGATGACATGTTAGTCAAGAGTCTAGTAAAGACTGATCATATAGCCCATTTAAGGGAAGCTTTTGAGGTCCTGAGGTACCACAAGATGATGTTGAATCCGACGAAGTGTGCTTTCGGCGTAGGATCTGGAAAATTCTTGGGATTGATGGTCTCGAAGAGGGGAATTGAGGCAAATCCCAATAAAATAAAGGCGATCCTAGACATGGAACCCCCCAAAACTGTCAAGGATGTTCAGAAACTCACAGGAAGGGTTGCTGCGTTAGGACGATTCATCTCCAAGTCAGGAGACAAGTGCTTGTCATTTTTCAAGTCACTGAAGAATATCAAAGACTTTGTATGGAATGAGGAAAATCAGAAGGCATTTGAAGAGTTAAAGAAGTATATGGGCCAGGCCCCGTTGTTGGCCAAGCCAGTTCTGAATGAAGTTTTATTTTTGTACTTGGCTGTTTCAGAGAGCGCCTTGAGCGCCGTGTTGGTTAAGGAGGAACTGAAAGTCCAGAAACCCGTATACTATGTCAGCAAAATTTTGCACGGTGCTGAGTTGAATTATTCAGCCATTGAGAAATTCGCTTTAGCCTTGGTAATGGCTTCAAGAAAGCTGCGTCCTTATTTTCAAGCTCACCAAATTGAAGTGCTAACAAATCAGCCACTGAGAAATATCATTCACAGTCCCAAGGCAAGTGGGAGACTGATTAAGTGGGCAATAGAGTTGGGAGAGTTCGATCTCAAGTATAAGCCACGTACGGCCATAAAAGCCCAGGCACTAGCTGACTTCCTGGTGGAATGTACCATACCCAACCAAGAAGTCGGGGGGCAGGAAGATACCATACCTCAAGACAAGGGAGTCGACAATGGGGACAAGGAGAAAGAATATTGGGTTCTCTATTTTGATGGAGCATCAAAAACAAATTCCAGTGGAGCAGGGTTGGTTTTGCAAAGCCCTGATGGATTCTTAATTGAGTATGCCATGAAGCTAGACTTCCCAACAACAAACAATGAGGCAGAGTATGAAGCCCTGATTGCTGGCCTTGGTCTAGCTGGGACACTTAGAGTCAAAAACTTAAAGGTCCGTGGAGACTCGAAGCTGATCATATCCCAGGTAAAGGGAGAATTTGAGGCAAGGGATGATACGATGGCTAAGTATGTTCGCCTAGTAAGGGCTGTGATGACCCAATTTAATGAATGCCATGTTGAACACATTCCAAGGGAAGAAAATGCTAAAGCAGATGCGCTATCAAAGTTTGCTTCATCTGAGATTGAAGAAAGTTCAGGAAGTGTGTACTTCCGTGTTTTGAAGACACGAAGCATGGATGTTAAGCTTGTGGCTCCCGTAGGCTTGGGGACGTCATGGATTGATCCCATCAAGGCTCACATTCAGACCGGTTGGTTGCCAAGCGATGCAATTGAGGCACGGAAGTTAACTGTTCGAGCACTAAGGTACTCTTTGATAGATGGGATTCTATATAAAAGATCTTTCGTGGTTCCTTACCTGAGGTGTCTCAGGCCCGATGAGGCACGCTTGGCTCTTGAAGAAGTGCATGAAGGTATTTGTGGACAACACCTGGGGGGCAGGGCCTTGGCTCATAAAATAACCCGTTTAGGCTTCTATTGGCCAGAAATGATGGCTGATGCCAAAGAATATGTGAAGAAGTGTGATCGCTGTCAGAAGCATGCACCAGTTGTTAGACAACCCCCCGAGATGCTGACCTCTATCAACTCGCCTATTCCCTTTGCCATGTGGGGGATGGATATTCTAGGGCCTTTTCCTATGGCCACGGCACAAAGGAAATTTCTGATTGTAGCCATTGATTATTTCACCAATTGGATCGAAGCCAAACCCTTGGCCAAAATCACAACTAAGCAGGTTGCACAATTCCTGTGGGAAAACATTATGTGCCGATATGGAATTCCCCGTATCCTCGTCACTGACAATGGAACACAATTCAACAATGAGGAATTCAAGAAGTATTGTGAAGAAAATGAAATTGAGTTACGATTCACCTCTGTGGCTCACCCGCAAGCCAATGGGCAAGCGGAGGTAGCAAATCGGATAATCCTGGATGGACTAAAGAAGAGGATCGAGAAGTCAAGAAATAATTGGGTAGATGAGATACTTCCAATATTATGGGCCTACAGGACTACTTGTAGAGTCACGACAGATGCAACTCCTTTCATGTTGGCATATGGGGCGGAAGCAGTAGTTCCCGTGGAGATATCACATTCCTCTCCAAGGATTCAGGCTTTCGATGAGAAAGAAAATGAGGAAGGGCAGAGATTAGCCCTGGATTTAATTGATGAAGTGCGAGATAAAGCACATGCAAAGATAGTAGAATATCAGAAAAAAGCTTCATTCTACTACAACCTAAGGGTTAAAGAAAGGTTTTTTAAACAAGGCGATCTAATCCTGAGGAAGATAGAAGCATCTGGTGTAGGACAAAAAGGGAAGCTTGCCCCGAATTGGGAAGGGCCGTACAGAGTCAAGAGCGTTCAGGGTAGAGGAACCTACAAGCTGGAAACTATGGAAGGTTTTGAAGTCCCGAGGACCTGGCACGCACAAAACCTGAAGGTTTACTATGTGTAAGATAGGAGAAGTACGATTCTCACTTGTCATTGACAAGTAGGTTTAAAAGCACCTTGAAGCTTTGCTTGCATAGGATTTTATATTCCAGTAGAATTTACATTGTCTAGTTATTGTTGATTAGGGTCGAACCCATGCTATGTAAGGTTTTGGAAAACCAGACTTCATATTAAAGAGTTTGAAATTATTTCTATCTAAGGATGTTTAAGGTTCAAATGCATATTAAGATTGTAAAGATAAAACAGAAAAAGGCAAGAAAAGCAACATATAGAATACAAGCCCCGAAGGGTAATAAGTTCTGAATGCGATTAAGTCAATACATAGAAAGCCACAATGGGCCAAACAAGAAAAACAAAATACTCAAAGATCCTTGAAGAAGTCATCATCGATGTTTCCTTCATTGGCAGCAGAAGAAGGAACTGGAACATGATCAGCACCTCGAGGAGAAACAGCTTCGGCCTCAGCAGAAGAAGCAAGAATAGGAGAAAGAGGGATGTCATCAAGAAGAGGCTCTTTCCCAGGAATATCAGGGACTGGATAGGCAGTAAGAGTCACCTCCGGAATCTTCTTCCCAATCTCCTCTACTATCTGCTCCCAACAGCTAGAAAAGGTCTCCGGGAAGTTAGCATCGTACTCAGCATTTAGGACATCCTGAAAGTCCTGAGATGCCTTATACTCAGCTATCACCTCAGCTCGGGCCCTTTGAGCATCCAGCTCCAGCTTACGAACTTTCTCCTTCTCGTCCGCCAGCTCCTTTTCTACCTCACGAAAACGAGTGAAGTTGGCCTCGGAAGCCTTGAGGTACCTATCCCTGTCCCTCTCAGCAATAGTTAGGCTGGTCCTCACATCCTTCAAATTGTGAAGGGCAGCCTGGAGATAGGTATTCATCTGCATGAACATGTAGTAAGTAAGTAATAATAAGCAAAAAAAAAAAAAAACAGTTAAAAAAGGAAGAGGCTTACAGAAGCCACGGCCTGAGCACCCAGACGTTCAATCTGTAGGTCATCAGAAGACTCGACGATCTCAGCCCTGTCACGAGGCGTGATCACACTCTGAGACCAAACGGCGGCAGCCTCGGAACTCCCTACCACCGTGTCCCTCCTCTGAAGGCCCCAAGTGACGGTGAAGGGAGAGTTATCTTCATCAAGGCTAGGAGGCCTCTGGGATAAAAAAGTAGGGACGGCCTCCTGAACCGTGACTGAAGGGCCGTCACCAATCCTAACCCGCTTGTCGCGGTGGCTCTCAACAGCAGAGCCCTTGGCGGCACGGGCCTCCCGCTTCTTGAAGATCGTGTCCAAAGCGGCCCTAGCTGCAGGCAAATACGAGCACATAAGAAAAAGGACAAATAGAGAATGGAGGAAATGGAACAAAAAGGGGAAAGAAATACCCTCGGGACCAAGGTCACTTAGACCTACACCTTGCAAATTACCCTCTGAAAGGATGAGAGCGCAATGGTGCAAGTTATCAGCAGTAATGGCCTTGATGGCCGCATCCTCATCTATCCCCAATTTTAGGTCTCTTAAAGACCCGTCTATACTTTTTGAGAAGTTGGGCCTGAAAAAATGGTCCCAACCCTCCTCGGAATCCAGAAATATATAAAACCACTCACTTTTCCATGTTGGATACGAGTCGGGATTGGTGCCAGAAATAAAGCAGGAACGAGCCAAGGATCTATGAACTATTTTGACCCATCCTTGGTCCTCAGAAGCATTTACAAATTTAAATAAATAACGAAAGACACAAACATTTGGCTCAAAACCGTGTTTACGAGATTGGGCCATATAACAGTGAATAAAACGCCAAGAGTTGGGTGTGAGTTGGGTCGGACAGACTCGGGCCTCAGCCAAAAGGCGAAAAACAAAAGGATGAGGAGGTAGGCGAAAACCAGCATAGAAGGTTTCCTTATAGACCCGAATGGCCCCAGGTTTTGGGTAGCAGGCCCTATCATTTGGGCCTGGAGCCTCGGCCCTATAAGGGTGGGAAATGCCAAAAAGGCGGGCTATGGTACCTACTTGATCTGGACCAAATCTAGAAGGATAATTATATGCATCTAAGTGTAACATGTTAGGAAAGGCTTGCCCAAATTCGGTTAAAAGATCCCTAAGAGAAATAACTGAGGAATGTACAAGAGATTTTTTACCTCGGCTGGCCCTAGAGGGACGGGCAACAGCTTGGGGGACATGGGAGTGAGATGAATCGGAATCCGCCATGGATGAAGACAAAAACCCAGGAAGCTCTTGAAAGTAAGTAAAGAAGATGAAGATTCAAACGGAATCTTCAAAATAAGCCCAGAAAAGCGGCGGAGTAGAAAGCCGGAAATCGCTTGGAGGTGGCGATTCTTGAGAGACTAATTGCAGAGTTGAAATTTAGAAATTTTTGTGAAAGTGAAGTGTGAGAAATGAACTCACACTCCACCTCTTATATAGAGGAGCTCAAAGATGCACAAACGGGCCTGGGCCTAAGAAAAAGGCGGGAAGCCCATAAGATTTGAATTTTGAAAAGATTTAAAATCAAAGTTCAATGAATGAATCAAGGCTCGAACAGCCTCAACAACGCTCAGGATACATCGTCCCTAGCCGTTGTTAGAAGTGTGGCTCCTAGGCGTGGTACAACAATGCCCAGGAAGCATCTGTATTCAACAACGCTCAGGATACATCGTCCCTAGCCGTTGTTAGAAGTGTGGCTCCTAGGCGTGGTACAACAACGCCCAGGAAGCATCTGTATTCAACAACGCTCAGGATACATCGTCCCTAGCCGTTGTTAGAAGTGTGGCTCCTAGGCGTGGTACAACAACGCCCAGGAAGCATCTGTATTCAACAACGCCCAGGACGCCAGTTTTCTAGACGTTGTTAGAAAACTGTCTCCTAAGCGTGGGTGCACAACGTCTAGGATCTATGAAAGCATCTGTATTCAACAACGCCCAGGACGCAAGTTTCCTAGACGTTGTTAGGAAACCGTCTCCTAGGCGTGGATCAACAACGCCCAGGAAGCATCAGCCTCCAACAACGCCCATGACGCAAGTTTTCCTAGACGTTGTTAGGAAACTGTCTCCTAGGCGTGGATCAACAACGCCTAGGATGTATTGAGCAACAAAAATTCTGTTTTTCTGATTATTTAAAAAAAATAAGAAAATTCCTTAAATATTTTCTGAAAAATGTTAATATTTCCAGAAAATTAGGGAAAATCCCAGAAAATTAGGGAAAAATCCCAGAAAATTAGGGAAGAATCCCAGAAAATTAGGGAAAATCCCAGAAAATTAGGGAAAATCCCAGAAATTAGGGAAAATCCCAGAAAATTAGGGAAAAATCCCAGAAAATTAGGGAAAATCCCAGAAAATTAGGGAAAATCCCAGAAATTAGGGAAAATCCCAGAAAATTAGGGAAAATCCCAGAAAATTAGGGAAAAATCCAGAAAATAAGGGAAGAATCCCGGAAATAAGGGAAAAATTCCTGGAAATTAAGATAATTCCTGAATAAAAGGGAAAATTCATTGTAAATGTGTAGGTCGCTCCACACTTTACGGAAAAATGAAACCCTGTAAGGGAACGAATAGACTTAACTTCTGCGAAACCTAATCGATGTTTCCCAAAAGTTGGGGGGCAAATGATAGGGATAAATAAATTATGATTGTATTATTAAATACTGCATTAATTGTACAATTTATGGGCTGCTAGACCCAATAAAAAGATATATGATACTCAGACCAGAAAGGTTAAGCCTGATGGACCAGATCAGGCCTGATGGAATAAAAAAGGCCCAAAAGCCCTGATTATTAATTAATTTCGTAATTAATTAATAAAGGACAAAACAGATGTTGAAAAGAGTCCCGATAAGAATATAAATCCTTGGAGATTAGCCTCAATGGGACCTAAAAGGATAAGGAATCAATTTCCTACTATCTAGGACTCCAAAGTCCATTCTAACTATGAGACTTGCCCACCAAGTCTCCTATACCAAGTCCAATTCAAGGACTCCCAACATCTATATAAGGGGTCTCACCCCCACCAATCAGAACTACGTTTTTTGGCTTGATTCTCTAATTCACAGAGATACGTAGGCATCTCGTAAAGGCAGATTGAGTCACGAAACACGAGAGCAGCCATTAAAGGCCTTGAGCTCCCGAATCTTAGTAATAAATACAGCAAGTAATAACCTTAGCTTTTTATCCATAACACTGAGGGATCCGACTCTATGGTGTATTTTATATTCGCAAAAAGGTTGCAGTTTTGGTAAATGAATTGATTACTTACCCAACGTTCGGGAAGTAAGTCCATCTATCGAGTCGGCATAAGCAACATGGGCTCAGTGGGCGTCCATGATAGTGTAAGTGGCTCAGTGGGAGTCCATCAAATGCGTAAGTGGCTGAGTGGCAGTCCAGCATAAGGTCCTATTGCGACCAGGGTGATGACCAGTGGGGAATTCGTCCATCTACTAGTAGAAAAGGTTACTTATTGGTATCTTTGCCTGATCAGCAAGATATCGGGTTTATGCCACAATTCTTTTTCCTTCCAAAAATTTATTGGATGTTACAAACTCTGTTCATACTTTACATGACAGAGGTTTTCAGGAAATGTATAAAGAAGATATATATGTGGATATATATATATATATATATATATATATATATATATATATCAGAACTTAATGAAGTATATCATAACTTCATTTCCTTCAAAATATTTGAAAGATTGAATCTATTCAAGTCTTATCTTGTAATCTCATCAGTGTGATGAACTTTTGAAACTAATTATAACTTTAACGGTGGTAGTTCAAGTATTATTCGGAAAAGATATAAGTATATTGGAGTATCTTGTAACTTCATCTTTTAAACTTATATTTAGTAAATGATTATCTTATGCATATCAAAGACTTTCAGAAAAACGTTGAGACATGGTTAGATATATGAGATCACCTTGCAACGATATTTATTTTTATACAGTTATAAACTGGAACTCTGTGTATATTATGTGTTGAAGAGGACTTCCAAGATTTTGAAAAGTATATATGTATATATACTGAATATTTTGCGACTTCATCGCATTAAGATATCAAACTTGGTTCATTTCTTTTAACCAAGACTTTCATGAGTACTATGAGAAGGCTCATATATTGTTAATTATCATACATATTATTTTGGTGGGCTTGCTGCTCACCCTTGTTTTCTTCTTTCATCACACAATAACAGATAGAAAAGATGAACAGGACCAAGCTCCCGATTCGCGAGTGGATAGGAAACGTTCCGCAGTTTCCTAAAGGCGTTGATGTCGCTATAGCTGAGGTAGAAACTACCAATAGGCTAGGCTTTCAACTTTTGATGTACCAGATTATGTATATTTATGAATTGTAATAATGGCAAAGAAATGTAAATTTATTCAGAAACCTTTTTAAGGTGTATTCGCATATAATTGTGGAATAAAATGACTTGTGATTATTTTTGGATATTCATCTCTGAGACTATAACTTGTGGTGTGTGTGTTTATTGTGGGGTTACAGTACAGAGTAGTTGATTATTTATTAAGATTGTGTGTTATTAAGGGAAATGGAACTTGTGACAACCCGGATCCCCGACCCCGGATTTGGGGGTGTTACATTCATCATGAAAATGCCATGGAACATCATCACACTCAAGGGGATGTGTTGGATTTTAAACGCAGCGGGGGCATGGTAAAACACTTTTACACACATAAAATCCAAATAAAAGCATATTGATCATGAATAAAAATTCGAGGGATCGAATCTAACCTTTAAAATAATTCGGAGACAACGATCAGAGATCCTTAGCAGTTGCCCCTCAAGTGTGAAGCACTCCACCGGTATCCACCAAGAAAACGATGTTAAGGAGGAGGAAGGAGGTGGAGAGAATTGGGTTTTCCAAACTTTTTGGGTTTTTGGGGTTTGTATAAAAATAGGGTCTATAATAGTGTATTTATAGGCAAAATTTTCAGCTGAAATTTTCCCATAAATATTATTATTATTATCTCATTTATTATTCTCATTAATAATTAAAACACCTTTTAATTATTAATCCTTTTTCTAAACACTTTAGAAATAATTCTCTCTCTTGATTTCATTTCCAAAAATTAAATCCTTAATTAATAATAGGGATAAATAAATTATGATAGTTAAATACTGCAAGGTATGGGCTGCTAGGCCCAATAAAAAGATATGTGATACTCAGACCGGAAAGGTTAAGCCTGATGGACCAGATCAGGCCTGATGGAATAAAGAAGGCCCAAAAGCCCTGATTATTAATTAATTTCGTAATTAATTAATAAGGGAAAAATCAGCTATTGAGAAGAGTCCCGATAAGGATATAAATCCTTATAGATTAGCCCCAAGGGGACCTAAAAGGATAAGGAATCAGTTTCCTACTATCTAGGACTCCAAAGTCCATTTTAATTATGAGACTTGCCCATCAAGTCTCCTATACTAAGTCCAATTCAAGGACTCCCAACATCTATATAAGGGGTCTTACCCCACCAATCAGAACTACGTTTTTGGCTTGATTCTCTAATTCACAGAGATACGTAGGCATCTCGTAAAGGCAGAATTAAGCTACGAAACACGAGAGCAGCCATTAAAGGCCTTGAGCTCCTGAATCTTGGTAATAAATACAGCAAATAATAATCTTAGTTTTTATCCATAACATTTGGCGCCGTCTGTGGGAAACAACAACAACCATGGCGAGAATACGGAGAACAATTGGAGCTCTAGAGGAAGGAACACCATCAGAGACAACCCAGGTGATTTAATCAACCGTGGAGGTTCCTCCCCATTCAACTTATGCATCTACTCAGGGGGAAGCCCAGACATGGGCAACTCAACCTCAGCTACAAGGGACAACTCCCCCGACTATTCAAGGTACGAATCCTCAAGTTCAACAAGTACATATACCTGTGAATTCTCGACCCGTCGGGTATGAATATTCAACTATTGTTACTACTAACCCCCCTTATGGGATGCCCCTTCACCCTGAGGTTGGAGGAAGCGGATATGCTGGGCGAAGCGAAGCACGAGGGCAGTCGCCCCCCTATATACGAGGTTTGGGTCCTATCCCTGAGGATCGGGAATTTTCTGGTCCTTACACTGAGAGAGACTCTGAATCTTCGAATAATGAAGTGGCCCCGAGAAGGAGGCGTCCTGGAAAAGAGCCAATGGCCGATGGAAGGCAACGCCCCCAAAGCACCCCAGGGGCGAATCCCCAAGAAGTGCAGGAAAGGATCAGGGCTCATGAGGCTGAAATTCAAAGGCTGAGGCGTGATTTGGAGGCTCACCAGGCCACCAGACCCCAGATACCTCCTAGGGGGAGAAATCCTCCTCCTATCATAGACCTGGATGGTCCGTACGAAGAAGGGCTGTTGTTCCAAGAACTGATCCAAACAATCTCCTTCCCCTTGGAGATCCTGATGATCCAACTCCACCCTTCACAGAAGAGATAATGAATGCCCATATCTCAAGGAAATTCAAGATGCCCACTATCAAAGCCTATGATGAAACGGGAGACCCCGCTAATCATGTTAGGACATTCTCTAATGCACTGCTGCTGCAACCCGTGAATGATGCTATAAAGTGTCGGGCCTTCCCTCAAACCCTGTCGGGTATGGCTCAAAGATGGTACAGTCGCCTGCCCCCAAATTCTATTGGATCGTTCAGAGAATTAAGTCAGGCTTTTATTAAGCAATTCATCAGTGGAAGAGTCCATGAGAAAAGTTCAGCATCTCTTATGAGTCTTGTGCAGGGAGCTAAGGAATCCTTGAGAGATTACCTGAATCGTTTCACAAAGGAGGCTTTAAAAGTCCCGGACCTTGATGATAAGGTAGCCATGATAGCACTGCAACAAGGAACTAGGGATGAGTTTTTCAAGATGTCCTTGGCCAAACGTCCCCCTGAAAACATGTTGCAACTCCAAGAGAGGGCAGGGAAGTATATCAAGGTTAAAGAAAGCATGAGGAAGACCGTAGTAAGTAATGAGCCCACTGGAGGCAAGAAGAGAAAAACTGATCTGGAGTATATCGCTAAGGACAAATATCCTAGAACCGAACAAAACCCTGATTCAACCCCCAAGAAGGGAGGACCTGGGCAAAAGTTCACTGAATACGCTAAGCTGAGTGCTCCTAGAAGTCAGATTTTGATGGAGATTGAGAAAGATAGAGATATTCGCTGGCCTAAGCCCTTGAAGGCTGATCCCGCCAAGCTAGATAAGAGCAAGTATTGCAGGTTTCACAAGGATGTTGGCCATGACACCGATGAGAGTAGGCAATTGAAAGATGAAATTGAGTTTTTGATTCGAAAAGGAAGGTTGAACAAGTATACTGGAGATGGAGGGGACAGAAACAATAATGGAAGGAAGAACTTTGAAGATCGTAGGAGGGAACAAGATGATCAGGGGCGGAATCCCCAACCTAGAGGGCCGGTTATAAATGCAATTTTTGGAGGACCACGACGCCCTCGAGGACCTGTGATAAACACGATCTTTGGAGGTCCAACTGCTGCTGGATTGTCCAAAAATTCCAGAAAGGCATACACCAGGGAGGTTATGCATATTGTTGGCGAAGCCCCGAAGAGGGCCAGGACAGAAGTAATATTGGCTTTTGATGATTCCGACCTAGAGGGTGTGAAGTTTCCCCATGACGACCCGCTCGTCATAACACCGATAATAGGAAATAGCCCGGTTAAGAGGGTCCTTGTGGATAATGGTGCTTCTGTGGATATCTTACTCCATGACACCTTTCTAAGGATGGGGTATAACGACTCCCAGTTGACACCAACCGACATGCCGATATATGGATTTGCTGGAGTAGAATGTCCTGTGGAAGGGATAATCAAATTGCCGACCACCATAGGTACGGAGCCAAGGCAAGCAACGCAGATGTTGGATTTCGTGGTGGTAAAGGCTAGTTCAACTTATAATGCTATCATGGGGAGAACAGGGATACATGCCTTCAAGGCAGTCCCCTCTTCCTACCATTCAGTCATGAAGTTTCCCACCCGAAACGGGATTGGAGAAGAGAGAGGAGATCAAAAAATGGCTAGAAGCTGTTATGTGGCCTCTTTGAGGGCAGATGGAGTCGGGGGGCAGGTTCTTCCTATTGAAGATATGGATGTTCGAGAAAATGATGAGAATAGAGGAAGGCCAGCAGAAGAATTGGTTTCGGTTCCTTTAGACCCCGAGAATCCTGAGAGGATGACTTTCATTGGAGCCACATTAGAGGAGCCCCTTAGAGGGAAGTTAGTGAAATTTTTGCAAGAAAATAATGATGTGTTTGCATGGTCAGCAGCTGATATGCCAGGCATAGACCCGGAGTTAATTACTCACAAGCTAAATGTGGATCCAAGCCGGAAGACAGTAAAACAAAAGAAAAGAAATTTTGCCCCGGAAAGACAAGAGGCTATAAAACAGGAAGTAGAAAAGCTCTTAGAGGCTGGTTTCATTGAGGAGATTCAATTTCCGGAGTGGTTAGCAAACCCTGTAATGGTGAAGAAGGCTAATGGAAAGTGGAGGATGTGTATAGACTTCACTGATCTGAATGATGCATGCCCCAAAGACTGTTTTCCGCTGCCTAGAATTGATATTTTGATTGATGCCACTGCTGGACATGAGATGCTGAGTTTCATGGATGGATTTAGCGGATATAACCAAATCAAAATGCATAAGGATGACATTCCAAAGGTATCATTTATCACTGACTTTGGTGTTTATTGTTATCTTGTTATGGTATTTGGTCTCAAGAATGCAGGAGCCACCTATCAAAGGTTGGTGAATAGAATTTTTAAGGATCTTATTGGTAAGACTATGGAAGTCTATGTTGATGACATGTTAGTCAAGAGTCTAGTAAAGACTGATCATATAGCCCATTTAAGGGAAGCTTTTGAGGTCCTGAGGTACCACAAGATGATGTTGAATCCTACGAAGTGTGCTTTCGGAGTAGGATCTGGAAAATTCTTGGGATTAATGGTCTCAAAAAGAGGAATTGAGGCTATCCCCGATAAAATAAAGGCGATCCTGGACATGGAACCACCAAAAACTATCAAGGATGTTCAGAAGCTCACAGGAAGGGTTGCTCGCTAGGACGATTCATCTCCAAGTCAGGAGACAAGTGCTTGTCATTCTTCAAGTCACTAAAGAACATTAAAGACTTTGTATGGAGTGAGGAAAATCAGAAGGCATTTGAAGAGTTAAAGAAGTATATGGGCCAGGCCCCGTTGTTGGCCAAGCCAGTTCTGAGTGAAGTTTTATTCTTGTACTTGGCTGTTCAGAGAGCGCCTTGAGCGCGGTGTTGGTTAAGGAGGAACTGAAAGTCCAGAAACCCGTATACTATGTCAGCAAAATCTTGCATGGTGCTGAGTTGAATTATTCAACTATTGAGAAATTCGCTTTAGCCTTGGTAATGGCTTCAAGAAAGCTGCGTCCTTATTTTCAAGCTCACCAGATTGAAGTGCTAACAAATCAGCCACTGAGAAACATCATTCACAGTCCCAAGGAGAGTGGGAGACTGATTAAGTGGGCAATAGAGTTGGGAGAGTTCGATCTCAAGTATAAGCCATGCACGGCTATAAAAGCCCAGGCACTAGCTGACTTTGTGGTGGAATGTACCATACCCAACCAAGAAGTCGGGGGGCAGGAAGATACCACACCTCAAGACAAGGGAGTCGACAATGGGGACAGGGAGAAGGATGATAAGGAGAAAGAATATTGGGTTCTCTATTTTGATGGAGCATCAAAAATAAATTCCAGTGGAGCAGGGTTGGTTTTGCAAAGCCCTGATGGATTCTTAATTGAGTATACTATGAAGCTAGACTTCCCAACCACAAATAATGAGGCAGAGTATGAAGCCCTGATTGCTGGCCTTGGTCTAGCTGGGACACTTAGAGTCAAAAACTTAAAGGTCCGTGGAGACTCGAAGTTTATCATATCCCAGGTAAAGGGAGAATTTGAGGCAAGGGATGATACGATGGCTAAATATGTTCGCCTAGTAAGGGCTGTGATGACCCAATTTAATGAATGCCATGTTGAACACATTCCAAGGGAAGAAAATGCTAAAGCAGATGCGCTATCAAAGTTTGCTTCATCTGAGATTGAAGAAAGTTCAGGAAGTGTGTACTTCCGTGTTTTGAAGACACGAAGCATAGATGTTAAGCTTGTGGCTCCCGTAGGCCTGGGGACGTCATGGATCGATCCCATTAAGGCTCACATTCAAACTGGATGTCTGCCAAGCGATGCAACTGAAGCACGGAAGTTAACTGTTCGAGCACTAAGGTACTCTTTGATAGATGGGATTCTGTATAAAAGATCTTTCGTGGTTCCTTACTTGAGGTGTCTCAGGCCCGATGAGGTACGCTTGGCTCTTGAGGAAGTGCATGAAGGTATTTGTGGATAACACTTGGGGGGTAGGGCCTTAGCTCATAAGATAACCCGTTTAGGCTTTTATTGGCCAGAAATGATGGCTGATGCCAAACAATATGTAAAGAAGTGTGATCGCTGTCAGAAGCATGCACCAGTTGTTAGACAACCCCCCCCCCCCCCCGAGATGCTGACCTCTATCAACTCGCCTATTCCCTTTTCTATGTGGGGGATGGATATTCTAGGGCCTTTTCCTATGGCCACGGCACAAAGGAAGTTTTTGATTGTAGCCATTGATTATTTCACCAAGTGGATTGAAGCCAAACCCTTGGCCAAAATCACAACTAAGCAGGTTGCACAATTCCTGTGGGAAAACATTATGTGCCGATATGGAATTCCCCGTATCCTCGTCACTGACAATGGAACACAATTCAACAACGAGGAATTCAAGAAGTATTGTGAAGAAAATGAAATTGAGTTACGGTTCACCTCTGTGGCTCACCCACAAGCTAATGGGCAAGCAGAAGTAGCAAATCGAATAATCCTGGATGGATTAAAGAAAAGGATCGAGAAGTCAAGAAATAATTGGGTGGATGAGATACTTCCCATATTATGGGCCTATAGGACTACCTGTAGAGTCACGACAGGAGCAACTCCCTTCATGTTGGCATATGGGGCAGAAGCAGTAGTTCCAGTAGAGATATCACATTCCTCTCCAAGGATTCAGGCTTTCAATGCAGAAGAAAATGAGGAAGGGCAGAGGTTAGCCCTGGATCTGATCGATGAAGTGCGAGATACAACACATGCAAAGATAGTAGAATATCAGAAAAAGGCTTCATTCTACTACAACCTAAGGGTTAAAGAAAGGTTTTTTAAACAAGGCGATCTAGTCTTGAGGAAGATAGAAGCATCTGGTGTAGGACAAAAAGGAAGCTTGCCCCGAATTGGGAAGGGCCGTACAGAGTCAAGAGTGTTCAAGGTAGAGGAACCTACAAGCTAGAGACTATGGATGGTTTTGAAGTCCCGAGAACTTGGCATGCACAAAACCTGAAGGTTTACTATGTGTAGGGCAGCCGGATACGATTCTCACTCGTCAGGATGGCGAGTAGGTTGAAAAGCACCTTGAAGCTTTGCTTGCTTAGGATTTATATGTTTTAGTTTTATTACTTGTGCAAGGGACGAATCCCAGACAATTTTATGAAATTCATGAGTTCTTCAAAGTATGTTTGTGGCCTAACAAATAAAAACCAAATGCATGGATGCAAGCATGAAAGGTGATAAATAAAATAGATCTGATAGATATTACAAAAGTTTGATAAATAAAGTCTCGAAAATAGGATAAAACAAGCCACGCAGGGCTGAAAAAGCTCTAAGGAGCTGAAGTACCCTCGGCATCCATATCATCGTCCTCTCCACTCTCGCTGGATGTCTCTGTCATCTCGGAGGAGGAGGAAGAGCTATCGTCATCAGCAGGTCTGGAAGAAGACTCGGGAGGAGGAAGGAGTGGATCCTGAGGAACATGACCCGAGACAACTACTCGGGTACGAAACCTCTGCAGCAAAGCCTCGTCATCAGGGCAGATATAGTCCGCCGGGTTAATATCAGGACAAGCCTCATTCACGGTCCCAAGGGCCGTGTCCCAACCAGTCCTAAAAAACCCGGGAAAGACTGAATCATCCCTAATCCTCATGGATTGGGCAAACTCCTCCGAGTCCAGATAGTTGTCTATAGCTTTATCCTTCTCCACCCGAAGTACCACCAGCTCGGCGTTAGAATCTCCGAGTTCTTCCTCCTTGCGCTTGAGCTTCTTCTCTAGGGTAGCGTACTTCTTCTGTTGCCTTCTGAGGGCATTATCGGCCTTATCAGAAGCCCGCTTCCATGACTCGGCTTGCCTCACAGCGCCTTGAAAGTAGGCGTTAGACTGAAACAAAGCAATTAACAAAGTATAAGGCAAGAAAATGCTACAAGAACGAAAGATAAGTTCAAAAAAGAGAAGGCATACCGAAGCCAGAGACTGAGCTCCCATGAGCTTAATCCTCTCAAGATCAGGGGTGGCCACCATATCAGTAAAGTCCTTGGGAGTCACGCTATGGTAGGACCAATCCCAAGCATGTTTCGTCGAACCAACCACGGTGTCCCCTCGACGGAATCCCCAGAGAGGCTGGAAGGCACTTGTGGCAGCAGCAGTAGGGGCAGCAGCAGTGATAGGAGCACTATGGCCCCCAACTCCTTCAGTTGAAGCCTCCCCTATAGGCTCTTTATGCTTTCTCAAAAAGCTAGGCTCCGTGGCCTTTCCCCGGGTGTCTAGGCATGCGAGCCGAGCTTTCTTCATCCTAGCTGTCTCCTCAACCAGAGGAACATTATCCTCGTTAATCTCCTTAGCAGCTGAAACAAAGCAAAGGATAAAATAAGTGATGTTAATAATGCATGAAATGAAATAAAGTTGAGAAGGGAAGAAAAATACCCTCTTGAGAAACAGAGGATAGTCCCACATGAATCAGGGAAAACTCCTCTAAGAGAGTCCAGCTGGTGGTAGTGCCATCATCCTGAGTAAGCCCATTATAAATAATAGTTTCTTCAGGAGTTAAGTGAATGGATTTGAGGCTACCATCACTGACCTTCCCGAAGGAAGATCGAAAAAGTGTGCCCCAGTCACCATTCTTCCAACATAACCCAACGAAACTATTCCTCCAATTTTGATTATTATCAGGAATAGAGGCGCTGTTAAAGATATGTTTGCTTTTGGGCCTTTGCTTGACATAGACCCAGCCACGATTACTGGAAGAACTATTATAGCATTGAAAGACCTTCCTAAAAACAGCTACAGAAAGAGGGAAGCCCTCCCTAAGGCAGCAGACCATAAAACATAGAATGTTCCTCCAGGCGTTTGGAGGAAGCTGACACGGGTTGATTTGTAAATCAGCCAAAAGATGAGGAATAAAAGGATGGAAAGGAAACCTAAGCCCAGCATTAAGGGCATCTGTGTAAATGAAGAGAGTGTCGGGTCTCCAGTGGCAAGTACGGTCACCACCAGAGACTGGAACTAATCTAAGAGGAGGAAGGGCGTTATAACGAGCATTTAGTTTATTGAAATCTATGTTGTGCCAAGTATTACAATGATTAAAAGAGTCGAGATGTGCAGTGGAGGGATATTCATCCCCCCTAGTGTTAATCATATCAATTAAAGACATATACGAAGAACGGATCTCGATATCCTTACCTCGTTTTAAAGCCGAGGCTATCTTGGCCGCCCTCTCGGAACTCTTGTCAGCCATTTAGTAAAGCTGGAAAAGGCTTGGAAAGCTAAAGGAGGGGATTTGAGAGAGGAGAAGGTTAGAAGGTTTGAGATGAAAGGAAGAGTGGAGAGTGAAGAGTGTGAAGTGAATGCACACTCCCCCCACCTATATATAGGCACCTGAAAGCTAAATTGGGCCTCAAAAAGCCCATATGGGCCCAAAAATGGAAGAATCTGGAATGTTCCAGATTATTTTAGAAAAATCTTAGAAAATTATGGAAAAATCTGGAATGATATAGAAATTCCAGAATATTCTGGAAGTCAGGCTTAAGAGTTCAAGCCCAACCCAAGTTTGAATGGGCTTTGGATATTAAAACATGATAAAAAATATAGAGAAGGCCCAGTCCAAGAAAGCCCAGAAAGAGGGCCCAGTTAATTGACAAACAAAGCCCAGATTTAAGAAATGGGCCCAGGATGAAGACCCATTAAGAGGGTGGCCCAAGAAATCCAGGCCCAAATCAAGGACCCAAAAGAGTCCAGCCCAGACGTATGGCCCAACTTCAAGGTAAAAGGATATAAAAATAATTATTCCTGACCCATTCGACCAGAAAACGTGAGGAAATCTTGGTCGAATAACTTGAGCTCGAAACCCTGTCGATCAAGGCTAAAAACGGCCTTAATTCAACCAGAAAGAAGGTCCATTCGACCAAGAATCACGATGGAATCCTGATTGAAGCTCCTGAGGTCAAAGTTCTGTCGATCAAGGCTGAAAACTAAGCATAAATCGACCAGAATTTAAAATCATTCGATTAGAAATCAAATGAAAATCCTGGTCGAAACAATCCTGCTCGAAATTGCTTCGACCAAGGCAAGAAAGAGGGTTAATTCGGTCAGAAACACAAAAATCCTGACCGAAAGGGACGAAAATCCTAGTCGAAAAATTCTTAGTCGACAAAAAAAAAAAAAAGGAAAAAGGGAGTAAAAATCCTGGCCGAAAATCGACCAGGATTCCTGATCGAAAGCATCCTGCCCGAAATCCTGTCGACCAGGGCAACTTGAAGGTTAATTCGACCAGGATCCTGGTCGAATGGATTCCTGGTCGAAATCTGTAAAAAAAAAAAAAGAAAGAAAAGGAAGAAAAAGGGAAGGAAAAATTCCTGGAAAATTGCAGAAAAATAAGGAAATTCCTTAAATAATTTCTGAAAAATACTAATATTTTCAGGAATAAGGAATAAATCCAGAAAAAATAAGGATAAATCCCAGAAATTAGGGAAAATCCAGAAAAATAAGGATAAATCCCAGAAAATTAGGGGAAAATCCAGAAAAATAAGGATAAATCCCAAAAAATTAGGGAAAAATCCAGAAAATTAGGGAAAAATCCAGAAAATTAGGGAAATCCCAGAAAATTAGGGAAAAATCCAGAAATTAAGGATAAACCCCAGAAAATTAGGGAAAAATCCAGAAAATTAGGGAAAAATCCAGAAAATTAGGGAAAATCCCAGAAAATTAGGGAAAATCTAGAAATTAAGGATAAACCCCAGAAAATTAGGGAAAATCCAGAAATTAAGGATAAAACCCCAGAAAATTAGGGAAAATCCCAGAAAATTAGGGAAAAATCCCTGGAAATTAAGATAATTCCTGAATAAAAGGAAGATTCATTGTAAATGTGTAGGTCGCTCCACACTTTACGTAAAAACAAAACCCTGTAAGGGAATGAATAGACTTAACTTCTGCGAAACCTAATCGATGTTTCCCAAAAGTTGGGGGGCAAATGATAGGGATAAATAAATTATGATAGTTAAATACTGCAAGGTATGGGCTGCTAGGCCCAATAAAAAGATATGTGATACTCAGATCGGAAAGGTTAAGCCTGATGGACCAGATCAGGCCTGATGGAATAAAGAAGGCCCAAAAGCCCTGATTATTAATTAATTTCGTAATTAATTAATAAGGGAAAAATCAGCTATTGAGAAGAGTCCCGATAAGGATATAAATCCTTATAGATTAGCCCCAAGGGGACCTAAAAGGATAAGGAATCAGTTTCCTACTATCTAGGACTCCAAAGTCCATTCTAATTATGAGACTTGCCCATCAAGTCTCCTATACTAAGTCCAATTCAAGGACTCCCAACATCTATATAAGGGGTCTTACCCCACCAATCAGAACTACGTTTTTGGCTTGATTCTCTAATTCACAGAGATACGTAGGCATCTCGTAAAGGCAGAATTAAGCTACGAAACACGAGAGCAGCCATTAAAGGCCTTGAGCTCCTGAATCTTGGTAATAAATACAGCAAATAATAACCTTAGTTTTTATCCATAACAATTAATAATATTAAGAACTTTTCTTAATTAATTTATAATCAATTAAATCTCATTTAATCAATTATTAAATTTGCCAATTAATTATTTATTTCACAAATAAATAATTATTAGCCATTATTAATTAATTCCTCCACCATTAAATCATTCTCTTTTTATGGTGTGACCCTGTAGGTTCAATATTAAGCCGGTAGCAGAAATAAATAATAATAAAACTATTTTATCATTATTTATATAAATTCTCTAATTTATTAAATATGATTAATTAATTAATCACATTTATTCTACATCGTGAGGGATACTTCTCAGCATATCGCGACTATCCGGATAATACGAATTCACTGCTTAGAATACCAAGAACCTATTCAGTGAATAGTTACCGTACAATAAACTCCTTCTACCCTACAATGTCCCGATTAAATACAAGGCATGGATCTTGTGTCAAGCCTATCTAATTTAATCACTTGCTTACCATTTACTATGCGTAGTTCTATGCAAATTAGAAACTCCTTTCTAATTTCATTCACTCTGGCCAGAGATTCCTGAACTAGCATAAGTGGATCAGCCTTGAACATTCGCTTCCTTCACTGGAAGGGGTAGATCCTTTATTGATCATACACTATCTTCGTGTACAAATTCCTATACCCAGTAGAGCCCTAATAATTGTCCCTGGAGACTATGAACTAAACCAAAGCATAGTTCAGTGTACACAAGATGACTATGATGACCTCAAGTCTAAGGATACTTGTACAACTATCACTATGTGAACAACTGCTGACACGTGAGTGAACTCCATCAGTTGTTCAGCTGTGCGAGTCATGTTCAGTGAACTTATTCCATAATAAGCACCTACATACTAGCTATAGTGTCACCACACAAATGTCTATGAGAACAGACATCCTTCATAATGAAGCAAGCATAGTATGTACCGATCTCTGCGGATTATTAATTACCAGTCAGTAATCCTACGACCAGGAACTATTTAAGTTTAGAGTTATCATCTTTTAGGTCTCACTATTATGATCTCATCATAATCCATAAAAAGCTTTACTCTAAACTATGGTATATCTTATTTAAACACTTAAATAGATAAAGCCCGTTATAAAAAACAAAATACGTCTTTTATTAATATCAATGAAATCAAAACAGATTACACAGAAAGTTATTCCTAAATCCTAATACATGATTGGTCTTAGGACATATTCCTTTCAATCTCCCACTTGTACTAAAGCCAATCACTGTGGTATCTAATACCCATCTTGTCTTTATGACGATCAAAGTGACTTTCATAAATTAGCTTTGTGAGTGGGTCTGCTATGTTGTTATGTGTGTCAACTCTAATTCAATACAAAACAAGAAATGTTACCGCGCTCCCACTAACCCTTTTGTAGACACATGGTTCATCTACATTTTCGATAAAATCAAACTCTTTGATTGTCTCATCAAAACGAATGTTCCATCTTTCGAGAAGCTTGCTTTAAACCACATATGGTTCGCAGTAGCTTACACACTAGGTTTTTATTTCCCCTGGAAAGAAAACCATCTGGCTATATGCCAGATCTCATAGTCGTAGTAAGCAGCAATCGCAAGCAAAATCCGAACTAATTTTAACAGGGCTACAGGTAAAAGGTTTCATCAAAGTCAATCCATTGCCTTTGTTTAAATCCTTTTGCCACAAGCCTGGCCTTATAGGTCTCCACCTGGCCATCTGCTCCAATCATTCTTTCATATACCGTATACATAGATTCTATTTCGGATTTCATGGCACTATGCCATTTCTCTAAGTCAACACTACTCATAGCCTCATTATAGGTCACAGGGTCGTCATCATCAATGATCGACAACTCATTGTCATTCTCAATGACCAGGCCATAATACCTCTCAGGTTGGTGAGACACTCTCCCTGATCTATGAATGGGCTGTTCCACAAAAGGTTGTTCAGTCAGAACATGTGTTTCCACTTAATCCGTAGTAGTTTGTGCTTCTTGAACTTCATCAAGTTCAATTTTGCTCCCACTGTTTCCTTCAAGAATAAACTCCTTTTCCAAGAAGGTAGCATGTCTGGAGACAAACACCCGATGATCGGTGTAAAAGTAATACCCTAAAGTCTTTTTAGGATATCCCACAAAACTACATTTTACGGATCGATATTCCAGCTTATCTGGGTCAACTTACTTGACATAAGCTGGACATCCCCAAATCTTAACGTGTTTAAGACTCGGTTTCCTTTCTTTCCATATCTCATACGGAGTTTAAGGAACATATTTTGGAAGGCACCTTATTCAGTAAATATGCTGAGGTTTTCAATGCATAACCCCATAGGAATACTGGAAGATTTGCATAGCTCATCATGGACCGAACTATGTCTAACAAAGTTCGATTTCTCCTTTCAGATACCAATCTGGAGGCGTCCACTGGGAGACTATACCATTTACTTTGAGATAATCCAGAAACTCTCCATTCAAGTATTCACCACCTCGATCTAATCGAAGAATTATAATACTATGTTTGGTTGTTTCTCCACTACATAATTATATTCTTTAAACTTTTCAAAGGCCTCAGACTTGTGTTTCATCAAACACATATTCGAATCTAGATCTATCATCTATGAAAGTAATGAAGTATGAAAATCCACCCATGGCTTGCGTAGACATTGGTCCACATACATCTGTGTGTACCATTCCTAGCAAATTTACAGTCCTCTCTCCATGTCAACTAAATGGAGACTACAGTGCCACTATGAAGTGAGATTTACATCATCCCTTTTCTTTTATTAGTTTGTTCAATCTGAAGTAAATTATGTCACATTTATACAGACCATTATTTAAAGTACCACGTCCATAAAGAATATTATCTCTAAGAATAGAACATTCATTATTCTCAATAATAAATGAAAATCCAGCCAAGTCTAACATGGGAATAATATTCCTCACAATCGAGGGAACAAAATAACAATTATTTAAAACAATAGTCTTGCCCGTAGGCATATGTAAATGAAATGATTCTACATCTTCAGCAGCAACTCTTGCTCCATTTCCCATCAGTAGAATCACCTCCTCTTCCTCAAGAGTCCTACTTCTCCTTGGTCTCTGCAACAAATTGCAGATTTGAGAACCACAGGCGGTATCTAATACCCAAGTAGAAATTTGATTTAATGACATATTCACTTCTATCATGAACATACCTGAATCAGAAGCGGTAGTCTCACTACCCTTCTTCTTCTTCAATTCTGCAAGGTAAACCTTGCAATTCCTCTTCCAGTGCCCCACCTTGTTACAGTGAAAGCAAACAACTTTGCTCTTGGGGTCTTCAGCTTTTGGTGGAACCGGCATTTTCTCACCTACTTTCTTCTTCTTGGAAGGGTTCCTCTTCCTTTTCTTAGGATTGGAACCTTCACCAATTAGAAGAACAGAACTCTTATTAGGGGGAAAATTCGATTCCGCAGTCTTCAACATGTTGTGGAGTTCAGGCAGGCTGACATCCAACTTATTCATGTAAAAGTTCACAACAAACTGCGAGAACGAACTCGGAAGCGATTGCAAGACCAGGTCTTGGCTCAACTCCCCATCCATGGCAAAACCAAGTTGTCCAAGACGTTCAATCAAATTGATCATCTTAAGTACATGGTCATTCACAGATGATCCCTTAGACATCCTACAACCGAACAGCTCCTTCGATTAAACTCCTTCTACCCTACAATATCCCGATTAAATACAAGGCATGGATCTCGTGTCAAGCCTATCTAATTTAATCACTTGCTTACCATTTACTATGCGTAGTTCTATGCAAATTAGAAACTCCTTTCTAATTTCATTCACTCTGGCCAGAGATTCCTGAACTAGCATAAGTGGATCAGCCTTGAACATTCGCTTCCTTCGCTGGAAGGGGTATTGATCATACACTATCTTCGTGTACAAATTCCTATACCCAGTAGAGCCCTAATAATTGTCCACGGAGACTAAGAACTAAACCAAAGCATAGTTCAGTGTACACAAGATGACTATGATGACCCCAAGTCTAAGGATACTTGTACAACTATCACTATGTGAACAACTGCTGACACGTGAGTGAACTCCATCAGTTGTTCAGCTGTGCGAGTCATGTTCAGTGAACTTATTTCATAATAAGCACCTACATACTAGCTATAGTGTCACCACACAAATGTCTATGAGAACAGACATCCTTCATAATGAAGCAAGCATACTATGTACCGATCTCTGCGGATTATTAATTACCAGTTAGTAATCCTACGACCAGGAACTATTTAAGTTTAGAGTTATCATCTTTTAGGTCTCACTATTATGATCTCGTCATAATCCATAAAAAGCTTTACTCAATGAAATCAAAACAGATTATACAGGAAGTTATTCCTAAATCCTAATACATGATTGGTCTTAGGACATATTCCTTTCAGGATGCCCAAGTCATGACACCTCACTATGAAAATAATAATGAAAGACTACTTGTTGGGGTAAAGCTGGAATGGATGAATCTTGAGCTCAACTAGAAGCCTCAGAATGAAAGGGTGCAGGGGAAACTGTGTCCCGGACTTAAGGGCCGCTTTGTACACGAATAGCCTTTGGTGGCAGAGGTTGCAAGACCTCTCATTAGGCTTAGCTTTACGAATTTTTAAGGAGTTGGGTCGGGAGTAAGTCGACTTAATCTCTTTGACATTCTTCTCACGGAGCATACTTATGTGATAAAATGCATCAAAATGAACGGTACCAGGGTACTCGTCTGCCCTCTCGTCTAACATACTCCTCAGGCTGTTTGAATAACGGTTAATGGAGAAGAGGGAGACAAGAGCTATACCTTGAAGGGAGCGAAGAGTGGCCCTTTTGTGCAAAGCTTCCTTCCGAGATAAAGAGGTCTTGTTAGGACCATGTCCGCTAGACATTCTTGAAGAGCTTGAAGAAAGATAAAAGCTTGAGAGAATTTGAGAAGTTGAGAAATGAAAGTGTGAATGAAAATGAGCACTTCTCATCTTCTTTTATAGAAAAAAGGTCACCTGCTACATCAGGTCGTAAGTCCGCCTGGTTCGTGCTAGCAGATACCTCACTAAAAGAACACCGCAAATGGTGGAGAAGAATGATCAAAAGATAAGAAAAGACGACATAATAAACAAAAAATACGGTGCCGGACATCGCTTATCGTATCGATCCTCCAAGAAAAGCCTGGTTGGGACTAAATACAAGTCATTAGTCTTAACTAAGGGATGATTACGTTAATCATCATGATTAGCAGACTAATAAAAATTAAGGCAAGATTAGGTTTACAGCTGAACTCACGATTAAAAGAACAAAATGTTCCCCTCCTCACGGATCACACTACCCTGCAGGACGCTCCCAAGGTTCATTAAGACCACTCCTGGCCGATCCAACCCACAAGTGGGGGGCATATGGCCGACCTGGAGCCTCCGTAGCAGAGCCATGACGACCACAATTTGCTCCTGTAGTGTTCCTGGCCGAGCAACCCACAAATTGGGACCTTTTGGCCAATCAGAAGCCTCCGTAGCAGAGCCATGACGGCCACAATTTGCTCCCGTAGTGCTCCCGGCCAACCATCCCACAAATTGGGACCTTTTGGCCAATCAAGAGCCTCCGAAGTAGAGCCATGACGACCACAACTTACTTTTATAGTGGCCCTGGCCGACCAGCCAACAAATGGGGGCATATTCCCAACCAGGAGCTTTCGTAGTAGAGCCATGATGGCCACAACTTACTTCCGTAGTGGCCCTAACCGACCAACCAATAAATGGAGGGCATATGGCCGATTAGATGCCTCCGTATTAGAGCCATGACGGCCACAACTTACTTCTGTAGTAGCCTTGGCCGACCAACCAACAAATGGGGGGCATATGGCCGACCGGGATCCTCCATAGTACAGCCATTACGGCCACAACTTACCTCCGTAGTGGCCCTGGCCGACCAACCAACAAATGGGGGGCATATGGCCGACCACGAGCCTCCGTAGTAGAGCCATGATGGACACAATTTGCCTCGTGCTCCCGGCCGACCAGCCCACAAATTGAGACCTTTTGGCCAACCAGGAACCTCCGTAGCAGAGCTAAGACGACCACAATTTACTTTCGTAGTGCCCTGGCCGACCAACCAACAAATTGAGGCCTTTTGGCCGACCAGAAGCTCCTCTAGGAGAGCCATGAGGCCTTCAAAAGTTGCTCTGGAGGCCCTCTTGAGAGGTCTTTAGATATTTCTTGGAAAGGATAACTCTCAGCAGAACTAAGTTTTGTGGAGATTAGAACGTCCACGAGAACGAGCTCGTTGGAGTACACAACATCTAACAAATGAAGTTTGGACAAAGTTCAATGAAGTATAAAGCTTCCAATAGAACAAGTTCTATAGACCGTTCACTAAAACAACCGTAGCAGAACGTTCACTAAAACAGCTGTAGCAGAATGTTCACTGAAACAGCCATAGTAGAGCCTTGAAGAACTCAAGGGAAGCTATGGGATTAATTTCATGGACAACCAAGAGCAACAAGGGCATGGAAAGTTATGTGGAAGAACTAACTCTGAGTAAGAGGTTCTAAAAAAAATTTGGAGCAGGCACCCCAGGACAGCACGGAGTAGGAGGACCTGCTCCCGGCCGACCAGGAGTGGCCGACCACTGCAAACCGAGCAGCCCACATGCAAGGGCATGTGGCCGAGCAGAGCCTTCTGCAGCAGAAGATTCTGCTCGGCCCCGGTGACCCCCTTCGAAAATTTTCAAAATTTTTGAAAAAATGGGAAAAAATCAGAATTTTTTTGAATTTTTTAACTTTTCGGAATTTATAGATAAAGCCCAGATTAGGGACGATTAGTGAAAATTAGTCCAGATTAGGGTCTATTAGTGTATATTAAGTGTAATTAGCCCGAATTAGGGAGAATTAGTGATTCATGTGATGAAATTAGCTCAGATTAGGGTCGTTTAACCTATTCACTCTTATAATTAGTGTGAATTAGGGATAATAGTATCTTATGCATACTGATTAGTCTTGAGTAGCCCCGATTAGGGCAGATTAGCCTTGATTAAGGCCAATTGGTGCATTCTAGTTTAAAATTAGGATCTTTTAAGCCTAATTAACAGCTTGTACATGGAAATTACCCCCGATTAGGGCCATTTAGCAGCTTTCACCCTATAATTAACCTTGACGAAGGTTAAGGGGTGATAAACGGTCATTTTTTAGTCCCGATTAGGACTGTTTAGGGTTAAACACTATCGAAATAGCATGTGCAAAGGCATTAAGTGTGTATACTCACACTAATAAGTCATTATAAATGTGTAGGTTGCTCCACAATTTATGATAAAATGGCGATATCCATGAAGGGCCGATACCTATAAAGGGTCGATACCCGGGAAGGGCCAAAAATATCCCGAGTCACGAAAAGACCATTATAACTTCCACGAAAACTCGAGCAGCATTCACGAAAGTTGGGGGCAAATGATATGGATAGAAAATAAATCCTAAAGAAACATTAAATATCGCATTAATTACATTTGGGCTTCTTGTCTAAAGTCCAGTACAGACCTGTCTGGTCTGAGCTCCTAGCATACTCAAGACGGCCCACGTAGACAAGGCCCATCAACTAAGGTCGTCAAGGTCCACGAACACGAGCTGTTCACGGACTAGGACCAATACGGCTTGAAGAGCATAGACACGTGTCCCAAACGGGCTCAAAGTCCTACACAGAAGGTTCCGAGTTCCTTCCCTTATAGGACTACTAATTACCATCTAAGTTGGAGACTTGTCCACCAAGTCTCCCAACACAAGTCTAACTCTAGACTCACCTCTATATAAAAGGCTCTGCCCCTCAACCTAGAACTACATTTTTGGTTTGATTCTCTACAACACAGAGATAACTCCGGTGAGCGGGGCGGCTCATTCCTACGCTGTGCCTGGACCTTCTTGCGGTGAGTGAGGTGTGGCTGTTGTGGGGTGTCTACAAAAGAAGAGGTGGTTGTATGTGTATATGCTTGTATGTAAGAGAGAGTGTGTGTGTGTAAAAATGTGTCTAACCCCTAAAACATTTCCCTTTGGGGTATTTATAGCCCGAAGGTAGGGTTTAGGGGTTGGTACCTTTAGATCAGGGTCGTTCGTTGTTGGAGGCAGAGGATGCTTAGCTTGGGTAGATTGCATACACGTGTCAAGGTAAGGACCACCTTTAAGACGCCCCACCGGTATGCTGACACGCATCATGTTTATCTGGGATGTTAGTTGTTGATAGTTGTCACCATCACGTGCCTACGTTCCCCTCCTCGGTAGGTCGTGGGGTATGCTCGCACTTGGGGGGGACCCCCCTCGGGTCTACTCTAGTTGGGCTGGGAGGTGATCCCGGTCCTGGGTTGGATCCTGGCTAGGAGGTGATCCTGGTCCTGGGTTGGCTCTGAGCCCGAGTCTCCCCACTTGACTGCTTTGGTTGAGGTGGGTCTTGGTCCACCAATTGAGCCTGCCTTGCCTTAGATCTGAGTTGGGGTCTAGCGGGGTTGCTCACACCCTATCATTTGCCCCCTCACTCCCTGATGCAGATTTTCTGGATGAGGGAGTAGAGAAGTTTTATGTAGCTATTGTTGACTTGGAAAAAAATCTGCTTCTTTTTGCCCCACAATTCGGGTCTGGTGTTGAAGATACCAATCCGGATTTCGGTTATAAAGAGTGGCTGACTGAAAAAATTCTGCTTTTTGTTGCCCCCAATCCGGGTATGATGTTGTAGAGACCAATCCAGATTCAGGTAAAAAGAAAGTGGTTGCCTTTGAAAATATTATGCTTCTTTCTTGCCCCCAATTCGGGTATAGTATTGTAAAGACCAATCCGGATTCAGGTAAAAGAAAGTGTTTGCCTTTGAAAAAATTCTACTTTTTTGTTGCCCCCTAATCCAGGTCTGGTGTTGTAGAGACCAATCCGGATTCAGGTAAAAGAAAGTGGTTGCCTTTGAAAAAAATCTACTTCTTTCTTGCCCCCAATCCGGGTATGGTGTTGTAGAGACTAATCCAGATTCAGGTAAAAGAAATTAGTTGCCTTTGAAAATTTTATACTTCTTTCTTGCCCCCAATCCGGGTCTGGTGTTATAGAGACCAATCCGGATTCAGGTAAAAGAAAGTGGTTGGCTTAGAAAAAATTATGCTTCTTTCTTGCCCCCAAATCCGGGTCTAGTGTTGTAGAGACAAATCCAGATTCAGGTAAAAGAAAGTGGTTGCCTTTGAAAAAATTTTGCTTCCTTCTTGCCCCCAAATCCGGGTCTGGTGTTGTTGAGACCAATCCGGCTTGTCATTGATCTGGGTAGGGGTCTATGATCCGGGTAGGAGGCTTTGAATTCTGAAAAATGGGGGAATTTGTAAGGTTTTTCATCTTCCCCACCCATGATTTTGAATTATTGGCAGTTACTTTCCTTGAAAATCACCCTTAATGATTACGTGGTTTAATAGGGCTTTAAGTGTATATTGTTAGTCGCTAAACACACGCTAATGATACATGAAAGTATACGAGTTCGCAAGTAGTATAGAATCTTTTCTAGTTCGTTCCCACATAGACTATATTGATTAACTAATTAATTCACGCACTTAAGCAATAATGTATGGTTATTATTCAATGCTAAGACGATAACAATTGGGTTGTTTATACCTACGAATTAAGCTAACAATTATAACTATGAGATTAAGATTGACTGAATTAATATATATGATAAACATGGGATTCTCACTTCATTAAATACTTCATTCAATAGCCTTATCGTTCTTAACCTTAGCATGCAATGGTGATGACACTAATTAGATAACACGAAAATGATAAACGCCAACTTTCGTTGCACGAGTACCATACTACCAGACATCCACAAAAGAGATAGAAGCTGAATAGACACCAATTATATTGAGACCCTATATGTCTATAAAATTTGACAATATAATGGTTTAAGCACAAGTTATCTATCTTGGTTACACAGGGCAAGTAAGATGGTTAAAATTACCTACGAATCATGCATAACACATACATGAACCTATGCTAGCATGGCAAGTTCTAAATCCTTAAATTCATTGTCGTTTCATTAAGAATTAACACACTATCTTATAAGTTCGCGACACTCATAAGAAGAATACACACAACCAATACTAGGATATCAATCAATCACCACATACTAAGGCATCAATACAATTTAACTAAAGAAATCCATAAATAAATCCGCTAGAACCCCACGATAACGATTAGCCCATAATCAGACTCATCATCAACGTGGGTTCCGATGAAAGCATGGTATAACAAACGTAGTCTTGATAACGAATAAATAAAACCAAGTAAAAACCAAGATTAAGGTTCACAAGTAAGAAAACTAGCATCCAATTACAACTTAAAACAAAGTTCACAAGTGAAAACAAGGTCTTCTTCATCTTCGTTGAATCGTGTTAATACGGTCTTCTTACGGCTCTCCTTGATATGTCTCTGGCTTGATATAGCTTGATATATCTTGATATATTATTAAAAATGACCTAAGAATATTTATATAGCAGCCCCATGCAGTGTAAAATTCTTTCTCTCGGAAACCAAGTAGAAACAGGAATTTGTCATCCCGACACGGCGCGGCCGCGCACTTAATTAGTGCGGGCGCGTTGCTATTCTGTACTTCGGGCGCGGACGCGCGCTTGATCAGCGCGGGCGCGCTGGGCTTCTGCCAGAATTTATTTTCTTCATTTTTCTTGCAGCTTCGAGCGGCTTTCAACGAGCTTTTATTCCAACACCACCTTGACACCAAATTAGCACCAAAACAATGCTAATTCACCTGATTACCTAGATAATGCCTGAAATGTAAAAACACTCAAAAACACGTTAAAACACTTAACAACTTGAGTACAAATGCATCAATTCAAAGCTTATTAGAGCATTATAAAGTGTCATAAATGCCACTCAACATACCCCCAAACTTGAATCAATGCTTGTCCTCAAGCATAAATAGACTCAAAGAACAAGAAAATAAAAATGCATGAATGCAACTAAATGAATGCAACGATCCCTAAAGAACAACTAAACCAATTGACAAGCAATACCTCAGCAAATGCAATTATTCGCATAAGATTAATCAAATCTCACAAATCAACCTACAAACCAGAGACGTGCATGTGTGCAAATGCTTACAGATATACTATCGCAACTAGATCGACACTCATGACTCTCTACTTACCAAGACAATCGCAAGCTTATAAATAGAATAAAAGCTAGACTCAAAATAACTTGTAACACTTCAATTCTTATATCGGATTTTAACATGTATTCATGCTTTTATTCACAATAAAAAACACAAGTATGCTTATTTGATCGTGCAATGAGTGAGGATGTGAGGTCCACAAAAGACTTATACAATAGTACCCATATAGCGAGCGTTAGGTTAGTGGATCCCAGACTATAAAAGCCTTAGGTCACTAGGCACAAAGTCCCCAAAGAACTTAATAACTCGAGTACTAAAGAGCTCACTCGTGATCAATTATACATAACACTTATTCTTATTTTTCTTTTCTTTCTTTTTCTATTTTTTTTCAACGAATTTCTGAACGAGTGCGTTTCGCTTCATCTCGCTCAACCCTAGACTACTCATAAAAATATGAGCCGGCTACTAGCCATTTGACACATAGCCACACAACTAGCAATGAAATCCAATTTTCTCCAATTTTTAAATATCCATGTCTTTAATTATTAAGAGAATATCCTAAATTTCAAATATAAACAAGCGATTAATCCTCAACAAACAAATAAACCATGATCATGATCTAGCACTCTATCAACCTATAAGACTTAGTGAAATATAATTATCTCTAGCATGCAAATCAATCCAATAAGACTCAACATCACTAAATACGACATCACTACACTAGCATCAATATCACCAATCAATCGGAAAAATCATCTAAGGGAACATGTTATAATGCAAATGCATGAAACTACATGAACAAAATATTATAAAACTACCAAAAATAAGAATAAAAAAAAAAACTACATGGAAAAATATGCAACTACATGAACTAAACTATCATGAAATATGCAACTATATGTGACTCACACAAAACTATATATTCCTTCAACTACTACCCCCAAACTTAAAATATTCACTGTCCCCAGTGAAAGTAATAGTAAGGAATTCAGGCATACCTACTGTGAATCAGAATCCTCACCCTCAACGGGTGGAGTATCAGGCGTGTCTGGAGGCGGATACACGGAATCCTCACCAAAGACCGGCCACTGCCACTGGATGTCAACACCGGTGGCTCTGAAAGCTGTCCAAGTGCCTGGGTGAGATCGTGTGCAAACTGACTATGGATGTCGTGCATCGCATCCATCCTCCTAGCTAGACACCTATATTGCGTCGAACTCAAACCAGCTCCAATATTTGCTCCTGCTGCCTCCTCCTGCTGCTGCTGCTGCGAGGAACCAACCTCCTCTCCTAATTGAGCTCTCCAAGCTACTCTACTTGCTTGCTGCGTACCACCAACATACATCTGGTCGTGGGGCACACCTCCTGGCAGATGATCAAACGTGTAACCAAGCCCCTTAGGATCGGGTTTACCTCCTCCCCACTCAACCATGCTATGCAGCGTAGAACTGTCAGTAGGAGCGCTGGGAAGCTGAAGCTGCTCATGTACGGGCCAATGAACACCAACTGCCACGCACAACTTCATCATAATGGACACATACAGAATAGCACATATAGTACCTCCTCTCAAGAATCTCAGAATCCCCTGATAAATCACCATCCCCAAATCAATGTAATCCCCCTGAAGAATCCCCCACAGCAGACGAGCACGCTCCATAGTAATCTCATGCATATGGGAAGATGATATGATGTTAGCACAAATAAATGAGTTTCAAGCCCGTGCAAACCTGTTCATGCATGAAGCAGGGAACGTGGAGTAATCGGTAGTACCCCTCTTGAACTTCCAATGAGTCTTAGGCACACAGTGAGTAGCAACGATGAGATCCAAATCAAAGTCCTCCGGAGTCCTATCATTCTAAGTGTCCTGACCCACCTTCCTCGCGGGTTGCTCAATCACCATCCTGATAGCATCAGCACTGTCCTCTACAGTCCTCCCCCTCACCACCGTGAAGCCATTCTTCTCCGCCTTGGCATTTGCATAGAACTTCTGCACCACACTCATGGGCACAACAGCGGGAGCCTCACAAAAAGGAATCCAACCCATCTCGAGAATCATCTCTAACAGCTTACCATCCTTCCTTGATGGCAGAAAACCTCGCTTCTTAGCAATAGGCTTTGAGAGAAGCCTCGTGTACTCCTCCTTAGTAATAGGCTTCAGTGGTGCTGCTGTCAACTTGTGTTCTTTGTCTCTTGGGTGCCATTAGGATTGACGAAAAGAGAATAAAAATTTAAGTGTTTGAGAGAGATTTGTGTTTGAGAATTTGTGATGTGGTGGATAATTTGTGTATAAGTGTATATATTTATAGGTGGAGAGGTGTGAATTTGATAAGGAATATAACTGGGAATTGATTGTGGGAATCGTAGGAATAATGGAATTGATTAGGAGAGGGAATTATGGGATGTGGAAGAGTAAAAGTCGGGTTGGAATTATTTTTTGATTAAAAGTCCCAAAATTACCTTATGAATCTGTTATTTTATTTTTTTTTCGAACGAGGACCCGGCGCGGCCACGCGCTAGGACAGGGAGGGCGCGCTCACTCTGTGGAAAATCGGCGTGACCACATACTAGGACAGCGCGGGCGCGCTTGGTTATTGGAAAAATAGCGCGGGCGCGCGCTTGATCAGCGCGGGCATGCCCAGCTTCTGTAGTTGGCCCTGATTTTTTTCCTTTTTCTGATTTTTTTTTGTGTGTTTCTCCTTTCTTCTTGTTTCCTCTACCTACTAATGTACAACATACTTGGGTTGCCTCCCAAGAAGCGCTTCTTTTACGTCTCTAGCTCGACGTAGAACCTTGAGCTCAAATGGACAATATAACGACACTAACCACCTCGTGGTTTGCCGTGTCACCATAATAATACTTCAACCTCTGACCATTTACCTTGAATTCTTGGCCCATATCATTCTCAAAAATTTCCACCGCTCCATGTGGAAACACAGTTTTGACAATAAACGGCCCTAACCATCTTGACTTCAACTTTCCAGGAAAAAGACGGAGATGAGAGTTGAACAGAAGAACTTGTTGCCCCGACACAAATGATTTGAGCACCAGACCTCGGTCGTGTCACCTCTTGACTTTCTCCTTATACATATTGTTGTTCTCATAAGCTTGAAGTTGAAATTCGTCGAGTTCATTCAATTGAAGCATCCTCTTCTTTCCAGCCGCATCCAAATCAAGATTCAACTTCTTTAAAGCCCAATATGCCTTATGCTCGAGCTCCACAGGCAAATGGCACCCCTTACCATAAACAAACTAAAATGGTGACATTCCTAAAGGAGTTTTGTAAGCTATTATATACGCCCAAACAGCCTCATCAAGCTTCAAAGACCAATCTTTCCTTGATGGACACACGACTTTCTCTAAGATGCACTTGATCTCTCTGTTAGATACCTCAGCTTGACCATTCATCTGAGGATGATAAGCCGTAGCAATGTGATGGTTCACATTATACCTTTTCATCATAGCAGTGAACTTGTGATTGTAGAAATGTGACCCCTCATCACTGATTATGACTCTTGGAGTTCCAAACCTGGTGAATATCTGCTTGTGAAGAAAATTAAGCACCACTTTCGCATCGTTCATCAGCAATGCCTTAACTTCAACCCATTTCGACACGTAATCAACCGCCAATAAGATATACTGATTATTACAAGATGAGACAAATGGCCCCATGAAGTCAATTCCCCAAACATCAAAGACCTCAACCTCGAGAAGAACATTAAGAGGCATCTCATCCCTCTTAGACATATTACCCACATGTTGACATTGATCACATTTCAAAACGAACTGGTGAGCATCTTTAAATAATGTCAGCCAAAAGAAACCTGCTTGAAGAACATGAGCTGCTGTCTTTTTTCCACCATAATGTCCTCCATAAGCCATTGAGCGGAAATCTCGCAAGATCCACCCGTTTCGTTATGAGGGATACATCTCCTGATGATTTGGTCAGCTCCTTGTCGAAAAAGAAACGGCTCATCCCACATATACCACTTTACTTCATGTAGAAACTTCTTCTTTTGAGCATATGTCGGGAGGCATGATATTACTCACAAGTTAGTTCATAATATCTGCAAATCACGGTTCTTCTTCTTGCATGCCAAACAGCTGCTCGTCGGGAAAAGATTCATTTATCAATATCTTATCCAATGAAGTAGCATTATGATTCTCTAAATGCGAGAGATGATCAGCGACTTGATTTTCAGTTCCTTTTCTGTCCTTGATCTCTAGTTCAAATTCTTGGAGCAAAAGAACCCATCTAATCAATCTAGGCTCCGAGTCCTTCTTTGAGACGAGATATCGAATTGCAGCGTGATCAATGAAAACTGTCACCTTAGTCCCAAGTAAATAAGATCGAAATTTCTCAAAACCATAGACAATAGCCAAAAGTTCTTTCTCCGTAGTAGTATAATTCAGTTGAGCATCATTAAGAATCTTACTAGCATTGTAGACCACATGGAATATATTATTCTTCCTATGTCCAAGAACTGCTCCAACTGCATAGTCACTTGCATCGCACATCATCTCCAAAGGTTCATTCCAATCAGGTGCAGTTATGACCGGTGTCGTTATTAAACTCTTTTTTAATGTCTCAAAAGCTGCAAGGCACTCGTCATCAAATTTTAAAGGAACATCTTTCTCTAGCAAACTACACAATGGCTTCGAAATTTTTGAGAAGTCTTTGATAAAACGCCTATGGAAACCCGCATGACCAAGAAAACTGCGAATTCCCTTTAATAGAAATGGGTGGAGGAAGATTCTCAATGACCCCCACCTTGGCCTTTTCCACCTCTAGACCCTTACTAGAAACCTTGTGCCCAAGAATAATGCTCTGACGCACCATAAAGTGACATTTCTCCCAATTGAGAACTAGATTGGTCTCAACACACCTTTTGAGAACATGTCCAAGATTTTGCAAGCATTCATCAAAAGAATCTCCAAAGACTGAGAAGTCGTCCATGAACACGTCCATATTCTGGCCAATCATGTCAGAAAAGATGGCCATCATACATCTCTGAAATGTGGCTGGTGCACTACAAAGACCAAAAGAAACTCGTCTGAAGGCGAAAGTACCAAATGGACAAGTGAAGGTTGTTTTATCCTGATTTTATGGAGCGATACAAATTTGATTATAACCCGAATAACCATCCAGAAGACAGTAGTACTCTTGGCCGGCCAACCTGTCAAGCATCTGATCAATGAAGGGCAATGGGAAGTGGTCATTCCTAGTGGCTTTGTTCAGCTTCCTGTAGTCCATGCAAACTCTCCACCCCGTGACTGTTCTAGTAGGAATAAGCTCATCCTTCTCATTTGCTACCACTGTAATACCACCCTTTTTTGGCACACATTGAACAGGGCTTACCCATGAACTTTCAAATATAGGATAGATGATTCCTGCATCTAGCCACTTAAGAATTTCCTTCTTCACTACTTCCTTCATGATTGGATTAAGTCTTCTTTGCTGCTCAACCGTAGGCTTGCTACCTTCCTCTAGCAGTATTTTATGCATGCAGTAAGAAGGGCTGATTCCCTTTATATCTGCTATAGTCCAGCCAATTGACGATTTGAACTCTCTCAGAATCCTCAGAAGCTTTTCATCATCACTACCGGAAAGGGCAGATGCAATAATAACAGGCAGAATAGATGTATCACCTAAAAATGCATACCTCAAATGCTCAGGTAAAGGCTTAAGCTCAAGAGTGGGAGCTTCCTCAATAGATGGCTTGAGGCATTTATGAGCTTTGTTTAATTCCTCCATTCCAAGAGATTCAAAAGGCATATATATCTTCCTTTTCCAGGGAGAAGCATTCAAATACTGCAATTGTTCTTCACCTTCGTCATTTTCACTATCCGAATTCCCCAATAAGGCTTTTTTCTAAGGCATTAGACCTTAGCAATTTATCAAGTTTCGATGTGACCACCGAATCGACCAACTCCACTTTTAAGCACTCCTCATTATCAGTAGGAAATTTCATAGCGTTGAACACATTAAAAGTAACATCCTGATCCAGAACTCGCATTGTGAGCTCACCCTTTTGCACATCTATCAAGATTCGGCCAGTTGCCAAGAAAGGTCTCCCCAAGATTATGGGAATCTTCTTATCCTCCTTGAAATCAAGAATTATGAAATCATCAGGGAAGATGAGTTTATCAACCTTGACCAAGACATCCTCCACAATACCTCTCGGATATGTAACAGAACGATCGGCCAACTACAATGCCATATAAGTCGGTTTGGGATCAGGTAAGTCCAACTGCTTGAAGATTGACAAAGGCATCAAATTGATGCTAGCTCCCAAGTCACATAAGCATCTGTCAAAAGACACTTTTCCAATAGTACATGGAATAGTGAAGCTTCCTGGATCCTTAAACTTCGGAGGTAATTTCTGTTGCAGCACAGCACTGCATTCCTCCGTAAGAGCGACTGTCTCTAAATCATCTAGCTTCACTTTCCGAGAGAGAATACCTTTCATAAACTTTGCATAACTAAGCATCTTCTCAAGAGCCTCAGCGAAAGGTATGTTGATATGAAGTTTCTTGAACACATCCAGAAACTTCTCAAATTGCTTGTCCAGCTTTTTCTTCTGCAGCCGCTTAGGAAAAGGCGGTGGAGGATAGATCTGTTTCTCCCCTGTATTACCCTCAGGCGGAGTATGCTCATTAGTAGTCTTTCTTGGTTCCACTTTTTCATCCTGCTGCTCTACTTCTTTCTCAGCCCCAGCTTCTTCAGTTAACTCTTGAGTTTGTTCGGGATTCGCAACCTTTCCAGACCTTAAAATGATTGCCTTTACCTGCTCCTTAGCTTCTCTCTTTCCTGGCACTTCAGTGTCACTAGGTAGTGTACCAGGCTGACGATTTAGCAAGGAATTGGCAATTTGCCCAATTTGATTTTCCAAGGTCTTGATAGAAACAACTGACTTTTGCACATAAGCTTCAACTCCTCTAATTTATATTTTTCATTGGCTTGTTGCAGCTGGAGTTGCTGTCTAGATGCATATTGTGGTTGCTAAAAACCAGGGGGTTGTACTGCTTAGCTGGATATTGCTGATAAGGCTGTTGAACCGCATTCTGAGTGTTGCTCCAACTGAAACTAAGATGATTGCGGTTGTTGGGATGATAAATGGCTGGAACAGGTTGCTGCGAATGCTGAAAGTTGCTCACGAACTGAGTTGATTCACTAGAAATTGCGTACTGATCATTATCATAGGCACCAGCACAAGCTCACAGACACTGGCGATTTGATTAACTCCATAATTAGCCAAAGTGTCCACCTTCATCGTTAAAGCCTTAAGTTGGGCAACTATAGCAGTTGGTGCATCCAACTCCAGAATTCCTTCTACCTTTCCCTGAGTCAGTCTCTGGGAAGGATTCTGGTACTCATTAGCAGCCATCAGTTCAATAAGTTCATAAGCTTCATCATAGCTTTTAGCCCACAAGGCTCCTCCTGATATTGCATCAAGCATGGGTCTAGAAGTAGCACCCAATCCATTGTAGAAGCAGTTAATAATCATCCAATCAGGCATGCCATGGTGTGGGCATTTTCTTAACATCTCCTTATATCGATCCCAAGCCTCACACAGAGATTCCCCAGTTTGCTGAGCAAACTGAGTAAGAGCATTCATGATTGTAGCAGTCTTTGCCATAGGGAAGAATTTAGTGAGAAACTTTTGAGTAAGATCTTCGCAAGTGGTGATAGACCCTGCTGGTAGAGAATATAACCAGCACTTAGTTTTGTCTCTAAGAGAGAATGGGAAGAGGCGTAGCTTGATAGCATCTTCAATCACATTATTAAACTTGAAGGTGTCGCAGATCTCGATGAAATCCCTGATGTGCATATTGGGGTCTTCAGTAGGAGAACCCCCAAACTGAACTGAGTTCTGTATCATCTGAATCGTGCTTGACTTGATCTCAAAAGTATTAGCACTGATGGCTGGTCTAATGATGCTTGACTGAATGTCATTAATTTTGGGCTGAGAATAGTCCATCAAAGCCTTTGGATTTTCTGCTTGATCACCCATCTCTACTAAAGCTGTTTCTTCAACTTTCAATTCTTCTTCTACCTTCTTTTCTTAATTGAAAACTTTCTTACGAACTACCACAACTTCTTCATCGGCTTTATCTAGTGTTCTCTTATGAGTACGCGAACGCGTATGCATAAACCCTCGCTAGAGTACCTGAAATAAGACAAGGAAACAGATAAGTAACAATGTCCGAGTCAATGAACTTTAACGACCACTGATGAAAAGCACATAAACTATAAATTAACACTGCAGTCCCCGACAGCGGCACCAAAAACTATTTAGTCGCTAAACACGCGCTAATGATACACGCAAGTATACGAGTTTACAAGTAGTATAGAATCTTTTATTATTCATTCCCACAGAGATTGTATTGGTTAACTAATTAATTCACACACTTAAGCAACAATGTATGGTTATTATTCAATGCTAAGACGATAACAATTGTGTTGTTTATAACTAAGAATTAAGCTAACAATTATAACTACGAGATTAAGATTGACTGAATTAATATATATGACAAACATGAGATTCTAACTTCATTAATTACTTCATTCAATAGCCTTATTGTTCTTAACCTTGTGGTGATGACACTAATCAGATAACACGAAACTGATAAACACCAACTTTCGTTGCACGAGTACCATACTACCAGACATCCACAAAAGAGATAGAAGCTGAATAGACACCAATTATATTGAGACCCTATATGTCTATAAAATTTGACAACATAACGGTTTAAGCATAAGTTATCTATCTTGATTACACAAGGCAAGTAAGATGGTTAAAATTACCTACGAATCATGCATAACACATACATGAACTTTTGCTAGCATGGCAAGTTCTAAATCCTTAAATTCACTGTCGCTTCATTAAGAATTAACACACTATTATATAAGTTCACGACGTTCATAAGACGAATACGCACAACCAATACTAGGATATCAATCAATCACCACATACTAAGGCATCAATACGATTTAACTAAAGAAATCCATAAATAAATCCGCTAGAACCCCACGATAACGATTAACCCATAATTGGACTCATCATCAACGTGGGTTCCGATGAAAGCATAGTATAACAAATATAGTCTTTATAGCGAATAAATAAAATCAAGTACAAAACAAGATTAAGGTTCACAAGTAATAAAACTAGCATCCAATTACAACTTAAAACAAAGTTCACAAGTAAAAACAAGGTCTTCTTCGTATTCATTGAATCGTGCTAATACGGTCTTTTTACGGCTCTCCTTGATATGTCTCTAGCTTGATATAGCTTGATATATCTTGATATATTATTAAAAACGACCTAAAGATGTTTATATAGCAGCCCCATGCAGTGTAGAATTCTTACTCTTAGAAACTAAGTAGAAATAGGAATTTGTCATCCCGACACGGCACAGCCGCGCGCTTGATCAGCGCGGGCGTGCTGGCTTTCTGTACTTCGGGCGCGGCCGCGCGCTTGATCAGCGCGGGCGCGCTGGGCTTCTGCCGGATTTTATTTTCTTCATTTTTCTTGCAGCATCGAGCTGGCTTTCAACGAGCTTTTATTCCTACACCACCTCGACACCAAATTAGCACCAAAATAATGCTAATTCACCTGATTACCTAGATAATGCCTGTAATGCAAAAACACTCGAAAACATGTTAAAACACTTAACAACTTGAGTACAAATGCATCAATTCAAAGCTTATTAGAGCATTATAAAGTGTCATAAATACCACTCAACATATATATATAAATGTGTATATATATATTTTCTTTTTTAGCTGTTTTCTGGGCCAATGAAGCCCTGCCACGTGGCAGGGTAGTTCTCTCCTCATGCCTATAAAAGGTCGCCTTCTCTCCCTTTCTGCATTTTTATTCTTCCACAAAAAAACCCAACAGTCACTCATTTTTCTCTCCTTATTTTCTCGATTTTCGTGATAGTCGAAAGGTCTCCGTGCTCCGCCGTGTATCGTTTCCTTCCTTTGTTTCTCTCTCCGCTCCGATCAACTTGTAAGCTTCTCTTATTCTTCTCCTCCCTCTTGTTTTTCAAGTTCGTGCATGCTTTACTTTTGTTTATCCATGAATTTATTGTAGAGGTTATAATTTTTGGTTTGTTTTCGTGGTGAGTTTTTGTGTTTTGTTGTTTGGCTTCGTTTCCCCTTTAGATCTGTAAATTATAGGCTGCTTTTGGGTCGATTTTCGTTGGATTTTGTTCTTTTTTCTGGGGTTTTCAGAGTTGTGCTTCGTGTTCTTGGTAAAAATGAATGTATGTATATGTAAAAACTTGCATATTTTGCTTTTTGATTCTTGGGTAGGCTGTTTGTGGGAGAGGGGTTCTGTCTTGATCCGGGTATGGGGGTGTATATCCCGGATCTAGGTTAGTCCAAATGGATGAATCTGAATATTTAAAATTATTTATGTTTTTAGGCTGTTTAGATCCGGGTGAGGCTTATGGAACCGGATCCGGGTTCTTGGTTACTTCATTGTGATCCAGGTTTGGTTTAAATTTTGATTTGTATAAGTGTTTAAGGGTTTGGGTTTGTATGTTGTAGTGTAGATAATCCGGATCGTTGATGTTTGGCTGGGTTAGACTTGCATTAGTGGCCCGAATTAGTAGGTTATGGTAGCGCTAATATAACGTGCTTGATCCGGACCGCTTAGCAAGAGATATAAAATTTGTAGGATCCCAGACTAACTCACCTTGATTTTAATAGGTATATGTTCCGGATCAATCGGCTTCCTAGAAGATCTTTCAATTACTATCCTGGTTGTTCCCGTGAGGAGAGTGATCCTGATTCATCTGAGAGAACACAAATCCGGACTGAAATGGGTTAAAAGGTTTCCACATTTGCAGAAGTAATTACCAAGTTCCGGTATAAGAGGCTCCCGGAACACTCAGTTCCCTTCACTCCCGAGGGGTACTGGACAGATGTAAAATATCATTTTGTCACTAAGTGCAAGGAGGTTGACAATAGCGTATACTATGGTATGATCAAATATGAGAGGCAGAGTAATGGTCATCCCGGGTTCTACAACAAGGAGGCACTTGAGAGGGTTTTCTCCGAATTCCCCATCAGCCGGGACCATTACCAACTGAAAGACTTTTTTGTTGAAGTCAACCCGGATGATATGGATAAGGCTATTTGGGCCGCGTTCCAGTTAACCCCTGAAGTTGCATGGAGGTGGTCGGAACCTCATGAGAGAATCTATCATCATTCAGCCGATGGTTTTGTTCCGGTTTGGCTGGAGCACCTCAGATCCGGGTGGAGCCCTCGCTGCCACATGTTTTTCAAGCATCTCTACAAGCATGTGTATAAGATTTCTCCCATGCAGATCACCCCGAATGGGATTAAGTCCATGATTTGGTTCATAGCCTATTGCAACAAAACCGAGTTCCAGCCTACCTTGAAGCTATCCATCAGATCTTTTACCTCTCTAAGTCTAGCCATAAACCTTTCTATGAGATCAGATTCTGGGCCTCTGAGTGTGGGTATGGTCCGGGTAGAGCTAAACCTGTAATGCATCAAACTTCTCTGAAGTACGGGAACGATGAGATAATTCTCCTGAAGGGTGTTGACTTGGCTTATTTGCCTTATTTTACTATACAGGGTATCCAGACTAAATTCCAGCCTGCTATTATAGAAGGGGAGGCTCTGAACCAGATTAGGGCATTCTGTGACTTTTTCGGATTCTAGCCAACCCGGGATACCTTTATGAGTCATAAGTTACTTTTTGAACTTGGTTGTTGGTTTCTTATTTACCTTGATTGTTATTTTTGATATCTCCCCGGATCTTCTCTGTTTTGCACTCGGAGATTTTTCCTTTTTAAAAATAGTTGTTTATCTGATCCAGATTGTAAGATGTATATATTTTCCCAGATCCTACTTGTGTTTTTACTTGTAGAATTTTCTTCGTAAAAATAGTTGTTTTGCTTGATCCGGATTGTTTGTTGTACATGTAGAACCGGATCACGTCCTTTCTTCTGCTTATAAAATTCCCTTCATAGAATTGGCTGTTTTGCTTGATCGAATCATGTTCTTTATTTAACTTGTAGAACTTCCTTTGAAGAAGTATTTGTTTTGTTCGATCCAGATTATTTGACATATATTTTGTCCCGGATTGTTGTATAGTAATATTGGTCTTTAAATTGTATCTTTTCTCATCTCCTTTCAGGTTTGCCACATTATAACCCTGCTCTTACGGGAATCATTCATTTCTCTGATTATGCTTCTGCTTTCAACACTCTGGACCTTGCTTTAAAGACCACCAAAGGGGCCCCTGGTCCAGGATCCGGATCTGCTGATGCTGAGGGTAGAGCCGAATCATCCGCTCCCCAGAATGTTCCTGATCCGGGTAACGAGTCTAGGGACTTCGAGCCTGTTATCCAGGAGATACCTGATGATAATGATCCCCCTCGAAAGAAGTGGAAGAGCGTCTCGGTGAAGCCTCCCCGGGAAAGAATGTTGTGACCAATCGGGTTGCTTGTGACTCGGAGGGAAGGGGCCCGGATGGGAGGCCAGTGAAGGTTGGAACCAAGTATTTAATTGATTTGGTTGAGTTTATGTCAGACATCCCGACTGAGGAAGATTGGGATGAAGTAGAGGGTACCGGGATGGTTGTTGTTTTTAAGAGGGTCACCGGGCACTGGGGACAGGTATATTCGTAATATCATTTGGCTTTCTACTCGGGTCGTATTGTTTTACTTCGATGTTTTTCTTTGTTTTCATTCAGGTTGGGAGTGCCATAGCTATTTGCTCTAATATCACCTTCAATGAGGCCCGGGAGGCCAACAACAAGACCAAGGCTGAGAAAGATAGCGCTGATAATCTGAAAGACGGGCTGGATGAGGCCCGGGAGGGGTTCAAGCCTGTAGAGTCCGGGTTGAAGGGGCTGCTTCAGGATGAGAAGGCCCAGGCTGATGGTCTTTCCGAGGAGGTGGAGAAGCTGAAGGCCGACCTGGCTGCAAAGGAGAACCTGAACAAAGAAGCCATCATTACCGAATTCAAGGCAAGCTATGAGTATGATTTTGAAATCGCTCAAGCCGGGGTTTCTGAAGTTCGTAGGGCCTGGCTCGTGGCAGAAAGGCATGTCAAGACGGACCCCCTGAACAACTGGGAGAGTTTTATCCAGGAGTTTCTGGTAGCTAAGGCATCCGTTGAACAGGGTCAGGGGGGAGCCGCAACCTTATGACGGTCCTAGTCCCAGTTTCATCTAGACATCTCTAAGCTAATGCCAAGCTTTCCGGGCCTTGCCCATATAATTTGTTTCCTTCTGGTATTTTATTTGTCTTTCTTACTTTGCTCTTGAACGATTTGTAATATTTGAATTTGCTCGGATTGGTGGCCAATCCGGAATAACGCTTTATATCTGATTGTTTCTTGGTTAATTCGCTTGTTTAGAAAATATTCTAAGTAGTTTATTTATGCTTTTGATCCGGGTATAAAAGCGTGTCGGGGTTTGTTTGCTTTCTGGCTTATTTTGTACTTGGGAAATACACGGAGTACAAAATAACTGCCCCCATCCCGGGAGTGAGTTAATACCCGGGATGAAATGGATTTCAGACATTTGCTTTGGATCCTGGTATTAACGCATATCCTAAATGATGGGTGTTATTTGATGTTGCTTTACAATTAGAAAATACTCCGAGCATAAGTACTTGCCTATGACCCGGGTATGAGTTCATATCCGGGTTGAGGCTAGCTTTAAATGGATGCTTTTGGTCCGGGTATGATCCCCTACCCGGATCTGTTTGCCCTTTTTTCTTGGCTCGTACTTAAAAATTATTCTAAGTAGAAGATGGATGCTTCCAACCAGGGTAAGAATTTATAGCCGGGCTGGAGTTTGCTTTAAATGAGTGGCTTTGATCCGGGTATGAATTCCTACCGGCTTGTTTGCCTTTTTTGCTTGGTCTGTACCTAGAAAATATTCTAAGTACAAGACAGTTGCTTCTAACCCGGTTATGTATTTGCAGCTGGGTTTAAAGTAGCTTTTGATATTTGCTTTTAATCCGACTATGATTCCACATCCGGACCATTGTTTGGTTTTTAGTTTTGTTCTGCACTTAGAAAATGTTCTAAGTACAGGGTGGTTTCCTCCAACCCGGGTATGGATTTATAGTCGGTCTAGACCCGGGTATGAATCCATATCCGGGTTGCTTATATGCTTGGAGTGATTGCATCTAAACCTGGAATTATTACATTCCTTGTTTGACGTTTGCTTGATTCATAATGATTGCTTAAATAATAGATTGATGAAACAAGAAAATTATTTTTCATTAATTTGCAATGTTTTTCATACAAGAGTTTGAATCATATATTGGTTGCTTTCCTTAGGCTACAAGTTTTTTATTGCTTTTGGTCGCTTTTTCTATTTATAGAATTTTCTGAGCTTGAGTCCGTGCCATGTGTTGGCGATCTCGGATTCATCCAAGTTCATCAACTTGTAGGTTTCTGGCCTTAACACTTCTTTGACTTTGTAAGGTCCCTCTCACCTGGGCATCAGCTTTCCAGTATTGGTTGGATTCGAGGCTTCTGTGTCTCGAAGTACTAGGTCTCTAACTTGAAAGTTCTTGACCCTGTACTTTTTGCTGAAGTGTTCCTTAGTCTTCTCCTTGTATTTTTCCATTCTTGCTACAGCCTGGTCTCGGATCTCATCAAAAACTCAAGGTTTGTTCTGAGCCCCCCTCATTTGCTATTTCTTCGAAGTTGATTGCTCGGTGGGAAGGGGAGATGACCTCTATAGGTAGCATTGATTCTGTTCCGTAGGGTAGCTTGAATGGTGTTTCACCTATGCTTGTCCTCGGACTAGTCCTGTAGGCCCATAGAACATTTGGCAATTCTTCTAGCCACTTGTTTTTACTTTCTCTAAGCCTCTTCTCGATGCCCAGGAGAAGGATCCGGTTTGTTACTTCCACTTGACCATTGCATTAAGGGTATGCTACTGATGATTTCCTATGCTTGATGCCCCGCTCTTGGAGATAGGATTCGAACTCTGATCCAACAAATTGTGGCCCATTATCTGATACCAGGACTCTTGGGATTCCGAACCTCAACAAAATGTTATCCATGAATTTTATGCAATCCTGCTGGTTTATGGTTCTCATTGCCTTTGCTTCCACCCACTTAATCATATAGTCGATTGAGACTAGTAGGTATCTCAGGTCTCCTCTAGCCTGGGGAGGGGTCCCATGATATCTGTCCCCCAAACATCGATGGGGATTGGAGATAGGAGTGATGAGGGTAGGACTGGGCTCATTCAGGATACGTTGTTGAAAATCTGGCACTATTTGCATTTTTTCACAAAGTCACTTGCATCTTGGTGGATTGTTAGCCAATAGTAACCTTGCCTTATTATCTTGTAATCCAGGGCCTTCATAGACATATGATCTCCGTATATCCCTTCATGGACTTCCATTAGGCAATATTCTACTTCCGTTGGTCCAACACATTTCAGGATAGTGAGAAGAAGGTTCGGTGATAGAGTATTTCTTCTTCAAGAAAGAACTTTGTTGCCTTAGCTTTTAATCTTTGATCCTTCCCTTTCTCTTCTGGAAGTTCTCCCTTTTCCAGGTAGTTGATGAAATGAGTCATCCAATTCGGGTTGTTGTCTATCTCCATGACTTCTTCAGATTCTATACTAGGCTTTTGTAATTCCTTGAAGTAGACAGAGCAATCTAGGTCTGTTGAATTCTGAACCAGCTTGGACATGTTATCGGCCTCTGAATTCTCTTCTTGGCAGATTTATAGGACTTGACTTCGTGGTATTGAGGCAAGGTAGCTTTGGACCAGAGCCTAATACTTGGCTAAAACTGGATCTTTGGCTATATACTCACCGTTTTTTTTCTTGACTACAATCTGGGAGTCGCTATAGATACCAAGGTCCTAGATCCTGAGGGTTTTGGCTAGCTTCAACCCTGCTATTAGGGCTTCATATTCTGCCTGGTTGTTTGTTGCTGAAAAGCCGAAAGAGATGGCAGTTTGAATTATAAAACCATTTGGGCTCTTTAGAATGAGCCCTGCTCCCGACCTTTCATTTGTTGAAGATCCATCGACTTTGAGGTCCCAGACTCTCGGGTTATGATCATTTCTTCTCTCTGGGTCAATGCTCATGGGTCTAGGCTCATCTTCCGCAAAGTTGCATTTTATGATGAAGTCAGCGAGTGCCTGGGCTTTGATAGATGTTCTTGGAATGAAACTCAAATTGAACTGACTTAGCTCGATTGTCCAGTTTACCAGCCTTCCTGAGACATCTGGCTTGTGTATTATCTTCCTTTAGGGTTGATTAGTCACAACCCAGATCTCCCTTCCTTGGAAGTAATGTCTGAGCTTTCTGGATGCTATGACTAAGGCAAAAACAAACTTTTCTAGCCTTAGGTATCAAATCTCCGCATCTTTTAGTACTTGGCTTATATAGTAGATTGGTTGTTGTTTTCCATTCTCTTCCCTGATCAGTGATGCTCCAACTGCCAGGGCACCTGCTGATAAGTAGAGGAATATGGGCTCCCCGGGTTAGGCTTTGGTTAAAATTGGTGGCTGAGAGAGATATCTTTTTATTTCTTCAAATGCGCTTTGGCATTCCGGGTTCCAATTGACTTCCCACTTGTTGGTTGCTCATTTCAATAGGTAAAAGAAAGGTAGGCATCTCTCAGCTAGCTTTGAGATGAATCTTCCAAGTGCTGCTAGTGACCCTTATAGTTTCTGGACATCTTTCTGGGTCCTAGGAGGTTTCATTTCCTGGATTGCCTTTATCTTTTATGGGTTGGCTCTAATTCCCTGGTTGCTTATCATGAATCCTAGAAATTTTCCCGCCCCCACTCCAAATGTGCATTTTTCCGGATTCAGCTTTAGTGAGTATTTCCTTAAATTGTCAAAGCATTCTTTTACATCTTCTATGTGACCTGGGATGCTTGTTGACTTTGCAATCATGTCATCAACATAGGATTCTAGGTTTCTTCCAAGCTGGGTCTTGAAGATTTTATTCATTGCTATTTGGTAGGTTGAGCCTGCATTCGTCAATCCGAAAGGCAACATGACATAGGCACAGACTGCCCTGTGGGTGCTGAATGTTGTCTTCTGGATATCTTTCAGATTCATCTGGTTGTACCCCGAGAAGGCATGCATGAAGCTTAGCATTACATGCCCAGATGTGGCGTCTATCAGTTGATCAATGTTTGGCAGAGTGTATGGATCCTTTAGGCATGTAATATTCAAGTTAGTGTAATTGACAAACATTCCCCATTTCCCGTTTGGCTTCTTTACCATCACCACGTTGGCCAGCCATTCTGGGTACTTAACTTCACATATGATCCTAGCTTTGAGTAGTTTCTCAACTTCTTCGTCTATTGCTTTCTGCCTCTCTAGGGCAAAATTTCTTTTCTTTTGTTTAACTGGTTTCCTCCCTGGGTTGACATCCAAGCCATACATTGCTATGGGTTCATGCAGCCCTGGCATGTCTCTTGGGCTCCAAGCAAATATATCAGCATAGCTTCGGAGAAATGACACCAGATCTCTTCTGAAAATAGTTCCAAGTCCGGATCCTATCTTTACCTTCTTAGAATGATTGCTTTCATCGATCAGAATTGTTTCCGTCTCCAATGCTGCTTCGATCTTGGCTTGATCCTTGTTTGATACCAATTGCTGGATCCGGGCTTTTGTATTCTTCTTCATATAGATTTGACCCTGGTTTGTCATCTTTTCTTGGTTGCTTCCCCTTACTTCATTTATTTCGGGGCTGGTTGCTTGCATAGTAGGATTTCCCTGGCTGAGACCTGGGTTCATTTCAACCTCTACTATGACTTGGTTACTTTCTGGATCTTTCGAGTCTGGCTTGGTTGCTTTTGGATCCAGGTTGGATTATATAACTTGGAGTTCTCTTCTTGCAACATCCCTTGAGTGGGGGCGGTGTTTCTTAATGCTTCGCTGCTTTCGAAGGATTGTGGCCTTCCTTTTGTTGTCTTAGTAAGTTTTGGCCATGATCATAGCCTGGCTGTAGCATCTTTCAGCAACCTCGTAGTCTCCTTTAACTACTCCCATCCCCGTTAGAGTTGGGAATTTGTTTTTCAGGTGTGATATAGATGTGATCGCTTGTATCCTGGTTAGAGCTGAGCGACAATTATTCCGTTGTAGGATGAGGGAGTGTTGATCACATAGAATTTTATCACATGGGTGACCTGGTTTGGAGTTGATCTGAATATCACTGACATGTTTATGGTTCCCTGGATCGGGACCAACTTATTCCTGAACCTATAAAGGGGATCTTCCTGACATTCATTTGATCACACACTCCCTAGCTTCATACGATCCACTGTATGCTTAAATAGAATGTTTACCGAAGAGCCATTATCTATCAGCATCCTCCTCACCTCATTGTCAAAGATATAAAGTGTTACTACCAAAGCTTCATTATGGTTGGGATTGACCCCTTCATAATCCTTGTTGCTGAATAAAATTACTATCTCCGGGTAGGATTGGATAGAGAATACCTCATCACATGAGTTCGGGTTGCGGGGGGGGGGGGTGAGTGAGAGCCTCATAGGACTACATTCACTACGTTCTTTCTTTTTCTTGATCTTTCTTCTTTCTGATTGGTATCCCGGGAGACATACGGATTTAGGTTACCCTTCTTGACTTGATCTTTGATGAAGTATTTGAGAGATAGACAATTCTCGGTTTTGTGCCCATACGTTTCATGATAATCACATTTTCTATTGTAAGGCCGGCTCTCCGGTGGGGTTTGTATAGGCTTGGGTGGGTAGTAGAATGGCTTGCCTTTGATTTTCTTCAGTATTTCCTCCCTGGTCCTATTCAGTGGGGTCCAATCTGGCTACTTCCTAGGCTCCCTGGCTTGCCTAGTTGGCTCAGGGTCGCTTTTAGATTTTGTCTTAGGACCCGGTCTTTGAAATATTGGAGTGTTCTGGACCACATTGGTCTGGTGGGTTTGTTGGCTTTGCTTGAATTTCTTGTCCTGATGGTAACCCCCTTTCGGTCGGTCATCAGAGTTCTTGCTCCTGGATCCCCAGTTCCGGGCCATCCTCATATCCTGGAGCACATCTGTTTCCTTGATGAATCTGGCTGCCATAGAGTAGGAAGCATCTAGGCTCTTTGGTTCCTTGTTGATCAGCTCTACGATATACCTTTCATTGTGTTCTGAATCCAGGTTCCTTCAAAATATGCTTAGTGCCTCCCGCTCATCTAAGTTTGATATCTTGTTTATTGCCTCCTGAAAGCGCCTCATATAGGCAGAGAGAGTTTCGTTGTCATACCGACGTATAGTTTCGAGATGGCACATGTGCAGCTCGTGTGTCTTGTTTGCTCAGAACCTCCTGAGGAAGGCCACGCGAAAGTCTTTCTAGTTTTGGATGCTTCGGGAGGGGATCCTGCTAAACCACCTCTGAGCCCCCCTTGATAGTCGAGGCGAAGAACCTGGACTTTGTTAAGTCGTTGTAGTAGTATATTTGTGCAATTTGCTCAAAATAATTCAAGTGCTCTTCTGGATACCTCAATCCGTCGAAAGAATCAAAATTGTAATGCTTGAGGTTTATCTACCGGGGAATGGCCTCTAAAGAATGGCTAAAGGATGTAAGAGTTTCCCCAATCTCCATTCCAGAGTCCTTCTCCATTTTTCTTTGAAGTTCGTAGATCATATCTTTCAGGTCCTTCCGCCCCTCCTCATCATCATCAGAAATGTCATCGGGGGTGTGGTCCCTCCAGGTTCTCTTGCCCTTGGCCTTAGCTAGGAGCCTCTCCTCTTCTAACTGCATTCTTTTTTGAATCTTCAACTCAAGCTTTGCTTCTTCTTCTCTCCTTATCTGTTCCCTCATTTCTTCCAACCTCTTCTTCCTCGTTGCTTCTGTCTCTTTCTAACTTTGCTCTTTCTGATTTTTCTTTCCCTTGGCCCCGATTCGGTCGAAGACAGATTTCCTAGATTGTGGAGAGTCCCCAGACTCTTCTTGGTCATCTTCTTGTTCATATTCTATCTGAGCCCGGGCTTGCTCTTCTTTGTAGAGCCTGATTGCTTCAGCCAACTCATTGCTTGTTAGGTTGGCCATATGCTCCTCGGCCACTGAAACATTGGTATACATGTATTGATTGAGCTCAGTTAGGTTCCTTGCGTCCTGGGGTGTTATTACCCTCTCCATGACCGGGGTATGTTGTGTCAATGGTTTCTACTGGAGGGTCTCTCGATCGCCCCCAAGGTCTTGAACCTGAGAGTGGTCCTGTTCCTGGACTGGGTACTAGCGGAGGGTCTTCCAACCGTACTCTTTCCTGTTCTTACAATTATCTCAAGTGTACAAACAACAACTGACCAAGATTAGAAACTAAAAATGTAGATCTAAGGTTGCTTTTTGAGGATAAAAAAATCCAGAATAACACCAAACAAACTTTCTTGGTGCTGCTAACAATATCGTTTGAACAAGTATATCAGGGTCTAAAACACGAAGATAATATGCAAGCTAAAGCATATTGGGGTTTGAAGATGACCAAAACTAACTATAACATACATAAACGTGGCTTAAAAATAAGGGAAACTGAGCTCACACAAATGTGGCATAAAATAACGAGCACACACAAACGTGGCTTAGATAAACAACATTCATAGTTAAGATAGGGTATGGTTGCTTGTGTTCTTACAGGTTAGAAAATTGGACTCTTTTAAGAGTTTGCTGATGAATGTGAATCCAGGGGCACCGAGACCCAAGGATGGAGAGGCCCCTTCTTCTAGCGCCACATGATAACTCCGGTGAGTGGGGCGGCTCCTTCCGACACGGTGCCTGGACCTTCTTGCGGTAAGTGAGGTGTGGCTGTTGTGGGGTGTCTGCAAAATAACACCGGAGGGGGGTTTGAGCCCTGTGGCGCCTCCGGTGTGAGAGTAAGAGCTTGATCAGGGGAGATGAAGATAGATAGGACAAGTGGTGGTTGTGTGTGTATATGCTTGTGTGTAAGAGAGTGTGTGTGTAAAATGTGTCTAACCCCTAAATCCTTTCCCTTTGGGGTATATATAGCCCAAAGGTAGGTTTTAGGGGTTGGTACCTTTAGATCAGGGTCATTCGTTGTTGGAGGCGGAGGACATCTGGCTTGGGTAGATTGCATACACGTGTTTAGGTAAGGACCACCTTTAGGATGCCCCAACGGTAGGCTGACACGCGTCATGTTTATCTGGGATGTTAGTTGTTGATAGCTGTCACCGTCACGTGCCCACGTGCCCCTTCCTGTTGGGTCGTAGTGTATGCTCGCGCTTAGGGGGGCCTCGGGTCTACTCTTATTGGGCTGGATCCTGGCTGGGAGGTGATCCTGGTCCTGGGTTGATCCTGGCTGGGAGGTGATCCTGATCCTGGGTTGGCTCTGAGACCAGGTCTCCCCACTTGACTATTTTGGGTGAGGGGGTCTTGGTCCATCAATTGAGTTTGTCTTGCCTTATATCTGGATTGTGGTCTAGCTGGGTTGCTCACACCCTATCAGTAGGCATCTTGTAAGGACGGATAGTCCTGAACGCAAGAGCATCCATTAAAGCTTAAAACTCACAAACCCTAGCATTAAATACTAACGCGCTCAGGTTTTTATTCCATGACAGTTTAGAAATATGATGATATTAAAATTGCAATAAAAAAGAACTATATTTCCAATTTTTTATTCGTAAATCATCACAGATGATTAACTAATCAAGCTCACGTTACATTCGCAGTCTAATATGTTTGTTATTATTGGTGCATTGTGCCTGGTGATGGGGTAATGCTAACCCGTGAATTATTTTGATATATGATCATACTATCAAGGGTCCTGTTCCCTGAAAATAATGTGTCAGGGAACTGTTAACCAACACATCACTTCCTGGCCGTTGGATGAACAATCCAACGGCCAGGATTAAAAAAAAATTCCTCTGTCCGCGTAAAAAAATGGTGAAATGCTGTCTTTTCGCGTAAAATAAGTGCGGAACGAGTAATTACTCTTTTACCCGTAATTACCTTCCGCGTATAATATCCGCGGAAGGTCTGGGAAACTGATTTAACGGGTTGAAACGACCCATTTAGCAGTTTTGACCTAAATTATAAACACAGGCGAGGCTATTTGCGATTTGAAGGCGGTTCCATCATGATTTTAAGGCGATCTCACGCTTCCTTCGATTTCCCAGTCTCTAAGGTTCGTTCTACATACAAATTTATGTGTTTGTATGTATAATTGCATGTATAAATTTCCCAGTCTCAGATTCTAGGGTTCTACATATAATTGTATGTATGACTGTGATTGTGTATATATTCGACTGCATTTAATTGTATATATTCGACTGTGATTGTCTATATATTCGACTGTGTTTTTGAATTTTGAATTTTGATTGTGTTTAAGTGTATATATGATCGTGGATTTTGAATTTTGATCGTGTTTAAGTGTATATATGATCGTGTATATATGACAACCTATGAATTCCCTGGCTGAGGAACAAATATTATACTATTGGTTGGACTGTGACTATCCCCTAGTCGTGTTTAAGTGTATTGATGTTGCGAGTTGGATAATTGCGAGTGGATGTTGCTAGTGGATGTTGCGAGTATAGAATTTTTGCATTGCGGTATTGAATTTATAGAATTGGTGTATGATATTGTTTGAGATTTCTAGAATTAGAGTTTTTGTGTTGCGGTTTTGTATTTGTATTCATAGTTGTGCTTATATAATTGGAATAACTTATGCATACATGAACTGTTTTCATGTTTATTAAATTATTTTCATGTTTATTGTTTCAGGATGGATAACATATTGCCGGGTCCAGTTAGTCATGACAATATCTTTAATAACTTCTATCATGTGAGTTCGGATGTTTGGGAGGGACATGAGCGGGGTCCTTTGGAGTGTTATTGTGGGAACAGGAACATGTGTATGTGGGTTTTGTCTGATGCACAGATGGACTTGTTGCATAGCATTGGTTTTGGTGTGTTTGCAAATCCGGGTGTGGTTTTACAGAATGATGCTAGGCTTGTCACGGCACTTATGGAGAGGTGGCGTCCCGAGACCAACACCTTCTTCGTGAGACAGGGGAAATGACAGTGACTTTGGAGGATGTTGGTTATATCTTGGGTTTACCGGTTGCTGGACATACGTTAGTTGGGGACGGTCTGGATAGTGGTTTGGCATATTTTTCGAGACACTGGTTTGAGCCGTTGGATGAAGACGAGGTGAAGGTGGCATGGGCCAGAGCCGACATAAAGTATATATGGTTGTATCAGAGATATGGGAGGGCAGATCTGGGTCCTGATCCGAGGAGGATTGTTATCCACACACAAGCATACTTGCTCTTGGTTGTTGGTTCTGTTCTATTTCCCACCAGTAGTAGGAATGTGGTGCACCCGAAGTATATTGGACACCTCCGCTATCTTACGGGTGTGCAGAGATGGTCTTGGGGTTCTGCGGTTCTTTCATATCTGTATAGGGGGCTCGAGCATACAGTACAGAAAAGGGCCAAGAGGATTGCATGTTGTACGTGGTTGTTGCAGTTGTGGGCATATGAGCGGTTCTTGATTGGGAGACCTCTTCCTGATCCTATCAGGGATTCATATCCAGTTGCTGAGTCCTGGGCTAGGCCGGTTGATGAGGTTGTTGATGAGGAGGAGGAGGCCGAGGAGGAGGCGGAGGAGGAGCCTAAGGGGAAGGAGGGGAAGAAGGGAAATGAGGTGAAGGGGAAGGAGGTGAAAGGAAAGCAGGGGAAGGAGGTTAGGGGGAAAAAGGTGATGGAGGTGAAGGAGGTTAGGGGTAAGGGTAGGGGAAAGGGAGGGAAGGGTAAGGTGCAGGCTGATGTTGTTCCTGATGATCCTATGGATGAGGATATTCCTGGGACTGGGATTGTTCTTAAGAGGAAACGGGCTATAGGTAGGCGTGATAGTCGATTGGCGCCTCATTATAGTTTGCCACATTATAGAGGGGAGTTTGATGGAGTTGCATCTGATATTGTGGTGTGGATGCCATATGCCCACTTTCACGAGGTGGAGGATGATTCAGATAGGGATCATGATATATCGGCTGAGGATTGAGAGGCTCATTTATTTGGTCTTGCCAAGATTCCAGTGCTATGCTATGATGTTGTTGAGTATCAGCATTCTGATAGAGTGATGAGACAGTTCGGGTTCAGATAGGGTATTCCACGGTCACCTGTTAACATGACAGAGTATAGGAAGCCTATGATTCCGTTTAATCCCCATGACTGGCGGGGTATATGGTTTGCTGAGATTGGTGAGTGGACCCATTTTAGTCAGCACCCCGAGGTTGGAGTTGCTCATCAGTCAGATACAGTGAATGACACAGGCTACATGTAGTGGTACTCAGGCATTGCACGGATGCGTGTTGGGAAGCCACAGCCATTGCCAGAGCCACAGTACAGCACCCGGGAGTTGTTTAACAACTCCCAGACATTTGACCTTGTAAGTTTGTTAATAATTGTTTCCCCGATATTTTTTAGAATTATTTTCTCCTTTGCATTGTAGTAACATCTGATTATATGCCATAAATGTATTTTGCAGATACAGAAGTGGTTGGCATGTCTGCAAGATATGGATAGTAGCATTCCCCCTGAGTATGAGCAGGAGTTTGGGAGGATTGCCCCTATGTTTCTCGAGTCGTATTGTCGATTCATGCAGGATGTTAGAGGTTCGACATATATGGCTCCAGTGTTCCAGCATGTTTATCTTTCTCCCGAGGCGATGAGGACTACAGTTGGAGAGACTCGAGTGGCCGATGTAATTGACATGACACATGCGTCTCAGCAGGTGTCACAGGGCCCGACACAGGCATCTGTATTTGCAGCAGGGTCATCTTCGAGGGCTGAGAAGATGGATATCCGCCGCCCTGTAGAGGATAAATGGGAGATAAATAAGAGACTAAAGTGGGAGAGGATGGACGCTATTAGGAGGGATTGGGGATGGGGTGGTTTGCCCGGGGGTGGTCCTATTAAACACGATCTTAAGTGGACCTTAGACACAAGTGTTATGCATAGTTTAGAACCCAAAGGATGGCTAGATGATATGATCATATATGCCTACATGGTATAATCTTTGACCTTCTTTCATTTATGTTGTTCTTTTTATTTCATTTATGGTATAACCTGTTTCTTGCAGTGGTTGTTGCGTGATCATGAGGAGGCCATAGCTGCCGCGGGGGTGTATCCGAGGATGCCTTCATACTACTTCATGGATCCACTTTTTATGGAGTTGGCAAAGAAAGTGGACTACTCACGTCCCTATTCTACAAGGACCTTTCATTTCTTTCTTAATTGGGCGAGTTGTGGGGTAGGTCCACCAATTAACCAGGTGGACTACATATTTCTTCCCGCGAACGTGAACCAGAACCATTGGATTCTCATGGTATACAGTGAATCAATGGGGCGTGATGGTACTTGATCCTATGAACTACAACGCTAAATATCCCGAAGAGGAATAGTGTGTGGTAATAATTCCTCGACGACACCTTATATTGTAATTTCTAAATCTTTTCTTATTACTTTCGTGAACTAATGTTGTTTTTTCTTGTGTGTTAGGTTAGAGTTGTTATAGGTATGCTTGGTTATGTTGGGAAGAATAGAAATTTCCCAGATGAAGAGCCTTTAGTTCATGTTTGGGATGCAATGCCTAAACAAGATAACTACTCAGATTGCGGTGTGTACGTGTGCAAATATATGGACTATACCTTGCAGATATATGACCTCGGACGTGGAGACCTTTCGTTATAGGATTGCGAAGGAGTTCAAAGAGGGATGGCTAAACCCATACCAACACATCGCATGAGGTAAAAGATGGAGAGGGTAGCCGGAAAAAGTAGTAGTTAAGTCATTCGTCTAGTTGTGTAGTTTAGTTTAACTTGTGACTTAATCTTATGCTTGTGTAGTGTAGTTGAACTTGTTTCGTTACATCCGAACATCATCGCGTTCCCTTTATTTGGTTTAATGACAATTGAAACTTTTTTCGTTTATATCGGTCGTTTATCGACCGTGTCCCTTCCCGTCCCTTTATTTAGTTTTTTTGTTTCTATTTTTTATTGATTTGTATATATAATGGCCCCGATGCACTTGTGTGCAAATTTTAAAAGGTTCGGAGAAATTACAAAATTTGAGGTTTTGTAAATTTTTGGCGATTTGGCCCATATTTGGAGGGGTGCCTAAATTTGGCGATTTTTTTTTATAATTTACAGGTTGTTGTTGTTTAACTGTGCATATACTGTTGGTTGTTTAGTTGGTATCCTATAAAACAGGTGGGATGGTGCCTTTACAGAAGGCACATTTCCAAAAAACTTTATGTCCTTTCCGCGGAAAATAACCGCGGAAGGGTTAATGCCTTCCGCAGTTATTTTCCGCAGAAAGGACATAAAGATTCTGAAATTTTTATCCCCTATTTTATGTGAAATCTATAAAATAATGATGTATTTCAACTATATGAACTGCATTATGCAATAAAATGTTGATTAGAACATCGTTTTTTATGATTTCCAAAATTTAAGAATTACTTGACTATAATGACTAGCATATGGTCATTTTTCCAACTTTGCATGTAAATTCTCATGCATGACAAGCATAAATATTACAAAATAAATGTGCATTCTATTTCATATCACATTAAAAGAGTTGTATTTCGACATAATATGTTTTCAAGTAATGGATCAATGACAAATTAGAAATTACATAATTGTCGCAATTCAAATCCAAATAAGTGCATAACTTGTCTACTTTGACAAAATTACATCGAAATACAACAAAATACTTAAACAAAGGGAATTCTCGTATGAATTACCCTAACTAACTAAATATCTCTAAAAAGATAGAGAAGCCGCCCAATAGTCGGTGCGTTGAGACCCCGGGGGGGGGGGTCGTCCCTGACAATGCATGTAACCCAATAGAGCACAACAACACATCCTTCGCGGAGCACACCTTCAGTGACTTCGACATGGGTCTCGTGATTATTCCATATTGTGACGGGAATGGTGCTTGACCCGTCGTAGAGAGTGAATTTGCACCATGGTGCACGCCTCCAAGCCCATGCAGTGGTATCGTCACCACGTAAGTGGGACACCCAACCCTTGACGTGATCAATGTGTACTTGGTCCCGGGTGGCACCCTCACGAGGCTTCAACTTATGTATGGCCGTGATTCTATCACATTTCACAATTTTACCGCCATCCCATTCGGACAGTCTCCAAGGGCCATCGGGGGACTCCTTACCCAAGTTCAAAAACGGGAGAAAGTAAGGCAGCACATTGCTCCAAACTCTTACAAACATGCAAGGAAGGGTTAACCAGTGGTATGCTTTGGCCCAAAACCTTGAATGGTATGCCTCTTCTTCTGGAAGGTGCAACTCCGGGTCTTCAACCTCCACTAGGGGAGGTCCTTTATTAAACTGTGCTAGTTCCTCGCTCCATTCACGAGCGATTACATCCAACTCGCTAAATGTTCGTGACATAAAATCCTCGAATTCGGAGTCCGAGTCCGAGAATGTGTTGCTAACGTGAGACACCGACTCGTCATCTGAAGTATTGGCCATTTCACCTACATATAACAAGAACAAATGCATGTCAGCAAAATAAGGTGGAACAAATGCATGTTAGCAAAATGAGGTGAAACTACTAAAAGCACGACAAAACAATATATAAGAGATTGTTATATACAATTTGAATTACAATTGGTCACTTTGACTTTTTCTCAATTCTTCCAATTTCACTAAACGTTTTCTAGCATCATGTCCCTCAATGTTGCAATGTCCGCATTTCCTTTTTTTCTTTGCAAGTTCCTCAACGAGACTTTTAATTCGGTGCTCTTTTTTGCGTCCTTTGGTTTTCAAAACAATGGGGTCAAGAATAGTTTCATGCAACTTCTCTCCACTTTCTTGAGTAATTTTGGTATCAAATTCAATTCCAACACCTTCCACCCCATGCACGGGCATTTTCTAAATAATTTCGGTCTCTCGATTAATAACTTTCACGGCATATTCATAATGTTCCTTCGACGCCATGCAACTATGACTAAACCCCATAGTGAGTAAAGTCATGTGATTAAATCTTTCCGTTGGAGTCAAATCATGGGATGGGGCATCATCTCCGGGCATGTGATATGGAAACACACCATCAACTCTATTAGGATCCCTAGTCCACCTCCGTTTCACAAAATGTTCCGGTAATTCAGCCACACACCTCTTTGTCAACACGACAATAATATGACGACACGACATGCCGAATGCTAAAACATTTTACATATGCAAGAACCCCGAAATGACAACTTGTTGAAGGTAACGAGATAAGTGGTTCTATTAGACTCAACCATTAATGGTCGATAACATTTGTAGTACGTATCTTCCACATCTTCTAAGGAACGGTCTCTATCCTTCTCCACAAAGTACTTTGCGGCCTCAACCAATTGGTCTTGAAATTTTTTGAACATCTCTTTCGTATAAATGGAAGCGGCATGTTGCTCCAAGGAAATCTTCAGTCGCATGCAACGAATTTTATAACGTGTATTATAATCCTCTTCTTTCTCACGCATAAATTGTTTTTCTAACGCTTTTTGTGCACCCTCAACAAATTCTTTCAACCCCGTGCAAGACCCTACATAAGCATAAAAAAGGCATTCATTCCTTCACTTCTTGAAGTTATTTTTTGACCCGTGGAAAAAATGTTACGTGTATAAGAATCGATCCACTTATGCTTCAAATTATACAAGCCTTGCAATCATGTATTATCCTCCAACTTGTACTTCAAGATCAATGTTTTACACATATCCTCAAAAATTTCTTCGGTCAACTAGTGATATATGCAATTGTTGAAGTCACCTTTAAATTTCTCTTGAGAGCTTCTCCGGAAATTTGTTACTAATGTGCCACGAACACAACAAATGTGTCGTGTTCGGTAGTTGAGATTGAATTGCCCCCGCCATCCCTTGATCTTGATCGGTGATAATAGCCAAAGGTGCTTTTCCTTCAACGGCCTCTAACCAAGTACCCAAAACCCACTCAAATGTAGCCATCAATTCATCACGCATTAGTGCAAATCCAAAGAGAACCGATTGATAGTGATGATTCACCCCGGTGAACGGTACAAATGGCATAACATACCTATTTGTTCGATATGTTGTATCGAATGCAACCACATCACCAAAATTTTTATAGGCCAACAACGACCGGGGGTCAACCCATAAAAGACACTTCAATCTTCCTTCTTCATCAATTAGAGTCCGAATAAAAAAAATTCATCCACTTTCCTCTTCTAACCTATGTAACAAATCCAAGCCCGCTTGCGCATCATTCACACCCAAATTATCTTTTCTAAAATCTCGCAGGACATTTCTCAAGTGTTGGGCATGAAACCCTACTTGCTCCTCTCCTCCGTGCATTTTTCCAAATATATTCATTTGTTGTCTAGGCGCAATACCCGAAACATGTAAACTCATAATTAAATTCTTTTGGGCGTCGGTTACATGTCGCTCCCTTTTAATCAAATTCATCTTAGAAGGCGATATAACATCGTGATTGTGATTTAACTCTAACGATGTTATCTCCCAATGCCTTGTATTTCGCCTATTAATCACATAGATCCTAAACTTACATCCACTTCTAGGAAATTTATCTCTACGCCTTTTCTTCTTCTCACTACTGACACTTCCTATCAAAACTTCTTCATCCTCTACGGGTTTTTTATCGCGGTTTTCTCCCGCTAAATTACAAATATAAGTACGGGCATATATTGTTTTGTCCACACGCCTTTGTGTATTTTGGATTTTAATTGCAAACCCGTTTTTCAAAGCGTAGGCCCTAATTACATTTTCGGTGGCTACCAAATTAGGAAAATTTTGACTCAAGAAAGGAATTACAATATCTTCTTCCCCAACAACACTCTTATCCCTACTCTCATGCATAAACTCACTATTTTCATACAAATCTTCATTTTCAAATCTATGTTCACTAACATAAACATCTTCATCGCAATCATCAACGAGGTTAACATAATTTACATCAACGAGGTTAACATAATTTACATTATCATCACGTAAGCAACTACCACTAATATCAACAACCTCACTATTTACAACATTATCACTTTTTTACAAAGCTTTTCTACCTTGAAACCTAGCAAACATCTTATCCATAACTACAACAAGAAAAAAGCAAGAAATTGAACTTACCAAATGTAATTAGTGATTAAGGATGAACAAAATTAAGAATTCCCCCAAATTTTCTCTGCAATTTGACAAATGCTGCACAAAAAGGACAGTGCGATCGTTTTAGGGTTATAAACTGCAAGTACAGTCGTCCCGCTAATATTATCCGCGGAAGGGAAAGAGGTTCCGCGCAAAAAAATCGCGGAAAGGTAGCAGTCCGCGGAAAAAAAAGCGCGGAAGGTCGATTTTTTTTTTTAATCCTGGCCGTTGGATTGTTCATCCAACGACCACGAAGTGATGTGTTGGTTAAAGGTTCCCTAACACATGATTGTCAGGAACATGACCCTACTATCAAAGTCGCTACATATTGAGTATGACTGTATGAGCGTTCTTTATTTTTTTTAATAAAAAAATGGGTTTAGTAGTAGGCCAAATTAAAATTGGTGATTTTTTGAAAAATCTAAAATTTGGTTAATTGATAATTTTGTTTAAATTAAAATTTTTAATTTTTATAAAATTACTAATTTTAATTACGAAAATTATCAATTCTCACAATTTTTATTTTAACAAATTCACGTTTGAGTAAAAATTATTTTTAAAAAAATTGGTATATAATGATCATCGGGGTACCTAATCTATACTATATTATTATAAGCGAAACATGGTTTCGTTTGGTGGGTTAGTTAACATCTTTCAAAAAGTATGTTAACACTTTCCATATAATTTAATTAAAAAATTAAATTATGTATCTAATATAATTATAAACTTTACGAGCTCTTATCCAAACTAAATTTCTAATATCATCCAACTTCTTTTTTACATTTTTTTAGGGAATCAAACACTTACGACATTAATTTTAACAATTCAAATTATAATATACCAAAAAAATATTAAATCAAGAAATAATTAAAAATATATATATTAAAAAATACCAAATCATCTCCATACACCAATACTATTCAAAACTCCCACTTTCCTATAAACTTTGCACCACGCAACGAAGGACCATTTAAGATTTTAACTGTCTAAATTCTGAATCCTTCAATAATATAATATATACAAAATAAATATTTTAACTTTCAAAATCCCAATAATATTTGATTATTATTTTTATAATTTATTTTTATAAAATTATAAAATTACAAAAATATTATAATTAGTCTGTGTACAGTACCGGCTAAATCAAATACAGACAACATATATATAATACAATTATATATTCGCCGACATTGTGTTGTCGAGTGTTGATACACACACTCCTCCCGGCTGGCATGATGATTCGAGCTTATATATAACATTTATTTAATAAATTGAAATTAAATTTGGCAACAAACTGAATTAATGTTAATGTAATAATGCATATTTATTGTTTAATTCATTATTATAAAACATCTATCTTGTAATAAAGATTAATAGCGATTACTAGAATTTTAAATATTTGAAGCATTTCTTATGAATAGATATTTATATTTACCAAAAAAAATTAAACAAAAATATTTTGAGTATGGCTTAAGAGCAACTCCAACAATTTGTCTAAATTTGGACCGAATTTGGACCCAACTTCGGTCCAAATTTGGACTGAGCATCTCTTCAACTCCAACAGTTTGGTCCAAATTTCGGTCCAAATTATAAAATAATTTTTTTTAATATTTAAGCTTTTATAATAAAAACCATTTCATTCTTGTATGATATTTAATTTTATTTTAATATTTGATTATTACTATTATTAATTAAATGTATTATTTTAAATATAAAATTAATAACAAGTAATGTAATTCTAATTAAAATTTTAATATATATATTAAAAATAGTAAACAAATTTACTTTTTATTTTTATAATAAAAACATTAATAATAAACATTGTATTCAAATAATAAGAGTACAAATATTATTTAAATATTAATATATTGTTTATTAATACTAATTATCAAAATTAATATATTTTTCCCACAAATACTCAATTAGTGCATATCTAAGCGCAATATGAGCCTTCTTATTTCTGATTTAAGAAATGCAAACATTTTTAATTTAGTTATGTTTTAGTATTTTATTAGTATAAAATTATAAATAAATAATAATGAATTCAAATATTAGTTAATTACATTAATAAATATCAGTTACATTAATAAATATCTAAAATCAAAATTATATGTAATAAAATTAAATAAAAAAAATTAAAAACTATTATTTTAATATTGGTCCAAATTTGAAATTAGATTTATAACATATTGGGTAAATTTGGACTAGATCCAAATTGGGACCTTCATGCCAACGTTGTAGTTGCTCTAAAGCACTTCAAAATATGACCAGCTGATTACTCCATGTGATCCAACAGTAAAATGTCTGACTCTTTTGCGTAAATACAAGAGCAGATATATTTATATTATATTATACTACAATAACGGGATGAGTTATAATTTGTAATTTGGTTAATCTCTTATTTTGGTTATTTTTTTCGATCTTTACATTTTCTTCATCAAATAATCAGAAGCGTTAGATCCAAAATCTAAAAAAATGCATTATACAAGTTCTCAGGTTCGAATTCCGTCAACAACAAGCATGTATATTATTATTTATAAAGATACATATAAGTTCTCAGTTTCGAATCTCGTTAATAAAAAATATTTATATTATTATTTATAAAAATATATATAAGTTTTTAGGTTTGAATTTCACTAATAACAAACATTTACGTAGATCTCATAAATCATATATTATTTATATTATTTGAACTTAACTTAAATTATACACAATCAAAATATAATTATTTAATCATTATTTATATAAAATTTTAATAAAATTATATAAAATAGAAATAAAAATATATAAATATTTAACAAGACCCGTGCTTAATTACTCTATATTTTTTTTCAGCTATGAACAAAACAAGAAGAAGCATAAAGACAACAACGAGATTACTACACAACAATTGACATTTCTATTGCCGGCCATAATACGAAACACGAGTCCTGGGCCAGAGCAGAATGTGTGTGGTATCCGGGCACACACGGTTAATAAATTCGGGAAACACAAGCCTGAAATTAATTCGTTGTAACAATAATAATACTATAAATGTTTACAATTAAACTCGTTTAAAGATTATATTTAAATTTATTAGTAGTTTCATATTTAAAAATGTTTACTATAAGTGAAAGTACAGTTAAAAATATCCTTCATTAAAAAAAATATTTATTTTAAAAAACAATTATTTTTTAAAATGGAATTGTCGGGCAACCTTAGAAGACATGTCACGAGATTAAAAAAAGAAAAATATAGTATATTAATATTTTCGTGAATATAAGAATTGTGTTTATATTTACAAATTTGTTATTAAAAATTTTAAACAAAATATTTTAAACTTAGAGAGCGTTTGTAATTTTGCATTTTATTTTAAATGAGAGATTTCAAATAACAGGATTTGAGTTGTTATTTCATATTTTCATATTTATAATAATATTTGAATGTTTTTAAATAAAATACAAATCCAAGTTGTTAAATAATTTATTTAATCAAATTCAAAATTCTAAATAAAATACAGTTTTCCAAACAAGTTATTAGATAATTTGTTGAGTACACTCTCGGGGCCTCGGACCCAACTTTCTCTTCTAAATATTATGTTGCTCTTCCTAAAATGAGTATCTAATTTTCTATCGGCTGTCATGGATATATAATATGCGCATTTTTTTTAATGGTGGTGGTTGCCTGCCTACACAAAAAAAATATTAATTAATATAACTAAAATTTATAAATTTCGTGCTTATCGTTTGCCGGAAAACCAAATAAGTACTGTTTTCGAAAAATTTCAGTTGTTGATTTTTCCATCCATTGATAGTTAAGGAGTTCTGATCATTATAAAATAGTTTAGTATATAAAGGCAAGGTGAAATGCAAGTATCTCAAAGCCACTAGGGACACACTTATACTTGCTATACTCCTTTAGCCGTGCTGTCTTTTGTCTCTTTCCACAAAAAAAAGGGGGAAGCTCCATAACTTAGAAAAAAACACACTCACACACACACATTACACACATCTCTTGTTTTTCTTTCTCCACTTTCTCCTTATCTCCCTGTCCTAGAAGAATAGAATAAAGTGCAAGCAAGTAAAAACAGTGGAGAATTGCCAGTCCTCTTTTTATGACAAGAAAGCAAAAATCTTGATTATTTTAGTCATGAACTTGAAGATTGTAATGTGGAACCTGTTGGTGGTGTTTTTGAGCTCATGGGTTTGTTTTAGTACAGCTTCTGTTTCTTATGATCATAAAGCCATTGTTGTTAATGGTGTCAGAAGAATTCTTATCTCTGGATCCATTCATTACCCAAGAAGCACTCCTGAGGTACCTCAATGTACTTCAACTGTGTGTTTTGCTTTCTTGAATGTTTGTAGAATGTGATAGTTTTCAAGTTACAATTTTTTTTTTTGGGGGTTTTATAAAACTCATGTGATAGTTTTTTTTAAGGTACAATTTTTGTTGTTGTTTTTGGGTTATGATAGATGTGGCCAGATCTTATTGCCAAGGCAAAAGAAGGAGGTTTGGATGTGATCCAGACTTATGTTTTTTGGAATGGGCATGAGCCCCAACCTGGACAAGTAATCTTTGTTATTACTTACTGGGAAAATTTAATTTGTTTCAGTTTTTCATATTTTATTTACTAAAGTTTGGTTCTTTTGGCTTGTAGTATTATTTCGAGGGCAGATATGATTTGGTAAAGTTTATAAAGACAGTGCAGCAAGCAGGGCTTTATGTTCATCTTAGGATTGGTCCTTATGCTTGTGCTGAGTGGAACTTTGGGTATTATAAAAGAACTGCAACTCTTTATGTGTAATTATCTTTTATATTATTAGAAGTAATAGTTACATGTGCACTTGACTTGATCAATTCAGGGGCTTTCCTGTTTGGTTGAAATATGTTCCGGGGATCAGTTTCAGAACAGATAATGGACCTTTCAAGGTTCGAAAATCCATTCAGTCTTAGACCCGATTTTCTTTATATTAATTTTTCAACTTTTTATTTTATTTAATGACTGTACTAATTGTATGTGAATGAATTGTAAATGAAGGATGCTATGCAGAAGTTCACAACAAAGATAGTGAATATGATGAAAGCAGAGGAGTTATACGAAACTCAAGGGGGTCCAATAATAATGTCTCAGGTAACTAAACTAGAAAAATTCATTTCTTTCTCAAAATTCCGATTTCTATTAATCACTAATGTTACTAATTTATGTCCTGACAAAAAAAAATTGTTACTAATTTATGCAAAAAAGCAGTACTCTTGCTTCCAGAATGTGGCATCAGTTTTTGTTTTTTGTTTTTTGCCCAATTACTCTGTTATAAATGAGTTGGCAGATGTGACTGCTAACCTGATGATAATGAGGTCAAGGCCATTGTATCAATATCTAAAAAGTTAACAATAAATACATAGAGAAAATATGTCAGCAAGCAAATTGATATGTCGTAACTCGTAAATACACATGATGCTCCAGTATGTCGTAAATTGCTTTAAATGTATAGTTGTTCATTCGAGAAAGATGGATTCTGAGAATTACTTTTTTGCGTGCATATATCATATACAACAGATTGAGAATGAATATGGACCCGTAGAATATGAACTTGGTGCTCCTGGTGAAGCTTATACTAAATGGGCAGCCCAGATGGCAGTTGGTCTAGATACAGGAGTTCCGTGGGTTATGTGCAAGCAAGACGATGCTCCTGATCCCACTGTATGTCTCCCTGCTTTTTGCAATGATTTTCACCTTTTTCTGTGTCATTTTTGATGCCTATAAATTGATGGTTTTCATGTTATGGTCTCCCTTCCCCGTGGAGAACTCAGTTGGTGACGTTTTGTTTGTTTCTGTGGTCAAAACACAAATCAAGTTATTTCACATGAAGGGATTTGGCCTTGTCATGTATCACGATTTTCATAATTATTCACGGGCCTTCAAAAGCATGATGATTGACAGATAGTTAAGTTGCCATGTCTTATGTTAACATGTATGCTATCAATTATCGTAAATAGAATGCATAAACAATATTATTTTCTTTTTATCTTATCTCCGGGGTACATATTATTAGATCTAATATTCTTAGATTTAAGACATTCAATGGATTGTTTATATTGCTTGCAAACTTATATCTACTTTTTTTGTATGATTATTTTACTCTATTTACATGCTTATAATCCAACTTAACACAATGTTGTTATATACAGATCAATGCTTGCAATGGTTTCTACTGTGACTACTTCTCTCCTAATAAGGATTATAAACCAAAGATGTGGACTGAAAACTGGACCGGCTGGTAAATTTGCAAATAAACTTACTTATCATGTCTGTACCTTTTACTTGAGGGCCATGACTTTATAAGAGTGCTTGTAGTTGTAGGTAATCTCCGAAAATCATATCTTATTAATGCTACCGTAGGTTTACTAATTTCGGAGGTGCAGTTCCTTACCGTCCAGCTGAAGACTTGGCATTTTCAGTTGCAAGGTTTATACTGAAGGGTGGATCCTTCATTAATTATTACATGGTATGTAAACTTAAAGTGATGTTGTGCTTCGCAATTCTACCATATAACAATTAAATCTAACGATATCTGGATATTTGCTTCTGTGCTTCCAGTATCATGGAGGAACGAACTTTGGCAGGACAGCAGGCGGTCCATTTATTGCTACTAGTTATGACTATGATGCTCCTCTTGATGAATTTGGTAAGAATGCAAGATAGCATTATCAGTCAAATTGTTTTCTCCACTTTTTTGATGCCGTAAAGAATTAGGCAGGAACATTTTATATGATAGCTTTTCATTTCATTTAATTTGATTTTTTCCTAAAAAGATGTAGCCAAACATGAAGATGATTGCACTCATGCTTCTCATGATGAAGATGATTGCATCTATCTTTTGAAAAATAAGAGGGAGAAACTTTGCTATTTCTACTGTGTTTGGTGAAGTATAATTAATCTTTTCAGTGTCGGTGTGCTACATTTTCAATTGTTTTGGGAAATATATGTATATACTACAAAGCTGAAAGCTTAAAAATTAATCAGTAGCAATGTAGGCAAGAAGAATTGCTACCATTGTCTTTCAACCACAATACCTATATACATATTACAGAGAGATAACTACAAATTATGGTCAAACTCATGATAGTTGCTACGTCAAAGCAAATGACTTATGGAACTGTTGGTTTAATCTGACTGATATACTGGTTACCTGCCATTATTATTAAAGATGAATGTACTTATACTTGTAAAATATTTTAACTATATGAAGAAAGTCTTTCCGTCTTCTGCAGAGTCTTTGTCGCTTTTATCTTTGAATATATTGATTTGTGCTCAGCTTTGAACATTTACAATTCGTAAGATGCTGACAATAAGTTTTCATGTCTGTATCTAGGCTTACTAAGGCAACCTAAATGGGGTCATCTAAAAGATCTCCATAGAGCAATAAAGTTGTGTGAGCCAGCTTTAGTGTCTGAAGATCCCATTAGAACACCACTAGGCAACAATCAAGAGGTCAACAGCTATCCAAATTAATTAGTCATTCAAAATTTTAGATGAACCATGAATTCTAAAATCTTCTTCTGTGTACAGGCCAGTGTCTTCAACTCGAAATCAGGAGCTTGTGCTGCATTCCTTGCAAATTACGACAAAAGCTCTTTTGCTAAAGTGGCTTTTAATAGTATGCATTACAATTTACCTCCTTGGTCTATCAGCATCCTCCCAGACTGCAAGAACACTGTTTATAACACAGCAAGGGTTAGAAAGAACCTCTTGTATTTCAAACACTTCTTGCACTTCATTTAGTTCATAACCTTCAACTGGAGCAAAAAGTATACATTGCAGCCCAATGTATTTCTTCTACCTTTCATAAATCTCACTGTGTTGTTACATATCTTTTTAATTTACAGATAAGTGCGCAAAGTGCACAAATGAAGATGACTCCTGTTGGCAGACCATTGGCTTGGCATTCATACAATGATGAGACAACATCTTATGCAGACAATACATTTACAATAGTTGGGTTGCTGGAACAAATAAATACCACTAGAGATGTTTCTGATTACTTGTGGTACATGACAGAGTGAGTGTTATCCTTCGCATGGTTTTATTATCTTTTCCTTTATCCATAGATCATATTTTTAATTTAAAATCTCCTTTCTTTTTTGCTCATCCTCCAGTGTCAGGATCGACTCTGATGAAGGATTTCTGAGAGGTGGAGAGTGGCCTGTTTTAACAGTCTTTTCAGCTGGGCATGCTTTGCATGTTTTCATTAACGATCACCTAACAGGTGTGCAGTTTTTCTAGACCTTTGTGGGTGTGTTTTATTGCACTGTATTACTTTTGTTTAGTATGAAGTGTGATATACTCATTATAAATGTTACATCTTTCAAGCTGAAAAAGTAGAAATGATACTGTTAGTGATATGCTTAACTCCATATATTATTTTCATTTTAAAAGATTGGTTTTTGATTTTCTAAATAACAACGCATGACAGTTTTTAGCATATTCTTCTGTTACTTATTCATTTTCAACACAGGGAAGCAATGTCACATCTCCTTGAAAGTTTTCATATTAATTTGTTAAATCTGTTGCACTTTTCTTCATTTATTACAGGAACTGTCTATGGAAGCATAGAAAACCCGAAAATAACTTTCAGTAGTGGTGTAAATTTGAGATCCGGGGTCAACAAGATCTCGTTGTTAAGCATTGCTGTTGGACTTCCTGTAAGTTATCCTCTCTCTTGTAAGACACACGAGACAATTGCCACACTAGTGCAGCCACTCATTGAGGAGAATAAAAGGAAGCAGCACAGAGTAGGGATTGTGTTTGCTAACCTAATAAATGAAAGTTTACTAATTCTATATTTTCTGTCTGGTTACAGAATGTTGGTCCACATTTCGAGACATGGAATGCTGGAGTTTTAGGACCAGTTACACTCTATGGGCTTAATGAAGGCAGAAGGGACTTAACATGGCAGAACTGGTCTTACAAGGTCTGTCTTATGATCTTACTACTAACCAAAATACTATGCAGAACAATGTGTCTGACTTCATTTTTGTGAATAGGTGGGTCTAAATGGAGAAGCCCTAAGTCTTCACTCACTAGGTGGAAGTTCAAGCACAGAGTGGGCTGAAGGTTCTTTGGTAGCTCAAGACCAACCGCTAACGTGGTACAAGGTTAGCTATGTTCAATTTCTCAGCAATGAGATTTAACGCATACCTATGTACCCAGTCATCCAACAACTTATTAAAGCCAATACAATACTTATTGATAAGTTTGGCATATTTTCACTGCTGTGATGCTGACATATTCTTTCATTTTCCAGACGACTTTTGAAACTCCAGAAGGAGACCAGCCTCTTGCTTTAGATATGAACACGATGGGTAAAGGCCAAATTTGGATAAATGGTCGAAGCATTGGACGCCACTGGCCTGCATACAAAGCTTCTGGTACTTGCAGTGGTTGTAGCTATGCTGGTTGGTATGATGAGAAGAAGTGCCTCAGTAATTGCGGTGAGGCTTCCCAAAGATGGTAAGTGCAAACTACGTGCTAGAAACTTTTCTCTTTATTTTCCAGGTGATCATATTAGTTGACTTGATGAGGATTTTGATTTCAGGTATCACATACCACGTTCTTGGTTGAAGCCAACAGGAAATTTGTTGGTTGTATTCGAAGAGTTGGGTGGTATTCCATTTGGGATCTTTTTAGTGAAGAGAGAATTAGCAAGTGTATGTGCTGATATCTACGAGTGGCAACCAACCCTAATGAATTGGCAAATGCAGCACTCCGGTAAAGTAAATAAACCTTTAAGGCCAAAAGCCCACCTCTGGTGCGCACCTGGTCAGAAAATCACGTCGATCAAGTTTGCCAGTTTTGGAACACCAGAAGGTGCATGTGGAAGCTTCCTCGAGGGTAGCTGTCATGCACATAAATCTTATGACATCTTTGAAAGGGTATGAATAAATCTCGGCCTTACTAATCTCACATGTTTTTTGAAGTTAAAATACTGGCTTTACATATCAGAATCAGTAGGATGACCAACTTTTTTTTGTTTGCCATGTAGGATGACCAACTTTGACACAACTCTTTCATATAAATTACTACACTTTTACAAACAAGTTCATAATTATAACAAACTAGTTCCTAGAGAGTAGAGTCTTTCTAGAGAGTAGAGTCATTCTTTGAAATTATTTGAAGTTATCTTGTACTACTACTCTGTGCTAATTTCAACAATCTGTTCTGATTTTCTCTGTTGCAGAATTGCATTGGTCAAAATGCATGCTCAGTGGGAGTAACACCTGGGGTGTTTGGAGGAGATCCATGTCCTAATATAATGAAGAAACTTTCTGTGGAAGTGATCTGCAGCTAAAATAACTGACATCCTAAAGCAAGTAACAGTAAATTGGTAACTACGAGACTAATTCTTTGAAACCTTCAAGCACACACCACTTAAGGACTGCTACAATCCAAAACCATTTAATTTGGCTTTGGCACATGGGAAGTTGTACATACATAATACAACACACCATGTGCTTCAGAGCCTATAAATTTTGAACACAAACGCGGAGAAGATTAATTGATGTTAGCAGTGTAGCTCGCTCACATTCTTTGTCAGCCAAGTCAAAGAGGCCAAGGGGCTCTCCTGAGCACATCTACATGACAAGACCATGTGCTGTGTAAGTAGTTAAAAAGCTCTTGTATTCATTTAAGCATTTGTAAATTTATTCAATCTCCTGTATTGAAATGGTTATTATACACACTTATTGACAAGGTTCTGAAAATAATACCATTCTGATTCTTCCAGAGCATATTTTGTTAATTTAGTTAAGAGTTTATAATTTAGGTTTATATGTTTGGTACTATTACAATAATGAAACTATCGAATCCTTAGTTGTCTTGACCTTTTCGTTTTCAAAATATATTGTAGAATGCCGAAATTCAATATTTGAAATTGAAAATCCATGTTGGACACTTCAACCGAGCCCGGATAACAGACCTACATTACACTACAACCTATGTTCTGTGTTAAACTGGGAATCTGCTTTAGTGGTTCAAATAGTGAAATGGACGATAATGAGTACATATTAGTAAATTGTTTAGTGCTCTAAGATCTAACTAACATTCTGATTAAATAAACACTCACTTTAGACATATAGTACTAGGTTGTATTAGAATAAAAAAATTTAATCCGAAATGATAAAATAAGCCATCATCAACACCGAAAGAAGGACCTCGACCTTTAAGCCTTGCCCACTTAAACATAGCCCATCATTTACAATATATAAAAAGATGCCTCTGAACTTTTTCTATTATCAACAAGAGATTTATAGGGTTAAATATCAAAGTCGTCATTCAACTGAATGTCATATATCAGTTTAATCATCAAAGTTAACGGGGTATCATTTGAATCACTAAAGTTATAATAAATATCATACATATACCTCAAAATATGTGTTCGAGAAATAAAATTTATTTTATGGAGTTCTATATATTTTTTTTGAATCGTATTACAATCAAATGAAAATGTATGAATTCTAGTATTTTCTATAATATAATAAGATTTTTTAAAATTTATTTACTATTTATTTTTAATTTTGTAGTCATTTGCTTTATTTAAATAAAAATAATTAGTAGATAAATTTTAAAAATCTCAAAAAATCATCTAAAATACTATGAATTCATAACTTTTCATTTGGTTGTAATAAGATTTAAAAAAAAAGTTTAGAACTCCATAAAATAAATTTTGATTTTCGAGCACATATTTTGAGGTATCTGCTTAATATTTATTATTACTTTAGTGATTCAAATGATATCCGTTAAGTTTGATGATTAAACTGATATATAATCTTCAGTTAAGTGACCACTTTGATATTTAACCCGAAAAAGGTAATACTTTCTTATATTGATCCCCAGTTGTGATTAATATGATAGTTTGTAAAATGGTAAATCAAGTGTTTTTCTTAAGCTAAGGTTACAGGTAAAACAAAGCAAAGCTGGCTTACTAAGCTACAGTAGCTCAAGTAAGAAGTTATATAACATTGTCTTGAAAGTTTTTGAAGGCTCTTTTGAAGCCAAGTGGAGGGAGAAGTTGTACATCCTTATATCAGGCGTGATTAGTGCTATGAAAGCTTCAGGTGTGAGCCTGTGATTAGAACATCTCTTTGCCTCCATGTATCTGTAGTTAAAAACCTGCAATGCTAACAATGCCAGCATTTTACAAGACAGGGGGCTTAACATAAGAGCCAATGTGATTCCCCGAGTTGATAGCTAATAATGCCCGCATTTTACGAGACAGGGCTTAACATGAGAAGCCTGTAGTACCCGTCTGATGATTGTTTCCGAGTATGGACATGTCAGTAGAGGATGAACACAGTGTTTCTGAAATTCGCAGGCACAATCGAATTACAGTTAAAGTACGACTGTTCACAAATGGGACAGTCTCTATTGCAAATGAGACAGACTGAATCTAAATGAGACGGACCCTATTTAACAGCAGAATGTAAATTGCAGAAACTGAAACGTGCAATGCTGGAAATAAAATAATGCAAGAACACCAAGAGTTTTTCACTTGTTTCGGCCCCTATACATAATCTATGGCCTACATCCAAGTCTCCATGCCAACTAGCATAGAGAATGTATTATATTCACTTAAAACAAGGTACTTACAAACTTTCCTTAATTACAAACTTGGCCCACTTGAAAGAAATCTTTCCCTAGCACACAGCTACCTAGCACACAACTACTTGGCCTTGATCTTGTAATCAACCTCCCACAACCCGGGACAAGTGATACAATACACCTTTCGAGTACAAAGAATAGAATGTGAAAGATTTTAACTTGACTATATCTCTTAATTAATTGGATAGGCAATGTATGTAATCAAGAGAGTGTTTTTCTCAGAAAAGAGTAAGATGGAAAGTGCAGAGAGTTGTGTTTTCTGAAAAACATCAAGTCGGTTATATATAGAAAACATGTAACGGATAGATTGTATTTCAAACTCTTTTGAAGATAATAAAAGATAAGATTATGTTTGAAATATTTGAATGAGTATAAACCAGTAATCCGTTAGTTTGTTTCTTGAAAGAGATAAACCTGATAAAGATTGGTTATTTAAAATAGATTAGGTTTATCCAAAATAGAGTTTGTTTTGAAAAGATAAGTCAAAGGTTATCCAGTTAACTAAGTTAACATTAAATAAAACTCTAATACTTATCTAACTAACTAACAAACTGACTTGCTGTAGACTTCTTCAATGTATCATCAGAAATCACGGATTAACATTCTCCCCCTTTTATGATGATGCCAAGGGTAAAGAAGTGTTATGCTCCCCCTATCAAAAACACTTTAATCACCTGTTGCAATATGTTAGATAATAACAGTGTATATATGCAACAATCAGTTGATAATCATGTGAATATGCAAATGAAACATATGACTTATCAAATGAGACAGGTAAATAAATGGGACGAAAAATAAGATTAAAAATCAAGATTAAAAACCAAGCAACCAACAGTGCTTAAAGTCATAAAACCTTAAACATTCACTACACCATAAATGGCCTACAGCAACACCAAGAAAATGTTACAACATGCCCAAAAAAGTGTTACCACAGCCAGAAAAAGGCCTATGGTAACATAAAAATTAAGTTGCTTTTTTTCGAGTTACCTTTGACTCCTAAGGTAACATTACTTTTGCCCTGCTGTAACATTCACTTTTGTGTTACAATAGTTGTCAAAGGTAACATTAATCTATGTCTATAGTATCACAATATGTATGTTACCTTTGGACTCAAAATTTTCAAAAAAATGGGGCCCGCCAGTGGGGCCCACATGTGGGCCCCATTTTTTATAATAATTTGTATTATATTAATTTGACATGATTTCTTTATAAATTGAAGATATATACCATTAACATGTTTTTCATACGTAAAAAGCAATACTACATGAAATTCTGCTATTCAAAATCGAACAATCCCAAAATATCATTACATACCACAAAATGTATTACATCCAAACTAACTCAAACATTTAAACCATCACATGTCTAAAACTACGACAACAACAATGTGGGCCCCATTTTTTATAATAATTTGTATTATATTAATTTGACATGATTTCTTTATAAATTGAAGATATATACCATTAACATGTTTTTCATACGTAAAAAGCAATACTACATGAAATTCTGCTATTCAAAATCGAACAATCCCAAAATATCATTACATACCACAAAATGTATTACATCCAAACTAACTCAAACATTTAAACCATCACATGTCTAAAACTACGACAACAACAATTATTTTAACTAAACAAAATAGTTCAGGTTCTTTATTAAATATTAGAAAAAAAAGATAAACTTAATAAATAGTAACACTAGAAACTCTTCACATTCTCCTTGACTTCAGACGCAAGCGTTTGGTCCACTTTTTGTTAAGTGTCCTCCTTTACCAGCATGTCCCTAACTGCAAGATACCTCAAAGATAACAATGCACAAATTAGTTAGACAACACAAATTTGACAGAAAAGAAGAATGGCAAGGCTGATGAGTGGCATTGTTACCTTTAGGTTACACCACAGTTTGATGTGTACTACTAAATCATTCTTTCTTTGACTGTAATCCCTCATTGTCCATCTGTGCAGTTTTGGGTGGCTTAGCACATGCCTTTAGGACTGCGTCATTCTATAAGAAGAACAGACATTTCAAAAGATTCTTTTAATTCTGACATTAATGTGGTCAAAAGTAATGACAATATGGTTCATAATTTAGTAAACAACCTACTTAATCAATGCAGCATCAAATTGTAATAGACCAAATAATTTCGAGACCATATAAAGATATTAATTACTTCGTACATGATAACTGGCAAAGAGTTTGGGTGTTGGCAGTATGGCTTGGGATTATGGCTGGTTTATTTGCTTACAAGGATTATGGCTGGTTTATTTGCCAAATTGTTGAGGCTTCCATGTGATGAACCAGTACCTGTTTCTTAAATAATAACTAGTTAATAATCATATATTTAGAACATGTTTTTAGAATCTCTAATGGTATACAAGGCGAGAAAAGTACTGTTACCGATAGCAACAAGATACAAAATCATGTGGATTGACAAGATATGTTAAAACTGAATTACCTGGAGGTGCGTCTTTGGTTGAATCTGGGTTTCTCGCTGGAGTTCTGTTCAGACCGTCTGCTACCAAGATGGAATCAAATATAAGTAAGCAACAAAACTATATATTGATAATATATGTATTTCCTGCAAGTGCGAATAGAATCTCAGTCAACACAGGTTGTATAAGTGAATTGTTACCTTTACAACTACTAAGGTCTTGAGTTTTAACATTGCATGTAGTAGGCAAAGCCTGGGTTTGGTTGATGGTGAGCCCAAGAGAACCACCACAATTTAAAACCTGGCACAAGCACTCTGGCCTTAACTTGATGATGCTACTAACTCTGGTTTAGGAAAAATTGTTGACACCATTTACTCGCCCTTTTATGATAATCATTTTCAACACTCGAGTTATTATGGGATTGTTCGACGAATACAAGGTTAGATAAGTACAGAGATGTGTGTGATGGTACCGAATATCTGGTAATGCATAAGGAAGATCTAAACTTCGAGACTACATTTGAGGAGTGTGTGAGGTGGGCTGAGCCTCCTATAGAGACCAGAAATTCAATGCACTAACAGGGATCCAAAAGCTAAATCTTGCATAAATCCCAGAAAATATTATGTTAATATACAATATCATAGGAACCATTACAGTACAAAGGCCATAAAAAACAAGTTTGTACCGAATAGAAGTATAGGAAGCACATTTTTTTGGTACTTATTGGGAAGCTCAGAGAGCTTTCCTAGCCATAGATTATTCCAAGCAAAAACAACAACAATTACACATGGACCAAGTACGATTTGGTTCAACAAAACCTGCAATAACAGAACATATTATTATTAGTACTTCAAATATAATTCTCTTTATACAAGATATCTAATTATTTTAACAAGTTGAATATAGAATCATAGGGGATGTGTGTACCTTTATCACTATGTTTTGGACTGTTTGCTTTGGCATGCAACGTTCAAGCAAAAGAACCAGGGCCATACAAAAGAAGACCAAAGTTCCAAAACAATTTCACAGAGAAGCATTTATTAGTAGGGTCGTATCTTTTAATAAAAAAAATATGGCCTATGTAATTTTAATATAAATTACAACTTTGTAGCCAACCTTAAACTTTCAAAAACATTACATGTAAGCTTCTTTACTAAAAGTGGAACCTCATTGAGAGCTTCCCTGATAATATGTTATAAAACTTTTAGTTATATTAATTTTGTAGTAAGTTTTGAATGAATGTAATATACATCATTGTATGTATAATTTTGTTACAATACAATACAATCTCACAAAGAAGAATTTATTAGTAGGGGATATATTTCATAAGATCTAAATCATCACTCCATTCAATCTGTACTACGAAAACACCAGCAGATTACTATATGCGTATTACTATTAAATATCAAGTATCAACAGAAGTCATATCACTGACTAAAAATTACCAGCTGAAAATGTTTCATTCTAAAACAAGCGCAAGTGAATGGAGTAGCCCAATAATAAGGAAATCAATTATTCAAAGTCAGGAACATTATCAATATCGAATATAAAATTATTCAGAAAGAAATATAATTACAGAACCAGTCAAGATGCAAGTAATTTACCAACAAAGAAGACGAACTGCGATAATCAGCAACAACACAATTAGCGATGTTGATGATCCCCTTAGCAACAGAACACTGATCACCAGAGGCTAATGAGCAAACCGGTTGAATTCCTTCTTTGGATTTGATCATCTTTGTCCGCTTCTTCTTTATTGAAAACAATTTTAAACCAAAGGTACTAGCATTCTGAAGATTGATCAGGTCGTAGTTCACCGTTTTAAAGGAAGTCACAGAGCATTCAATCCAGTTAAGGCAGATTAGGTCCTTAATTGCCTCCTGAGAAGTGATAAACACGTTAGATGACACGTTATCATCATTAAAAATGGAGCGAGTCAGATCCATCAGCTTAATCGAGTCTACCGCATCAATCAGCACCTCCTACCAATAATTCAGAACCACAATTCACCGATCTTTCACACACACACAGAGTAACAATTAACACGAAATGAAGGAATCAATATATGAACATATATGTAAGTATGTATAATTATGAAATCAGCTTACCTTTTTAACTTTATGCGGCGATTTGAATCCATGAATGCTGATAATCTGTGAAAATAATGGTGATATCAGTATTTTTAATATTTAATTAATTTTCACCAATAATTAAAGAAAGAGGAACTGACTTTGTTAAATATTAAAGCCCTATTTATTAGTAGGGTCGTATCTGTTTAATAGCTAGCTAACAGACACTTGACTCTCGCCTAATGCATATGTATATCTTGTGATTGTCTAGAATTTTAATGACTAATACTTTTAAAATTAATAAAATTGACTTGATCACATATGAAGAAGAGCCAGGATTTGTTAGCTAATACTCTGATCCAAGCGCAAATAGCTACGACAAGAGCATTTCTACCGGAGAAAGCACTAACACAGATAAGTATCTATGTTAATCAACCAATGTGTCAGTATCACACATTCATATAAATATGTGACATGTCTGTCATAAAACGACCTCATAAAAAATAAAACGACCAATAAGATACACGAGATAAAGATTGTTAGTTGAATCCCTTAAACTTGCTGAACCTGAGCTTCCTATAAATATTGTGGTCTTGGTGAATAATCCAACTAGTGCATTTCTTAGCACATCCAACTCAACTAACTCCATCATTTCCTCAACAAACATCTAAAAAGCGAGAAAATGTCAGAATATCACTTCTCAAATTTGGTTAGAAAAAAATTAGGGGGCACAAACATATCTGCAAAAGAGAATTAACCAGGCCTGAATGCACCAGAATTTGAGTAACACATTCAATTTGTGGCTGCCTTCCCACAACAGGATCAAAATGAAAATAAACAAAATATTTCTAATTAGAATTTCAAAAATGCCCAATTTTATTTTTTTAATTAGAGCGTATTAATTAAACCAAAAATATACATCATTAGAGGAGAGAAAGAGCGGGGGGAGAGAGAGAGGCACATAGAGAGAGGGGGAGAGAGAGGTAGTACCGCAAGCTGATTTGACCACAAATTCGCAGTAAATAAAAAAACCCCCAATTCCAATTTAAAACCCTAGTTTAGTTTGAAGATCAAATCTGAGAGATTTTATCAATATAAAACCCTAGCTCGAATCATCGATCTGTGAGGTAGTATGTCCATCGACGATTAGATTCGATTCAATTGAAAACTTAGAGAGAGAGAGTGAGAAGAGAGAGCGAGAAGAGAGAGCAACCGAGAGAGAGGAGAGTGTGAAATTTTGACTTGTCTAAAAAATTGCCGCTTCTCCAAAAGTTTTAATCCTACTGTAGCCCGCCTGATAGAAAGCCCAACAGAGCCCAACATTGCTAATTTCACCTTTTTTATTTTTAATAAATTTTTAAGTTTAAATAGTGTTCAAATTTTTATTAATAAAAAATTATAGTTACCATATAGTGCAATTTACAAAATTTAACAAAAAAAATATTTTAGCAATCATAGCTAATATTAATACTATTGTTTAATTATATTATCAAAACAGATTAATTTTGAAGTCAAATAATTATATATATTTAATTGTTTATAAAATGTTACTTTTTTATCCATTAACACCCTATTGTAACATAAGTTTCCACATGTTACCGTATGTAACACTTTGAATCTATCGTAACATGTTACAAAGGCTATGGTAACATCAAAAACACTACGTTGCGGTAGGCTAAGATGAGCATAGCTAAGGTAACATAATTTTGTAACACGCATGATTAAACCATTGCGATAGGCCATCTATGGCGTAGTGATTTAATCCAGCACATAAACTAGTGCTATCCAAACCAAAATCATCACAGATAAAAACCAAGTCTTAACCAACAAAAACCAAACAGATGAAATAATCGTCTTAAAAAAACATAAAACAAGCATAAAAATTCTCCCCCTCAACATCATAAAAGGTGGATAGAGAAACTAGTCAGAATCATCAACTTCGACAGGAGCAGAATCTCGAGTCTTTCTCTTTCCCTTGTTGTGGTAGGCTGGCGGAGCACCATACTCAGTGAAGAGCTTGTCCAACTGGCCTTCATCTGGAGCTTTCCCATCCCTTTTGCAGAGCCATTCCAAGATATATAAGCGATATTCAGCACGAGTCATCCCAAAAGCTTCAGGTGGAGGAACTTCAGGCAGGGGCAAAGAGGAGGTAATCTCGGCCAGAGTCATATCACCAAGCCAGTCCTTTTTCTGGTGCCATGGCATGCTTCGAGTAGAGACCTGCTGAGATATGTACTTGGTTTCTGTACCAAGTTGATAGAAAAGCTTGACAAATTCTTCCTCCCAGGCCTTGGCAGTGGTAACCATTCCCTCATGCAGCGCACCAAACTCAAAATCTATAGCCCTACTCATTTTCTTATCATGGACATGTAAAATCTCCAATATTGTATTTATTGACTTAAGAGAAGCAGTGACAGACTTATTAAACATCTCATAGGAGGCACGCATCATACTGACTTGAGAAGTCAAGGATGCCAGAGACTCAATAGAAGCAAACTGTGTTTTAAGAGACTCTAAAAGCTTGTTGTTTTCAGAAACTTTTGACAATAACGAGTTCAACAAAACAGAATCCTCTTGATCAGGATCAGATATATAGTGAGGAGACTCAGGAAATGAACCAAAAGATTTATGACCCTCACTAAAAATAAGAACACCAGACTTAATAACCTCAATATTATTAGCAGAAAAGACAGATAGATCAAACATGTTAGACACTGGCTCAGTGTCATCATCCTCAGAAACAATAGAAAAATGTCTAAATATCTTCGTCAACAAAGCAGGAAAGGACAAATTCATAGACTCATGAGACGCACAATGACTCATGTACTTGATAATCAACGAAGCAATATCACAGGGGGTTTTAGTCATGAAAACAGAAATTAAAACAACATCCTGATAAGTGACGCGGTCACGTCCACTTTTACGAGGCAAAATATTGGTGTGAAACAATTTAAAAAGCAATAAAGCAAGTGGAGTAAGATCATGTACCATGGGCTTAAGAGAGGTACCGACAAAGTTTTCACCAAGAATCACTTTCAGCTATTTTTCATACTGCAGTCCCGGAATCTCCATGAAAGCTACATGCGTGGTATACGGACAGACACCGGAACAAGTGACGCCACAAACTCGAGATAACAGATTAGCATTGAAAACAATCGGAACACCTTGAACCTCAGAATAAACCATATATCCTTCATCATTGTGAAATTAGAATAAAATTCCCGGACCAGAGAAGGGTAAATAACATCCGGTGGAGATAAAAAAGATTCACAACCCAGAGCAGAAAACAAATCAACAACCCCAAATTGTTGAAGCAAATCAAGATCACAAAGTCGTTCTTTAAGAATGGGTTTTGACAAAGTTTTAGGCTGAGAAGATTTCTCGGGTGACATTGGAGTAGAGGTGTCAGGATTAGTTCTTTGGCGTTTCAAACTAGAAGAGGATGTGTTAGGGTTTTTAGAGTGTTTAGATTTAGAACGGGTGTTAGGAGTCGACATGGTGAAGAAGACGAAGAGAGATTTGAAAAGGGAAAAAGAAAAAGAAGTGAAGGTTAATAGAGAAGAGAGGAATATGAAGAGATAGAAGTGTTATAGAAGTGGAGAGGTAGAGTGTATCTCGAAAAATGAGGAGACATGCACAGAGATTGAGAATAAACAGACTGAGTAGTCAAATCAAATTGAAAGACTTGAAGGATAATGCATGCAACTCGGTTCAGTTCCAAAGTCCAAGAGTCCCATCAAATAAATACATATAAATTATATATTTATAGACTGAAACACGCAAACTAAATTAAACCAAACATGGCAATTAATTCGCAAAAATCCATCAATAAATCCTATAGACCAATTAGCATTTAAATTAAGCAAATAATTAAACACTCAATTATGCAATTTTAGTCACAAAGATGAATTATGCAAATAATTGACATAAATAAACAAAATAGTATGCATGCACACATGTAAAAATATGATAACTTAATGATAGATAGTGCACATACCAAGTTCACGTCTCATAAGACAAAATCGGTCTTCATCTAAAGGTTTGGTGAAAATATCCGCTCTTTGTTTATCAGTTGAGATATAAATTAACTCAATATTACCTTTTGAGACATTATCTCGCAGAAAATGGTGACGAACATCAATATGCTTAGCACGAGAATGCATAACAGGATTTTTAGAAATGTTAATAGCAGAGGTATTATCACAATAAATTGGAATATTTGTATAGAAAATACCAAAATCTTGTAATGTTTGTTGCATCCAGAGAATTTGAGCACAACAACTACCAACTGCAATGTATTCTCCTTCAGCAGTAGAAAGAGCTATAGATGTTTGCTTTTTACTGTGCCATGCAATCAAACAATCACATAAATATTCACACACATCACTTGTACTTTTTCTATCAACCTGTGACCCTGCATAGTCAGCATCTGAAAAACCAATTAACTTAAAAAAAATAGAACTGGGATAAAATATTCCAAGATCTTTAGTTCCCTTAAGATACTTGAAAATCCGTTTAACTGCATTCAGATAGATTCTTTAGGTTGAGATTGAAAACGAGCACAGAGAGAAACACTATACATAATATCAGGACGAGAAGCAGTTAAATATAATAACGAGCCAATCATACCTCGATATTTAGTAATGTCTACAGGTGTACCTTGTTCATCCTCAGTGAGCTTGACAGTTGTACTCATCGGAGTAGCTTTAGCAGAAATATTTTCTTACGCAAATCTCTTAAGCAAATCATTAACATACTTACTTTGATGTATGAAAATACCTGCAGCAGATTGGTTAATTTGCAATCCTAGAAAATATTACAATTCACCCATTAAACTCATATCAAATTCTTTATGCATGCAGTTAGAAAACCACTTACACAAAGATTCATCAGTAGACCCAAACACAATATCATCTACATAAACTTGTACTAATAGAAAATGATTATGTTTATGAAAAATAAAGAGGGTTGGATCGAGTGTACCACGAGTGAAACCATTCTTCAGCAAGAACTGACTGAGACGCTCATACCAACATCGAGGGGACTGTCTCAATCCATAGACAGACTTTTTGAGCTTATAGACATAGTGTGGATATTTTTCATGAATGAAACCTGGGGGCTGCTTTAAGTAAACTTCTTCCTTGAGATAGCCATTCAAAAATGCGCTTTTAACATCCATTTGGTAAAGCTTGAATCCTTTGTGAGCTGCAAATGCCATTAGAATTCGAATAGCTTCGAGACGAGCTACAGGGGCATATGTCCCGTCAAAATCAATTCCTTCTTGTTGGTTGTATCCCTGAGCCACTAAATGAGATTTATTCCGAATGATGTTACCATCTTCATCCTTCTTATTCTTGAAAACCCAACGAGTACCAATGACTTTGGCATTAGAAGGAGGAGAGACAAGTTCCCAAACTTGACAATGTTCGAACTGGTTCAATTCTTCTTGCATGGAAACCGACCAACATTCATTTGCAACAGCTTCTTGAGCATTTTTCGGTTCAAATTCAGCAACAAAGGCACAGAATGCACATAAGTTATGAAGTCTGCTTCGCGTAGAGATTCCTTGATCCAAATCTGTAAGGAGATTATCTGGTGGATGATTCTTAACTGCTCTAGAAGACTTTGGCAATTGGATAGTAATCATTTCCTCTTCGTTAGAATTGTCTGCTTGATAAGGAATAGGTGTTGTCTCTTTTGATTGAGACTGAGACTTGGAATGAAACTGTCTCATTTCTTCTTGAGTAGAATTTCCTTGCTGAGAAGTGAAAGAGTCATTTGACCATTGATCAAGAGTCTGAGGAGAGTCTTGAGAATTTCCCGAAGAGGTAGATGAATCAGGAGTTCTTGGACAATCTGATTTTTCCTGAAAAACTTGACCCTTTTGAGATTGAGACTGTCTCATTTGAGAATGAGACGGCGGATCAGCAACATCTTCTTCAATTTGAGATATCTTCAAGGCAGATTCATTGAATGCAATGTTGATAAATTCTTTAACTTTGTGCTTGATAGAATTATAAACTCTATAAGCCTTGCTTGTAGTAGAGTATCCCAAGAAAATTCCTTCCGAAGATTTAGTATCAAATTTTCCTTGAGTGTTCTGTGTATCTAAGATAAAACATTTTGAACCAAATACTCGAAAATAACTGATGTTAGGCATTTTATTCTTAAGCAATTCATAAGGAGTTTTAAGCAAAATAGGACGAATAATCACTCTATTTAACACATAACAGTAAGTGTTTACCGCTTCTGCCCAGAATTTACGTGGCAGATTACTTTCATGAAGTAGAGTACGAGTAGTTTCCTGTAGAGTTCTGTTCTTGCATTCAACAACTCCGTTTTGTTGTGGAGTACATGGGGCAGAGAATTCATGAGTAATGCCTCTAGATTTGCAGAAGGTTACGAAATCTTTCTCATATTCTCCTCCATGATCACTACGAATAGTCTTGAGCTTTAAAGAATACTTAGTCTCGAGGTTAGTAATAAGATCTTTGTATTCACTAAAAGCTTCATCTTTAGTACGCAAGAATAACACCCAAGTAAAGCGAGAGTAATCATCTACTATAACGAAAGCATAATTCTTACCTCCCAAACTTACATATCTTTCTGGACCAAAGAGATCTAGATGTAACAACTGCAAATGAACAGAAGTTGATACTTTATTCTTAACAGTAAAGGAAGTTTTCACCTATTTTCCAAGCTGGCAAGCTGAACATGGTTCTGACTTCTTGTATTATAGCTTTGGTAAACCTCGAACTAACTCATGTGAAGATATCTTTCGAAGTAGATCCATATGAACATGACCAAGACGCCTATGCCACATATTTTGTTGTTCTTGAACAGTAGCTAGACAGATTTCTTCTTGCTGCTCATCAAAATCTAACACAAAGATGTTTCCCTTTTTTTGGCTACTAAAGCAAACTCGTTAGCTATATTACCAATATAACAAACATCTTTATCAAACTTAACACTATGACCAGCATCAGTTAACTGACTTACACTAATAAGATTATACTTTAGACCATCAACTAAACGAACATTATTAATAGAAAACTTGTCGTTACCTATGGTACCTTTACCTACAATACGTACGGTATTGGAATCTCCAAGAGTAAGTAAGCCTCCCTCTTTAGCGATTAATGAGAGAAACTTTGATTTATCTTCAGTCATGTGACGAGAGCAACCAATATCAATAATCCACTTATTTCGAGGAACATGGACTTTAAAGCATACCTGCAAAAGATCCTTTATCTCTTAGGTACCCACATGACTTTGGGTCCTTGAATGTTAGTATCATAAATCTTATACAAATGCCTGTCAGATTTTTTAATCCATATTTGAACAATATTAACAGATTTATGCACATATTTAGATCTAGTTGCAGAGTTAGGATCGTGGCCCTTAATACCACATAATCGAGATGCAAAATTAGTGTGACCAGATTTGCCACAGTCTTGACATTTTTCATAAGGCATCTTGTATTTCATAGGAGTTCTTCTGTAGCCACTTTGAAAGACTTTCTTCTTGGATGATCCATACCCCAAACCTTCTTTGTCAAGAGAAGATTTCTGTTGGGCAAGTAAGGCATTCAGGGTTCCTTTTCCATGGAAACATTTGGCTAGATCAGTTTCCAACTGGGTAACCTTTTGCTCGAGTTCAGGGGCTATAGAATCAGAAGATGCATTTGATTCGACATAAAAAGTTTCCTTCTTTAATGCATCAAGACATGCACTTTCATCTCGATCTCATTCTTGAGGTAGTTGACTTCTTCTTTCAGTTTAGAGACCTTCTCAGATAATAGCTTGTTTTCTTCTACTAAGGATTCATCTTTGATGGAATCATCAACCTCGTTAAGAACCTCACTCAATGCTTGTTTAAGATAAGCATTCTTTTCTTTTAACTTTCGATTTTGAGCCTGCAAGGTTAGTACATCCTGAGATGAATTTTTATTAATTTGAACAGTATATACCTCATCATTGTCACTAGAGTCATATTCAAGTCCAACAAAGCATAGTTGAGCTAATTCATCGTCTGAGTCAGTCTCCACTTCAGAATCATCGTCACTCCATGTGAGTAAAGCTTTCTTTTTGGCTTTGAGCTTGTAGCAGCCCTTCTTGAAATGACCTTTCTTTCCACACTCAAATCATGCATCCTTGTTTTGATTATTTTTACTTTCCTTGCTTGAACTAGGTCTGAATTCTTTTTTTGGAAATGAAGACTTCATGGGTCGTTTAGATGCATTCTTTTTGGCCAGAAATTTGTGGAACTTCTTAGTGAGAAGTGCAATCTCCTCATCAGAATCTTCAGAAGAATCACCTGCATCTGTATTAAGAGCTAGAGTCTTTTTCCTGGGGGCTTCATCTTCTTCATCATATCTACGTAGCTGGTTCTCGAAATCCTCTAATTCACTGAATAGAGTGAGAGTTTCAATAGTTGATATGGATGGAGAATCCTGAAGGATGGTGACCTTTGAGGAGAACTTCTTAGGCATAGCTCTGAGGATTTTTCTGTTGATTTCAGCTTGAGGAATAATCTAGTCGAGTAGTGAGATAAAATTCATCAAGGTCAAAAACCTTCCTTGAGCATCTTTGACACTTTCATCTCGTTCCAACCTGAAAGCTTCATAATCAGTTATTAGCATACTAAGTTTCACTTCACGTACCTTAGACGTTCCTTCGTGGCTAACTTGGATAGTATCCCAGATTTGTTTAGTCGTAGTACATGTAGAAACTTTGCGTAGTTTTGTTGCAGCCATTCTACTTAGAAGGGCATTCATGGCTTTAGCATTGTAGTTCAAAACATTGACTTCTTCAGGAGACAAATCCTTTAGAGGCTTTGGCTTTCCCTCTTTCATGGGAATAGTTATGCCATTCTCAAAAGCATCCCATTCATAAGCATCTCGCTGAAGAAAGATCTTCATTCGAAATTTCCAGTCATTGTAATTTTCAGCTCCAATTAAGAGAGGAGGGATATTAATTGACACACGTTCTGATTGCGCCATGGATCGCTAGCAAAACAGTCACTAAAAGACAGGTTAAATGCACCTGCTCTGATACCAAATGAAATTCGTAGGCACAATCGAATTATAGTTAAAGTACGACTGTTCATAAATGGGACAGTCTCTATTGCAAATGAGACAGACTGAATCTAAATGAGACAGACTGAATCTAAATGAGACAGACTCTATTTAACAGCAGAATGTGAATTGCAGAAACTGAAACGTGCAATGCTGGAAATAAAATAATGCAAGAACACAAAGAGTTTTTCACTTGGTTTGACCCCTATACCTAGTCTATGGCCTACATCCAAATCCACATGCCAACTAGCATAGAGAATGTATTATATCCACTTAAAACAAAGTACTTACAAACTTTCCTTGATTACAAACTTGGTCCACTTGAAAGAAATCTTTCCCTAGCACACAGCTACTTGGCCTTGATCTTGTAATCAACCTCCCACAACCCGGGACAAGTGATACAATACACCTTTCGAGTACAAAGAATGGAATGTGAAAGATTACAACTCGACTATATCTCTTAACTGGATAGGCAATGTATGTAATCAAGAGAGTGTTTTTCTCAGAAAAGAGTAAGATGGAAAGTGCAGAGAGTTGTGTTTTCTGAAAAACATCAAGTCGGTTATATATAGAAAAGATGTAACAGATAGATTGTATTTCAAACTCTTTTGAAGATAATAAAAGATGAGATTATGTTTGAAATATTTGAATGAGTATAAACCAGTAATCCGTTAGTTTGTTTCTTGAAAGAGATAAACCTGATAAAGATTAGTTATTTAAAATAGATTAGGTTTATCCAAAAAGTTTGTTTTGAAAAGATAAGTTAAAGGTTATCCAGTTAATTAAGTTAATATTAAACAAAAGTCTAATACTTATCTAACTAACTAACTAACTTGCCGTAAACTCCTTCAATGCATCATCAGAAATCACGGATTAACAGTTTCAACCTCTCAAATACGTAACATGCAGCAGCAGATGTTCCCTATACCAGAACCATAAAACAGTCCGAGCTAAAATGATTTATTACTGTTTTTTCTAGGCTAGTAGGGGCATAGTAAAATACATAGACACCACAAAATTTAAAGCACAATTCTTATATACACACGTGACACAACCTATGGGATTATATATTTAATTCCAGACATTAATACTCTTAATAAATTAAAAAAACACTGACATATAATTGTTTTATTATAAATGTATGAGATATTTTTGTAATTTTTGAACTTCATTGAATAATTACAATATAATAAGCGATCAATTTTTCAAAAATCGTCAATAAATCACCGATAAATCATCTAAAATTCACTCACTAGATAAATCATAAATCGATAATTTAATGAATTAGTTACGGACTACTCCCTCCGTCCCTAAAAACGTTTCCTTTCTGTATTGTACACGTTTGCCAATGCACACTTTTGATTGTTAATATCTTTAATTTTGTATTAATATTAAATATAAAATTTTCATTGTATTAAAGTACGCATAAATACGAATTCAATAAGATCAGTCATAATTATATTTGATTTTATATATTAGACGTAAATTGATAATCAATCGCTTACCATAAATAGTGTCAGAAGTCAAAATAGGAAATGTATAACGGGACAGAGGGATATTTATTATTCATTTAAATGTTAGAATGTATTATGCAGATTGTAAAAATAGAAACGGGTTTTCTAATGTGTGCCCAATGCACACAATAAGCACTAACTCTCGTGAATTTGGTGCATTTTGATTGGTCCTCTAATCATAAATATTGACGGACCCCTGCATTTACAACACTAAAAATACACCAAACTCATAAAATTTAGTGCTTATTGTGTGTCTTTGGACACACATTAAAAAAAGACCTTAATAGAAACATACTAAAAAGATTGGTGTTTTGTTCATAAATATCCTCACACAACAAAGTGGGCTTGTGTTAAATGAAAGGCATTGACATGGCGGCGTCACCACTTTGCTTCCTGGAACAAGAACCACCATCACCACCCATGTTACTCTTCATCTCTCTCTTCCTCACTCTCTCTCTAGTCTCTTTCTTTATTCTCATCTCTTCTCCTTTTTACTACAACAACAATCAAACTAAAACAACAAGAACAAAAAGAGAAAATCTTTTTATTAATACTAAAAATACTAATGTTGATGATGATAAACTCAGCCCCAAATGGGCCACTTTGATTAAAGGGGTTGGTGATAATGACCCGGGTTCAAATGGGTCGGGTTTGGATAATGAAGTTATGGAGTCTGTGTCTGAGTGTGGCAAGAAAAAGAAGAAGAGGGTTAAGAAGAAAAAAGAGAGTGTTAAGGTGGAAGATGAAGATAAAAAGGACAAGAAAGAAGTTGTTTGTGTTTATCCTTTTACGACGTCGTCTAGTGCAACTCAGAGGAAGATTAAACAACATTATGATCAGCTTGTTAAGTCTCATCAGTCTAATGCTCTCACTCTTGCTCAGGTTATTTTTTGTTTTTTTTCCTTATGTTTTGGATTAAGAATGCATATGTTTTTATCACGGCGCGTGCAAGTGCATATGTCTTAATTATTAGAAGAACTTGATTTTTCTATTTCACTAGACGTGCTACTTAAAATGTCTTTGTGGGGAACATATGCTCAGTAGTGTTTTTATGTGTGGAGCGCATGTGCATAGCTTAAGTAAGATTCTTTTTCAAGTTGTGTTATGAACTTGAACTTGATCAGAATGCTTTTATCAGGTTAATTGAAATATTATGATAATTTTCATAGCTAGTGGAAGTAGATATTCAAGTCTCTTTATTCTTTAAGATATCTACCTCATTTATACATCTATTAGCGAGAATGTTTAAAAATATGTCTGAAAATGAACCCCCTTTATTTTGCTCGACCCTATCAATTCTTTCGAGTGCTTTCTGTCACTGTGATTGAGCTTAATTGTCTAGAGCTTCTATCTGACTTCCTCTAAGCCTTTGGTAATGAACTTTAAGCTATTTTCTATTTGCCTAAATGTCTAAGTTTCTCTTATCTTGTCGATGATAGTCTCCGTCAAATATTGTTTGACCTATAAGGTATATAAATGTACATTTTTTCCTGTTACTTCGTCATTTCTATTAGAGGAGAAAAAGTTGATGCACAAATATGCACACAGGCTTCATGATTTACTCTAAGCTATGGGCATGGCTGTCCCACAAATATATACCTGTGGCTGTGGTCCTATGCACAACTGATAAAAGCAGTCTACTAAAAATTACCCAGGACCTTCCCTTATAAGTTGGAGGCATCTATTAGTTTTTACATTGAGTTGATCTAAAACAGTTTATTTTGTTAAGTAAATTGTAGATATTAGTAGCTACATCATAATAAGATCCATTTCAAGATAAATAATGTTCCAAATTAAAGTGGACAACTGGGAGAGGTTGTGTGGCAGATCACAGAAGAGTGAACATTAAATATTGTCCTTCTATGGTCATGGCCTCATGGGTTTATCAACCATCTAAACACTTGAGTGATGTCTGCCAAATCAACAATCTATTGTCTAATCATCCTACAATATTTTACATGGTCTTTTACCTCGTCAATTCCTAGCCAGGATCATTCCATGATTCTTACATTTATACAGAGCAGGCCAAGTATAAGGATCTATGCAATATGATGTTCCTTATGTAGAGTTGTATATGGTTTATGGATGCAGGTATCTTCCTTGTAGGACCTAGTTCGTTTTGCTAGTTTGGATCTCTTCCAAAGGAATTGGGAGTGTTACTTAAACAATCCTGCTATGAACTGCAAATTTGAACTTGTGCTTTGTATAATATCATTAATAAAAAAAAAATAACGCCCTTAGTGTTCTAAATTTCTGATAGTCTGATCACTATTTGTTCATGTTGTAACTATTGCAGGTTGGGCACTTTGTGCACGTCTTAACTGAAACAAGAAATGAACTACAAAACAAGTATGTTTTCTATATGTGAATCTGTCAATTTAATAGCCTAGTTCTACATGGTTTTCTGTCTGGAATTATAAGGCATTTGAAATGAGTGTTAGCTTGTGGCTCTATTGTGCAAGATGATCGCCTAGAGGGTAGGCTGTGTGGGTATTTAGTTTCTAGAATTGATTGTCCTATATAAAACAAAACAAAAAAAATTAACTTTAAGAAGTGGATAACTAGTTTGTAGAGGTTTTGAAAATCCCTAATTGGATATGGCCATGTATCTAAGACCTTTCATGTTTATATTTTCTAATGTAACTTAGGGTTTCCACATACCCTACTTCAAAGAAGGACATACTTTTGATCTTTGTTCAGGTTGAAATTTGAATGAACATCTGTTTGATATGTACCATGGTTAGTTCACATTGTATTGTTATTTACATGATAAACAGATCTTGTGTCATCCAGCGCAAGTATACTATAGCAAAGGCTCTTTTATCCAAGGCAGAGAGGTCTTCATTTGATCGTCTTCGTCAACAGGTTGGTGCGGTAACCATTACAATGTACTTCAAGTTTCGTATGGTAACTATTACTATGGACTTTAACTGATGTGTGGTACTCCTCTCTCACCTATCCAGCACTATATTGCAATGTGCAGATTTACAAGCTAGAAATGGAACAAAAGAGATTAGAGGAGGATGTGTCTGTATATAACTGGCTCCAACAACAGCTGAAGCTCTCACCAGCATTCAAGAGGGTATGCTGTTATTCTTTTATGATTTATCTTTGTATTAAGTAAAAGCTTTTTCTGGTTCAAGTGGGATCAATTATATTTTCTTTTGGGGAACAAGATATTTATTATAATTATTTGGTTTTTCTTTTCATTTGCGCCACTTCTTTTTCCCTCAACGTTTTTTCTCATCTTTGTGATGGGTGTACTAATAAAATAATTACAGAACTACAGTTTAATGTCTTGCTGCCTACTCCCTACAGTGGTGTTTGTTATACTTCGATATATTTGTGCACTTTAATGTTATCTTCTATTTACTAGATAAGTATAACATATTGAATAAATTTGATCATCTTGATTCTTGCTCATTTCCTGAATTTGGAGTTTATAAATCTTATTAGTTACTGTGTCTGAACCTTTTCTGCCATAGTCGAGGTTTCATTCTTATGTACAGTATGTATGTGAAAACTCTGATCCTCCTTTTCTGTTGAAGATGCTCGAGATTGGAGCCTGCATGGAGTTGAAAGCCAAAACGGCTGAGCCGGAGGATAATGCAGATACTAAATTTGTCGATATTTCTTTTGAAGAGCTATTAGCGAAGGAAAAGAAAGACTCTTTTTGGTTGGTTTCTCATCTTGATTTCCTAGTCGCCATGACCTCCCAGCACCGATTCTCATTCATTATAATAATATATCTCTGTGTAGGCAGAAGAAAGCGAGGCCACAATCATGCACAGGCAAATGATGAATTTACTCGTCTTAACCGATTTTGGAGGCTATAAGTCTATAACTAATAGCAATATTACGTAACAGATACCGAAAGGAGTATTGGACTTGGCAGGACTCTCCATTGTGGTCTATTCTTTAGTGGAAGTGATCGTTAACCCTTTTTTTGGAAAAAATGACAAAAATAGCCGATTTTTGAAAAAATTTAACAAAAATAGTCATTCTGAAAAAAGTGGCCAATTTTGGCCGAATGAATACTCCACTGTCAGTTGGGTATCCCAATTTGTATAAGATACTCCACTGGTAGTTGGGTATTTCATATATGGGATACTCCACTGCCAGTTGGGTATCTTGTATAAAGTGGATACTCCACTGACAGTTGGGTATCCCATCGGCTAAAGTTGGCCAACTTTTCAGAAATTGGTTATTTTTGTCAATTTTGTGTAAAAATAGGCTAAATTTGTTCTTCACCCCTTTTTTTGTTTAGGGGCGGGGGTTGCTGTTTAATTTGAGCTTTACTGGATAAAGCTACTGTACAGGTTTTTGAGAGTTAAGGTATATAAGAGCATCTCCAATAGGGGTTGTCAAGCTTATGTGCCAAGCTTATGTGGCATGACACCTTGATTGTCTACCTATTGGAATTAGGAGGTTGCCAAAAGGTTGCCTACCAAGGTTGCCAAAACTTAGCAACCCCTTGACAACTTCCTAAATTAATAAAAAGTCATAAAAAACATCTAAAGTGTATATTATTCAACCCACTTTTATATTGAACTAAATATAAAATTAATATAGAGGGACCACATAGACAACCTTTAAAGTTGCTTAACTATTGAGAAAAATTTTAATAAATGTTGCCAAGAGTCGGGGAGGAACTAGGGGGGACCGAAGGGAGCCCTGGTCCCCGCCAACTGCGGAATAACCCCAAAATTTTAATATAAAATTTTAAAATTTACTATCAAATTTTTTTTTGTCCCCCTAGATTTAAAAAAAAAAATGAAATTGAAAATTGATTATACAAAATTTTATTGATTTTGTTAATATATAAGATAAAGATAGTACAATTTGAAACAAAAAAAAAAGATGCTTAAAACTAAAATCTAAAAGTTGTTCAGTTGTTCTATTCCGGTCCCAAAACCCCCGATACACACTATACATACAAGTTACAAAATTACAATCCCTAATATCATCTCTCTTTATCTACTCTACCTTTGCATCTAATCCGTAAATATGAGTAAGAGAAAAGAGATTACATCCTATTTTCAACCCAAGAAGAAGCAAACAACTACTTGTGAAGATGAAGAACCTTCTGCCGCCTCAATTGAAGTCACTGGAGATGGAGTTGAGCCTCTGATTTTTGGTGGGATAAACAGAAACTCCGAGTAAAATCCTCAAAATCCAGAGATTGTTAATGAAGATATTGATTCTGAGAACACTGATGAAATTATTGATTTCAATTCGTTAATACGTGATCCTGATTTGTGGAAACAAATTGAGACTTATCATCCAAATAAAAAAGATTTAATTAGGAGAGAATACATTGATCTTGGCCCATATCAACCTGTGCAAGTTTATCCCTTCTCTGGTCCAGAAAATCATCCCCGTCGATTTCAAAAGAGTTGGTTTGATAAATTTCCTTGGTTAGAGTACTCCCCAAAAAAAGATGCAGCATATTGTTTTTATTGTTTTCTTTTTGCTAAAAATCCATTAGGAAGGTGTGGCTCGAATACTTTTACTGTCTTTGCAATCGAATGGAAGATGAATTTTTTAGGGATTATTTGATAGTGTATATTGAAAAGGAGATTGCGGAGACCATTTCTGCCGAGGAGATCATTGATTCTTTTTATTTGATCAAAGAAAGGCGTGTACATTTCAAATAAATCGGTATGTTTTCTACTTTTATTTATTTTGGCCTGCCAAGAGTGACATGGATGTGAGAGAAAATTAAAAAATAATATATTTAATGATTTGTTATGGTTTGACAACTTTGTTAGCAATCTCTATTGGAGATGCTCTGATGAAACACAATCTTTGCGTTATATTGGCATGCCCAGCATCCTTTTTTGCCAAAACCGTAACCTTATATATTATTTTTGAGAGTGTATGCTTGTAATGAAATGCAATATTTGCCTTATTTTGGCATGTCAGCCATCTTTTTTGCTTTATTTTCCGTCATGAAAATGGAATTGATATGTTAACTCATGGTGTTAAGCTCAAGCTGACAAATATAAACTCCTCTACAAAGACAAGTGGAATGTAAGGATGAAGATGTTAAACAACTAGCCCATAGCTTGGTTGTATCCGAATAACTAGGCGTTCCTGTTGTTACCAACTAATACATATGGTTTGGTTCATTTTATCGTCCCAACCCGTTTAAAATAGTTTTTCGATCTCCGTTAATTTAAATGATTTCGGTTTTTAATAATAATTTTTTTCAATTATGTATTATATTTTTAATTCAAATGATAATGTATTGGATAAAATAAATAGCATCAAGATTAATAATTATGTTTCATTAAACTTTAAATAATGGTCACTTTCAAATTTCTAAAACCTAAATTTATTTCATAAAATTATTTTTTTACGTATAATTTATATTCTCATAAATAATATATAACAAATAAAACAAAATTATATGTTCATACCAATGGGAAACAAGAGCTTATCGAAACAATCGATTAAAATTGATTCTATATATTCTCAAGTTTATGACCTACGACTATTCCAAAATTACTTCATGTAATTTATAGCGTTATATTATACAATTTCTTATACAAATATTAAGTATTTAAAACAATCATTTCAAAGTTGCGTAGTAACATATTATAATATATATATAGGTACCCTTCCACAGCCACATATGATTCTTATAACCAGCTGCCGCATTATCATATTGCGGGAGTATAGCAGTTTTGCTTCAATGCGGGCAACGCAATGTAACATTGCGGGAATAATGTAGCTTTGACTCAATGCGGCCTAAGCAATGTTTTATTTCTGCAAATAATTTAGTTTTTAAATAATTGTAAAATAATAGATAATAAATATATAAATAATTTTAGTTGATGTTTAAATTCCTAATTTATTTATTGTTTGGTTGTTATATTTTTTATTTTGTATTTATATATTTCTATTAATAAATTCTTTATTTTAACAAACTATTACTTAAAATTCGCGAAATTACAGAACAGCCCCCGTTGCCGCAATGACCCGTTGCCGCAATGACCCATTGCGGCAGACGAGACCCGGGTTTAACCCGTTTCTTCCTGAAATCCCTAATTTCAATAATAACAAAAACCTAATTCTCCCACTCTAGGCGATTTCAGGCGATTTCAAAGGATTTCAACACATTACTCAGGCGATTCAGCTACTCAGGTATGATACACACACGTATACACACACATATACACACACACACACAATTACATACTACCGCAATAGGTCATTGCTGCTTCCGCAATGAGCCCTAGATATAAGTGAATATTGTGTTCGTTTTGGTATTTATTACTCGATGTTGCATTACTCGATGTTGCCTTGTTGATTATTCGATGATTAGGTCCAGCCTTATTTTTTAATTTTCCCAAAAAATTAGTTGTTTATATATCAATTAAAATCAGCTGTTTTAATAATTCATTATTACATGTTTGTATCCTGGCAACTGGCATCGCGTTCTGTTAGGGCGAAAACACGCGCTAATATTCACGCAAGTATACGCATTCGCAAGTAATATAGAATACTTTCTAGTTCGTTCCCTCAGAGACTCAGACTAAATTATTGTCTAAGTAAACTCACTCACCAATGTATGATTACTTCTCAATGTTAAGATAATAACACTTAAAATTGTTGATTAAATAGTAACTATAATTAACTACTTAATTAACCACTTAACTAACACTTCAATTTATCAATAATAAAACACTCATGCGATCACAACTTCATTATTACTTCCTTTTATAGCCATTGTTATTACCTTTAGCATGTGACAATGATGATATTAATCGAATAATACGAAACTGATAAAAGCCAACTTTCATTGTACTAATACCATTCTACCAAGCATCCACAATTAAGATAGAAGTTGAATAGTCATCAATTATGTTGAGTTCCCATATATCTACAGAAATTGACAACACAACGATTTAAGCACAAGTTATTCTTTTTGATTACATAGGGCAAATAAAACTGTTAGAGTTACCCACTAATCATGCACAACGTACATGAACCTATGCTAGCATGGCAAGTTCTAAATCTCAAGATCCACCGTCGCTTCACAAGAGATTAACACCCTATCTTATATGTTCGCGACGCACATAAGACGAATATGCACAACCAATACTAGATATCATGCAATCATCACACACTAAAGTATTAAACAATTAACTAAAGAATTCCATAATAAATCTGTTGCAACCCCATGATCACGATTAGCCCATAATAGAACTTATCGCCATCATGGGTTCATATGAAATCATGATAAACAAACACAAGAAAATAATAACTAAACTAATTATATTAAAACAGAGTACGTCACAAGAGTAAATAAGTCAAAGCAAGAAAACTAGCATCCAACGTTACAACAAAACAAGAATCACAAGAAAATATGCTTCCTCTTCGTTGCGGTGTGCTAAATCGGTCTTCTTCCTTATCTCATTCGCTTCTTGCGTAAAACACAGTCTTCTTTTTTTCAATCCCCTGTGTGAAAACGTCTCAAATCTACTTATATAATAGTCCCATAAAACTCAGATTACATAGAAGTTGGAAGCCAAACAGAAGTAGAAGTCTAAAATAATTCAGCAAAATTCCCGACCCTGCGCGGCCGCTCAGCATAGCTGCGCGGGCGCGCAGGCCTCTACTGGAAAAAATCCAAGTTTGCTCCGTTTCTTCGCCGTAATCTGCCCGTTCCTTTCCTCTCGCAATGGTGAACACATGCCAAGGCTTATTCTTGATGATTCCTCCCCCGAAATGCAACTAATACCCTGAAATGCATAAACACTAGAAAAACGCATCAAATACACAAAATACTTGATTTCAAGACACCAATTTAAGCCATTTTAAGACGTTCTAAGTGGTATAAAATGCCACTTATCACACCCCCAAACTTAAATCGATGCTTGCCCTCAAGCGTCACAGACTCAAAAACAAATAAAAATATGCATGAATGCAATCTATATGAAAATGCAGCGATCCCCCTTACTACAATTAATCAACCAAATTGCCACATCTCAACGAATGCAGTTAGACAACTAAAGATCAATAAACTCATGCAAACGGACATACAGCCAGAAACGTGGTGTGTGCAAATGCTTAACAGATATGCTTCGGAACTAGACCAATTACTATGACTAGATTATCCTCAAGGCAATCCTACGATTATACAAAGAATAAAAAAATTCTAGGCACAAAGTGATATTCAACACTACAAGAACTCTAGAGCTTACTACGGAATCGTGCTTTTTATTTACAACTCAAATGCTTATTTGACCGTGCAATGAGTGAGGTCCACAAGAGACTTATACAATGGTATCCATGTAACGAGCGTTAGGTTAGCAGATCCCAGACTCTAAAAGCCTTAGGTCACTAGGCACAAAGTCCCCTAAGAACTTAATAACTCGAATACCAAAGAGTCCACTCTTGATCAATTATGCAATTTTTTTTTTCTTCTGAGCAAGTGCGTTTCGCTCCATCTTGCTCAACCCTAGACTACTCGCAACATATGCGAGCCGGCTACTAGCCGTTTGATGCCTAGCCACAACTAGCAACAACTTCCATATTTTTTTTCTCCAAATTTTTTTTCTTTTTCATGCCTTTATCACTAAGAACCTATAATCGAATTCTAAGCATAATAAGTAGATTGACCTTGAAAATAACCAAATCATAACAACAATCTAGCCCTTACACATTCTCTAAGACTTAGTGGACTTACAATTGTTTCTAGCATGTATATCAACCTACACAACTTAATATCACTTTAATGCTATCACTACACTCGCACCAATATCACAATTCAGTCGATAAATCATTGCAAAAAGGATCATGGTAAATGTATGAGCTACATGACATTCAAAAAAAAAACTATATGACATAAATTATGCAACTATATGAACTAAACTATCATGAATATGCAACTAAATGACACACACACAATATTCCTTAACTACCACCCCCAAACTAAAAATCTTCACTGTCCTCAGTGAAGTAGTAAAAAGGAACACAGGGTATACCTACTCGGAGTCATCATCATCATCACCCTCAGTGGGTGGAGTATCAGGCGGCGGGTATGCAGAGTCCTCACCAAAAACTGGCCACTGGATATCAGCTCCAAGGCCTCTAAAAGCAGTCCCTAACGCAAGGGTGAGCTCCTGAGCAAACCTGCTCTGCGTCTCATACATGGCATCCATCCACCGTGAAAGCCTCCTATACTGGGCATCAACCATCCCAGCACCCTCCTGAGCTCTCGAAGAACCAGCCTCATCACGCCCTGGCCTGGCCATAGTAGCACCTCGTGCTGGACGCCCTCCTTGAAGACGATAACCCAGCCCATGCTCCTCAGGCTCACCACCGGTCCACTCCCGCATCCCATTCAGAGTGCCAGAATCAATTGAAGCTGCTGTCAACTGCAACTGCTCATGAGCCGGCCAGTTCACTCCCACTGCTCGGCATAGCTTCGTAACCGTGGATGCATAAGGGATGTTCATATGCTTCGCTCCCCTCAAAAACTTCAGAATTCCTTGGTAGATAAACTCACCAAGGTCCACATAGTACTCCTCATTCAGAATTCCCCACAACAACTGTGCTCTCTCAACTGTGACCTCGTGTGCATGTGAAGAAGGCAAAATATTAGCACAAATAAATGCATTCCATGCACGGGCATACCTGTTCATGGCGATCGCCGGAAAGTGACGATACTCATTATTGCCTATACTGCAGGTCCAAACTGTGCCCGGGCGACAGAGAGTCGCACAAATCAAATCCAAGTCAAAATCCTCAGCAGTCTTTTCATTCCAGTTCTCCTCCTCGGGCTTCCTCTCTCGCTGTCCAATCACACGGCGAATCGCCGCAGGATGATAATCAACCGTCAGCCCACGGACCACAGAAAACCCATTCTTTTCGGCCTTCGCGTTCGCGTAGAACTCGCGAACAACGCTCATCGGTACCGCTTCGGGTGACTCACAAAAAGCTATCCACCCCTTTTCTGCAATCATGGGTAGCAATTCACCATCCCTCCCCGATGGCAAAAACCCCCTCTCCTTCAGAATCGGCTTCCCCAACAGCCTAGTGTACTCCTCCTCCGCGGCTCTGTCAGTTAACCGAGGCCTTGCAGCAGTACCCCTCGATGAATCAGCAGTAGGAACTGTGCTGCTGCTGTCAATAGTGCGTGCTCTCTTGGGTGCCATTGATTCATGAATAAAAGCGTGTAAGAACTGATATTTGATGTTTGTGAGAGGGTTTAAGTGTAGGAAGTTTTGTGGGAGATATGTAGGATAGGTGTATGTATATATAGGGTGTGGATTAGATTAGGGTTTGGGAATTAAGGGATAAAATGATGGGGTAGTGGGAACAAATCGTGGGTTTATGGGCTAAAACTGTTTTTGTGTTTTTTTTTTCTGAACTATAAAAAAAATTTCTGGTACTCGACCCCTGCGCGACCGCTCAGCATAGCTGCGCGGGCGCTCAGCTTGCTGCGCGACCGCTCAGCATAGCTGCGCGGGCGCGCAGGGGGTCACTGGAATTTTTTTTTTCAGCCCCTGTTTTCTGATTTTTTTGTGTTTTTGGATAGGTTATTAACTTCTAAGGGTTCCTGTAACAATAATTCATGGGTTGCCTCCCACGCAGCGCTTATTTTTCGTCATTAGCTTGACGTTTCGTACCCTGCTCAAGTAGTCAACAAAATGGCGCTAACCACTTCTCGGTTTGCCATGTCCCCATAGTAGTGCTTCAACCGCTGACCGTTAACCTTGAATGCTTGGTCCGGATCATTCTCAAAAATTTCCACCGCTCCATGTGGAAACACAGTTTTGACAATAAAAGGTCCAGACCACCTTGATTTCAACTTCCCAGGAAAAAGTCGGAGCCGAGAGTTGAATAAGAGAACTTGTTGCCCTAACACAAATAACTTTGGATGTAGCTTCCTATCGTGCCACCTCTTCACCTTTTCCTTATACATTTTGTTATTTTCGTATGCTTGAAGTCGAAATTCATCCAGTTCATTAAGCTGAAGCATTCTTTTCTTACCAGCTGCATCTAAATCCAGGTTCAACTTCTTCAATGCCCAGTAGGCCTTATGCTCAAGCTCCGCAGGTAGATGACATCCCTTTCCGTACACCAACTGAAACGGTGACATCCCAAGTGGAGTTTTGTATGCTGTTCTGTAAGCCCAAACAGCTTCATCGAGTTTTAAAGACCAATCCTTCCTTGACGGACAAACAACCTTCTCTAGAATGCGCTTTATCTCTCTGTTAGACACTTCCGCTGGACCATTTGTTTGCGGATGATAGGCAGTAGCTACTCGATGATTCACATTATAACGCTGCATCATAGAAGTGAACTTACGGTTGCAAAAATGCGATCCTTCATCACTTATGATTACCCGAGGTGTTCCAAACCTTGTGAAAATTTGCTTATGAAGAAAATGTAGCACTGCCTTTGCATCATTTGTCGGTAAAGCTTTAACTTCGACCCATTTTGAGACATAATCGACTGCCAGCAAGATGTACTGATTATTGCAAGACGAGATAAAAGGCCCCATAAAATCGATTCCCCATACATCAAAGACCTCGACTTCAAGCATCACATTTAATGGCATTTCATCCTTCCTTGACAAATTTCCCACTCTTTGGCAACGATCACACCTTAAAACAAACTGATAAGCATCCTTGAACAAAGTAGGCCAGAAAAAACCTGCTTGCAGAATACGAGCTGCCTTCTTCTCACCGCCATAGTGTCCACCATAAACCGTGGAATGGCAGTCTCGTAATATCCCCTCCGTCTCACAGAACGGGATACATCTCCTGATGATCTGGTCAGCTCCCTGTCTAAACAAATATGGTTCATCCCACATATACCACTTCACCTCATGCAAAAACTTCTTCTTTTGAGCGGATGTCAAATTAGGAGGCATTATATTGCTGACGAGATAGTTTACAATATCTGCAAACCATGGTTCTTCCTCCTGAATTGCAAACAACTGCTCATCCGGAAAAGATTCATTGATTAACGTCCTATCTTGTGAAGTAGAATCGGGATTCTCCAACCTAGAGAGATGGTCAGCTACTTGATTCTCAGTACCTTTTCTATCTTTGATCTCTAACTCAAATTCCTGAAGTAAAAGCACCCAACGAATGAGTCTCGGCTTCGAATCCTTCTTAGAAACCAGATAGCGAATAGCTGCATGATCAGTGAATACTGTTACTTTCGTACCAAGCAGATAAGATCGAAATTTCTCAAAGCCAAAGACTATAGCCAAAAGCTCCTTCTCAGTAGTGGTGTAGTTCAATTGGGCACCATTTAAAGTCTTACTCGTATAGTAGACCACATGGAAGAGATTTTTCTTGCGCTGTCCCAGAACTGCACCTACCGCATAATCATTCGCATCACACATCATCTCAAATGGTTCTGTCCAATCTGGTGCTGTAATGACTGGTGCCGTGATCAAACTCTTCTTGAGAGTCTCGAATGCTGCCAAACATTCATCATCAAATTTGAACGGCACATCTTTCTCAAGCAAATTGCACAACGACTTAGATATCTTTGAAAAGTCCTTGATGAATCGCCGATAAAAACCCGCATGACCAAGAAAACTACGGATTCCTTTCACAGAATTAGGTGGGGGAAGATTTTCAATGACTCCCACCTTGGCCTTGTCCACCTCCAGACCCTTGCTAGAGACCTTATGCACAAGGATAATGCCTTCACGCACCATAAAGTGACATTTCTCCCAATTAAGCACCAAATTAGTTTCCACGCATCTTTTGAGTACGGCGCGCAGATTATTCAAACATTCATCATATGAGTGTCCAAAGACGGAGAAGTCATCCATGAACACTTCGACGTTATTTCCAATCATGTCAGAGAATATAGCCATCATACATCTCTGAAAGGTGGCCGAGGCGCCACATAACCCAAACGAAACTCTGCGAAAAGCAAACGTGCCAAATGGACAAGTGAAGGTAGTCTTTTCCTGATCCTCTGGTGCAATACAAATCTGATTATACCCGGAATAACCATCCAGAAGACAAAAATACTCATGACCCGCCAATCTGTCAAGCATCTGATCAATAAATGGAAGGGGGAAGTGATCCTTCCTTGTGGCTTTGTTCAATTTTCTATAATCCATGCATACTCTCCATCCTGTAACTGTTCGAGTAGGGATGAGCTCATTCTTTTCATTTGCGACCACAGTGATACCTCCCTTCTTAGGTACACATTGTACGAGGCTCACCCATGAGCTGTCAGAAATAGGATAAATGATGCCTGCATCTAGCCATTTCAGAATTTCTTTCTTCACCACCTCCTTCATGATGGGATTCAGTCTTCGCTGCTGTTCCATAGTTGGCTTACTACCTTCCTCTAGCAGAATTTTATGCATACAATATGAAGGACTTATCCCCTTGATGTCTGCTATGGTCCATCCTATAGCTGATTTGAATTCTCTCAAAATCCTTAAGAGCTTGTCTTCCTCACTACCTGAAAGGTCAGATGAAATAATAACAGGTAACGTAGATGAATCACCTAAAAAAGCATACCTCAAGTGTTCAGGTAATGGCTTGAGCTCCAAGGTAGGTGCTTCCTCTATTGATGGTTTGAGCTTCCCTTCAGCGTTCTTGAGGTCAGAAGTACCAAGAGATTCAAATGGTATGTCCAGCTTTCGCTTCCAGGGAGAAGCGTTCAGATATTGTAATTGCTCGTTGCTATCTTCATCATCGCTGTCAAAATCCCCCACTAAGGCCTTTTCCAATGCATCAGACATTAGCATGTGATCGAGTTCCGAAGTAACCGCAGAATCAATCACATCCACTTTTAAGCACTCCTCATCTTCTGTAGGGAATTTCACTGCCTTGAATACGTTGAAGGTCACATCCTGATCTTGGACCCGCATAGTAAGTTCCCCTTTTTGCACATCTATCAAGGTACGGTCAGTAGCCAAGAAAGGCCTTCCCAAGATTATGGGAATCTTCTTATCTTCCTCAAAATCCAGAATAACAAAATCTGCAGGATAGAAGAGCTTATCCACCTTGACGAGCACATCCTCAACTATGCCCCTTGGGTAAGTAATGGAACGGTCAGCCAATTGTAGTGACATGTACGTGGGTTTTGGATCAGGCAGATCCAGTTTTTTAAAGATCGACAACGGCATCAGATTAATGCTTGCTCCCAAATCACAAAGGCACTTGTCAAACGTCAGATTGCCAATTGTGCAAGGAATGGTGAAGCTTCCTGGATCTTTCAGTTTTGGTGGTAACTTTTGTTGCAGAACAGCACTGCATTCTTCCGTGAGAGCAACGGTTTCAAGGTCATCCAGTTTCACCTTCCTTGAAAGAATAGTCTTCATAAACTTCGCATAACTAGGCATTTGTTCAAGAGCTTCAGCGAAAGGTATATTGATGTGAAGTTTCTTGAACACCTCCAGAAACTTCCCGAACTGTCTATCCAGCTTTTGTTGCTGCAATCTCTTAGGAAAAGGTGGTGGAGGATAGAGCTGTTTCTCCCCTGTATTAGCCTCAGGCAGAGTGTGTTCAACAGTAGTCTTCCTTGGTTCCGCCACTTTCTCCTTTTGCTTAGATTCTTCACCTCTAATTTCAGCTTCTAATTCTTTTGCCTTTTCAGCATCAGCTACTTTTCCAGACCTTAAGGTAATAGCCTTGACTTGCTCTTTAGCTTCCTTCCTGCCTGGTACTTCCGTGTCACTGGGAAGAGTGCCAGGTTGACAATTGAGCACTGCATTGGCTAATTGACCGATTTGATTTTCCAAGGTCTTGATAAAAACCGCCTGACTCTTGCACAACAGCTTAAGTTCCTCAAAATCAGCACTAGTAGGTGCAGCTGCACTTTCCTGTTGAGGATATGATTGTATTGTAGCATACTGCTGTGGTTGCTGGAATCCAGGTGGGTTAAACTGTTTACTCACTCCTTGCTGATATGGTGGCTGAATAGCATTCTGATTATTCCCCCAGCTGAAATTTGGATGATTTCTGTTGTTAGGATGATAGGTCGCTGGCACAGGCTGCTGTTGTCGCTGATAATTATTCACATACTGAACAGATTCATTTACAAGAGAACACTGACCCGTAGCATGAGAACCTGCACAAAGCTCACAAACCATAACTATTTGATTAACTCCATACGTAGCCAAAGAATCAACCTTCATTGATAGCGCTTGGAGCTGGGCTGCAATAGCGGTGGCTGCATCAACTTCCAGAATACCTGCTACCTTGCCTGGCGTCATCCTCTGAGTTGGGTTTTGATGCTCATTTGCAGCCATCGTCTCGATAAGATTATACGCCTCAGTATAGCTTTTAGCCCATAAGGCGCCTCCAGCTGCTGCATCGAGCATGGGCCGAGATTGAGCCCCCAAACCATTATAGAAACCAGTTATCACCATCCAATCCGGCATTCCATGATGTGGACATTTTCTCAAAATTTCCTTGTAGCGTTCCCAAGCCTCGCACATAGACTCCGTAGGTTGCTGCGCAAACTGAGTAAGAGCACTCCTCATAGCAGCAGTCTTTGCCATCGGATAAAACTTCACCAGAAACTTTTGCGCAAGATCTTGCCACGTAGTGATGGACCCAGCTGGTTCAGAATGTAACCAGTCTTTAGCCTTGTCCCTTAGTGAGAATGGGAAAAGCCTCAACTTGATAGCCTCATCAGTCACGCCATTATACTTAAAAGTGCTGCAGATCTCGACAAAATTCCTTATGTGCATGTTGGGGTCTTCAGTTGCCGCTCCTCCAAAAGAAACAGAATTCTGCACCATCTGAATAGTGCCCGGCTTGATTTCAAAGGTGTTAGCTTGAATAGCCGGATGAAGGATGCTTGACTGAATGTCATCAATTTTAGGCCGAGAAAAATCCATGAGAGCTGGGTCAGCTTGAACAATACGATCTCCCATGTTTACTGGTTCTTTCTGCTCAGTTCCTGAATCCGAATCCTCAAAATCTAACTTCTCCGGAATATCAAGAACTTCGTCTGTCTCCTCAGCTGTATCTAAAGTCCTCTTGCGAGCACGAGAACGAGTTTGCATAAACGCTTGCTAAAGTACCTGAAACACAACTGGAAAAAATAAGTAACTACTACGTCCTAATCACTGAGTCCTAATGACCAATGATGGTAAGTACATAAACTAAACAAATACGCCGAGTCCCCGGCAGCGGCGCCAAAAACTTGTTAGGGCGAAAACACGCGCTAATATTCACGCAAGTATACGCGTTCGCAAGTAATATAGAATACTTTCTAGTTCGTTCCCTCAGAGACTCAGACTAAATTATTGTCTAATTAAACTCACTCACCAATGTATGATTACTTCTCAATGTTAAGATAATAACACTTAAAATTGTTGATTAAATAGTAACTATAATTAACTACTTAATTAACCACTTAACTAACACTTCAATTTATCAATAATAAAACACTCATGCGATCACAACTTCATTATTACTTCCTTCTATAGCCATTGTTATTACCTTTAGCATGTGACAGTGATGATATTAATCGAATAACACAAAACTGATAAAAGCCAACTTTCATTGTACTAATACCATTCTACCAAGCATCCACAATTAAGATAGAAGTTGAATAGTCATCAATTATGTTGAGTTCCCATATGTCTACAGAAATTGACAACACAACGATTTAAGCACAAGTTATTCTTTTTGATTACATAGGGCAAATAAAACTGTTAGAGTTACCCACTAATCATGCACAACGTACATGAACCTATGCTAGCATGGCAAGTTCTAAATCTCAAGATCCACCGTCGCTTCACAAGAGATTAACACCCTATCTTATATGTTCGCGACGCACATAAGACGAATATGCACAACCAATACTAGATATCATGCAATCATCACACACTAAAGTATTAAACAATTAACTAAAGAATTCCATAATAAATCTGTTGCAACCCCATGATCACGATTATCCCATAATAGAACTTATCGCCATCATGGGTTCATATGAAATCATGATAAACAAACACAAGAAAATAATAACTAAACTAATTATATTAAAACAGAGTACGTCACAAGAGTAAATAAGTCAAAGCAAGAAAACTAGCATCCAACGTTACAACAAAACAAGAATCACAAGAAAATATGCTTCCTCTTCGTTGCGGTGTGCTAAATCGGTCTTCTTCCTTATCTCCTTCGCTTCTTGCGTAAAACACAGTCTTCTTTTTTTCAATCCCCTGTGTGAAAACGTCTCAAATCTACTTATATAATAGTCCCATAAAACTCAGATTACATAGAAGTTGGAAGCCAAACAGAAGTAGAAGTCTAAAATAATTCAGCAAAATTCCCGACCCTGCGCGGCCGCTCAGCATAGCTGCGCGGGCGCGCAGGCCTCTACTGGAAAAAATCCAAGTTTGCTCCGTTTCTTCGCCGTAATCTGCCCGTTCCTTTCCTCTCGCAATGGTGAACACATGCCAAGGCTTATTCTTGATGATTCCTCCCCCGAAATGCAACTAATACCCTGAAATGCATAAACACTAGAAAAACGCATCAAATACACAAAATACTTGATTTCAAGACACCAATTTAAGCCATTTTAAGACGTTCTAAGTGGTATAAAATGCCACTTATCACGTTCATGTACATTACTGCCCAGAGTTAAAGTTTGCTCCTGTGCGCATTTGATGTGCTTGTTAACATGTTGCACAGGGAGTGATTGATTGTCTATTAATCATTGCTTTGGTCTTCTTTTCAAGTTATAATTTTTTACCCGTACTAAATTATATACTAATTGGTATAATCTTTTGTGCTAATTAATGGTTCGGAGATGGTATTCTTTGTTTTGGTTTTTAAAAGTTTTAATGGTTAGTAGTAATTTGACTCGTTTGTGCTAATTAATGGTTCGAAATGTACTAGTAATAGTTTGGCATAGTAAGTTGAGATATGTTGTTGTGATTAGACAGTGGATGGAATGCTTGTTGATTGATTGATTGGTTGTGGCTAGCTTATAAACGAATGAGTCATGCCGAATTTTCGGTAGGACTAATAATAGAAAATAACGGTTCTATAAATGTTTCGTGTTTAAGTTGGGTATAAGTAACTTCCCGATTATATAGTATTTTTTATTGTGCACTTTGCAATTACTATAGAGAATGAGTGCGGGCCTATTGTTAGATCACTCATGATGATGCAGGATGATCATATTAGTACTGCCATATGAGCGGGAGGTGTGCGGGATAAGCTGGATGTACGGCAGTACACAGCTAATCATCAGCAGTGGATACTTTCTGATCCCCAGCGTGAGTTGCTGAGGCTATGGGATTTCTCGGCTTTCACGAACAATCGTTCAGTTCCTCGGAACGATATTCGTTTGATAACGGCCTTAGTGGAAAGGTACTAATTTGTAATCAGTTTTCTCATTTATTTGAATCGTCAGGTGGAGGCTAGACACTAACACCTTTCACTTTTCATTTGGTGAGTTAACCATCACCCTCGTGGATGAATACATGATTATGGGCCTCCCCGTTAAGGGTCGTCCAGTTACTCATAGGGAGCTTGACGCTCCGAAGGCGTATTGGATGAGGGAATGGCAGGATACAAAATTGGATGATGTGGGGCATAAAGATATGTACAGGGACGAGGTCAAGCTTTACAAATTAAGGGAACGATATGCGGAGCTACCAGAGGGGGGCCAGAACATGATCTTGTGGTTTATACACGAGCTTATCTTTCATACATCATTGGGGGCATATTATTTCCTTTATCGAGTCGACATACTGTGCATCCGAGATATTTACTTGTATTTGTTGCATTTCAGTTTTTAAATTGTAGTTTATAGCATCTTAGTCTTTCACTTGTCCTTTTTTCTTGATTTTGCATATGAAGCCCTGTATTCTCATTTATTTCTAATTTGACACTATAATTCTTGTAATTGATGCATTTTAGTTCTTAAATTGTAGTTTATAGCATCTTAGTTCTAATTTGACATTAATGCCGCATTATTTTTGCATAATCATGCCTTGTATTCTTACTTACTCTGTATTTCCTGTGTCGCAGGTACTTACAGCTCATCCAGGATTCACCTCGGATTAAATCGTATGCATGGGGAGCTGCTGTATTGAGCTATTTGTTTAGATGTTTGACCAAGGCTGCTCATAAGAGTGCAACAACGCTTAATGGATGCACGATGCTACTGATGTTGTGGGCACACGAGAGGTTGTTACCTGATGCTCCTAAGATTGCACCTGGGGTGGAGCTTGTTTGGCCGAGGGCTTTGGCATGGGCTGAGTCGAACCCTGATCGGAGGGAGAACTGTAATAACCCTAAAATTTTGGACTTTTTGTAACCCTTATGAATAGTGATTTTGCTGATTTTGCTGATTATGCTGAATAAGAAAACTTTTCATGCCATACTTTATAGAGGTTCTTTTATTGTTATCCTGAGATCTTATTAGTACTCTATATGGTATATAAGTGTATGTAAAGATCGTCAGAATCCAAATTCGAACACTTTGATTTTTCCCGAAAACCCACCAGATACAGAAAGAATTAAGTATAAGGTAACATGATTAAAATGATTTTAATTCAAGGATTATAAGAGAGGATCATAAAAGTAATATAAAATATTGAGAAAGGTTTAAGGGAACCTAAGTAATGAGATCCCGGGTGTGATCCCTCAAACGATAAACGGGAACGAAAGTTAAGCGAACCGTATAACAGATCAGCGATCATTATCCAAGTAATTAGGAATTAATCAAAGAGGTTAATGTATGATGATGTCATCACACCAACAAGAAGAAGACAAGTATGGGAAGATGGCATAGGTGGATGACATAAGCATGACCAAATGGGAAAGATTTGTTGGTTGATTATAAGCCACACAATTTTTACCATGATAATAATTTAATTAAACAAACAAAAAGGAAGCAACCAAGCCAAAAACAATTCATAACTCAAAAAAACACAAGTTGACTTTCATTTCAAAGCAAAGGAGCTCTCGGCCCTTCTTCTTTTTCAAAGAAAAGAAAATCCAAATTCAAGTTCCAAGCTTTGATAATTAGTGAGGTAATTATCCAAGGTTCCTTGTACATAGATATAGATATCCTATGAATCTAAGCTTCCATTTCCTTCACAATCTCTTCCAATAATTCATGGAAGAAGAGAGTGAATAGTGTTTTCAAGAACTTGAAATTTTGATCTTGTGTTTTTGTTTAGATAAAGCTTTAGTGAGGATTTCCAAGGGTTGTTTCAAGCTCCTTAGTTACTTTTACTCACCAAGGAAGGTATAATCTCATACCCTAGTCCTACTTTTGTATATTTAGAGTTTTTTTTGATTGATATGGTTCATGAGAAGCATGATTCTTGTATACTTAGAGTGTGGTTGGATTTGTAATAAGTTTGAAGTTGTAAATCTTGATTATTGGTTAATGAACTTAGGTATAGCTTTTAGTTCATGATTGAGAGTAGTATAAATTGGAAATCTTGAGATGTTGGGGCTGTTGTATTAAAGTATGGATGGAGTTTGGTTGTAGTAATGATTGTGGGTGGATTTTGGATTGATTTGGAGTGGTATAAATTTGGTAATCGGTAAACATAGCCGTCGTAATGCCCGATTTACCTTAGACTGCTTTTGTTCTTAACATCAGGACCCGTGAACTCACTGTTAGGTTTTGACCATTGCCATTATTAGATAGTTCATGTTACGAGCTTCGTTTTGATATGTGGTTCGCTTAAATCCGATGTACGGTTTAGGAGAAAAGACCGTTTTAAGTAACGGCGTTTCGCGAACGAACCATTACCCCCTCGCCTTACTTTGAAACCTTGGTTAAGGCCCTTAAATGACTAATTGGGGTATGGAACAATTATGTAAAGTGGATTAGGCAGTTGGTAGGGTACTCGCGAAAGAATCGCCTTAAAATTCTTAATGGTTAATTTATTAAAAATGGTGGAGCCGAGGGTACTCGAGCGACTTAAGTGAATCATTAAGCGTAAAAGCGAACGTTAGGGTCTAATTGGTTAAAATATAGATTCTTAAGCGACTTTGGTTTAATTCTAACTTATATATTATTTATAGGTTACCAGACTCGTTCCGAGCCTTTTATCACCCCCAGTCGCTCAGGCAAGTTTTCTACCCGTTATACTGTTGTTGTGATGTATATATGCATATGCATTATCTTGTGATAAGTGCATAATTGTTATTAACAAATCTTGCGATATATTGGAGCATGCTGATATGGTATATATGCATGCCTGTTTAGTAATCTTGATATCTAATTGTTGATTCAAATGCTTATAAGTTGCATAATACCTATGCTAGAGATAAGCAGTAGTTGCGTATACCCTTGGTATAGGTGACCCAAAGGTGAACATTTTCTAAACCGGGAGTCGATGTTCCCGAGTATAATATATATATATTTATATAGATATAGATATAGTTTTCAAAACTATTAATCGACTAAGGTTTATTCGATAACTTTATTTTATTTAATGAATATTATTTTGAATATTTATTCGAGGACTTATGACTCCGCTTATTTTATTTAATGAATATTATTTTGAATATTCATTCGAGGACTTATGACTCCGCTTCTTTTATTAAATAATATTATTTATTTTATTAAAGAATAATATTTCGATAATCAAACTTATTTTCGATTATTCAAATAAAGATCGTACTTTCGTATAAGTATATCTTTGGTTATTTATTATTCATTTCAAGTATAAGTTTTAAAACTTCTACTTCAATTATTTTAATAAGGATTATTCTACTTCTAATATATCGGGACTGATTTATTTTATTAAATCAACATTACTCCAAACATTCTTAAAAATGTTTTCGAGTCTTCAAAATGATTTTAAAAGTTAGAGCGGATCCCAAAACTCGTTTTCAAATTTAAGATTTTCCTTTCGAAGGGGATTTAAATACTCGCTTTTAAATTAAGGGATCCGGCTCTGTGGTGTATTTTATATTCGCAACGAGGTTGCTGTTTTGATAAATGAATTGATTACTTACCCAACGTTCGGGAAGTAAGTCCATCTAATTGAGTCGACATAAGCGACATGCCGGGGTACGGTCTATCAAAGTGTAAGTGGCTGGGTGGCAGTCCATCAACGCGTAAGAGGACGGGTGGCGGTCCAGCACAAGGTCCTAATGCGGCCAGGGTGATGACCGGTGGGGGATTCATCCATCTACTAGTAGAAAAGGTCACTTATTGGTATCTTTGCCTGATCAGCAAGATATCGGGTTTATGCCAAAATTCTTTTCTTTCCAAAATTCATTGGATATTGCAACTATGTTCATACTTTACATGACAGAGATTTTCAGGAAATGTATGAGAGATATATATGAATATATATATATATATATATATATATATATATATATATATATATCGGGACTTAATGAAGTATCTCGTAACTTCATTTCATTCAACAATATTTCAAAGATCGAATCTATGCAAGTCTTATGTGGTAGTCCCACCTATGTGATGAACTTCGAAAACTTATTATACTTGGAACGGTGATAGTTCAAGTAGTTTTATAAAAAGATATAAGTATAGTGAAGTAATTGGTAACTTCGTCTTCCTTTAAGCTTATATCCAGTAAGTAATTACCTTACACTTGATAAAGGTTTCTAGTAAGTTATTAATTTAGATACTTGCATTATTGTTTACACTATATATTATCTTGCGAGATGTAATGCTCACTTTTGCTTCATTTCTTCATCACACAAAAACAGTTAGGAAAGATGGCGAGACTCAAGCAGACCCAGCCCAAGCACGTGGGAAGCGTCCCGCGTCTTTCCGTTGATATCGTAGCTACTATAGCTGCAGAGGTAGATCTATTGTAGATCCGACATTCTATTTTTGGGAATCAATTATGTATAATTATAACTTGTGGCAGATAATGGCAATTAACTGTAAACTTATCAAGCAATCATTTTGGGTTGTAATAACTTTTAAATTATGGATTCAAGGACTTGTACTTATTTTAATTTCATCTCTGAGACTATAACGTGTTGTGGTGTGTGTTAGTGTGGGGTCACAGCATGAGGTTATTTATTATTAATTAAGTTAAGTGATATTGTGGCAAGAAAGACCGTGATGACCTGGATCCCCGACCCTGGATCTGGGGTTGTTACAAAAATGGTATCAGAGCCAAGCGTTATAAACCTCATAGATGATGCGGGGATATAATAATAAACTCACAAAGATAATAAGAACTCTTGCTAAGTTCATAGTCGGACTACTTAAAGTAGCACTGACAGTTACAACCCTTACGGGAACCCTTATAACTATCATGATAGTAACTTAGCTCGTTTAATGTGTAGGCACATGAGATAGAGGACTCAGAGATGTTCGAGCGTGAGCATGATGAGGCACTGCTAGATGCCGAGGATTAGGAGGAGCCTGAGATGGAGGAGGAGGAGGAGGACCCCTCAGAGGAGTCGGAGACGGAGGTTGTTGCGATTTCAGATGAGGAGGACCCGGATGAGGTCCTAGTAGCTGAGGAGCATGTCGGAGCTATGGTAGAGTACATTGGTACCCCTTTACCCTCACTCCCGTTGGTCAGAGCTCCTACCCCTCCACCACTATCTTGGAGACCCTATGATGACAGCTCTGAGACCCATACTCCCGAGCCTAGGCAGACCGAGGAGGCACCCCCAGCGGCTCCGGATTCAGCACCTCTCGACCCTGCCCATAGGCAGTCTTTGTTAGCTCACGGCTATGTTCAGGATGTACTGAGGACTCGAGTGGTTGTTGTTGAGGCCCGGCTGGATGAGGTCAGGAGGGAGTTGGAGGTGGAGAGGGCTGGTAGGCGTGCCCGAGCTCATGAGGCTAGAGCTACCATACCCCGATCCCTGAGGAGGGAGCTGAATGGGATAGAGCTCACGGCCCGTGCGAGACTCCGATCACTCCAGGGGACAGGCATGGCAGGATCTCTAGGAGGCAGGCTAACTACATTTTCCGTCGTGCGATGGAAAGAGTGTGGGAGGTGACCCGCTCCGGTGTATGATTCTGGACCAGTGATGTGGTAGTCTAGTCGTCTAGTTAGTCGAGGCCATAGTAAGAGCCAATTTTCCGGGATAGTTGACTTGTATATAGCATCCCTTTCTCTGACTAGACAAATAGACTCTTGTATATCACTTTTGGGAAGATGACTGTAGCACTGTTGTACCTTTGACCAGATCGAAATATGTATTTCTCGCATTATGTATATATTTGTTTCCTTTCAGTTCAGTTCCTTAGTGACGAGATCACTGTTTTTATCGTTATTATTACTGCACTTCTTATTAGAAATGTCATAATATAATAGAATTGCGAGATACATTCTCCCTATTATAGAAACTGTGCAAGGCACAATTTTATGTATGATTGTGACCTAACGTTGAATTTTCCCAAAAATTTATCAGTATCATGCCGCCAAGAAAGATTGGAACTAGGGCGAACCCTGAATCTGAGGACCAGGGAAGCCATAACCAGGACGGTAGGAACCAAGAACACAGTGAAGAGGAAGATGAGGATTATGTTGAACATGATGACTCTCTGTATGAAGAGGAGGAGGAAACATTTGATGTTGAAGGATTTGAGATAGAGGCTAAAGAAGGAGAAACTGAGGTTGAGCAACCGGTACCAAACCCAGACATGGATCCCATGGGACAGTTCATGCAACTACTAAGGCAGAACTTGGAACGTCAACCCAACCCACCCCCTCAAGGAAATAACAATGCTGTGGCAAACTCTTTCAGGGCTTTCAAGTCCCTTAAGCCCCATGAGTTCCACGGATCAGCCGACCCAGTTGAGGCAAGGGCATGGCTAAAGGAAATGGAGAAATCCTTTGAGATTCTGAGTACCGATGAGGCATAAAAGACTGTATTTGCTACCTACCTTCTGAAGGGAGAGGCCAACTACTGGTGAGAGGCCAAGAAAAACATTGAGACAGATGATATCATAACCTGGGAGAGGTTCAGTCAGTTATTTTTGGGATAATATTTACCGAGGTTTATGGAGAACCAGATGGAGCTCAAGTTCTTGGAGCTAAAGCAGAATAACTTATCTGTAGCAGAGTACGAAGCAAAATTTACTGAGTTATCAAGGTTTGTGCCGGAGTTTGTGAGCACCGAGGAAAAGAAAGCTAGGAGGTTTCAGCAGGGACTGAAACCGTGGATTCAGAATAGGGTGGCAATCCTTGAGCTTACTGATTATGCCACTCTGGTGCAAAAAGCAATAATTGCAGAAGCCGGAAGTGAACAGATGCAGAAGGAAAGAGAGAAGAAGGGAATAAAGAGGAAAAGTATGAACATGAGTGGAGATTCCGCAGGAGGGAGCTTCCCAACTAGATTTAATCGAGGAGCAGTGTCCCTACCGGGAAAGAGCACTGGGTTTAAGCGGCCAATGAGTGTGAATGTGAGCCAGAGCGGCCAGAAGTCAGGAAGGTCCTATTCTAACCAGTCTCAACCCCCATTACCAGCCTGTAACACTTGTGGAAGGATGCATACTGGGGGAGTGTAAAGGAAAGCCGGTAATCTGCTTCAAGTGTGGTCGGGAAGTTCACTATTCGGACAAGTGCACTTCGTCAACCCCCATTACCCGCCCAACCACCACTTGTCTTCAGTGTGGACGCACGGGTCATTGGAAGAGGGAATGCCCCATGAACAAACCAGCAGCTTCGGGAGCCAGCAGGGCTGCCTCCAATAAGCCACCTACCGCGAGGACTTTCAACATGACAGTGCAAGATGCTATGAAAGACTCAGATGTGATAGCAGGTACCCTTTCTCTAAATTTAATCAATGCAAATGTTTTATTTGATTCTGGAGCAACTAAATCTTTTATATCAAAGGACTTTGCGCATAAATTAAGTCTTAAGGCTGAACCCTTGATAGAACCCTTACAAGTGGAAATAGCCAACCATGAAATTAATCCTGTTAACCAGATTCACCCCGCCTGTGAGTTAGGCATAAGGGAACAATCTTTTAGTGTTGATCTGATTCCTTTTAAATTAGGGGAGTTTGATGTAATTTTAGGAATGGACTGGCTATCTAGCAATGATGCTCAAATAGACTGTAAGGGAAAGAAAGTTAAGTTGAATATCCCAGGGAAGAAAGAAGTCATATTTAGAGGAAAGAGGCAGACGCAGAAATTTTTGACCATGGCCCAGGCTAATAAGATGCTACGAAAAGGAAATGAGGCTTACCTAGCCTATGTGGTGGACACGCAGAAGGAGGTGCCCAACTTGCAAGATATTCCGGTAGTCAACGAATTTGAAGATGTATTTCCACAAGACCTTCCGGGATTACCACCCGATAGAGTGATTGAATTTTCTATTGATTTGGCCCCAGGAACGGCGCCAGTTTCAAAGGCACCTTACCGATTAACCCCATTGGAAATGAAGGAATTGGCTACCCAATTACAAGAGCTTTTGGATAAGGGTATGATAAGACCCAGTGTGTCTCCGTGGGGAGCACCAGCATTATTTGTTAATAAGAAAGATGGGAGTATGAGGCTATGCATCGACTACCGAGAGTTGAACAAGCTAACCATAAAGAACAGGTACCCGTTACCCAGAATAGATGATCTGTTTGATCAACTAAAGGATGCTGTTTACTTCTCCAAGATTGACCTACGAACTGGATATCACCGATTAAAGATTAAACCCGAAGATATTCCCAAGATTGTGTTGCGTACCAGGTATGGGCACTATGAGTTCTTGGTAATGTCCTTTGGATTAACCAACGCCCCAACGGCTTTCATGGATTTAATGAACAGAGTATTCAAGAAGTACTTGGACAAGTGTGTGATAGTTTTTATTGATGATATTTTAATCTACTCAAGGACCGAGGTAGAACATGTAGAGCATTTGAGGATAGCTCTAGGAATACTCAGAGAGGAACAGTTATTTGCCAAATTCTCGAAGTGTGAATTCTGGCGGAATGAAGTACAGTTTTTAGGACATGTGATCAATAAAGAAGGAGTATTGTTCGAACCCTCCAAGATAGAGGCGGTCTCAAATTGGGAAAGGCCAACCATACCCACAGAGGTAAGGAGTTTCATAGGATTGGCCGGCTACTATCGTAGATTTGTACAGGACTTTGCGAAGATCGCAGCCCCTTTGACACGACTTACTCGTAAGACATAGAAGTTTGAATGGACAGAAAAATGTGAGAACAGTTTTCAAGAATTGAAGAAAAGGTTGGTAATGGCCCCGGTGTTGGCATTGCCAGACGGAAAAGGAGATTTTGTGATATATAGTGACGCATCGCACAAAGGATTAGGGTGTGTGCTTATGCAGCACGGTAAGGTGATTGCGTATGCGTCGAGACAACTGAAGGAATACGAGATTAGATATCCTACTCATGACCTTGAGCTCGCGGCAATAATTTTTGCCTTAAAAATTTGGAGGCACTACTTGTATGGAGAGAAGTGCGAGATTTTCACAGACCATAAGAGCCTCAAGTACATATTCATGCAGAAAGAGCTCAACATGCGCCAAAGGAGATGGTTAGAACTAATCAAGGACTATGATTGTGAGATTCTCTATCATCTAGGGAAAGCCAATGTGGTGGCTGACGCCCTTAGCAGGAAGGAAAGACTCAAAATGATAATGACATCGGAGGAATTGATAAGGGATTTCCAGAGAATGGAAATAGAAGTAAAGGTAACCGGAGCTGAAACTGAAAAGCTGTTTGAGATCTCGATGCAGCCAGAGTTATTGGAAAAGATTAGATTGTGCCAAGAAAAAGTAATGAATGAAGGCAGAGAGTCAATGACTGGAGAAAAGATCCATACTGAGAGAGATGATAAGGGGATAATGAGGTATTCCTACAGGATTTGGGTTCTGAATGTTCAAGAACTTAAAGACGAGATTTTGGATGAAAGCCATAGTTCAAGGTATTCCATTAACCCGGGAAGCACCAAGATGTATAGGGATTTGAAGGAGTATTACTGGTGGCCCAACATGACGAGGGACGTAACAGAATGGGTAAGCAAATGTTTGACTTGCCAAAGAGTAAAGGCAGAGCACCAGAGACCCAGTGGACTTTTACGACCCCTGGAGATTCCCGAATGGAAATGGGAACAGATAGCCATGGATTTTGTTGTCGGCTTACCAAAGACAAAGCCAATCATGATGCTATATGGGTAATTATAGACCGACTGACAAAGTCAGCTCATTTCATTCCTATCAATGAGAGATACACGGTCGATAGACTGGTGGACATTTACCTTAAGGAAATAGTGACGCGACATGGAGTCCCCGCGTCCATTGTCTCAGATCGAGACCCAGGTTCAACTCCAGATTTTGGAAGAGCTTTCAAGAATGTGCGGGGACCAAATTAAACATGAGTATCGCTTACCATCCCCAAACAGATGGGCAAAGTGAAAGGACCATCCAGACACTAGAGGATATGTTGAGAGTCTGTACAATAGACTTTAAAGGAAGTTGGGATGATCACTTACCGTTGATCGAGTTTTCTTATAACAATAGCTTTCATGCCAGCATCGGAATGCCGCCTTATGAGGCCCTGTACGGAAGAAGGTGTCGATCTCCCTTATATTGGGATGAAGTAGGAGAGCGGAAGATGCTCGGACCCGAAGTGGTCCAAAGGACCAAAGACATAGTGGATCTCATCAGAGGACGGCTGGTAGCAGCCCAAGACAGACAGAAGAAATATGCAGACCTAGCCCGAAAGGACAAGGAGTATGAAGTAGGGGACTTAGTACTGCTAACAGTATCCCCTTGGAAGGGATTAATGAGGTTCGAAAAGAAAGGGAAACTAAGCCCAAGATACATTGGACCTTTTAAGATACTAAGACGGATTGGGAAGTTAGCTTATGAGTTAGCCTTACCCCCGAACCTACAACAAGTTCATAATGTGTTCCATGTGTCAATGCTAAGGAAGTATTATCGGGATGCCAGACACATAGTGGAGTACGAGCAGGTGGATATGCAACCAGATCTGACTTACGTGGAGAAACCAATAAAGATTATGGATAAGAAGGAGCAGGTGCTTCGGAACAAAGTGATCAAGCTAGTTAGAGTGCTATGGCAAAATCATAATGTGGAAGAATTAACTTGGGAACTAGAGAGCACAATGCTAGAAAAGTACACCCATTTGTTTTCTATTTGATTCCGGGACGGAATCCTTTTAAGGAGGGGAGACTGTAATAACCCCAAAATTTTGGACTTTTTGTAACCCTTATGAATAGTGATTTTGCTGATTATGCTGAATAAGAAAACTTTTCATGCCACACTTTGTAGAGATTCTTTTATTGTTATTCTGAGATCTTATTAGTACTCTATATGGTATATAAGTGTATGTAAAGATCGTCAGAATCCAAATTCGAACACTTTGATTTTTCCCGAAAACCCACCAGATACAGAAAGAATTAAGTATAAGGTAACATGATTAAAAGGATTTTAATTTAAGGATTATAAGAGAGGATCATAAAAGGAATATAAAATATTGAGAAAGGTTTAAGGGAACCTAAGTAATGTGATCCCGGGTGTGATCCCTCAAACGATAGACGAGAACGAAAGTTAAGCGAACCATATAACAGATCATCGATCATTAGCCATGTAATTAGAAGTTAATCAAAGAGGTTAATGTATGACGATGTCATCACACCAACAAGAAGAAGACACGTGTGGGAGATGACATAAGTGGATGACATAAGCATGACAAAATGGGAAGGATTTGTTGGTTGATTATAAGCCACACAATTTTTACCATGGTAACAATTTAATTAAACAAAAAAAAGGAAGCAACCAAGCCAAAAACAATTCATAACACAAAAAAACACAAGCTGACTTTCATTTCCAAGCAAAGAAGCTCTCGGCCCTTCTTCTTTTTCAAGAAAAGAAAATCCAAATTCAAGTTCCAAGCTTTGATAATTAGTGAGGTAATTATCCAAGGTTCCTTGTACATAGATATAGATATTCTATGAATCTAAGCTTCCATTTCCTTCACAATCTCTTCCAATAATTCATGGAAGAAGAGAGTGAATAGTATTTTCAAGAACTTGAAATTTTGATCTTGTGTTTTTGTTTAGATAAAGCTTTAGTGAGGATTTCCAAGGGTTGTTTCAAGCTTCTTAGTTACTTTTACTCACCAAGGAAGGTATAATCTCATACCCTAGCCCTACTTTTGTATATTTAGAGTTTTTATGATTGATATGGTTCTTGAGAAGCATGATTCTTGTATACTTAGAGTGTGGTTGGATTTGTAATAAGTTTGAAGTTGTAAATCTTGATTATTGGTTAATGAACTTAAGTATAGCTTTTAGTTCATGATTGAGAGTAGTATAAATTGGAAATCTTGAGATGTTGGGGCTGTTGTATTAAAGTATGGATGGAGTTTGGTTGTAGTAATGATTGTGGGTTGATTGTGGATTGATTTGGAGTGGTATAAATTTGGTAATCGCGTAAATATAGCCGTCGTAATGCCCGATTTACCTTAGACTTCTTTTGTTCTTAACATCGGGACCCGTAAACTCACTGTTAGGTTTTGACCATTGCCATGATTAGATATTTTATGTTACGAGCTTCATTTTGATATGTGGTTAGCTTGAATCCAATGTACGGTTTAGGAGAAACGACCGTTTTAAGTAACGGCGTTTCGCGAACGAACCATTACCCCCTCGCCTTACTTTGAAACCTTGGTTAAGGCCCTTAAATGACTAATTGGGGTATGAAACAATTATGTAAAGTGGATTAGGCAGTTGGTAGGGTACTCGCGAAAGAATCGCCTTAAAATTCTTAATGGTTAATTTATTAAAAATGGTGGAGCCGAGGGTACTCGAGCGACTTAAGTGAATCATTAAGCGTAAAAGCGAACGTTAGGGTCTAATTGGTTAGCGACTTTCGTTTAATTCCAACTTATATGTTGTTTATAGGTTACCAGACTCGTCCCAAGCCTTTTATCACCCCCAGTCACTCAGACAAGTTTTCTACCCGTTATACTGTTGTTGTGATGTATATATGCATATGCATTATCTTGTGATAAGTGCATGATTGTTATTAGCAAATCTTGCGATGTATTGGAGCATGGTGATATGGTATATATGCATGCCTGTTTCGTAATCTTGATATCTAATTGTTGATTCAAATGCTTATAAGTTGCATAATACCTATGCTAGAGATAAGCAGTAGTTGCGTATACCCTTAGTATAGGGGACCCAGAGGTGAACATTTTCTAAACCGTGAGTCGATGTTCCCGAGTATAATATATATATATATATATATTTATATTTATATATATATATATAGTTTTCAAAACTATTAATCGAATAATGTTTATTCGATAACTTTATTTTATTTAATGAATATTATTTTGAATATTCATTCGAGGACTTATGACTCCGCTTATTTTATTTAATGAATATTATTTTGAATATTCATTCGAGGACTTATGACTCTGCTTCTTTTATTAAATAATATTCTTTATTTTATTAAAGAATAATGTTTCGATAATCAAACTTATTTTTGATTATTCAAATAAAGATCGTACTTTCGTATACGTATATCTTTGGTTATTTATTATTCATTTCAAGTATAAGTTTTAAAACTTCTACTTCAATTATTTTTATAAGGATTATCCTTATGGGAATATTATTTAAATAATAATATTCAGATATTTTCTAATATATTGGGACTGATTTATTTCATTAAATCAACATTACTCCAAACATTCTTAAAAATGTTTTCGAGTCTTCAAAATGATTTTAAAAGTTAGAGCGGATCCCAAAACTCGTTTTCAAATTTAAGATCTATCTTATGACGAGGATTTAAATACTCGCTTTTAAATTAAGGGATCCGGCTCTGTGGTGTATTTTATATTCGCAACGAGGTTGCTGTTTTGATAAATGAATTGATTACTTACCCAACGTTCGGGAAGTAAGTCCATCTAATTGAGTCGGCATAAGCGACATGTCGGGGTACGGTCTATCAAAGTGTAAGTGGCTGGGTGGCAGTCCATCAACACCTAAGAGGCCGGGTGGCGGTCCAGCACAAGGTCCTAATGCGGCCAGGGTGATGACCGGTGGGGGATTCATCCATCTACTAGTAGAAAAAGTTACTTATTGGTATCTTTGCCTGATCAGCAAGATATCGGGTTTATGCCAAAATTCTTTTCTTTCCAAAATTCATTGGATATTGCAACTCTATTCATACTTTACATGACAGAGGTTTTCAGGAAATGTATGAGAGATATATATGAATATATATATATATATATATATATATATATATATATATATATATATATATCGGGACTTAATGAAGTATCTCGTAACTTCATTTCATTCAATAATATTTCAAAGATCGAATCTATGCAAGTCTTATGTGGTAGTCCCACCTATGCGATGAACTTCGAAAACTTATTATACTTGGAACGGTGATAGTTCAAGTAGTTTTACAAAAAGATATAAGTATAGTGAAGTAATTGGTAACTTCATCTTCCTTTAAGCTTATATCCAGTAAGTAATTACCTTACACTTGATAAAGGTTTCTAGTAAGTTATCCATTTAGATACTTGCATTATTGTTTACACTATATATTATCTTGTGAGCTGTAATGCTCACTCTTGCTTCATTTCTTCATCACACAACAACAGTTAGGAAAGATGGCCAGACTCAAGCAGACCCAGCGCAAGCGCGTGGGAAGCGTCCCCCGTCTTCCCGTTGATATCGTAGCTGTTACAGCTGCAGAGGTAGATCTATTGTAGATCGGGCATTCTATTTTTGGTAATCAATTATGTATAATTATAACTTGTGGCAGATAATGGCAATTAACTGTAAACTTATCAAGTAATCATTTTGGGTTGTAATAACTTTTAAATTGTGGATTCAAGGACTTGTACTTATTTCAATTTCATCTCTGAGACTATAACGTGTTGTGGTGTGTGTTAGTGTGGGGTCACAACATGAGGTTATTTATTATTAATTAAGTTAAGTGATATTGTGGAAAGAAAGACCGTGACGACCCGGATCCCCGACCCCGGATCTGGGGGTGTTACAAGAACCCTCACCACCATACATGTACTATTCTTTTTTGCATATTTACTATTTGAACTCTCCTTTGACCAAACCTTTGCATGCTTTTGAACTATCCAGTTTCATATGTTCCCTTATTATTTTGCTTATAGGTCAGTACCGGGGGGATTTTGACCGATTTGATATGAGTTGGCTGACATGGGAGCCTTATCGGTTATTCTTTGATGCAGTGGACTGTTAGTCCCTTAACAATGTAGCAAGAATTACAGAAGGGGGGTTGAATGGAATTTTTGAACCTTTTTCTTGAAATAAAAATGTTCAACTCGATTATAGATATATTTGTTTTGATTAGCACAATACGGAATGTAAACTTCATTGAATCAAAATATAAGTAATTAAAAACAAGAGTCATTAAAAACTTTCTGGTGGATTTAAACAATTCCACCAGAGATATATATAATATATCGAGAGGACTCTGTGTGCAGAAATGCTCACAGCTGCTTACAAATGGAACTACTGAGAATACAGGAAATGCTAAAGATTCTGCTTACAAAGATTTCTCTGTTTTTGTGTTTCTCAGCTATTTTTGGTTATTTTTCTATTTACTACTCTCTTGGTTTATATAATACCAAGATTACAAAGTCAAAAAGACTGAACAAATATAAAATCTAACAGTCTTAAGCTTTGCTGCTTTTCGTCCTCTATTACCCAGTTAATGGGCTTCCACAGTGTGTTTGTATATATCTCGACGGCTGTGTGTCAGCTTTCACTGTTCAACTGCTGTTTGAATTCTTCATATGATCATCCGTCGATGGCTTTGTTAATCATCCGTCGGTAGCTATTTTGGCACTTGACTCTATTTCACTTATGCAAAATTACAAGACATCATTTATGTACAATTAATCAACCTATTCTGCATATCTTGTTAAAGTCAACATGACTTATATGCTACTACAGATTCTATACAAAGGTGCATACATAACTGTGCTACAAACTTATTATTACATAAGCTACTCACTCGATGGATAATAAGTTAATCATCCGTCGAGACTATAATGAGTTATCCACCGGGACTATAATTCTTATCCGTCGAGTGCTACATAATTTCACTAAGTAAAATCTACTTAGATGTTTTGTTTATGAAATCATCAAGTACACAACATATGCACAACAATCTCCCCCAATTTATGTCTACTGGAATTGTAGCCATAAATTAAGAGATACTTGATGATAACAAAACATCCTGAACATACATCTTTAAAGATAAGTAGATAAACTGAAAGTGCTTCAATTAAACAAAATGTACAAGGTTTGGCTCACAGTCAATTCAAGATGCTCCTCTAGCCTGAGCAGATTTTTCTAGTTCCTTGAAGGTCTGGATCTTCTTCCAAGCTTTCTGTTATTTTCCTCAATTTGATTCTAGAGCTGCCTGTGGAATTCCAGTTCATCAGATTCTAAGAGATCTAGCTTTTCTTGCATTTACAAGAGAGTCTCATTGCTAGAGATACTCAGTTGGTCTTCTAATCTGAAGAATCTTCTCACACCCTTGTCATCCATGAATTTCATCAGCCAGTAGGGCCTTAGATGCACTCTTCTCCCTGTATATGGGATGATTAGTGTCTTTGGGAGTGCATCTTTAGCTCTAACACTCCTCAGCTCTTCAATCTTCTTCAATACTAGTCTTCTTACAGTTACATTGAACCCAAAGTTTTTCTTGAAGGATGAATAGACTTTAATCAGCACAGCTTGACTTTCTTGAAGAATCCTGTGAAGTGGCCACTGAATCTCCCTTCCTCCTTTGTACTTGAACACCAACCTTTCAGGTAGGTTTCTGTATGCATCAATTGCCCTTACTTCATCCAGTTCATCCAGATAAAGATTTAGATCTGAAAATTCTTTGATGTCACACAAGTACAAGTAGTCTCCCCTGTTGAGCTTTAACTACTGACTTGGATTTAAGAGGTGAAAGCTTCACTTTCTTGACTGCCCTTGACTTTGTCCTTTTTGGCTTGCTAAGGATTGGTAAGTTGAAGTCAGGAATTGGTATTTCATCCCACTCTATTGGCTCATCCTTTGGCACAATAGGTTCACCATGTATGTTCCTGTAGGGATCCACCACCCTTATGTCTTCAAATACCACAGAGGGCTTTGATGCTTGAGTTGTAGTTTAAGTGGATTCCTTAGGAAATTGATCTTCCAATTCCTTGTCAACAACATCCAATTTAATTTTTGTTCTTCTAGCCAATTCTTTCTTCCTTGGGGATTTCTTCTGTTCTTCAATTTTCTTCTTTGATTCAGCAGCTTCAGATGGTTGAGAGGGAATTTGTTGAGAAGAGTTTACAACCTGTAGCTTGGCCAAGATAGCAATCTGTTCTTTCTTTTGTTTAGACTTCTTTGCATCTAGAGCAGCTTGCCTCTTTTCCTGCTTTAATCTGGCTTTTTATTCTTTCTTTGCTTGAGCAAATTGTGGATGTCCAGCTACCACACAAATTTCCTTTCCATTTCTGAATATCTTAGCAATTCTCCTTTTTGAAGCTGAATCAGCTGGATCTTTATAGAAGACAATAGATCTTGACAGAAGCTTCTTTTCATCAGGCTTGGGTGTCTCATACACAGTGTCCATAGAGTTCTTCCAAGATGATTTTGGATAATTTGCCCTTGGTTTAAGAATTATTTCAGCCTTTGTAGATTTGATGCAGGAAGATTGTCCTTTTTCCAGATAGTTCATGCTCATCTCATTCACACTGATTGGCTTGACATGAGAGTGATGGATGGCTGACTGAACTGGCTCCTTGACTAGTTCAAACTTTTTCTGTATCTCCTCATCATTCTTATTCCAGTTGATCAAACTCAACTTTCCTTTTTCAGCAACTTTCAAATTTGTTGCTGCTGTTTTAATTAGATCTATACCATCTGCAACTGTTGGCTTGGAGACTGTAATTGAAGGTACAATTACTTTGCTGATTTGTACTTGAAGTTTCTCCCCCTCAGTTGGTCCTTTCTCCCCCTTACTTGGTTTTCTCTCCCCCTTTTTGTTATCATCAAGTTGAGGAGTTAGGCCTTGTGCTTTAGCTAGTTGCATAAGAAGATTTGTCTGAGTCTGTTGATTTTGAAGAAGGATAACCACTGAATTCTCAATAACTTGAACTATGTTTTCCAGCTTGGCTAGCTTCTTTTTAGAATCTGATTCTCTCCTTAATCTCAGTAGTAGATCTTGCATGGTACCATATGGCATTACTGAATCCAGCTTCTCAGAATTGTATGTCTTCAAGTCAGCTATATCTCTTTTTAGTTCATCAACACTCATATTCTGTCTTAAGTGCTGGATCTTCAAGAGATGTAGAGAGTCTAGGTGAGCTTGAAGAATAGCCTTGGTACCAGCATCTGAAGTCTCCTGAAGGGCCTTTTGAATAGCCACCACTTGCTTGACCAAAGACACATCAAATTGTCCTGGTGTAAATTCCTTTGTCCATGCCCATCCAGGTAAATTTAAAACAGAACTTGGGCCTTCATCTCCCCCTAAGTTCATGCTTCCATCCAAAGAAACAGAGTCATCATCATTAAAATTTACTCCAAATTCTTCAGATGGCTCACCAGCTTGAGAAGGCATCCTATTGACAACAGCTTTGTCTCTTTGAAGAGATTCTGAGGTGTGTACTAGATTCAAAGTCTGTTCTGCCTCCATATTGCCCTGAGCAGCCAACAATTGATAGGCTGATACAGGATGAGTAAAAGTGTCAGCATCCAAGGAAATGTTATCAATTTCAGCTTTCTAATGTTGCTGAAATTGTCTTTCCTTTTCAGCATCATCCACAATCATTGACTCAGTAGCAATGGCTGGATCCACCCTTATTTCTCCTGTACCTGCCTTTCTCTCATAATCTCTCTTTTGTTGCATCAGGGTCTCACTCTGGCTCCCCACCCTCACACCCTCACCTTCACCTACTAAGGTGGGACTCCTCTCACTCACTTTTGCCAATCCTGAATAAATGGATTGCTGAGATTCACTCTTTTCCTCTCCTTTTTTCTGGGAGCAACCCAGCCTCTCACTCAATGCACTCTCCTCTCTCAGTCCTAAGAGTGACTGTATTACCACCAAATCTTCTGCACTAGAAATAATTGAAGTTTAAAGTTGTGCAGAGACACTCGACGGATAAGTGATATCCATCGGGTGAGTGGTAAAGCTATCCGACGGATAACTACTGTTAAACTTATCCGTCGGGATACAATCACTACTCGAAGGATGAGCAATATCCATCGAGAGAGTAGAAATGAATGAGGTGGGAAGAGAAACTATTGTTGACTCTGTGTTGATTGAAGTTATTTGAGGCACAGATGTCACAATAGTATCTGAAAGAATTGGCAAGTGAGCCAACAAATCATTTAAAAGATGATGCTCACTTGCACTAGATTTTGGCTTCCCCAACAGAGTTAAAGAAGGGGAATAAGGAATTGAAGTGTTTATCATATCCACTTCCAGAGAGTTTGTTGGTGAGTATGGTGTTTCAGAGGCTTCTATTATAAGAGATTTTGGCTTTGACTCCACATTTATTGGAGCCACATCAATCTGAATTTAAGAAAGTGCAGGGACTGTGTCTTTAGCACCAGTTTGCACTGTGTGTGTGCCCTGTGCATCCCCAGTTGTTTTGGATTTCTTATTTCTTGTGTAAGTTTGGGGTGAGCTTGTGTCCCTAACCCTTTTGTCCCGTGCTCTTGGCTGAGAGCTTTGTTCAATAGCCACATCCTTTTGGGAGGATACAGCTAGAAGTGAGCTTTTGTCCTTTTTAAGCACTGCAGTTTGTTGGGAAACTGCAGTGTGGCTAGGCTGGGATTCACTCAACTCTCCAACCTTATCCTTGGGGTTTCTTTGATGTTCACCCCTTCCCTCACCTAACTGACCCTCCTTCACACTCCCCTCTTTGGCTTTGGTAGATTTTTCAACTGGTACCTTTTGAGAGATACCAGAGGGGGTTTTCTTTGACTTGGATTTAGAAATTACAGTAGTTTTGGCAGCTTTGGTAGGCAACTGTTTGGTCATTGTCACAGTTGCCATAGCTACTCCTGAACTCAAAGAAATTGAGGAGATTGGAATAGTTGAGGGTATGGATGAACTTACCTCACTTACCTGAGGTGTCTGCATTACAGGAAAGCAGAACATTGGCACATCCCTATGATGGTTGGCTCTGTTCAAATCTGCAATGATTATTCTCTCTTGAACCCAACAAGCTAATTTGTTGTTTGAGTTCTCAAGTACAATCTCTTGACAAAGATGGTTTGCCAATATCATGAAAAATCTAGCATAATATACATTCTTTCCCTTTTTGGCTAACTCACCTAGTTTAAAACCTAACTCATACAAGACAAGGTCACTGAAATTGTAAAATTTATCTGTAACTAGCATGTATAGCATGTTAAGTATGGAAATGTTCACAGAATCAAAATTACCGACTTTTCCAGAGAAAACTTTAGTCACAACATCACACATGAAACTCCATTCCTTCCTAAGACATAATCTTCTAATCTCACCTAGCTTAGTAGTAGGAAGTGCATAATGCATGGAATTAAGCATATTGATAATATCAGTGTCAGTGTGTGGTGAAGTTACATTATCATCAGGAATTTTGAAACATGCTTTTATCACATCACTATTGATACATAACTCATTACCTTTGATAGTTAGAGTGATGGTTTTGTCAGTAGAGTTGTAGATTGCAGTGGTCCACATCTCTTCAACAACTTCACAGTAAATTGTGGGTGATTCAAGCATGGCATAACTTAACTTGCAGTTCTTCACGAAGTCCATCATCTTGTGATAGTCTTCTGATTGCTGAATACCCTTATTGACCAAAGCAGTGAAGTTGTTCTTCTCATAAATGAACCCAGTCTGAGACATGATCTTTACTACAAGTGCCATTGTTAGAGAATGAAAGCTTGAAGAGAAAGAGGATATTTGCTTGAGAGAGAATAAAATAAAAATAGTTGAATTTGAGAATGATAAAAGAGAATAATTGAAATGAAACAAGCTTTTATACTATCTCAAAAACAACGGATGAAAATAATAAAGAAAAGTAAATTACCCAATAGAAATTGCCTAAATTAGCCGTTTAAAAATAAACTGTAAAAATTCCACCCATTATCCGTCGTGTAATGCTTACAAACTGTAAGTATACTCGATGGATAATGCTCAGGGAATTAACGGTTAAGATATAGACACTTCGACGGATGAGGATAAACTGTTATCCGTCGAGTTTTAAAAGATTCCAGAAAAGTAATTGATTTTTATTTACACATAGTATATCGACGGATGACTCAACTCGATGGATAATGGTCATCCGTCGAGATGCAAATTTTGACTTAGCCAAAATTTCACTCATGACTAAAAATCAGTTAAATTTCTGGCTACATATCAACTTGAAAAATAACTCGGATAGATTCAAGAGTAATTAAGCATACCTAACTCACTTACCAACCTAGAAAAGGTGGATTCATCCAGTGGCTTGGTAAATATATCTGCAAGTTGCTTCTCACTTGGAACAAAATATAACTCTACAGTACCATTCATTACATGTTCCCTTATGAAATGGTACTTGATGTCTATGTGCTTTGTTCTTGAATGTTGCACTGGATTTTCAGTGATGGCAATTGCACTTGTGTTATCACAGAAAATAGAAATCCTCTCAACTTGCAAACCATAGTCTAGCAATTGATTTTTCATCCATAAAATCTGTGCACAACAACTGCCAGCAGCAATATATTCAGCTTCAGTTGTAGAAGTAGAAACTGAATTTTGCTTTTTACTGAACCATGACACAAGCTTGTTTCCTAGAAATTGACAAGTTCCTGTTGTGCTTTTTCTGTCAATTCTGCAACCTGCATAATCTGCATCTGAATAGCCAGTTAGATCAAAACCAGAATCTCTAGGATACCAAATGCCAAGTTTTGGTGTTCCCTTGAGATATCTGAAAATTCTCTTAATAGCTATCAAGTGAGACTCTCTAGGATCAGCCTGAAATCTAGCACATAAATATGTAGCAAACATTATATCTGGCCTACTAGTTGTTAAGTACAGAAGTGAGCCAACCATGCCTCTATAGCTTGAAATATCCACAGACTTTTCAGTAGTGTTTAGTTCAAGCTTAGTTGCAGTGGCCATAGGAGTTTTTGCAGATGTGCAATCCATTAGATCAAACTTCTTTAAAAGATCAAAAATATATTTAGTTTGACTAATGAATATTCCATCACTAACTTGCTTAACTTGTAAACCAAGAAAGTAAGTTAGTTCTCCCATCATACTCATTTCATACTTACTTTGCATCAGTTTGGCAAACTTTTTACAAAGTTTTTCATCTGTAGAGCCAAAAATAATATCATCTACATAAATTTGAACAAGTATGCTGGAGCCATTAACATTTCTGAAAAATAAAGTTTTATCTACAGTACCTCTTGTGAAGTGATTTTCCAAAAGGAACTTTGATAAAGTGTCATACCAGGCTCTAGGTGCTTGCTTCAATTCATAGAGTGCTTTCAGTAGATAATAGGCATATTCTGGAAAATTTGGATCTTCAAAGCCAGGAGGTTGACTAACATACACTTCTTCCTCCAAATCTCCATTCAGAAAGGCACTTTTGACATCCATTTGATAGACCTTGAAATTGGCATGGGCTGCATAGGCTAAGAAGATTCTGATGGCTTCAAGTCTTGCAACAGGAGCAAATGTTTCATCAAAATCTATTCCTTCTTGCTGGCAATAGCCTTTAGCAACCAATCTGGCTTTGTTCCTTACTACTATGCCATTTTCATCCATCTTTTTTCTGAATACCCATTTGGTGTCTATTGGATTCTTTCCTTTAGGCTTGGGTACCAGCTTCCATACTTTATTCCTTTCAAATTGGTTTAGCTCCTCCTGCATAGCTAAAATCCAATCAGGATCTAACAAGGCTTCTTCTACCTTCTTTGGTTCTTCCTTCGACAGAAAGCTGCTGTATAGACATTCTTCTTGAGTTGCTCTCCTGGTTTGAACTCTAGAAGAAACATCACCAATAATCAGTTCAAAGGGGTGATCTTTTGTCCATTTCCTTGGTTGAGGTAGATTAGCTCTAGATGAAGAGACCTCAATGTTGTCTTGATGTGTGATTGAGTTTTGATTACTAGAAACTCCCCCTGAGTTTGTGGATCTTTGATTTGAGAAATGGGTACTTTCTATGGGTGATCTGCCTTGACTTCCTGCTCCTTTTGATAACCCGACGGATGGTGAATTTTGAGTACCGATGGATGAGGCAGGTTGTCTACCGACGGATAACACAGATTGCCTTCCGACGGATGAAGCATTTTCTAACTCAACGGATGTTGAGTTTTGTGCTTCATTGGTGGTAGATTTGTCTGCATTATCCTTAGACACTGTTTCTTGATCACTTTCACCATCACTTCCATCACTGACCATCTCAACATTGTCGAATTTGAGGCTCTCATGGTAATCTCCATCTTTCAGTCCTTCAATCTTTTTATCATCAAATACAACATGTATAGATTCCACAACAATGCTGGTTCTTAGATTGTAGACTCTATATGCTTTACCAACAGCATATCCAACAAAAAATCCTTCATCTGCTTTATCATCAAGCTTCCCATTTTGATCAGTTTGATTTCTCAGAATATAGCATTTACAGCCAAAGACATGAAGAAAGTTTAGAGTTGGCTTCTTGTTCTTGAACAATTGATAAGGAGTCATGCATCTTGCTTGATTAATCAGAGAGATGTTCTGAGTGTAGCAAGCAGTATTTACAGCTTCAGCCCAGAAATATGTTGGTAATTTTGATTCTTCAAGCATTGTCCTTGCAACTTCAATAAGTGATCTGTTCTTCCTTTCCACTACTCCATTCTGTTGTGGAGTCCTTGCTGCTGAGAACTCATGTAAGATTCCATTTTCCTCACAAAATGCTCTCATGACATAGTTCTTGAACTCAGTTCCATTGTCATTCCTGATTCTTCAAACTTTGAAATCAGGATGATTGTTAACTTGCATTATATGATTGATGATGATTTCACTAGCCTCATCTTTAGACTTTAGGAAATATGTCCAAGAGAACTTTGAAAAATCATCTACAATTACTAGGCAAAATCTTTTCTTTGAAATTGACAATACATTGACTGGTCCAAACAGATCCATGTGAAGTAGTTGCAGAGGCTCTTCAATTACTGAATCAAGTTTCTTCCTGAATGATGCTTTGATCTGCTTCCCTTTTTGGCAGGCATCACACAGTCCATCCTTTGTAAACTCCACTAGAGGAATGCCTCTTACTAGTTCTTTCTTTACCAGCTCATTCATGGGCTTGAAGTTTAAATGGGATAGCTTCTTGTGCCATAGCCAACTTTCATCTTGACTTGCTTTACTGAGAAGACAAGTTACAGATTCTGCTTTAGTTGAGTTGAAGTCATCTAGGTACACATTTCCTCTTCTCACACCAGTGAGAACCACTTTGTTGTTTTGTTTATTAGTCACAACACAGGCTTCTTTATTGAAGGTTACTGAGTTGCCTTTATCACAAAGCTGGCTGATACTCAACAGATTGTGTTTGAGACCATCCACTAAGGCAAGCTCTTCAATGATGATATTATCCTTTGAAATCAAGCCATATCCCACAGTATAACCCTTGCTGTCATCTCCAAAAGTAATACTTGGGCCAACTCTCTCCTTAAACTCTGTGAGCAGGGTAGAATCACCAGTCATGTGTCTTGAACAGCCACTATCCAAGTACCAAATATTCTTTCTGTTTCCCTGCACACATCAAAATCAAATCAAGTTGATTTTGGTACCCAAGTTTCCTTGGGTCCTGCCTTGTTAGCTTTCTTCTTCTGTTTCTTAGGTTTTATCTCATTTGACTTAGGAATTTCAGATTCTTCCTTAGTCAATTGGGTTGTACCTTTGAAACCACTAAATGCAACAGAACTATCATGCATGTTATGGCTAACAGGAAATGGCATGCTTGGTGCAAACATGTTATTCCAGTAAGGCATGCTAAATGGCATTTGAGGCATATTGTATGCAGCATAATATGGATTAGGTGCAAATGGCATATTAGCAAACTGTGCATTCATATTATGTGTAGGCATAGCATTAATAGGCATGAGAGGCATGTCATTCATGTTAGGAAATTGAGGCTGAACATACATGGGAGTAGGCATGGCAGATTTACAATTAACAGACAAATAATTTACACTACCACACTTGACACAGATTTTTCTAGGAGCATATTTATCAGGTGTGTAGTTATTGTGTTTGTTAATCTCTACTTTACCATTCCTATTGTTTTTCTTTTTAGTCTCTGTTTTTATCTCTATTTTCTCAAGTCTGTCACTTAACTGTTTGACAGTCATGTGACCAACATTAGCCTTTTTCCCTTTCTTAGCTTGACTTGACTCTCCTGAAACAAAGTTCTTGGAAACAGACCCATACTTATCATTTAGCTTGATTAATTTGGCTTTGCTAATGGGTTTGCTTACAACCGACGGATGAGGATTTTTATCATTCGACGGATAACACTTTTTGTTATCCGACGGATAGTCCTCATCATCCGTCGAGTCTACATCTGTCAGCAACCCATCTACCAAAATAGGTTCTAGTTTCTCTTTATTCTTTTTCCAGGCTTCATCACAAAAAGACTCAATTCCTTGAACTTTGGTGATTTGAGCATGAACATCCCTGGATGTTTTCCATGCTTTAATCACCTCTTGTTCACGCTCGAGCTGCTTCTTCAAAATTTCTTCCTTTTTTAAGGACTCAGTTAATTCCTCCTTGGCAATCTTACACTCAATTTTTAGTTTCTCAAACTCAACAAACTGAGACTCAAGCACATTATTTCTCTCACTTAAAAACAAGTTGTTTTCTTTGATTTTAGCATTTTCTTTAGTGAGAAACTTAAGTGTAACACGCAATTGATACAATTCTGTAGACATGTCATTTATGGCATCATTACACTCAGCTTTAGATAAACGTGCAAGGTTTGTAGTGATTACCTGATTGCTTGAGGAACTTGTCTTTGTTTCATCAGACTTGGCCATTAGGGCTAGATTGACATAGCTGACATCTTCATCTTCATCCAAACCATCTGCTGCCCAGTCATTCTCTTGTGTAATAAAAGCCCTTTCCTTTTGTTTGAGTAGATCAAAGTATTTTTGCTTATAATCCACAGACTCAAACCTTTTCTTACTGGAATCTGACTTTCTACACACATTTGCAAAATGCCCTGCCAAGCCACATTTGAAACATTTGAATTTTGACTTATCCACCATGTTTCTATTTGGCTTGGCTGCTTCAAAGTTCTTTTTAAACTTAAGCTTGGCAAATCTCCTTGAAAGAAATGCTAGGTGCTCATCAATGTCCTCCATGTCATCTTGGCTCAATGATTCTTCACTTTCTGCAGCTAGCCCCTTACCCTTATTCTCACAGACCTTTGAAGTTGATTCTACAGCTTCCATCTTCACTTTCTTCTCCTTTTTTAGATCAGCAACTAGTGCAATGGATCCTCCTTTCTTCTTTCCTCTCTCCATTCTTTCATCCTGCTCTATCTCAAGCTCATAGGTCTTCAGAATGCCATATAGTCTCTCCAAAGTAAACTCCTTATAATCTTGTGAGTTTCTCAATGAGACTGTCATTGATTTCCATTCCTTTGGAAGAGATCTGAGAAATTTCAGATTGGAGTCTTTAGTCTGATAGATTCTTCCATGCAACTTAAGAGAATTTAGTAGTTTTTGGAATCTACTAAAAATGTCAGTGAGTGACTCACTTTCTTCATTGTGAAAATGCTCATATTGCTGAATCAGGAGCTGTATTTTATTTTCTCTAACTTGCTCAGTGCCATCACAAATTATCTGTATTGTGTCCCAAACTTCCTTGGCAGTTTTGCAGTTGATGATGTTATCAAACATGTCTGCATCAACACCATTGAACAGAATGTTCATGGCCTTTTTATCTTTCCTGACTTGTTCAATGTCAGGATCAGACCATTCATGCCTTGGCTTTGGAACAGATGGCCCATTTCCTGTAGCAGCTCTCATTGGAACATGAGGGCCTCTTTCTATGCAGTCCACATAGGTCTCATCTTGAGAAAGCATATGAAGATGCATCTTTACCTTCCAATGATGATAATTATCTTTATCAAGAAAAGAAATCTTGACTCCAACATCTTTCTTGTTCATCTTGCTAAATTGTTTTGATCTTTAGACTCTTTGTAGATTAAGAGCTTGCTCTGATACCAATTGTTAGTCCCTTAACAATGTAGCAAGAATTACAGAAGGGGGGTTAAATGGAATTCTTGAACCTTTTTCTTAAAATAAAAATGTTCAACTCGATTATAGATATATTTGTTTTGATTAGCATAATGCGGAATGTAAACTTCATTGAATCAAAACATAAGTAATTAAAAACAAGAGTCTTTAAAAACTTTCTGGTGGATTTAAACAATTCCACCAGAGATATATATAATATATCGAGAGGACTCTGTGTGCAGAAATGCTCACAGCTGCTTACAAATGGAACTACTGAGAATACAGGAAATGCTAAAGATTCTACTTACAAAGATTTCTCTGTTTTTGTGTTTCTCAGCTATTTTTGGTTATTTTTCTATTTGCTACTCTCTTGGTTTATATAATACCAAGATTACAAAGTCAAAAAGACTGAACAAATATAAAATCTAACAGTCTTAAGCTTTGCTGCTTTTCGTCCTCTATTACCCAGTTAATGGGCTTCCACAGTGTGTTTGTATACATCTCGACGGCTGTGTGTCAGCTTTCACTGTTCAACTGCTGTTTGAATTCTTCATATGATCATCCGTCGATGGCTTTGTTAATCATTCGTCTGTAGCTATTTTGGCACTTGACTCTATTTCACTTATGCAGAATTACAAGACATCATTTATGTACAATTAATCAACCTATTCTGCATATCTAGTTAAAGTCAACATGACTTATATGCTACTACAGATTCTATAAAAAGGTGCATACATAACTGTGCTACAAACTTATTATTACATAAGCTACTCACTCGATGGATAATAAGTTAATCATCCGTCGGGACTATAATGAGTTATCCGTCGGGACTATAATTCTTATCCGTCGAGTGCTACATAATTTCACTAAGTAAAATCTACTTAGATGTTTTGTTTATGAAATCATCAAGTACACAACATATGCACAACATGGACTATTCTGAGGAGCAATATGATGTCGAGCTGATGGATGCTTCGTATATGAGTCTCGGCCGTATTCCACTTATTTGCTTCGAGATTATCGAGTATGTCATGCCGGACAGAGTCTTTAGATAGTTCGGTATGCTGCAGCATATTCCAGATGATCCTATTGACATGTCTGCTCTACAGAGGGACAAGTTATCTCGTTGGCAGAGGGACCAACATATGAATACTCTGAGACATTATCGGGATGAGTGGTATGCTTTTCTTGAGGGCCAGATAGAGCCCGTTGGAGAGGGGCAGTACATGAGCATTGACCAGTATATTTGGTATGGGACCCATAGTAACCTGATGATTGCTCGTTTTATGGGTGGGGATCCACGTAAGATAGTGCCGCATGACTGGTATTCTCAGTAGGACATGGTTGATGCGGTATGTTTCAAAGTTTAGTTTAATATTTGAATACTGTATTTATTTATTTCATGTTGTATTTTTATAGGGTGTTTAGGTAGATGATTAATAGTTAATGATTTGTGCAGCTTGACTGTGGGATGAGGACATTGCCTGCTATTCACATCCATGATCCCCCAGACTGGTTCTATGAGTGCATTCATGAGTTTCTGATTCGTTATGATCGAGTCAACACTGAGTGGAGGGGTTCTGCATTCATTAAACCCAGTTTTGATAGACCTTCACGTGCACAGGATATGCATATTGATCCAAATGCTCCTCCTTCACCTGAGAAACGTACACGTGAGGTGCGTTTCATTTATGTCATTCCAAAATCCAGTCTACTATATTGAATGTGAATGTGTGTATGATCGTTATCTTATCGTGCTATTGCAGGAGTTTGCTTCTGATTCTCATGATTCACCTACACAGGCAGCCAGTAAACGTCCTCGTCAGGTACTTACTCGAGTAAGTTATTCGAGTAGTCTACTACACCGAATTATATGTAGTTTGATCGAGTTATTGACATCTAATGTAGGATGAGAATGTAGTCCCTAACACCGCGGCTATCCCTGTACATGTCTCTCATCCTGTTCAGATTGAGGTACTTATTCATATTCGAGCATGTTATTCGCGTAGTCTAACTCTTTAGTTTTAGAGATGTATATAATGTTTGATACTCAATGCATTTGTAGGTTGCTGCTACTGCTCCCCCTGCTTCACACTCGACCCCCCTATCCGCTCCCCATGTTGTTCAGTCTGATGTTGTTCAGTCTGAGGTACTACTCTTTAGTTTTAGAACTTTACTTTTTTTACTATTGTGTGTCTTATACATATTCGAGTATGTTATTCGAGTAGTCTAACTCTTTAGTTTTAGAGATGTATATAATGTTTGATACTCAATGCATTTGTAGGTTGCTGCTACTGCTCCCCCTGCTCCACAATCGACCCCCCTATTCGCTCCCCCTGTTGTTCAGTCTGATATTGTTCAGTCTGAGGTATTACTCTTTAGTTTTAGAACTTTACTTTTTTCTACTATTGTGTGTCTTATACATATTCGAGTATGTTATTCGAGTAGTCTAACTCTTTAGTTTTAGAGATGTATATAATGTTTTATACTCAATGCATTTGTAGGTTGCTGCTACTGCTAACCCTGCTTCACAGTTGACCCCCTATCCGCTCCCCATGTTGTTCAGTCTGATGTTGTTCAGCCTGAGGTACTACTCTTTAGTTTTAGAACTTTATTTTTTTTACTATTGTGTGTCTTATACATATTCGAGTATATTATTCGAGTAGTTTAACTCTTTAGTTTTAGAGATGTATATAATGTTTGATACTCAATGCATTTGTAGGTTGCTGCTACTGCTCCCCCTGCTCTACAGTCGACCCCCCTAATCGCTCCCCCTGTTGTTTAGTCTGATGTTGTTCAGTCTGAGGTACTACTCTTTAGTTTTAGAACTTTACTTTTTTTTTACTATTGTGTGTCTTATACATATTCGAGTATGTTATTCGAGTAGTCTTACTCTTTAGTTTTAGAGATGTATATAATGTTTGATACTCAATGCATTTGTAGGTTACTGCTACTTCTACCCCTGTTATTCCTACTACCGAGCGCACTTTTGGGAGTTCTCCTGTTACTCCTGCTACTGAGTTGACTCCACTTGCAGGTGGCATGGTGAAATTCGGTAGTCATAGTGGTTTTATTCCTGATAGTTTGAGGATGATTCTTGATGTACGTATGTTGAATCATTCCATTTTTTATGTTTGATTCTTGCAGTACGTATTTTGATGCATTTCTATATGCTTAATGTTTTTTGTCATGAATTTGTGTTTGATTTGATGCTTTTGAAATGTATTTGCCGATGGACACTGATGAAGACAAGTTGAAGGATAAATTGAGGCGGGGTGGTCCTGGGTGGCGTGCTGATATGACGAGGCCATTGAAAAACATGAAGGTTTTTTGGCTATACAAGCACTGGTGGGGTAACAAGAATGATTTTATTTGGAGAGATCACAGAGGCACTGCTGAGCTTACTTGGGATTTTATCCATACCTTAAAGCCAGAATGTGATGTACACAGTAATGTCGTGGATGCCTATATAGAGTTGTTGAAGGTTAGGGAGTCCATCTCGGGTCTGGAGCCCACGGCTAAGAAGTTCTTCTTTAACTTCAGCTTTTTTGTGCAACTGCTGTTAAAAGATTATTGCAAGAACTTGAAGGTAAATCAAAAAGTACTTTTTAGTTCATGCGTTAGTAAGTTAATGATAATTGATAACTAAAAAGTAAGTTAACTCTTTATTGATAAAGTAAGTCAATGATAATTCATAACTTTAAAAAGTAAGAAATGATAATCGATGATAATTGATAACTCATTGATTTTGCAGTTCATTTGATCTTTTATAATTGTTTCAATGTTGCAGGCCCATCCCGAAGCTGAACTCTCAGATGTGCAGTTGGCCGGTCTGCATAGTTTATATGATTCATATGCAGTCCAGCGCATTGGGCCACCATTATTGGATTGTGATTTGCTTTCTACCCTTGCTGCAATGATGATCACTGGTTTTTGTTCATTCTGAACATTAAACAACAGAAGCTCCTTTTAATTAATCCTCTAGCTGAATGGGGGGATAGTCTTAAGAGTATTTACTCTCGATATATATATGCCATGGTATTTTATGTTCTTCGTAATTACTTTACTAGTCAAATTCTCGACTAATTGCTCCCGTCTACCTTCAAATTCTGTAGGTGTCAACGACTTGTACACACATGCATTAAACTCTGTCTTGGAGTCCGGATAATTTGTGTATAAATAAGACAACTTCTCGAAAAACTTACTACTTATATGCCATGTACAATATGTATGCTTTGTTTGTGGCATAGGCATGACCTCAGCAATGGCATTTCCCAATACAATGTCTTGATCAGTAATAATTATTCGAGGCGGTTTATTATCGACGGCTTCTAACCATGTCCTCAAAATCCACTCGTACGATGCCCCAGTCTCATCCCTTACGAGTGCAAATCCAAATAGTATATTTTGATAATGGTGGTTTACGCCCGTAATAGGTATGTAAGGCATACAATACCTAGTCGTCCGGTAAGTTGAATCGAACGTAACCACATCACCAAAATTCTTGTATGCGTTCATGGACCGAGGATCAACCCACACCAAACCCCGTACACGATTCTCATCATCTACATCCACCCGATAAAAGAAATTACCAAAACTATTTTCTTGTAGTTCTCGTAGCAAAAGTAATCCGCACTCCGCATCACCCGAATCAAACACTTGGCACCGAATATCACGTATGACATTACGTACGTCTTGATTAGAAAAACCAAGATTTTCAACACCCCCCTTTGTCTCGCTAAGAAACTTCATTACTTTGCTCGTCTCAATTCCCGATTTGTTAAACAACTCAATCAATGATCGCGTCATATGATCTATGTTGAGTGATCTTTGAAATAATAGAACTTTTTCCGGCGACACCAATTTATGATTGTGTTCTAAATCCACCGAACTAATTTGCCATTTGTCCATCTTCACTTTGTGAACGACACACATTCGAGCACCACAATTCGTTCGTGGAATTACCTCCCTAACTCATTTTCCTTTACCAAAATCCGACGGCGTCGCTCCTACCCTTCCACCTTTTCGACAAATAAACAAACGGTATGATGGTTCATTTGTGTTTGTTCGCTTATGAGTATTCCTAATTATTATCTCGAATCCCTCTTTTCGACCATAATTCCTATAAAACGCTTCTGCATCATCCAATGTATCGAAAATCTGGCCGACATAAGACACAACATCGTTACTATTCTTAAATCTATGATTCTTTTTCTCAACATTTTTCTCATCTTTTACGTCATCAACATTTTCACCGTCAAAATTATCACCACCAACGTTATCATCAACATTATGACCGCCAACATTATCACCACCAACATTATCAAAATCAACATTATCACCACCAACATTATCAACATTATGACCACTAGCATTATCAACACAAATATTATCACCACCAACATTATTCATATTATCATCACTATCAAGATTTACAATATATTCATCGACAAATAACTTACGACGAGCTACGGGGTTTCGTCTAACAGGGGTATAATAATCGTAATTATCATTTTCACTAGAAGAACTACAAGCTTTAAATAAAAAAAGCCATCAACAATCGAAAGCTAACCTTTTGAGATCACATTTGATGAATCAATAACCAAAAAATTTGAAATTGTTGAAAGTAAATTGAAAATTGTAAAATGAGGAAGAAGAAAGTAAGTATCAAACAAACTGTGAACACAACTCCAGCAATGTTTTATGAAACATTGCTGGAGTGACCCATTAAAGATGAACACCAACCAGCTTTTGGAGCCATTAAGGCAGAGTTCCTTCCGCAATCACGCATTGCGGACTCACACTGCAGCAATGAGTCATTGCGGGAGGAATCTGATTAAAATAACTTTAATTTTTTTCTAATTCATTTTTTTGTTAAAAATGAATTTTTAAATATTTTTTTGAAATTATATTTTGTTATTTTTGATTTAATTTTTTAAACTAAAATATTTAAATTAAATATTAAATTTAATTTTTTTGAGTGAAAAAGTTATTTCTAATTATTTTTTCTAAATAATATTTTCGAATTTTTATTATTACGAAATTTTGTGAGTTTTATGTTTTTAAAAATTATCATATGAGTTATTTTAGTTAAAAAATTAATATTATCAATTTTATTAATAAAATTTATATTATTAATTTTATAGTTTTTTGTGAATTCAAACTTATTTTTGGTACAAATAGTAAATCAATATCAATTTTTGTGCCAGTATTAACAAAAATTGACTGGTCAAACGTTGAGGTGTTTGACCGGCCTACTGCATTGGCTCATTGCTGCAGAGAGGGCTGTCGCTTTGAAGCATTGCTGCAGTTGTTCCTGCTGCATTGTGTCATTGCGGCAGATTAGTCAACAGTCTTACCCCTCAGCTTACGCAACATTTTTTTTGTGCCTAAATTTAATTTTTGGTTTTTAAAATTCCGATTTCCAGCCTATAAATAGTGCTCTTATAATCTCATTTCTTTTCATTCTACATTTTCTCTTCAACATTCTCTTCTCTATTTTCCGAAAAATGGTTTTCTACTATAATTTTGACAATAACAAGGTAATTATCGATGGTGTAGCTTACGACGGGCCCGAGAGAGAAAAAGACATGAAAATAGCTCTCCGCCGTATTCAAATGGCGCTTGAGCGCAAAAAAAAAAAAAAAATGAGGCGAAGGCGAGGGCGGAAAAGTTGAAGAAAAAGAAGGACGACGATAAAGGTGATAAAGGCGGTTCTTCCAACACCGTTAAAGCTTGATCATTCTCGTCAGAATAAAATATTTAAGTTATTATGTATTTTGTTTAAAAAAATATACTCCATTTATATTTGAATGAAATAAATTATTTAATGTTTTATTTTTCTTGTACTTGTCCGATTTAATTTATCAATTTTTAATTTATAGTAAACAAATATAATGCTAAAAATTGAAAATGTGAAAAATTAAAAAAATAAAATTTTATCGAATTTTCGTTACCTATAAAAAAATATAAAACAATTTAGCCCCAAAATGTTAAACATTTCTTGGTAACAAACTATATAAAAATAGACTCGGCCACCTGAAGCATTGTTTCATTGCGGCAGTCGCAATGAAATAATGCGGCAGGTGGCTCTTCAACCACCCGCCGTTGTATTTTACATATGCTGTGGTTGTGGTTGTGGTTAACACCTCCTGCAAACCGTTGTATTTTACATATGTTGTGGTTGTGGTTAACACCTCCCGCATTGACACATTGCGGGAGGGATTTTTTATACCATTTTATTCTTATTTGTCTTTTTAAATGGAAAAATTGTTTAGAAAAAAATATTTAATTCATTATAACTTCATTATAAAGTACGAATGTGTTAATTATACATAATTTTGAAATATTTAAAATTTAAATTAAAATAGTTTTATTAGAATTCACTTAAAAAAGTTTTAGACAAACAAATATGATTGTTTGACGACACATTTCGATCAATAAACAATCATAGCAATACTGCATTCATACATTTCAGTTATCATCTGCGGTTTTTTATGTTTTTCATTAAAACTAATATTTTAATTATTTTTCCGATTATATATCTAATTTAATTTTAAATTTTTTACTCATTATATAATTGATAATAAATGAGAAATAGTAATAAAATTAGAAAATATAGAACAAGTGGTTGTTAAAATTAATTATATACTTTTTAACTCCGTTATTATCGGAAACAAATTAATTCATTAAAATATGATTTTTTGTTATTTAAGAAATTAAATCATTACTTCATTGTTTCATTCGGCAGGGACTACTCGCAATATTTTAATGCTCCCTGTCTGCTACTTTGTTTCATTGCGGCGGGTGCAATGAAACAATGCTATAGATACTGCCGCAATATTTCATTGCGGAATGTGATAACTACAACCACCCGGTGTTGTTGACCAAAACCCTATATATATAGTAACATATATAATATTATATATGTTAATAACGGTTCAGTTAATTTCAATTTAATCATCATTAAAAACTGAAACTGAACCATTAATTTGAATTTTTCAGTCCAGTTATTTTTGATATTTTCTCCAATTTGATATTTTCAGTTATTTTTTTGTTTCATTTGTTCCTGCTAAAACCTTGAAATTTGTTCCAAAAGATATCTCAAATAAAAAAACAAGTTTTTAAGCCCTAATGAATCAAAGTTCAAGTTTTTTAGCCCTAATGAATCAAAGTTCAAGTTTTTTAGCCCTAATGAATCAAAGTTAGATTAATACACGCGAGTCTGATACATTTACGAGAAAGTAAGAATTATACAAAACTTTAATATTCTTGGATATTAAAACAAATACCAAGGATTACTTGTGTTTTAATTTTGTAACCATCACTATACAAAGCAGAAACATCATTTATTCAATGACGCCTCAAGACTTTGATTTTGGCCGATTGCGACAAAAGCCAAACATGGCTACTCTGAAAGTTATATTAGTATAATTATGGGGTCTGTATTCATCTAGGTTCTTGTTTCTGGATGGTTTATCACATTGCTTTCGGCTCCATTTTAACAAACTAAAACAACTGGATCTACATATATGATATTCTACTAGCAGATCCCCAAGACATGCGCAAAACATCCCAGTTAAGCTACCAATAAACTATAACACTAAGTATAGTTTTCATAAAATACTAGTGCAGACAACATACATGAAAGTCAAATAAGAAAACAATTCCCAGTGCCATCCTACACTGTAGCACAAGCAAAGAAAATACACTTTTCAAGACCTTACCATGCAAAAATGGCGGATACTCTCAACAATCCACAAGTTTGGCTTCATTGACCTGCTGATACTCCGCCTTCACTTCTAACACTTCTAAAATACCGACTACCAAGTCCCCTGATTCAACATTCCACTAATCGCCACTAATCGATCTTGACAGATGCATAAATTTTTCGAACAAACCAGAAACATGAATAGAAACCAATTGTGCCCGTCAAAACGAAGAATGCATATGATGCAATTGACATATAACCGAAGTATAGAATACCAGACACCAGCTTAGTGATTTCCAACTTTGTGAAGAAATAGAAAATGGAGTACAGGAAAAGGTACAAGGCAGATGAGCCTGCAGTTAGGTAAGCCCTCCACCACCAATTGTAATCTTCACTGCACAGCTGGAAGTAACACAGCACTATTGTGATCTCCGCACATGTAATTATTAAGATAACAAAAACTATGAAGAGGAAGCCAAATATGTAATAGAACTGGTTCAGCCATATTGATGTCAAGATGAAGAAGAGTTCAATAAAAACAGCACCAAACGGAAGGATGCCTCCAATTAGTATAGAGAAAATTGGTGTCATGTACCACGCCTGCTCTGGTACCTGCCTTGGAATTTTATTTGTCTTGACTGGGTCTTCTATCGCTGGTTTTTTGAAACCCAGGTAACTACCCACAAACACTAGCGGCACAGATATTCCAAACCATAAGCAGACTAGAGCAATCATAGTGCCAAAAGGTACAGCTCCAGATGACTTCTCCTCCCAGATTAAAGCATTAAGAACAAAAAAGATAGTAAACAATATACCGGGAAACATGAAAGCAGTTTTCAAGGTATTTCTCTTCCACTCTGTTCCCTTCAACATTTTGTACAACCGTGCAGAGGAATAACCAGCAAACAAGCCCATGAACACCCATAACAAGACCATAGCTGTCATTAGCCCACCTCTGTTTGAAGGTGACAAGAAACCCAGCAATGCGAATATCATTGTCACGAGGGTCATTGCAAATACTTGAACACCAGTACCGACATAAACACAGAGTAATCCAGAATTTATGGGTGCCCTAAAAACATCTCCATGAACAAGTTTCCATCCTGTTTCTTCTTGAGCTTCATCTTGAGTTTCTAGTTGGTTATAGTTTGCAATATCTCTGTATAAAGTTCTCATCATGATCATAGCAACCATGCCAGAAAGGAAGAGGACAATCATAAGAGAATTTATAATGGAAAACCAGTGGATCTGATCATCGTTCATTAGGAGGTAGGTGTCCCACCGTGATGCCCATTTAATATTACTTTCCTGTAATAATTACTTAGTAAAGATAAGCAACAAGAGTCTTGAAAATTAAAGAACTTTTAGGAACACAAAAACTTAAAGTTTTTCAAAAAAAATACCTTGTAAGAAACATCATATGTAAATACAACCTCCTTATCTGTGTCAACCTCCTGTGGAACAGTACTACCTTGAATTATATTTTTCGTGTTCTGGTTGCATGTTGCAAGTTGAGGGTTCTTCTCATCCCACTCCTTGTATTGATGATTAATACTGTTTACAAATATTTGTCAGGAAAACTTTGACAGACACTATTCACTAAATGGTTATTTTGGTGCAGCTGTTTGCTGGTAAATATCTCGAGTGACAAGTAAAAATCAACTCTTTAGTTTACATCCACTAACCCTAAATTTACGTCTTAATTATCTACTGTTTAAAAATGAGAAACCTTGTGGTGAAACTGAAGCTCCAACAAGTGACCATGCTTTACATTTTTACATATATATCACGTGCTCTATGTTCTATCAATATATTACGTACATTATGCTTATGAATGTCTATAAACTGATAACATAAATATCTATGAAAACAAGATATGAATCAGTCACATAAACAATGATTCCGCAGAATAATTATTTAAGAAAATTGTAGAAATTGTATAACCTGTTTGGTGTAACTTCAAACCCAACTATACGAGCAGAATCAGTTTCAATATCCTTATGATACATGACTCTAAAGCTCAAGTGATTGTTGATAAAATATTTCTCCTCTTTGCTCTGCACAAAAAAAAAGATGCAAAATGAAATTATAATTGAGGAATCAGCAAGGAACAGTAAAACACTTCATTTGTTCATATCAACTTACCCCTGCATAATTTCCTTTGAACCCGACCCGGAAACCATGCTCATAAGTGGTTGATTGACTGCCATCTCTTCTTTGTCTAAGTACGGCAACTGGAAGGTTATCCAAAATCCTACATTCTCGGAAAATATAAATGTATTTAACATACTTTCAGACAAATACAGAAAAAAGAATTGAACACTAAAATTAGAAAAGATCTAAAAACTGATTTTTTGAACAAGTCAGTAACCACTTACATGTTAACCCGGTATTCATCATCAATTTTTTCCTTAAAGTTCTTTGCAGCTTCAGCATTCAACTTAACTCTGCATGCCACCTTGCACGGTTGCTCCTCCCTCATATGAAACTTTAATGCAACAAGTATAAGTCTAAGGAGATATTTAAAATTCTTAGATTTGTTAGAAAAACCCTGTAGTGCAGGGAAGAAATGCAATACTCACAGTATAGATTGAGTTTTCTATACGATCACCTCTAAGAACCTCCCCCAGATTTTCTGCACTGTTCTTAATCTTTTGGGGTTTACAGTAATTTAAGTAGTAGTAGTCATATGGAAGCTGAGTCTTTGTCGACGATAGCTTGTTGACTTTAATTTGAAGCGGATCACCCTTATAAGAAAAAATTAGCAATCATAATAAGAGCTCAAGTACCCAAACATGTCCGTAGTAGTAAAGGAAGATGATGTGTTTGTGCGCGAGTGTGAAACACATTTGGCTTATAACATAAAAGGCATGCTCAGAGTGTAAGCACCAAATCAGTCCGCCATTTAACAGAGCAATAGAAGTAAGAAATTGGACATAATCAAGAAAAAGATATAGCTTCTTCACTGTAGCATAGTTGCATCTCCCTGTTAACAATTATGTTGAGGTCTTTGATGCTAAAATCCAGCTGCTGACGGACAAATTAAGTAGTTGATCCATCAGCAGCCATACCTAGAGGCATCAACAAGCTCATCATAATTGTCAAAAAGAGGAATAACACGCTGTCAAGGAACTACAACCTAAAAGCAGTCAAAACCATCGCACCAATGGCGCCTGCAACCGCAGGAACATCACCTATTGAGACAATTGACTGAACGACATCGTGAACGATGACAACTTAAGGACCAATAGCCTCACTACAAGAACTACTTCCCAACTCCCGCCTGTCTCAGCAAAAAAAATATCACTCCAGAAAATACAACACGAAAGGCACCTCTTCTAAATTCATTGCTTAGCTCGTTGAAACAAATCACCGTAATAAGGAGACAAAGTCATACCCGCTACAGTCATCCATCAACATCCTCAAAACACATAGCAATAATCGCACAAAATCAAATTGGAAACAACCATCCAAACATCCATATATATAAGCCACTAATCGAACAGTCTTATCAAAACACAAAAGCCTCTAATCTATCCATGTTCGATATCAAATTCATAAACCTAGATCCAATTCATCTTCAATTAAAAACAATAAATCAACAAATAAACAAACAATTCAATTAGATCTACAAAAATTAATAAATCAAATGAAAAAAAACGTACTCGCTGAAAATCACGAGGAGCAACACCGGGGAGATAAAAGGAATTAGCGGAGGAGATAAAGAGGAGAGAGAGGAAGAAGATGGCGGTGCTGACCCGACCCATCTCCGATGACCCGAAAACAGCAATTAGATATAATAAATGTGAAGATGAATAATAAAGCAGGCGAGAGTGATATAGAAATAGTGAGTGTCGCGCTGTGGTTTATAGTCGAGGAGATTGCAGAGAAATGTTTGTTGTGCAATCAAACAGGGACGCTTAACTGTAGTGTTTTCTTACTTGAGTTGCTCATCGATAACCGACACTTTGTTATATAATTTATCAAATCAAAAACACTTGTTTAATATTAATTTATGAATCAAATTATTTATTATGATGAGATAATAGTAGTTTTGACATTTTTGCAATTAAATTTCTGGTGAAGGTATTCAATAATTTAGCACTTAAATAATTTTCTTGAAGCTGCTATTATTTTTAACTAATTTAGTTATACTTACATGTTTTTTTAAAATAAACAACTTTGTTTGCTATTTAAACTCCAACTTTAAATTTTGGATATTTTAAAGTAAGTCCAATAATATTATAATAAATATTCTACACATACTATATAATAGACTTAATTGCACTGTTCATACCTAAAGATTATTTTTTTTGCACGGGAGGGGCTAAATTTTTATTTGCCCCAGTTTGATGGCTAATTTTTTTTAAACAACCAACGTAATGGCTCCGAGCTCTTTCCGTTGCTTCTATCATAACGCCGTTTGGAATTGAGGGGTAAACTTGTCAATTGACTGCCACTGATATAATACACAAAATATTACGTTTCCTTCCAATTCCAAAACTCTTTCCAGTAGTAAGGTGCTTTCAGCTGATCAAGAACCCTAATCAAAACTGCTTATTTGATGTTGATTAATCGAAGATGAGCCGGTTTATGAGGTTGAAGGAAGATGCGAAGATATACGATCCAGACGAACATCCACAGTACTCAGGTATGCCTATAATCCATTTGCATGTGATTTGGGGTTACTATTGTGGTAACAAAAATTAGGGGTTTTGCCAATTTTGTAGTTGTTATTAATATGGTTGTGTGTTTATATTGGTATATGTGTTTATTATGCTCAATTTCATATAATATGTGACTGTAAAAGGTAGTTATTTTAGGGATCCTGTAAATATTTTGCCTATTATGTGTACTGATATAATTTTGGTAATTATTTAGTTATAGAAGTAGCTTAATCTGTTAGTTCATATTATACTATTTTTTTATTTTCCAGATCTTGATAATTTTACAATCAAATTACACCATGGTGGGGAGATAAAGACTGATCCTAAATTATATGCTGGTGCTAGTGTAGATTATTTTGATTTTTGCAACGTTGATGAATTAAGCCTCTTAGATTTAAATGCAATGATGAAGGAAGCTGGGGAAATGGGGGGGGTATTATGACTTTTGATATAGACTACCAGGCACAACAATGGATAGGGGGTGCTTTCAGTTGGATAGTGATGATGAGCTAATGGATATGTGTGCTTTAGTGAAGTCTAGGTATGTAGATATATTTGCTACCACTGTGCCACTATTGAGCAGTTCACAATCAGACTTGAATACACAAAACTTTGTTGAGGGTAGTTCTAGGCAATCTGGAACCATATTTTATGGATTTTGATTTCCTGAACAGTACACAAGCTGAGATTAGACATAAAGAAGAAATGAGAGAGTATTATGGGTATGAGAGTGAAAATGAAGAAGATGATAGTACATATGTGGTTGAGGAAGATGACAGTTCTGATGAGAGTTTTTATTCTGATAATTCAAATAAAGATGATAATGATGATGATCTGCAATTTGACATCAATCCAAATGAGAATTTTTGTAGAAATGATGATAAATTTGAGAACTAAGACTTATCGATAAGTCAAAGTGTAGATGTGAAGACTAGAGATCTCGACAAGCTGAAGACCTCTACAAGCCAATCTAAACGTGGAATGCTAGAGATCTCGATAAGCCTATATACTTATCGAGATGTCAAGTGTTTTATATACCTAAACTGGAGATCTCGATGTACAGTCTCAAAGTACAAGGTTGCATATCAGTTCAGTATCCAAGATAAACAATCAACAAATAATCAAACAGTTGGATTGACAAGTCTACAAAAAGCAGCTTGAAGAGTGTGCAAGATCAATGGAAAAGATTAACTGACAGAGGAAGATTAAAGTAAACACGGGATACCAAAGATATGCTAAGCCAGAAATGGAAGATCTGCTTTTCTATAAATAGAAATGACAAGTGACAGTTTAGAAAAGCTAATAGCATGTTTCATTATCCACTGTGTAAAGTCAAGGTATAAAGGCTTATATCTATATTTATTTAGTGGGTCTAGTATGTATGCTATTTTGTGGGCCAAGTATGTATGCTATTTTGTGGGCCTATCATGTATATTGATTGCATTAATTTGTGTTTGTTGAATGTGTATTATATATCCAGAAAGTAGTACCAAATGAGGCCCAAGATGGCCAGTCCCAGGAGCACCAATCTGAGCAGGCCTATGTCAACCAAAATGTAGAGGGCCAAGATCAAGATAGTGGACAAGCCCAAGAGCAAAAAAGTGGACAAGCCTAGAGACAACAACAAGACCAAGGCCAGGATCAGTTTGGGCATGAGGAACAATTTGGACATGGTCAAGTGCCAGAATTTGGTCAGGACCAACAAAAATCATATGTAAAAGTAAAACCAAACAAATTATAAAAAGGGGGTAAATCTGGTCAAGCTCAGCAGAAAGAGGTAATCACCCTTAAAGGTTTGGAGGCTGCAAGAAGGGCCAAAAAGGGAACTAGTCAAGTTGGTGGTACAACCTCTAAACAAGGTTCTAAAAAGGCTCATAAGTCACAAGTTGGTGCTAATAAGGCACCATGGAAGATTTGAAACCATTGTCATTTCCGTATTTCAGTGTAGAAATTGATTTTGTTAGGCAGTAAGAAGGGTTAACTTTCTTAAGCTATACTTTGGAAACTTAATCATGTTACTCAATGATAGTGTCAACCATCTTTTGGTACATTATGAGTGTTGTAATGACATTGACAGTTTGTATGACTTGATTTATGCAATGATTTATCATTTGTGTCTTACTGGCTTTCTAATTTTATGAGTTATTTTATGACTTCATTTTCTATTAACAAGTCAACATTCAAGATCAAGGAATTGAGCATATTACTTAAAATTAACCACCAAATTACAGAGTAGATTACAAACATCAATCAGAATTCATCTACATATCATGTTCAAGGTCCACATGACCATTTATTTTACACCAAAACATAAATAACAAAAGAGCTAGAACTAAACTAATAAGTTTCCACTTTCTTATTTCCTTCTTCCACATTATTACTTCTTCTTCCATCAACTTCAACCTTTCCTTGTTCGAGCACTCTTGTTCTTCATTGTCACGAATCCTCCTTAACAGCCCATTAATCACACCCGAACTACGATTGACAAATGGAGCATCTACCCACATGAAGAAACCACGACCATTGTAACCATCTACACACCCCAAAAATCTCCCACCCGCATTGAATTGGGTCCTAGAAGTCCTTTCCACAACCCATTTATAACAATAGCACTTCATAGCCATCAATTACAATCAAGATATATGAGATTTAGGGTTAAAAATCCCTAAATTGAGAAAGTAGATGAGATAGAAACTGAATACCCCTTTTACCCTTCCTCCCATTATAATTTAACAGCAGAACTAACGGAAAGAGCCCGGATCCATTACGCTGGTTGTTTTAAAAAAAATTAGCCATCAAATTGGGGCAAATAAAAATTTAGCCCCTCCCGTGCAAAAAAATTAATCTTTAGGTATGAACAGTGCAATTAAGTCTATATAATATAATGTTATAGTGAGTTAAAATATTATTTAAAAAATTATTTGTAAAAGGACAGTCGCCTCACACACTGCTCTTGTTAAAAACTCTCTCTCTCCGAAGTTGAGAGTGATCTCGTGTACATGGTTCTCGCCATCATTTCTTCACCTTTAACTTCTTCATTCCCCTTCTCCTTCCCCTTCCCCTTCAATTTTTTATATTCTTTTATTTTTACCTATTTTTTTAATAAAATCGAGATCTAATTATTTTTGGATAAATCTTATTGAGTACATTATCATCAAATTTGTTAGTCATGCCCATATTTTTTGGATGTTAGTGTGTTATATTTTGATGTGTTTATATGTTTTGTGGATTTCGGTAATTTTTTTAATAATAATATATATAGTATTTTGGGAGATACGTAAGACTCGCATCAAATATGGAACATGGTGAATATCATAAGAACTCACTTTACACGACAAAAAATATTCATAATTCTAAACATTGGGATACAGATGATATTTATGTGAAGGTCAATCGTGGCGCTACTAGTTTCACAACAGGTGTAGATTGGATTACTCGAGATGTCATTGTAACACTTTTTAATTTAAGGAATTTAAATATTCAATGCGTTAAGTAATCTGAAAACAAAACGGCTATTTGTTTATTTTATTTTTTGTTTCACAATCAAATTGTAGTTAACAGTTCGTAGGTTTGTTCCGGCTCGAATTTAAGATTTCAACGAATTTTTTGCTTGTTCGTAAAACAAAATAAAATAAAATTTATAGACATGAACTCCAATAACACGCCTTATATTCATGCCCTATTTTTATAATAATAATAATATATTTTAAATATAATAATGGAGGGAAGAACCAAGAAGTGTATGAAATAGAGAAAATATCACTTTTTATCATAAAAAAATAAAACAAGGCACTTATAGGGCAGCCTTAAAAATAGGGCAAATAAGATATGTTCTAGTATTTTAAGGCACTTCTAAGACACTGTTAAAATTTTTATTTTTCTTCATTTACCTTAAATTTTAATTTAGAACAGCATTCAAGTCGTCTCTTGGACTTGCTAATAATTACACATGGGCTCATGATTTTTCAATTCATCATGGGTAGTTCGGTCATTTCAAATCAATTGGAGTTTTAATAGTAAATTTTTGAGTTTATTTATCAATTTCCTTTATCAAATGAAAAACACTTGTTAATGTATTTGACATTTTAAATATATTAATTTATATTAATATTTGCATCAAATAAATTTAATTTGACGAGATAATAGTTTTGACATTTCGCAATTAAGTTTTTGGTGGATGTATTCAATAATTTAGCACTTAAATTACTTTATTAAAAAACTTTCATATTTTTAAATAATTTAATTATACTTGCATTTTTTAATTTAAAAAAAACTTAGATAAAATAACATTTTGCATGGATTTTATTGAAAAAGTATGACCACTTCTAAAACTAGCTAGTATTATAGGGAAAATTTGGTATAATAATATTTTTGGAGGTTGGTGGAGTCATAGAGTAAAATACGAATATTTTTCTAAGCACACGAAAAAACGGGATAAATTTAAATGGATGGTGCGACCGATCTTGTTGATTGATTGCTTGAATGCCGGATAAATACTTATATTCTCTCCAATTCTAACTATTTGTCAACCTAAAACCAGAGGCATATGTATCCTATTTATAGAGGTTCAAACCACATGTAGTTCTTGGGGAACAAGTTACCTCTAGATGGGTTAGAATTTTGTCTGGTCCATCAAAGTTTAGGCCAAGCAACCATGATTTGAGCCTATTTAGCCTCATAACTATCATGGCGCGAGGCAAATTCCTCTCATTGATAGGTCCGAGGGCACCTTTGGCTTCGCACATGCGACCCTATGAACCTTTGCACATGATATAGCTTCATAAACATACTCATGCGACCCCTCTTAGAGGAGCTTATGCTATGAGCCTTTTACTTTGTATAATAGCAACACGCCCCCCTTTAAGAGCTAGTCTGGCTGACCTTCAATATATGTGAGGCGCCCTTATATGAGCTTTGTCGGTGAGTCTTGAAGTCGTTGATAAAAGAGTATAGTGTCTCAAAATGGGCTAGCTGTCTATGATAGTAGCGATCCATGTGGCTGCTATATTGCTTCTAGGTCGCTGATGCGTCCCCTATCAGATAAATTCACTTTACGAGGCTTCAAATAATCCTTAATTGGGATCACAGTTGTTATCATAAATGGGATTATAGTCCAATAGATCAAGATGCAATTGACCATTGGGCCTATTTAGGACCCATGCCAAAATTGGGCATAACAACTACCCTCTGTTTCCTTGTCGCTATTAGAATTTGACATAAAATCAAAGTTCGCAGATTATTGGTACAATAAAGTGTGACCTGGGTCGCTGTAGTGACGCCAAAATGTGGCCGCACAATTCTTCCTGCTAGCCGTTATGTGGGATTTAAAATCATCTCCTCACATTTTAAAAAAATAGATTCACGAATTACTGTCTAATTGTCGAAGAATTAAAATGACTAATATTCGAAGAATATCAAGAACAACATATCAGATTCAGTCCTCGCATTCTTTAAATTCTTCTCAATCTTCAAATAGCGAGTGCTTTGATCTAAATTTTCATTAACCGTGCATTCATTTTTGTTTGTGATAAGTATTCCATACGTGCTCTTTTATTAAGAATCACGAGGACACCTATATACGGTCATTAGATTTTAGCGATATTGTTATTCCCAAACAATCTAACAAAGAATTACAGAAGGGGGGGTTGAATGTAATTCTGGTTTCTTTTTCAATTTTAAGAAATACTCTATCTCAAATATATATGACAGTGTTTGATTAAGCAAAAGTGCGGAATGAAAATATTGAAGTAATCAAACACAAAGTAATTAAAAACAAGTATTTAAAAACTTTCTGGTGGATTGAAATTTTCCACCATATATATATATATATAAGATCGAGAACTCTGTGATGCAAGATTTGCATACAACTGCTTACAAGTAGAATTACAAAGAACGGAGAAATTCTTTACAGATACAGCTTTTTCTATTTCTCTAGTTCAAGTGCTTAATTTACTACTAGCTACTTTTGGTTTATATATTACCAAGATACAAGTAAATAAGACAAACTAATTAAACAAAATATGTCTTTGTCTAATCACATGCTTCTTCATTTCTCCATCCATTATCTTTAATTTTTTTTCAAGTAAACATGGAAGTGGAAATGCTTCTTTGTTCTCTAAACCTGTAAATAGGCTGCAACATTCCATTTGCATCTAATCAATCCATGTGACTTTCAAGTCACTATCAACTGCAACTGAATTAGAACATCCGTTGAATCTTCATTGGATCATCCATCGAAACTGTGTTGGATCATCCGTTGAATGTGACTTGGATCATCCGTCGAAACCTTGTAGAATCATCTGTTGAAAGTCTTTCATAGCATTTAACTCCATTTCACTTATGCAAAATTACAAGGCATCTAATGTAAATAATTGACCAACATATTTTGCATATCAATCTAGTAGTCAACATGACTTGAATATCCTATAACATCTAGTTCTTTAAGGCATTGTAGAATGCAGAAATGTATTACAAAACTTATTAATACATTAGCTACTCTCTCAACGAATGTTAAGGTGATCATCCGTGAGAGCTACAAAACACTAAATTAAATCTACTAAATGTTTTGGTGAACTTATCATCAAGTCTATGACATATTCCTAACAATCTCCTCCAATTTATATCTACTAGAATTGTAGGCATGAATTAAGAGAAACTTGATTATAACAAAACACCCTATAAATACAGGCTGATTAATAGTAGATAAAATTGACAAGTGCTGTAAATTTATTAAAAGTTATACAGAGGAAGGTTCATAGAAAATCTCACAAGCTATTCAAGATGCTCCTTTAGACTGAGCAGATATATCTTATTTCCTTGAATGTCTAGACTTCTTTCACAATTTCTCATTATTCTCTTCAATCTGGTGTTGAAGTTGCCTGTAGAATTCAAATTCATCTTTATTAGTCTGATCTAGCATCTCTTGCATCTCTATGAGAGTTTCATTACTTGAAAGCTTTAGTTGATCTTCTAATCTGAAGAATCTTCTAATGTTCTTCTCATCCTTGAACTCCATTATCCGGTATGGCCTCAAATTCACTCTATCTCCATTGTAGGGAATAGTTAAGACTCTTAGGAGTGTATTTGGGTCTCTCTTGCTATTTCTTATCTCCTCGATTTTGTTCAATACCATCTTTTTGGAAACAATGTTGAACCCAAAGTTCTTCTTTATTGAGGAGAATATCTTCACTAAAACATAATAGCCTTCATTGAGAATTCTGTGAAGAGGCCAAGTCATCTCTTTTCCACCCTTGTACCTGAACACCAATCTCTCTGGAAGCTTCTTGTAAGCATCAATAGCTCTCACTTCATCTAGTTCATCCAGATAGAGATTGAGATCTGAAAACTCCTTGATGTCACAGATGTGGAGTTGATCTCCCTTGTTGACAGTTGGTTTGGGTTTGGGTAGATTTTTGGATTTGAATGGAACTGACTTGACTGGCTTGCGAGGTTTGGATTTTCTTCTTTTAGCTGAGGTTGTTAGAATTGGGAAGTTTAGATCAGGGATAGGTAGGTTTTCCCAGTCTATTGGTTCATCCTTTGGAATTATTGGCTCACCATGAAAATTCACATATGGATGGACCTTGGTTTCAGCTTATTCCATAGTGGGCAAAGTTGATTGATTTGTAGTGATAGACTGGGTAAACTCGGGTTCATCTTGTTCTTCTTTTTCTTCTCCGAAATCCAGCTTCCTTTTGGCTGTTTCCTTTCTCACCCTTTTTCTAATTTTCTGCTTTGGCTCCTCTTGCTTTTCTTAATTCACAGACTCAGCTATCACAACAGGCATCTCAGTTTCTGTGGCTACAGGCTTCTTAGCTTGGTTCTTGGCATCTAAGGCAGCTTTCCTTTTCAGTTGTTTGAGCCTCACCTTTTCTTCTTTTTTAGCTTCTACAAATTATGGATGTCCAGCCATCACACATATTAATTTACTATTTCTGTAGACTTTAACAATTCTCTTTTTCAAGACTGAGCCTCTGGGATCTTTGTGATAAGCAATAGATCTGCCAAGCAGCTTCTCTTCATCAGGCTTGGGAGTTGCATAGACTAGGTCTAATGGATTTTTGCTTGAATTCTTTGGGTAGTTTTTCTTTGGCTGTAAAATCATATTGGCCTGTAAAAGTCTTCTTGCTAAGGGTTGGCACTTTTCCAAATTCCTTAAGCTCATTTCATTGATTAAAATTGGTCTCAGTTGAGTGAAATGTTTCACTAATTTTTCAGATTTTGCAATTTGACCAAAATTCTTCTCAATCTTCTCATCAAGCTTCTTCCATTTCTCATTTAGCTCTAGTTTAGTTGCTGCTATTTTTATTAGGGCAATGTTGTCTAGCATTGGTGGCTTTGTGAAGGTAATTGCTGGAACTATTACCTTACTGAATGTTGTGCACTTTCTCCCCCTCACTAACTGACCCCCCTTGCTAACTGGAATGATTGCGGTTTTCTCCCCCTTTTTGTTAGCATCAGGTTGAGCAGGGTTTGAGGTGTGTGCAGCCACTAATTATTATAGCAGACTTGTATGAGCTTCCTGATTTGCGAGTATCTTGGCCATTGATTTCTCCACATTTGTAAGTCTGGAATTCATGGCCTCAACTTTATTCTTCAAGTCATACTCTTTCCTGAGATTTTGGTTGAGACTGGTCATAGTAATATCAGGAAGTTTAGCATCCAGTTTCTGGTAGAGATCCTCTTTGACTTGAGACAAATCATGCTTCAGTATGTTCATACTTTGATGATGTTGAAGAGCTTGAATTCTTTGCAACTGAAGAGACTCCAGATGGTTTTGAAGAATTTTCTTAGTGCTGGAGTTATTGTTGTCCTGAATGGCAGCTTGAGTTTCATGAACTAGCTTGAACCAGACAGACTTGAAGTGATGAAGATTACATTCTTTGGAAAACATCAATTCTGGAGTTTCAGTCTCACCCCCTATGTTCATGCCTACTTCTTCATGACCCTCTCCAAGAGAATCATCAGAAGCTGCAAAATTATATTCAAAATCATCACCAACTATGGAGGGCATGTCATTGATTGCATCTTTGGCCCTTAGTATAGATGCTGTTGTGTGCACCCAATTCAGTATCTTCTCAGCCTCCTCATTGCCCTGTCTAGCAAGAATTTGATATGATGGAACATGATGTGTAAATGTCTCAACATCCAAAGAGATAGAATCTATAACAACTTGATATTCTTGCTGATATAGTCTCTCTTTTTCTGCATCACTGACATTCATTGACTCATTAATAATGGTTTCCACCCTTATATCACTTGTACCTGCTTTTCTCTCATTTTCTCTCTGTTTTTGCATCAAGGGCTCCCATTGGCTTCCTACACTCTCACCTTCACCATCTAAGGTGGAACTCCTCTCACTCACTCTTGCCAAGATGGAAGAAATAGCTTGCATTTGTTCACTCTTTTTCTCTCATTTTTCCTGAGAGCAACTCAGGATCTCACTCTATTCACTCCCTTCCCTCAATCCTAATAGTGATTGTACAACTACTAGATCACCTGCACTTGTAACAATTGTTGAAATTTGAAGTGGTGCAGTGATATTCAATGGATGAGAGACATCCATCGAGATAGTAGTTGAGAAATTCAACGGATGATTGCTGTTAAGCACATCCGTCGAGATATAATCACTAGTCGACGGATGAAGACTATCCATCGAGAGAGTAGAAATGATAGAGTTTGGAGTTGAAACTACTGTAGAATCTGTGGTGGTTGATTTAAGATTTTGCACAAATTTCTCAATAGAATCAGAAAGAAATGGCAAGTGAGCCAACAAATCATACAAAAGATGATGCTCAATTGCTTGAGATTTTGGCTTCTCCAAGAGAGTTAAAGATGGAGAGTCAGGAATTGATGTGTTTATCATGTCCACATCTAGTGAGTTTTTGAGATAATTTTGTGTTTGAGTTGTTTCAATTGTAAGAGATTTTAGATGTGACTCCACATTTATTAGGGCCACATCAATCTGACTTTGAGATGGTGCATTAACCGAGTCTTTGACTGCAGTTGGCATTTTGTGTGCACCCTGTGTATCCCCAGTATGTTTAGATTTCTTCTTTCTGGTGTAAGTTTGAGGTAGGTATGTGTCCCTGACCCTTTTGGCTCGTGCTCTTGGCTGAGATCTTTGTTCAATAGTCACATCCTAGTAATGAGCTAGATTTCTTATTAAGCACTACAATTTGTTGGGAATTAACAGTGTGGCTAGGTTGGGTTAGACACACCTCACTCTCCTTATTCTTAGGGCCTCTTTGATTTTCACCATGTCCCTCACCAGCCTCACTTCCCTTCACACTCCCCTCTTGGTGTTTGGTAGATTTTAAAACTAGTTTCTTTTGAGAGAGACTAGAGTGGGTTTTCTTTGACTTGGATTTTGAAACTATTGGTTGTGTGACTTGGGTAGGCATCTATTGGGTCATTTTCACAAATGCCATTGTCACAGAAGTTTGCAAAGAAATAAGTGGTCGAAAAGTAGTGGAGACAGAAGTATTTACCTCACTTACCTGAGGTTCCTCTATGATTGGTAAGTAAATGAGAGGAACCTCACTGTGATGATTTTCCCTATTTAAGTCAGCAATAACTCTCCTTTCTTGAACCCAACAATCAAGCTTTTTGGTTGGGTTCTCAATTGTAAGATCTTTAGAAACAAAGTTAGCTAGCAACATAAAGAATCTAGCATAATATATGTTTTTAGATCTTTTCTTTATGTCTCCTAACTTATACCCTAACTCATACATCACAGAGTTACTAAAATTAAAATACTTATCACTCAAAAGCATATAAAGCATGTTAACAATAGAATAGCTAACAACATCAAAGTTACTAATCTTTCCAGAAAATGCCTTAACAAAAGAATCACAGAGAAAGCTCAATTATTTTCTAAGCCCATTCTCCTAACCTCACCTAACTTGGAAGGATTAATAGAGTAACCCATAGAAGTAAGCATGTTTCTCACATTTGTGTCTGTGTGTGGAACAATAGTGTTATTTTCAGGAATTTAAAGCATTTTTGTAGTGTATCACTATTAATGTTGGTCCTTACCTTTGAGAGAGAAGGTAATGGTTTTGTCCTTAAAATTCAAAACAGCAGTAGTCCAAATCTCCTCAACAACTTCATAGTAGATGACCGGAGACTCCAACATAGCATAACTCAGTTTGCAACTTCGAATGAAATCCATCATTTTGTGATAGTCTTTAGAAGCAACAATCTCCTTATTTACCAATGCTACGAAGTTGTTCTTTTCATATACAAACCCAGTTTGAGACATGATCTTGACTACTGGTGCCATTGCTGTGATTGAAAGTAGTTGCAGAAAGAGGGTTTTTGCTTTGGAGATGAAGAGTGTTAGTAGAAGTTGCTTGAGAAAGATAAAAGTAAAAATGAAAACTAAATAGGCTTTTATACTTTCTCAGAAATAAACGGTTAAAAAATAAAAGGTAAAAATAAAGTAACCAATGAAATTTGTCCAAAATAGCCGTTTGAAAATGAATAAACTGTCGAAATTCTGATCCTTATCCATCGAAATATACTTATAGGCTATAAGTAAATTTGACATATGATAACTAGAATTAACGACTAAGATGAAAGTAATTTGACGGATGAATATCAAACAGACATCCGTCGAGTTAAAAAGTACCCAGAATAATACTTGATTTTTCAACAGATAATGAAATTCAATTGATATTCATTTTTGACGGATAATGAACATCCGTCGAGGTGTAAATTTTGACTCAGCCAAAATTTCATCCTTGACAAGAAAAATTAAATTTGATTCTGGCTTCATTTCAAATTGCTTAAACATCAAAACAAATTAGGAGTAATTAAGCATACCTAACTCACTTACCAACCTAGTAAAGGTGGATTCATCAGGTGGCTTGGTAAAGATGTCTGCAAGTTGCTTCTCACTTACAAAATGAAGTTCCACAGTACCATTCATGATATGCTCTTGAATGAAATGGTACTTGATGTCTGTGCTTGGTCCTTGAATATTGTACTGGATTCTCAGTAATTGCAATGACACTTGTGTTATCACAGAAAATAGGAATCTTATCCACTTGTAGACCATAGTCCAACAATTGGTTTTTCATCCATAAAATCTATGCACAATAGCTACCAGCAGCAATATATTCAGCCTCAGCTGTAGAAGTAGAGACTGAATTTTGCTTTTTACTGAACCAGAGTACTAGCTTGTTTCCTAGAAATTGGCAGGTTCGTGTTGTACCTTTTCTATCAATTTTACAACCGGCATAATCTGCATCTGAAAAACCAGTTAGATCAAAACCAGAATATCTAGAATACCAAATGCCAAGTTTTGGTGTTCCTTTGAGATATCTGAAAATTCTCTTAATAGCTACTAAATGAGATTCTCTAGTATCAGCCTGAAATCTAGCACAAAGACATGTAGCAAACATTATATCTGGCCTATTGGCTGTTAAATATAAAAGTGAGCCAACTATGCCTCTATAACTTAAAATATCCACAGACTTTTCAGTAGTGTTTAATTCAAGTTTGGTAGCAGTGTCCATGGGAGTTTTTGCAGATGTGCAATCCATTAAGTCAAACTTCTTTAACTTGGTCGCGTTATGATATCACTTGGTTCATTTCTTCTTGACCAAGACTTTCATGAGTACTATGAGAATGCTCATATAGTGTTAATTATTATACATATTATTTCGGTGGGCTTGTTGCTCACCCTTACTTTCTTCTTTCATCACACAACAACAGATAGACAAGATGAACAGGACCAAGCTCCCAATTTACGAGCGGATAGGAAACGTTCCGCAGTTTCCTGTAGGCATTGATGCCGCTGTAGCTGAGGTAGAAATTACCAATAGGCTAGGCTTTCAACTTCTGATGTACCAGACTTATGTATCTATATGAATTGTAATAATGGCAAAGAAATGTAAATTTATTCAGAAACCTTTTTGAGGAGTAATGGCTTATAATTGTGGAATAAAATGACTTGTGTTATTTTTGGTATTCATCTCTGAGACTATAACTTGTGCTGTGTGTGTGTATTGTGGGGTCACAGTCCGTAGTAGTTGGTTGTTTATTAAGATTAAGTGTTATTAAGGGAAATAGAACTCGTGACAACCCGGATCCCCGACCCCGGATTTGGGGGTGTTACACTAGTCCTTCATACCATATGGCATACAACATATGATTAGGTGGCGTCCCTCCCGACTCTTCGTCATTCCGACAAAGCGTCTCACCCGACTCTTCGTCATTCCGACAAAGCGTCTCACCATAACACTGTTTGTCCCAATTAGAGAGCAAAACTTGAGGGGAACAATTAAATTTAAAAGGAATGAAACATCCTCATTTTTCTTATCACTGCAAAGAATTTTCAAGGAATGAAGTTCATACACATTTAGGATTCAAAAAGAGGATAAACGCTGTAATATTGAAGACAACAATAATACCATTGGTCACTATCCACATTTCACTTGTATTCATTTTTCGAGCTTGTTCGATCATATCCCCATTGTGTCATATGACAACTTTAGAAAGTACGCTGAAATGCTTTTGCAATTTAAGCATTATGGTAGATTCTTACTTGTTACGTCCTGCGTCTTCCACATCGCACCTACACGTATAATATTTTAACAATTCGATCATAATGGTGTTCTTACCAGATAACTTCGAGTTTCACCTTTTTAATTTAGAATAACCACGAATCATTCAACATAGCGATCCTTTTGTTAATAATAATTTTCTTTTAGAGAGGTCTGGAAATCTTTCCAATCTTCTTCGATCACGCTCCGGCTTCTATTAAATCAATGAATTCTTCGAACTCTGATAGTCCTAGTAATTGAATGTATAATTACTCCATACACTGATTCTGTTATTAACCTTGTCAAACAATATTTGCACCTTACCGTTAGAAATAATTAACTTCTTCATAATCACGGGTTACTTTGTTCTCCGAATTAACAATACTAAGTCTAAAACAAGCATCCTTCCAGGTAATCCGGGTCTTTTAACAAACAAGAAACTCAAGTAGTATCTTGACAACCAAGGTTTAAAACTTATTTTATTCAGAAAGGCTTTTAGAAATTTTTGTAAGGGAAAATCTTTTTCGAAAACTTGTTTAAAAATTTTGAAAATCCCAAATCTGGTTGTCCTTACTATATGAGTTGGTTGTTGTCCTTCCTACCTATAACGAGATACCCAATTAAAGAAAAGATCACATAAAGGTCCATTCATTTCCATTTATCTTCTCTCCTTTATTGGGTCCATTTTCCTTCCTCAATCGACGAATACTTCAGTTATCGTTGCCTGTTACCTTATGCGTAGCTTCACATCAAAGCTCCCATACTGGTAATACTTCCATCATCAACTTTGCAATCGTTAAAGGGGAACAGACTATCCAATAGTCAACAAGTCTATTTTATAAAACCAAAATTTGCTCATATCACATCACATCACTACTTTACATATCGCATTTATCATAGCACCATCATTTAATTCTACGAAAATTCCAGATCTATACTTTTCTCTCTAACTCTTTCATAATTCATCTAATTCATCCCACAACTATTCACGGGTGGCTTAGTCACCAATGACTTCTTTTAACTTGGTAATAGCTATCCTCTGAAACACTTAAATCTTCTCTCTAAACTTTTTCTCACCTTTATTTATATCTCATGTGTTCACCATTTACTGTAGCTCTCGAATCCATCCTCGTAGGTACAATCGCTTCATAGGACAAGTTCTAAACTGGGGGGTATAGAACAAGATGTAGGATAAACTAAAAAGATACATTCATAGCCGGATGTCTAGTAAAACAAGAATAAACAGATGTAGGTTCTTAAATAGGTAGTCCCGTATCAAAAGGTAGTAGAATAACATAGAATAGCTTGAAGGGGTAAAACTATAATAACAGAAGGTAATACCATTAGTACGAATAGAAGAACAAGGTGCAATTCAAATCCGGGAGAAGATGACGATCCTCGAATGGAAGACTCCAAATGATCAGATGATACAGGGAAATCAAGATCTACTATTGCCGTTGTCTGGAAATCACGTCGCAAGCTGAGAACCCCGAATCGCAACACGAATCGTGCCGAAGACCTACTATACCATCGCACTCAATCTCACAATGTCTTATCTTTCTATTTCCTATTTCTAATCCTAACCCTCTACCCAATCCCGATAATCTAGGCTTGTTTCAGTGACTTATAACCTGTAGCTCTGATACCAACCTGTGGCGCTCTCCAAACCCGGGTCAAAAGTTTGGGGTCCATAACATAAACACAATATGTCAACCTGTATATGAAATATTAATTTCGATGACCCTGCTCTATATAACTACGGATCGCAACAGGTTAAATTATGAAAATAAGTCACAACCTTAATTTTTATTACAACGTACCAAATCCTAACTAATTTAGCTTACAACTGATAATTAAATTATTCTTACAATCTTACTATCTCACTACCACCATAAGCTCCTGCTAGCTCGATCCAACTCAATTTGGAATCCTTGCTCGTAAATTGAACTGGGAAACCTCGCTATCAACCGTATTCTTCTTAACTGTAGAATACATAAAAAGATTCGCAAGAGTGAGCTAACTAGCTCAGCAAGTCATAATAACGGTAACTGAGTTAAATAATGATCAAGTGAGATAATCCAGATGAATCAAGTTTCTTTTTAACTAATCATTAGAATTGGATATTCATATTAAGTTCTAAAACCAAGGTTAGGCTGCTGATCAGTCACGCACTAACCCCGAGCAAAACACACATCACTGCTCTAATCACTGGATCCAAGGCACACATTGGCCTAAGTTGACCATTGATATGGTCTGACCACGAATCTGGTCCACATATATAAAAAAACTATCCAATTCTAAAGCAGTTCAATATGATAAACAATATAATTCGATAAAACAAGATCATAATCAATGATGGTTAATCACTTGAATTAAAAATGCAAGGAAACTCATGGATATCACAAGGGTATATCAGGATATGTATAAGAAATGGTTTTCCGTCTGTAAAAGGATCAGGCGTTGGTCAAATAATGATTTTTCAAGGTATAGTTCTTTGATGTTATAAAGAATGGTTGGAGTATAAAAGTTTTTGTATTTTCAAACAATTTTGCTCCAGTGTTTGGTGTTTGATAGTTATACATTTGGGGAGTAGTATTATTTTTGTGTGATTTGGTATCTGAGGATCAACAAAGGATGGTTTACAAAGAATAAGGCTTATGGCTCAAGATTAAGGAAGAATCAGGGTTCAAGGGTAATTAATTTAAAGCACTTGCAATATAAACAAGAGTTATTCTGAATAAAAGTGACATGTTATGAAACAGTTCGATAATAATTGTGATATATCTTGAAGAAAAGTCTGGAAGTACTTGCCTGATAGGGCTTTATAACCATTATTGATCAACTCCGAGCCGACTCTACTGCTCAGGCTCTAACGTCCAACCACTAGATCCCATTGGATTCGACTTCGACACTCAGGTCTTTCTGTTGAAACTCTACTGAGCTCGTCGACTGACCACTAGGTTATCTTTAGTCCATCGTTCACTTTCAGGTTCCCGACTATAACCTACAAGGTCGAAATACCCTATGTTAGACGTATAGGTATGCTTGACATATCCTCGATATTAATTTTTTTACCCAAAGATATTCAAACCCGACTTGTAATTATTCATATTATAATACCACAGACAACAATTAGGGTTCACGTTCTCGAAATCGGTTCAGTGTTCGTTTTCAGAAAATACATATACTCGTCATTTTACGAAATTAGGTTACTGAGTTTTGGACAGAACATTCACCACAACATACAATCAAGTTCGTATAAAGTATAAGTATATATATTCACTTGACGTCCCGATAATTACCGGATACGCTCCTGCATTTCCATAATTGACTTTCCGAAAATCTGGAGGTACCCGAATTGGGTTTCCAGTCACAGATTTCACCGATTAGTTAATAAAGATTCCCGCACGATTAACTTAATTCACGAATGTTAATCATATCGTTCCTACATAAATAACCCATTAATTCTCGAATTAATATAAGCATAATAATTCGAATATAAAGTACAGTCAAATAGAACATATCACAGGCAACCAAACAACTACCACCGAACAGGGGTGGCCGGAGCAAAGCTGCCAAAAGAACCAAAATAGACACGACCATAGGAAGACATGTCGATACCAACACACACATCAACACACGCACACAATACTCCCACACACACCTGTATACACACACACGAGCACACCACACGCGCCCACCGGAAACAGACCGGAGAACCAAGCAGCGGCGGGACTCCGGGGACAGGGCAAGGAAAACATACAGGGGAAAACAAGGAAATAACGGGAGAGAACGAGAGAGATTTGAGGCAACGAGAGAGAGACGAAACTGAGAGATTAGCAGAGAAAGAGAGAAGAGATTAGAGAATTGTTGGATTGAATTTGAGAAATGAATATAACCTGTAACAATTTACTCTGCAGCCACGTGTTATTCAATTGATAGGGAAGCAACACGTGTACATTATAACGCCTGACAGCTTAATTCTGAATCGCATTTTCACAATTTATCGAACCAAGCAATACATAAAACAATTTCATAAAATTACTAAAATAGCCTTAAAATGTTAAAAATATCCCGAAGTTTATAAAAACATAAATTTTGTAATTTTAAAATAATTTCTGAAGCGCAAGTTATACCCGCTTTTTTAAAAATTAAACGAAACAACGCGCAGGTGAAATTAATCTCCAAAATTTCTAAAATAATTTTAAAATTCCCGGAATATTCCCAACTTAAACAAATATGAGTTTCGTAATTTTTGAAGAATTTTAGAATTAAATACGAATTTTAAAAGTAAAAGTAAAAAAAATCATTTAAAGATAAATAATTAATAAAATATTGATTTCTCAATTTTATGAAATCCTAAAAATAATTAATGTATTTATAAAACCATAAAAACAATTTTAGAGACATTCCAAATATTTATGCAAATAAATTTGCACTAAATCCACTTTTGAAAGTGAAAGCAATTCAATACGACTCCATAATTAATCACGCGGACAACTCGGTACACCATAAATCACACATAGATAATAATCAAACAACACATAGCGGTCAAAACCAATACATATATTTTATTTATTTAATAATTTCCATAGTCTCATATTTAAATAATTCAAAAATACACGAGTCGTTATAGATTGACTATCTAGAAACCATGCCCAGATTGATTGTGAGGGGAGGAAAGTAAAATTGAAAACACCTAGTGGTAAGAGTATAATAATTAAGGAGCAACGACAAACCAAGAAATTTCTAACTATGGTGCAGACCAAGAGACTTTTAAGGCAAGGATGTGAGGCCTACTTGGCTCACGTGGTGGATACCAAACAAGAAACCCCTGAGATCCATACCATACCCGTAGTTAACGAGTTTGAGGATGTATTTCCCAAGGATCTTCGCGGACTACCTCCAGATCGGGAGATATAATTTGCCATTGATTTAGCTCCCGGCACGGCACCAGTATCAAAGGCCCCGTATCGTTTGGCCCCCGTCGAGATGAAAGAGTTGGTTGATCAACTGCAAGATCTATTAGATAAAGGAATGATTAGACCAAGCGTGTCCCCGTGGGGTGCACCCGTATTATTTGTGAAGAAGAAGGATGGCAGCATGAGACTGTGCATCAATTATCAAGAGCTGAACAAGCTGACCATTAAGAACAAGTACCCATTGCCAAGAATAGATGACCTCTTTGACCAACTAAAGGATGCAACGTGTTTTTCCAAGATTGACCTTAGGACAGGTTATCATCAACTTAAGATCAAACCGGAAGATATACCCAAGACTGCATTTCGCACTAGGTACGGACATTATGATTTCATAGTTATGTCATTTGGTTTGACTAACGCGCCCGCGGCTTTCATGGATCTGATGAACAGAGTCTTTAAGAAGTATCTGGACGAATGCGTGATAGTCTTCATCGATGATATTCTAATTTACTCTACATCGGAGGAGGAACATGCGGAACACCTCAGGATAGTATTGGAAATCTTACGGAAAGAAAAATTGTATGCCAAATTCTCAAAGTGTGAATTTTGGTTGAAAGAAGTTCAGTTTTTGGGTCATGTGATTAGTAAGGAAGGAATTTTCGTAAACCCTGCAAAGATAGAAGCTGTCGCTAATTGGGAACAACCAACCACGCCCACCGAGGTCAGAAACTTTATTGGACTGGCCGGGTATTATCGAAGGTTTGTAAAGGATTTCGCCAAGATAGCAGGCTTGTTGACTAGACTTACTCGGAAAATAGAAAAGTTTGTTTGGACGGAGAAATGTGAGGAGAGTTTCCAAGAATTGAAGAAAAGGTTGGTATCGGCCCCAGTGCTGGCCCTACCAGACGATAAAGGGAACTTTGTGATTTATAGTGATGCGTCCCATAAGGGTTTGGGATGTGTGCTGATGCAGCACGGTAAGGTGATTGCCTATGCATCCAGGCAATTAAAGGAATATGAAGTGAGGTACCCCACCCATGACTTAGAATTAGCCGTCATAGTGTTTGCCCTTAAGATATGGAGATATTACCTATACAGAGAAAAATGTGAGATTTATACTGACCACAAGAGTCTTAAATATATCTTCACCCAGAAGGAGATGAACATGAGGCAGAGAAGGTGGTTAGAATTGATTAAGGACTACGACTGCGAAATTTTGTATCACCCGGGGAAGGCCAATGTGGTGGCCGATGCCCTTAGTCGTAAGGAAAGATTGAAAAAGATCACCACGTCAGAGGATTTGATCAGAGAATTTGACAAGTTAGAGATTGAGGTCAAGTTTGCTGAGCCAGGGACCGAAGGTTTGTATGAGATGGTTATGCAACCAGAGCTACTGGAAAAGATTAGGCGATGCCAAGAAATAGTGTTGAGGGAGAACAAGGAACTGATAAGCGGAGAGGAGACCCAGTGTGACCCAGACAAGAAAGGAATTAGGAGGCATGCCTACAGGATATGGGTCCCTAACGTCCAAGAATTAAAGGATGAAATTTTACGGGAAGGACACAGTTCTAGATATACGGTCCACCCAGGAAGCACTAAAATGTACCAAGATTTGAAGGAGTACTACTGGTGGACTAACATGAAGAAGGATGTAGCGGAGTGGGTCAGTAAGTGTATGACCTGTCAGAGAGTAAAGGCAGAACACCAGCGACCAAGCGGACTCTTGCAACCCTTAGAAATTCCGATGTGGAAATGGGAGCAGATAGCTATGGATTTTGTGGTAGGATTACCCCGAACTAAGACTAACCATGATGCAATATGGGTAATTGTAGACCGACTAACCAAGTCAGCGCACTTTCTCCCAATCAAGGAAACCTACACAGTGGATAGATTAGCGGAGCTATACATTAAGGAAATTGTGGTAAGGCATGGAGTGCCAGTAGCTATCGTATCTGACCAAGATCCTCGATTCAACTCCAGATTTTGGAGGAGCTTTCAGGAATGCCTAGGAACCAAACTAAACATGAGCACCGCTTACCATCCGCAAACAGATGGACAAAGTGAGCGAACCATCCAGACATTGGAGGACATGTTGAGAATGTGTGTAATTGATTTTAAGGGTTCTTGGGATGAACACCTGTCTTTGATAGAGTTTTCTTACAACAACAGTTATCATGCGAGTATCGGAATGCCCCCATACGAGGCGTTGTATGGCCGAAGGTGCCGTTCACCCTTGTATTGGGATGAAGTTGGGGAGAGAAAGTTACTGGGTCCCAACTTAGTGCAAAGGATAAGGGACATAGTTCAATTAGTCAGAGGACGCATAGCAGCAGCCCAAGACCGACAGCGTAAATACGCCGATCTGGCACGGAAGGACAGAGAGTATGAAGTGGGTGACCAGGTATTTCTGAAAGTGTCACCATGGAAAGGATTGATGAGATTTGGGAAGAAGGGGAAGCTGAGCCCCCGTTATATTGGACCTTTCGAGATTCTAAGACGGATAGGACCCGTGGCATACGAGTTAGCTTTACCTTCAAATCTTCAGCAGCTCCATAATGTTTTTCATGTATCAATGTTGAGGAAGTATAATGCGGATGCCAAACATATAGTGGAATATGAGCAAGTAGACCTTCAACCAGATCTGTCCTATGTTGAGCAGCCAGTCGAAATCATTGACCGAAAAGAGCAAGTACTCCAGAACAAGAGTGTCAATCTAGTCAGAGTCTTATGGAGGCATCACAACGTCGAGGAGTCGACTTGGGAATTAGAGAGTCACATGCAAGAAAAGTACCCCCATCTATTTGTGGATTGATTCCGGGATGGAATCCTTTTAAGGGGGGAGACTGTAAGAACCCTGATTTTTGTAATATTTTAAAACTTCAGTGAATAGTAACTGGAACTAATTATGTAGTACGTATGGAATTCGTCACAAATATGAATAGTGGAATTTTGAAAATCCGAGATCATATTCTTGTTTATCGAGGAAAATAAGTGAATGTAATAGCCGTCGGAATTCGAAGATACACGATTATACTACGTGTTTTCGTATCCGTAAGGAATGGCGGAGAACCAGGAATACTATGTGAAATAAATATTATATCAAGGTGTTTTTATGATCAAGATAAAGGAATAGAATTGGTTAAAGGATTATAAGCGATAAAAAGAATTCACTGCGAAATGAAATATTATACGATTAAACTATCGGAATGGAACGACAATCGCGTGTACGTTAAATATTCGAATGAGAAATTAATTCCATGCAAGTTGGCCATGCAAAACCAAGTTAACTAGTAGTTAAGAGATGTAACTAGGGAATTAGAAGCTAACTAGAATAGTTAGTGGAATAGTAAGTGAATAGTAAGTGAATAGTGATTGGGAGACAAAGAAGGTACAAGGCCATACCTCCCCATTTCTACTCATCAAAAATTGTCAACTAAGACAATTCTTTTGCTGATAATTATGCCCATATATACACACTATCAAACTCATTTTACACACTCCACCACTTTAACAAAAATCAAGCAAACCCCCCCCCATTCCCTTGTTGCTCTCGGCCTATTGTGCAGAAAAAGGAAAAAAAAACTCTCTTCCTCACTTCACTTCTCCATCCTTCCCTTTATTATAAATTCTATAAAAATTCACAAAGCTTCCTTACATCCTAGTAAAGGTATTTATATGATTTCATGGCCAAATTCTTAATGGTTTGTGAGAAACAAATTCTTGAAGTTTAAGAACTTTAGGGACTGTTTTGACTAACTTGGTTTCTTGGTTTGGTTTCTTAAGGATCTAGCCCTTCTAAGTGTTTTTCAAGCAAACCAATCCCTAATAACCTTAGTACTAACCCTCCTAGTGCTCAAGAAGGTATAACTTCCAACTCTTTAAAGTTTTAAGGGTGAGTTTAAGAGTTATTTATGATGTAGTGTCAAGATCTAAGAGTTTGTGTATGTGTAAGGTTGTTTTGCTCATATTCTTGCTAAGTACTTGAGTTTTTGTGTTGTGATGCTTGTATGTGATGCTAGATAAAGTATATAAGGTGTATGTGGGTGGATCTTGAGAAGTAAGAAGTGTTGTGTTGGTCATAAGTAGTGATTGTGTCAAGAACAAGTAGTAGAAATGGAATGTGGAGCCTATTGCACTTGGTCTGCCTTCTGCAGTGTATTCAGCCATGTAAATGTTTGAAATTTGTGAGTCACTGGACATGACTGGGTAGATCTTGATTTAGTTTCTGTACATGTGTAGATCGTTGCGAGGGGATTTACGGTTTAGAAGTTATGACCGTTTTAGTGTAGAGCGTTCATACGATAAGCCAACTGCGCATAGGCCACTTGATTGATAATTTTGAAAGGCTAAACATGATTTCTAAAATTTGGAAAAATCATGATAATTAAATAATGCAGCAAGGAAGACTGTCCAAAAAGAATTTTAAAAAAATATTAATTTTTCAATTTTATAAAAATGTTTTAGTGAAGTGAATCGATAATCGCGTACTAACTAAGATCGTTGGTTATTGATTTTAGATCGCCAACAAAAGCCCCGAGACCATACCACTCCTAGCACTCGAGGCAAGTTTACGAAACCCTAACACAAATTATCCATGCTATATATACTGTTGTTATTTTGATGCCATGATTTACAGTCAAAAAATATATGCTTGTCTGTGATATCAATACATTCCAATTATGCAATTGTTTACGAAGACGAACTTCGTTTTATACGAGTATGAGAAATTGAAACGTAATTTTAATATAATACAAGATAGTGGGATTCGGAGATATTTTTAAATCGATTTAATCCCGGAACGAGCCGGACGCGGAAAATTTCGATTTCAATAAACAAAGTACTTTCGCGTAACATACATATTAAGCGAACGATTGAGATTTGATTTATAACTAAAAAGGGTAATCGAATATTCACTCAAGGGATATCCTACTTGATTATTTATTTATAAGTAATACCTAAAGAGTTATTAAAATATCCGGAAAATACTTAAAGAGATATTGAAAAGTTTTTAAATCAATTCACTCTATCTAAAATGTATGAAACCATTCGAAGGATAATTATGAGATGTCGAATCCCGTCTTAAGTATTTAATTAAGATTTTTATCAATTCATTGAACCTTATTGAGAAACATTTTGTACTTAAGGTTTTATCAATTCCTTGAACCCTTCTTAAAAATATTATGAGACCGTAAATATTTAATATTACGGACCTCTAAAAATCATTTAAAAATATACATAGTTCCCAAGGATACTTTCTAAATTATTCAAAATTTCTTGGAAGAGATCAATCATCTGAAACTTATCAAAACCTTAGGGAACTTAGTCTAGAAGCATGAAGGTTTTGCTTCCTCGCTCAATGAAAAACAAGTGAACAATATATGTAAAACTCTACTACGGTTAAGGGTCGAAAATGATTTTAAATTCAAAACTCCGACAACTCCCAATGATCAATTGTAATAAAAGTGACAGATAAATTACCTTATTTAAAGGTCAACAAAGAACAATCTATTCCTTCGATAAAGGATATTATGTAAATGATATAATTGTTTTGGGACTGGAATGTGGCCTACCCGGCACGGAGAGGTATCGGGTAGTGACCAAGCGCGGAGTGGCGCAGTATATAGTTATATGGTCTCTGTGACCATTGACTTTCAGACTTGCACGGAAATGGGCAACCATCGTGTAATATCTTGATAAGCCCAAAGGCGGCTAGGTTTGTATTCCTTCTACTAGTAGAGAAAATTTCGTATTCGGATGATCACTGGTACGTGATTTATTCCAGTATAGTCCCTTCCTCCACTTTGGATAAATTATTATGAAACCTACAACAGAAGGCCGATAAGGCTGAGTTTTAAATAAGGATGTTGATGTACATATATCACATCCATATGCGAATCTTGGTTCAAGCATCATACTGAGATTTTGAGATAAAATGAGTACAAGTATAAGCCGATTAAGCTGATACATTTAAAGTTGAGTTTTTCAAAAAATTGACAAGCATATAAACTTTTAGAAACCTTGGATATACAATGCCTAATGGTTGTTTTTCCCTAAATGATTATATTTAGATAATGGATATCTATATCTTGCTGAGCATTAGTGCTCACTCTTGCTTTTATAAATATCATATCACAACAGATTACCAGCATGGCCCGAACCAGGATGACTGCCCGCAAACGGGTAGGGGACGCCCGTGAGTACCGTAGATTGTTCGTCTGCCAGCCACCTCAGGTAGACGAATAGAGATAGTTTCATTTTGAGTACTTGAACCAAGACTATTTGTGACCCGAGCCAGTCTCATGTAGAGCTGTTCTCGGCGTTCACTCTTTTGAGATAATTTCCTTTGGTCTGTAATAACTTAAATACTTTAACGTTAACTTAGTAATATTTCTGAGCATATAACCTGTGTGTGTGTGAGTTTGGTTAAAAGGTCGAGTAATGATGTGAAAAGAGGATTAATTATTTATTAGACAATATTAAGTGATCGTAACGACCCGAATTCCCGACCTTGAATTTGGGGGTGTTACACTTGTGCTGAAAAAGCTCAATTAGATATAAGTCGTCTTACTGCGAGAGTTGATCAATTATTTTATGAAGATGGGCCATCTGGCCATCATGATCTTATCGATCTTGATAGTGAATCACCTACAGGCTCGCTGGGCGAGGCTTATTATGATGTTGGTGTGGAGGAAGTCATGATTGTGCCCTCTTCTATCAATCCAAATAAAGAGATTGTTATTCGCGAGTACCAACCTGTCATTGCCCCTACTCAAAAAAATGAGGTGGAAGCTCCTGACAAGCGGGATCTCCAAGAAGGGCCGCAGGGGACCGGTTCAAAAAAATTAGAATGTTGCATCACCTATTGCCTCTATAGTACAACATATGTATGCAATGATGGGTCACCAAAACACTATTGAGGCTAAAGTTCATGATTAGGTATACGCTGATGTTGATGCCTCTATTGACGCTACTACGAATGTATGCACAAAGACGTTCTCACTCTAAAGGGCTGGAGAATTTGTCTAGGGACAATAAGATTCTCAGATTCAAGGCAGCTCAAGCTGATACCGATAAGGAGAAGCTGGCCGCAACTTATAAGCAAAAGTAGAAGCAGGAGACTGAACAAGTGTGGAAAGAGCTCCATGAGGAAAGGCAAAAAATGAAGACTGCAGAGAAAGTTCAATATGCTGCTGTGGAGGTGGCTCGTTTGGAGAAAGAGCGCCTAGACCAAAAAAAATCTATAACATATCATAATTAGAGTCTTTAGAAGTCTGTAAATAAAATCTGGAAATTCTGGATCTTCAAATCCAGGAGGCCATTGCACATAGACTTCTTCTTCCAATTCACCATTAAGGAATGCACTCTTCACATCCTTTTAATACACTTTGAAATTTGAGTGTGCAGCAAATGCAAGAAAGATTCTTATTGCTTCAAGTCTTGCAACTGGAGAAAAAGTTTCATCATAATTTATTCCTTCTTTTTGTGAGTAACCTTTAGCAATAAGTCTTGCGTTGTTTCTGGGAACACCACCATTTTCATCCATCTTGTTCCTGTACACCCACTTTGTTCTAATAATGCTTCTATTTCTTGGTGCAAAAACTAACTCCCACACTTTGTGTAACACCCCCAAATTCGGGGTCAGGGATCCGGGTTATCACGAGTTCCATTTCCCTTGATAACACTAAATCTTAATAAACAACCAAGTACTGCATATTGTGACCCCACAATATACACACACACCACAAGTTATAGTCTCAGAGATGAATACCAAAAATAACACAAGTCATTTTATTCCACAATTATAAGTCATTACACCTCAAAAGGGTTTCTGAATAAATTTACAGATTCTTTGCCATTATTACAATTCATAAATATACATAAGTCTGGTACATCAAAAGTTGAAACCTAGCCTATTGGTAGTTCCTACCTCAGTTACAACGACATCAACACCTACAGAAAGCTGCGGAACATTTCATATCCGCTCGCGAATTGGGAGCTTGGTCATGTTCATCTTGTCTAGCTGTTGTTGTGTGATGAAATAATAAAGCAAGGGTGAGCAATAAGCCCACCAAAATAACATGTATAATAATTAACAATACATAATACTCATGAAAGTCTTGGTCAAGAAGAAATAAACCAATTTTGATATCTTAATGTAACAAAATCGCAAAATATTCAGTATATATATACATATATACTTTTCAAAATCTTTGAAATCCTCTGACATGTATAATATACACAGAGTTCCAGTTTATAACTGTATAAAAATATCGTTGTAAGGTGATATCATATATCTAACCTTGTCTCAACGTTTTTTTGAAAATCTTTGTCATGCATAAGATAATCATTAACTAGATATAAGTTGAAAAGATGAAGTTACAAGATACTCCAATATACTTATATCTTTTTCGAATACTACTCGAACTACCACCATTCAAGCTATAATCATTTTCAAAAGTTCATCACATATATGAGACTACAAGATAAGACTTGAATAGATTCAATCTTTGAAATATCATTCAAAAGAAATGAAGTTACGAGATACTTCATTAAGTCCCAATATATATATATACCTATATATATATCTCATACTTTCCTTGAAAACCTCTGTTATGAAAAGTATAAACAGAGCTATAATACCCGATGAATTTGGAAAGAAGAAATTTTTTGGCATAAACCCGATATCTTGCTGATCAGGCAAAGATACCCATTAAGTAATATTTTCTACTGTAGATGGATGAATTCCTCTCCGGTCATCACCCTGGCCGCATTAGGACCTCGCGCTAGACCGTTACCCGGCCACTCACGCGTGGATGGACTGTCACCCAGCCTCTTACACCTTCATAGACCACCCCGGCCTGTCGCTTATACCGACTTAATTACAAGGACTTATTTCCCGAACGTTGGACAAGTAATCAAATTGTTTTCTCAAAACAGTAACCTCGTTGCGAATTTAAAATACACCACAGAGCCGTATCCCTTAGATTTTTGAGCGAGTATTCAAGTCCCCTTCAAAAGGAAGATCTTAAATTTGAAAACGAGTTTTGGGATCCGCTCTAACTTTTAAAATCATTTTGAAGACTTGAAAACATTTTAAAGAATGTTTAGAGTAATGATGATTTAATAAAATAAATTAGTCCCGATATATTAAAAAATATCTGAATATTATTATTTAAATAATATTCCCATAAAGAATAATTTTTATAAAAATAATTGAAGTAGAAGTTTTAAAACTCATACGTGAAACGAATAATAAATAACAAGAGATATACTTATACGAAGTACGATCTTTATTTGAATAATCAAAAATAAGTTTGATTATTATTCAAAACCATCGAATATACCTTATTTGATTAATAGTTGTAGAAAACTATATAATATATACTCAGGAACCTCTCCTCCCGGTTTTAGGAAAATGTTCAACTCTGGGTCCCCTGTATTAAGGGTATCGCAAATAATGCCTATCTCTAGCATATGTATTATGCAGTTTTTAACCAGTTGAATCGATAACAAGATATCAATATTACGAAATAGGCATGCATATATATATATATCATATTAACATGCTCCAATATATTGCAAGATTTTGCTAATAATAACCATGCACTTATCCTCAAGATAATGCATCAATATATTACATCACAACAACAGTATAACAGGTACAAAACTTGCCTATGTGTTTCGGGGTAGGCTTAAGCTTAGAGTGGGTCCGGTAACCTATGAACAACAACATAAGCCGGAATTAAACCACAGTCTTTTAAGAAACTAGACTTTATCCACTTAGACCCTAACGTTCACTTTTGCGCTTAACGATTTACATAAGTCGCTCGAGTACCTTTGGCTCCACCATTTTTATAAAATTAACCGTTAAATGTTTTAAGGCGACTCTTTCATGAGTACTTTATCAACTGCCTAATCCACCTTACATAATTGTTTCGTATTCCAATTAGTATTTTAAGGGCCTTAAACAAGGTCTCAAAGTAAAGCGAGGGGTAAAGGTTCGTTCGCGAAACATCATTACTGAAAATGGTCATTTCTCCTAAACCTTACCTCGGATCTAAGCGAACCACATACCAAAACGAAGCTTACGACAAGATCCATCTAATCATGGCAAAGTTACAGATTGATCAGTGAGCTTTCTATTCCGAGATTCAAGAACAAACAGTATAAGATAAATCGGGCATTACGACAGCTATGTTTATGAGTTTTCAAAAATAATTACCACTCTAAATCCTCATCAATTCACTACCATCCTCCAACAATCAATAAAAAAACAAATAAAACTTAAACCACTGCAAATTCAGTCCACACTCCAAGGTTTTACCAACTCATTCAATCAACTACAAATCCACCATTCAAAATCAACACAATTTCACAAAAATCACTACTAAACGTGGATCTAACTATACATTTACCAATTCTTCTAAACACTCAAACAATAAAGCTTAGTACTAAAGGTCAAGAAGTTTTTATACCTTGATTTGTGAGTGAAAAGTTTCTAGGGAGCCTTAAAACCTTTATCAATCCTTATACAAACTTGGATCTCACAAACAAACAAGAAAACCCAAAGTTAGATTTTGAAGTTTCTAAAAGTCCGATTTAAAGAACTGTAAAAATGAGGGTCTTACCATGCTTATTTGGACGAGACTTGTGAACAAGAGTTGTAGGTCATCTCAATACCTTTACATACACTCATTTACTTTATAGAATACTAATACGATCTTAGAATTTCCATAACAGTACTCCTATATAGTGTGGTCTGATAATTTTCCTTAATCAACATCATCAGCAAAAAGTTACTATTCATCAGTGTTTCAAAAATTCCAAAATTGGGGTTATTATAGTCTCCCCTCCTTAAAAGGATTCCGTCCCGGAATCAGATAGAAAACAGTTGGGGATACTTTTCAAGCATTGCACTTTCTAACTCAAGTCAATTTTTTCCACATTGTGGTTCTACCACCACACTATAACTAGTTTGATAACCATGTTCCTAGGCACTTGTTCCTTTTTGATTCATAACCCTCACTTGTAATATCTTGGATATATCGTGTAATTATTTTTACTAATAAATAAATATTATGCATGTTCAGTATTTATTCTGTGAATTATGTGTTAAGTGGTATATGTGTTTAGATGTTTAAAATTGATATAATTTGAGTATTTTAATTTTTATATGTCCAAAATAAAATATAGATAATTGTCATATCTTCCTATTTATTTTTATATTGATTTGTGATTTTATAGAAAATTTATGGATTTAATACATTCTTTTTCCGATTATTTATATACTATTTTATATAATCGGGAACCAGCCGACTTCACCCGTTTTTATGTTTTTATAACCCGAAACTCTTCCGAGAACTCCTTCCTAACCTAATTGCAATATTCCGAGCATTTTCCATGTTCTGACTTTTTCGATCCGACGTATGGTTTGTCCTGTGCGGGTCCCGACGTAATATTTTCGATACAAAATTTGTTTCGGTAAATCAATAAAACTCGTATTTTTGATAAACAGGATCTCTTTATTAAACTATTATAATTATCACCTCGTAATACGTGTAACTAGGCGCTGAGACCAAGACCGCAATACAAATTGTACAGATTTGGATAATTATCCCGAAACCGGTACCGTTTTGAAACTGTTTTTATAAATAAACGTACTATTTTATATCCGGAATGATCCAACGGGATACTATTTTTCTGTAAATATAAATAGCCCTTACCGTAATTATTTCCGTACCGAAAATCATTTGCAAACCAGTAAAATGTTTATAAAACAGAGAAAATACTATATTTATATTTCGTTCTTCGTAATCCAACTCAAATTTGGAGGTGTTATCGATATCGGATTTTGGCGTGCATATACTCAAAACGAAGCTATTGATTTGTACTTTCAGAATCATCCATCAAAATCACTGCAGAATCAAAGGTTCATTTCCTATAAACTAATTTATATTCAAATTTTTTGGAATTAAAATTTGGATTTTGAGTTCGAGCAACTGTTTCTATGATTTGATGATTGCATGTTATAGCTCTTCTTTTCCTGATGATTTTGGTATGTCATATGATCAATTTGGAGTTCGATAACATGTTTAAATTAGGGTTTGATTCTCGAATTTTATAATTAGGGTTTATACTCGTTTGAATGTTCTTGATTGAATTTGGGGGTTTCTTATTTAGGGATTTGTAAACGTTCTAGAGGGGTGAGTTTTGTTCCCCTTGAAATTTGCAATCGATTCATATATAGCTTGCTAATCGATGTTGCTCGTAGTGACCGTTGTTTTGATTTGAAAGTTCGTCGGTGTTCTTGGGAGTTTTGGCTGGATTTCTATTTCCAGCTATTGTTTGGTTCGATTGTTGCTTGATTTGAACTCTGGGAGCGATTTAGAATGAAAACCTCGTCTGAATCACACGAAACCATGCTGTTTTTGCTCAGATCGGGGCTAGCCGGAGTTGTTTTCCAGTCGCCGGATTTTGGGTTCATGAAGAACCCGTTTCTGTTCTTGGCGACCCGAAATCCAACCCGGTTTGACCCGGTTTTGATCCAAATTTTTGTAAAATTAATTCCTAATTCCTGTTTTTACAGTTTAGTCCCCCAGGGTTTTCAAACTTTGCAAAAACTTGATTTCTATTTCAGAAACTTTTAAAAATCAGATTTCTTTTATAAATTCATTTCCAAAAATTGATTTTTATTTTCTAAGATTCCAAAAATCATTTATTTTGATTACAAAATTCGTTTTTAATTCAAAACTAAATCTAAATTACTTAATTAAATAATTTTAATTAATAATTAATTGATCAATTAATTTAACTATTAATTGATTAATTAGTTCAATTATTTATTAATTAATTATTAATTAATTTTAATTGATTATTTAATTGGATTTAATTATTTTAAAATGATTTAAAAATCCTGAAAAATAGTTTCAAGCTTTAAAATATTATTTTAAATTATTTTCAATGCTCGATAATTAATATAAAATTATTTTAGAGTCAGATTTGAGTAATCAGACTCTGTTTATTACTCGAAATTGATCCTACGACCCGTTTTGACTCCGAAAAATATTTTAAAAATCATATTAAATACCTGAAAGAGTGTTTATAACCCGAGACCTCTTTATAAATGAAATTTCATTAGTTGTTCGACGTGCTATATGTTATACGTGACTTGTTTGTTGGACTATTGATATATATGTTCGGTGTTTATTTATTTTTAGCATAACTTTCAATCCGTTAATAGGATTTGGGTAAAACGAAGGGTAGATAAAAATATATACCGAATAGAATCATATGAGTTGAGAATTGATAGATACTTATGATATGTGAGCAGAAGAAGCAAGGCGTAGGAAAGGGAAACAAGTAGTCGAGAAGTAGGAGATTGTGATTGGAAATTTGTGAAGTATAGCGAGCTAGTACCAGGCAAGTGTTCTAAACTTTCTCGAGATATATTGTGAATAGCTGATAGTCCTGTCTTATATTGCAAGTACTTTAAAGCACCGAACCCTAAATCTTGATTCCAGTTATTGATCTTTGAACCGTAAACCTTATTCTTTATGAACCATTGATTACTGAATACCCGAATACGAACCACATATATATGAAATAACTGCACAAATACATACAAACTAAATACCGAACACTGAACCAAGATTTGCTTATATACTCAAACCATTATACCTTATACATTTAAAGACCAAATCCTTTTAACCTTGAAACTTTGATTCTTTTGTTATCCGATTCTTTCACCAGCTGATAGCCATTCTTTGAAATTGCTATTTTGTTTCCTTGTAAAGATTAAAACCCATCTCATGATTGAAATATCCCATGTTGATTATGATTCTATTTATTGCTTTACATTGTTTATTCTGTTATTATGATAGAATTGGATTATTTTATAAAATTGTGGACCAGATTCGTGGTCAGACCAGATTGGTGGTCAAGTTAGGCCAATGTGTGCCTTGGATCCAGTAATTAGAGCAAAGCTGTGTGCCTTGCTCGGGGTTAGTGTGTGACTGATCAGCAGCCTAACCTTGGTTTTTAAAATGAAAATTTAATATCCAATTCTGAATCATTATCCATTATTCTCTTGACACCTCAAATCATTTCACTTGATCATTGTTTATTCTCAGTATTGTCAATGTGACTTGCTGAGCTAGTTAGCTCATTTGTGCGATTTTGTTTATGTTCTTTTCCAGTTAAGAAGGAACCTGTTGGTAGCGAGGATCCCCAATCAAGTACGAGAGCTAGGGGTCCAGGTTGATCGAGTTAAGCTAGCTGACAACTTTTAAGATAGTTTAAGTTTGTAAAATTTGTATTGATGTTTAATATTCAGTTGTAAGTTTGAATAGTTGGGATTTGGGCGTTTGTAATATAAGTGTGTGTGTGTGGCTTTTTGTACATACTTTAACCTATTGCGGTCCATGGTAGTTGGTAAGTAGGGTCACTGCATATTATTATAATCTTTATTATTATTATAAGCAGGTTATCGATAAGGTGTGTGTGTGTGGACTCCAAACCTCTGACCCGGGTTTGGAGGGCGCCACAGGTTTGGTATCAGAGCTTTAGGTTATAAGTCACTGACACAAGCCTAGATTGACGGGAATGGGTAGAGGGTTAGGATTAGAAGTAGGGAGTAGAAAGATAGAACGTCGAGAGGTTGAGTGCGACGGTATAACGGGTATTAGTATGATTCGCGTTGTGGTTCGAGATTCTTATTTTTGCGATATGATTTTAGATATCAGCTATGGTCGACTCTTTCGTTCCAGCACCAGCTGATCACTCAGAGCCCTCGGTTGGAGGACCATCTTCAGATCCACGTCCTGTCATCCCACCAGTGTTGGCTATTTTACCTCCACCTGTGTTGTAGTCTGTACCATTGCAGGCTATTCCACCCCCAGGCAAGAGGCCACCTATTAGAGGACCCCCACCTGCTGATTCCGATTCCACTGGGCATTCAGTTACGGGTATTCCAGTCTACATTATATCCTGTTCCTTATTACCGGTATGAGGCTCTTCTACTGGAGAGTGATTCCTTGTTGGCACAGATCCGAGAGCTGCAACATATCATCAGGACTACAGATGTTGATCGTGGTGTGAGGGAGCTTCGAGAGGAGATTCATGTGACACGGAGGGTTCTTGAGGCTAGGTTGCATGGAGCTATATTAGATGGCCCTGATGCATTTATAGGATGGGCTAGTGAGGTGATGGAGGATCTCGAAAGGCTAGGCGGACTAGAGTTTCCTTGGAGTTAGAGCCAGAGATACAGAGATGGAGATTTTGATCAGTGTGTTGTGTTGTTTATTATGTATAGTAGTGTGTAGTGTGTATCAGTAGAATTTTGGGTTGTATTTATAGACTTGATCTGCTGACTAGTGAGTAGGTTTGTTGTACCCATTTGTTTTTACTTTTGAAGCATTTTAACGCTTGTACCACCTAAAACTTTTGATCTATATATATCAGTACCTTTTCCTTTCCAACATTGTCATTTACATTACTGCACTTGTTTTACTTTACTCTACTTATTGCACCAGTTATACCACATGTGATACCATGTACCCTATCCCCTTAATTGTTTACATTCTGTAAAGAAGCATGCAATTTATTTAGTTCAACTGTTATAATTGTTTTCAAAAAGAGAGATATTTCTATTTTACAAAACTTTTCTTTTATGCAAAGAATTTGATTTAAAGGCTAAATAAATTGTTTGATTCTTTACAGAAAATGCCTCCCAGAGAAATACCCGCCCCAACACCCAGAATGAAGAAACCAACAACAACAACAACCAAGATAATACCAACCGAGATGCAAACCCAGGACCCATAGACCTAGCAGTAGCCCAGATTCTTCAAATCTTGGCTCGACAAACAGTTCACCTGGCTCAACAGCAACAAAGACAGACCAACCCCCAGGCAACTTTCAAAACTTTCCAGGCGGTGAACCCACCACAATTCAAGGGTTCCTTAGATCCAATTGAAGCGAATGTTTGGCTAAAGGAAATAGAGAAATCATTTGCTTTAGTTAAGGTAAAGGAAGAACAGAAGGTTGAGTTTGTAAGTTATTATTTGAAGAATGAGGCCACCTATTGGTGGGAAACTATGAAGACATTGGAAGGTACATATGTTATTACTTGGGATAGGTTCAAGGAATTGTTTTTAGAAAAATATTTTCCCCAGTTTGTTCAGGATCAAATGGAGCTGAAGTTTTTAGAGCTAAAGCAAGGAAATATGTCGGTAGCTGATTATGAAAGTAAGTTTGAAGAGTTTTTGAGGTATGTGCCATCATATGTGGACACTGACAGGAAGAAAGCCAAGCGGTTCCAGCAAGGTCTGAAGCCATGGATCAGAGGGAAGGTAGCCATATTTGAATTGGATACCTATGCAGGAGTTGTACCTATGATTGCAGAAACTGAGAGCGAGATTTCACAGAAAGAAAAGGAAAGTAAAATGAGGAAGTTTAAAGGGAATGAAGGTTAGTCACAACCGGGGAAGTTTCCAAGTTTTAAGAAAGGAAAATTTCAGCCAGGAAGAAATTTTAATGTCAAGAAACAGAATGCAGGAGACGGAGGTCAAGGCAACCGTCCAGTCAATGTGAACCAGCCGAATCAGTTGAGGCTAACTTTTCCAGATTTTCAGGTATGTGGGAAGAAACACGGAGGAGTTTGTAATAAGTTGAACGTGGTTTGTTTCAAGTATAATCGGAAAGGGCACTATTTGAGAGAGTGCCGCAACCAGCCAACAAGAGAGCAGGTGAGCAAGGATCAGCCTACCCAGTATCCAACAATTAAGGTTCCAACTATTGGATTTACATGCTTTAAATGTGGAAAGCCCGGACACATAGCCAGGGATTGCAAGACACCAGCCCCAGTCAGTAATGCATTGAGAATTATGGGATCTATTCCAACAGTGAATGAGACTCCAAGGGCTAGAGTTTTTGATATGTCGGTAAAGGACGCTATCCGGGATACTGATATCGTGGAAGGTACGCTTAATGTGAATTCTTTATATGCCAAAGTGTTAATAGATTCAGGAGCAACTCGATCATTTATTTCTCAAGATTTTGTTAGTAAGTTAAATTATCCAGTTGAGTATTTAAATGAAATAATGACTGTAGAATTAGCAAATCAAGAACGTATATCTGTTAATCAAGTTTATGGGAATTGTGAGATTGAGATTTCTGGTAATAAGTTATGTGTGGATTTGATACCATTTAAGCTAGGAGAGTTTGACGTTATCTTAGGAATGGATTGGTTATTTAAGCACGATGCTCAGATAGATTGTCAAAATAAGAAGGTAATGGTGAAGACGCCAGACGAAAGGATAGTAACGTTTAAGGGCCAGAAGCAAGCAAAGAAGTTCTTAACGATGATCCAAGCTAAAAAGTTACTACGACAAGGATGCGAACATTTCATTGCATATGTGATTGATAGAAGTCAGGAAACAGCAAAACTTGAAGATATTCCAGTATTCAATGAATTTCCAGACGTGTTTCCCGATGAGTTACCAGGACTTCCTCCAGATAGAGAAATTGAGTTTACAATCGACTTAGCACCTGTAACAGAACCAGTATTCAAGGCCCTGTACAGAATGGCGCCCGTCGAAATGAAGGAACTAGCAAAGCATTTGCAAGAGTTGTTAGAGAAAGGAGTAATCAGGCCCAATGTATCCCCGTGGGGTGCACCGGTACTATTTGTCAAGAAGAAGGATGGGAGCATGAGACTGTGCATCGACTATCGAGAGCTCAACAAGCTTACAACCAAGAACAAGTATCCGTTGCCTAGAATTGATGATTTGTTTGACCAATTGAAAGGAGCCAAGTACTTGTCCAAGATTGATTTGAGATCGGGATATCACTAACTAAAGATTAAGCCAGAGGATATACCAAAGACAACTTTCAGAACAAGGTACGTACATTAGGAATTTTTAGTGATGTCTTTTGGATTAACCAATGCCCCGACAACATTCATGGACCTGATGAACATAATTTTCAAGGAATACTTGGACAAGTTTGTTATTGTGTTTATAGATGATATTTTGATCTATTCAAAAATGGAAGAAGATCATGCAGCACATTTAAGGACAGCTTTGGAGATTTTAAGGAAGGAAAAGTTATATGCTAAATTCTTGAAGTGTGATTTTTGGCTACGGGAAGTTCAGTTCTTAGGACACATAGTCAACAATGAAGGGATCAAAGTAGACCTAGTGAAGATTGAAGCAATTACAAATTGGGAGAGGCCGAAAACACCGACAGAAGTAAGAGGTTTCTTGGGATTAGCAGGATATTATCGGCGATTTGTTCAAAACTTCTCAAGGATTGCAACACCATTAGCAAAGCTTACACGGAAGAATGAAAAGTTTTTATGGAATGACAAATATGAAGAAAGTTTTCAGGAATTGAAGGGAAGATTAATTACAACACCTGTTTTGTCACTTCCAGATGACCAAGGGAATTTTGTAATCTATAGCGATGTTTCTCATAAAGGACTAGGATGTGTTTTGATACAGCATGATAAGGTTATTACGTATGCGTCAAGGAACCTGAAACCACACGAACAAAAGTATCCTACCCATAATTTGGAGCTAGCAGCCATAGTATTCGCTTTGAAGATTTGGAGACATTATCTATATGGAGAAAAATGCGAGATTTATACCGACCACAAAAGCTTGAAGTACATATTCACACAAAAGGAGCTTAATATGTGATAGAGAAGATGGTTAGAACTAATTAAGGATCACGACTGCATGATTAACTATCATCCCGATAAAGCAAATGTTGTAGCAGATGCGTTAAGTCGAAAAGAGAAGTTGAATGTGTTATCAGTACCTGAGGAGATTTACAAGGAATTTCAAAAATTGGAATTGGAGATTAGAGTTTGCAAGCCTGATAAAGCAAAAGTGTATAGTATGACTTTCCGGCCGGAGTTGTTAGAGAAGATAAGGAAGTGTCAAGAGGAGATAATGGATCATGACATTAATTGTTTGGTAGGTGAGGAGTTGTGCACACAAAAAGACGATCAAGGTATTTTTAGGTTTTCTTCTAGAATTTGGATTCCACCAGTAACAGAGTTGAAGAATGAAATTTTACAGGAAACTCATAATTCAAGATATTCAATCCACCCAGGGAGTACTAAGATGTACAGAGATTTAAAGGAAAATTATTGGTGACCAGATATGAAGAGGGAGATTGCAGAATGGGTTAACAAATGTTATACATGTCAGAGAGTTAAAGCAGAGCATCAGAGACCAAGTGGATTGTTGCAGCCATTAGAGATTCCAGAATGGAAGTGGGAGCACATTGTCATGGATTTCATAGTCGGATTACCAAGGACAAAAGCCAATCACGAAGCCATTTGGGTTATAGTGGACAGACTTACCAAATCAGCTCATTTCTTGCCTATAAATGAAAGATTTTCACTAGACAAGCTAGTCCATATGTACCTGAAAGAAATCGTAGTTCGTCATGGAGTTCCTGTGTCTATCGTATCCGATCGAGATCCAAGATTTAATTCAAGATTTTGGAAAAGTTTTCAAGAATGTTTAGGAACGAGACTGAATATGAGTACGGCTTACTATCCACAGACGGACGACCAAAGTGAACGAATGATTCAGACAATTGAAGATATGTTGCGCGTTTGCGCTATTGATTACAAAGGAAATTGGGACGAGCATTTACCATTGGTAGAATTTGCTTACAACAACAGTTATCATGCCAGTATTGGGATGCCACCCTATGAAGCTCTTTATGGACGCAAATGCCGATCTCCCGTATATTGGGATGAAGTAGGAGAACGTAAAATACTTGGACCTGAATTAGTGCAACAGACGAAGGAAGTTTTTGAAGTGATCCAGAAGAGATTAATAGCAGCATAAGACCGTCAGAGGAAGTATGCAGATCAATCAAGGAAAGATATGGAATTCAAAGAAGGAAATCTAGTATTGCTGAAAGTGTCGCCGTGGAAGGGATTGACAAGATTTGGGAAGAAAGGAAAACCGAGCCTTGGATATGTCGGACCTTTTGAGTATCTAAAGTGTGTGGGCAAAGTAGTTTACGTGTTGGCGTTACCCCCGCACATGGAGTATATTCACAATGTTTTTCACATATCGATGCTTAAGAAGTATAATCCAGACTCCAGGCATGTAATCGAATACGAGCCGATAGAACTTCAAGCAGATTTGTTGTATGTAGAGAGTCCGATAGAGATTCTAGAAGAAAGAGAGAAAGTGTTAAGAAATAAAGTGGTAAAATTAATAAGAGTACTGTGGAAAAATCCAAAGGTTGAAGAATCAACCTGGGAGTTAGAAGTGATATGAAAGAAACGTACCCTCATTTGTTTTCTTAGGAGATTCTGAGGACAGAATCCTTTTAAGGGGGAAAGGATGTAATATCTGGGATATTTCGTGTAATTATTTTTTCTAATAAATAAATATTATGCATGTTCAGTATTTATTCTGTGAATTATGTGTTAAGTGGTATATGTGTTTGGATGTTTAAAATTGATATAATTTGAGTATTTTAATTTTTATATGTCCAAAATAAAATATAGATAATTGTCATATCTTCCTATTTATTTTTATGTTGATTTGTGATAGAAAATTTATGGATTTAATACATTCTTTTTCCGAGTATTTATAAACTATTTTATATAATCGGGAACCAGCCGACTTCACCCGTTTTTACGTTTTTATAACCCGAAAATCTTCCGAGAACTCCTTCCTAACCTAATTGCAATATTCCGAGCATTTTCCATGTTTTGATTTTTCGATCCGGCGTACGGTTTGTCCTGTGGGGGTCTCGGCGCAATATTTTCTATAAGAAATTTGTTTGGGTAAATCAATAAAACTCGTATTTCAATAAACGGGATCTTTTTATTAAACTATTATAATTATCACCTTGTAATACGTGTAACCAGGTGCTGAGACCAAGACCGCATTACCAATTATACAGATTTGGATAATTATCCCGAAACCGGTACCGTTTTGGATCTGTATTTATAAATAAACGTACTATTTTATATCCGGAATGATCCAACGGGATACTATTTTTCTGTAAATATAAATAGCCCTTACCGTAATTATTTCCGTACCGAAAATCATTTGCAAACCAGTAAAATGTTTATAAAATAGAGAAAATACTATATTTATATTTCGTTCTTCGAGAATCCAACTCAAATTCGGAGGTGTTATCGATATCGGATTTTGGCGTGCATATACTCAAAACGAAGCTGTTGATTTGTACTTTCAGAATCATCCATCAAAATCACTGCAGAATCAAAGGTTAATTTCCTATAAACTGATTTATATTCGAATTTCTTGGAATTAAAATTTGGATTTTGAGTTCGAGCAACTGTTTGTATGATTTGATGATTGCATGTTATAGCTCTTCTTTTCCTGATGATTTTGGTATGTCATATGATCAATTTGGAGTTCAATAACATATTTAAATTAGGGTTTGATTCTCGAATTTTATAATTAGGGTTTATACTCGTTTGAATGTTCTTGATTGAATTTGGGGGTTTCTTATTTAGGGATTTTAAGACGTTCTAGAGGGGTGGGTTTTGTTCCACTTGAAATTTGCAATCGATTCATATATAGCTTGCTAATCGACGTTGCTCGTAGTGACCGTGGTTTGGATTTGAAAGTTCGTCGGTGTTCTTGGGAGTTTTGGCCGGATTTCTATTTCCAGCTATTGTTTGGTTCGATTGTTGCTTGATTTGAACTTTGGGAGCGATTTGGAATGAAAACCCCGTCTGAATCACACGAAACCATGCTGTTTTTGCTCAGATCGGGCTCGCCGGAGTTGTTTTCCGGTCGCCGGATTCTGGGTTCATGAAGAACCCGTTTCTGTTCTTGGCGACCCGAAATCCAACCCGGTTTGACCCGGTTTTGATCCAAATTTTTGTAAAATCAATTCCTAATTCCTGTTTTTATAGTTTAGTTCCCCAGGGTTTTCAAACTTTGCAAAAACTTGTTTTTTGTTTCATAAACTTTTAAAAATCAGAATTCTTTTATAAATTCATTTCCAAAAATTGATTTTTATTTTGTAAAATTCCAAAAAACATTTATTTTAATTCCAAAATTTATTTTTAATTCAAAACTAAATCTAAATTACTTAATTAATTAATTTCATTTAATAATTAATTTATTAATTGATCAATTAATTTAACTATTAATTGATTAATTAGTTTAATTATTTATTAATTGATTTTAATTGATTATTTTATTGGATTTAATTATTTTAGAATGATTTAAAAATCCTGAAAAATATTTTCGAGTTTTAAAATATTATTTTAAATTATTTTCAAGACTCGATAATTAATATAAAATTATTTTAGAGTCAGATTTGAGTAATCAGACTCTGTTTATTACTCGAAATTGATCCAACAACCTGTTTTGACTCCGAAAAATGTTTTAAAAATCATATTAAATACCTGAAAGAGTGTTTATGACCCGAGACCTCTGTAAAATGGAATTTCATTAGTTGTTTGGCATGCTATGTGTTATACGTGACTTGTTTGTTGGACTATTGATCTATATGTTCGGTGTTTATTTATTTTTAGCATAACTTTCAATCCGTTAATAGGATTTGGGTAAAATGAAGGGTAGAAAAGTATATACTGAATAGAATCATATGAGTTGAGAAGTGATAGATACTTATGATATGTGAGCAGAAGAAGCAATCCGTTAATAGTAGGAGATTGTGATCGAAAATTTGTGAAGTATAGCGAGCTAGTACCAGGCAAGTGTTCTGAACTTTCTTGAGATATATTGTGAATAGCTTATAGTACTGTCTTATATTGCAAGTGCTTTGAAGCACCGAACCCTAAACCTTAATTCCAGTTATTGATCTTTGAACCGTAAACCTTATTCTTTTTGAACCATTGATTACTGAATACCCGAATATGAACCACATATATATGAAACTACTCAACAAATATATACAAACTAAATACCGAACACTGAACCAAGATTTGCTTATATACTCAAACCATTATACCTTATACATTGAAAGACCAAATCCTTTTAACCTTGAAACTTTGATTCTTTTGTTATCCGATTCTTTCACCAGCTGATAGCCATTTTTTGAAATTGCTATTTTATTTCCTTGTGAAGATTAAAACCCATCTCATGATTGAAATATCCCATGTTGATTATGATTCTGTCTATTACTTTATATTGTTTATTCTGTTATTGTGATAAAATTAGATTGTTTTATAAAATTGTGGACCAGATTCGTGGCAGACTAGATTGGTGGTCAAGTTAGGCCAATGTGCGCCTTGGATCCAGTAATTAGAGCAAAGCTGTGTGCCTTGCTCGGAGTTAGTACATGACTGATCAGCAGCCTAACCTTGGTTTTTAAAATGAAAATTTAATATCCAATTCTGAACCATTATCCATTCTTCTCTTGACACCTCACAAATTCACTTGATCATTTTTTATTCTCAGTATTGTCAATGTGACTTGCTGAGCTAGTTAGCTCATTTGTGCGATTTTGTTTATGTTCTTTTCCAGTTAAGAAGGAACCTGTTGGTAGCGAGGATCCCCAATCCAGTGCATGCGGCGCCCTCCAAACCCGGGTCAGAAGTTTGGAGTCCACAACACATTCACAACATATAAACCTGTACATAAAATATTAATTGCAATGACCCTGTTTCACATAACCACGGATCACAACAGGTTAAAGTATGAGAACAAGCCACAACCTTAATTATTACATCGTACCAAATCCCAACTAATTTAACTTACAATTGATAATAAAATCATTCTTACAATCTAAATATCTCTTTACCGTGTGAAACTTTTGCTAGCTCGATCCAACTTGACTGGAACCTTAGCCCGCACTTTGAACTGAGGAACTTCACTATCATCCATATTCTTTTCAACTGTAAAATATATAAAAGAGTCGCAAGGGTAAGCTAACTAGCTCAGCAAGTCATAATAGTGATAACTGAGGTTAAACAATGATCAAATGAGATGATTCAAAGGAATCAAGTTCCTTTTTAACTAATCATTAGAATTGGATATTCATTTTAAGTTTTAAAACCAAGGTTAGGCTGCTGATCAGTCACGCACTAACCCCGAGCAAGCACACAGCACTGCTCTAATTACTGGATCCAAGGCACACATTGGCCTAACTTGACCATTAGTATGGTCTGACTACGAATCGGGTCCACATATATAAAAACTATCCAATTCTAAAGCAGTTCAATACGATAAACAATATAATTCGATAACACGAGATCATAATCAATGATGATTAAACATTTGAATAAAATATAAGGAAACTCATGGTTATCATAAGGGTATACCAAGGTATGTACAAGAAACAGTTTTCAGTCTGTAAAATAATCAGGTATTGGACAAATACTGATTTTTCAAGGTATAGTTCTTTGATGTTATAAAGAATGGTTGAGATATAGAAATTTCTGTATTTTCACACAATTTTGTTCCAGTGTTTGGTGTTTGGTGGCTATACATTTGGGGAGTAGTATCATATTTGTGTGATTTGGTATCTGAGGTTCAACAAAGGATGGTTTACAAAGAACAAGGCTTACGGCTCAAGATCAAGAAAATCAGGGTTCAAGGTTTAATAGTTTAAAGCACTTGCAAAATAAAACAAGAGTTATTTTGAATAATAGCGACATGTTATGAAACAGTTCGAAAACATTGGTAATATATATCTTGAAGCAAAGTTCAGAAATACTTGCCTTACAGGCTTTACAACTACTACTGATCAATTTTGATCCGACGCTGTCGCTCAGGCATTAACGTCCAACCACTAGATCCCATTGGATTCGACTTCGACACTCAGGTTTTTCTGTTAAAACTCTACTGAGCTCGTCGACTGATCACTATGTTATCTTTAATCCATCATCCACCTTCAGGTTCCCGACTATAACCTACAGGGTCAAAATACCCTAGTTAGATGTCTAGGTATGCTTGACATATCCTCGATACCAATTTTGTTTTACCCAACGATATTCAAACTCGACTCGTAATTATATATATTATAATAACACACGCAACAAGTAGGGTTCACAATCTCGAAAATCGATTTGGTGTTCGTTTTCAGAAAATACATATACTCTTTATTTTACGAAATCAGGGTTATCGATTTGAAAAAATATTTCATCACATCGTACAACCAAGTTTCGTATAAAACACATATATATATATAGTCTTTCGACGTCCCGATATTCATCGGATACGTTCTCGTATTTACGTAATTTAGTTTCCCGGAAATCAGAAAATCGGGCAGCGTCTCCTTTGTTTATCGGACTACCCGTCGAAACATCAATCGACGTCAAACCAACAACAATCAATTAATCATACAATTCCAAATTTCACAAATTATTTTGATCACAACATCAATTCCACAATCTCGTAATTATTTACGTACAACTCCAATATACGATTTATTCTCAAAAACATTTTATACGAATCATTTTATTATTTATAAAATTTAGGACTCAGATAATAATCATCACAGTCCACCGTTGACTCACCGAAGTTCATTGTCAACGGCGGTAAAATTTACGGGTACCCGATAAATTTCAGGTTTCAAACGTAACTTCACTGATTAAAATATCCTCGGAAACAATTAATTCCAATAATTTCAGGGATTCACCTGAATTTTTACTAAAATAACTCGAACAAATACAACAAATATTCATTCGAAAATTTCAGAAAATAGTCAGATAATCCAATCAAAACCCAATCGAACATATCCAACTCGGATAACCCCGTAATAACAGCATCGCAAAGGAACAGGAACCACGCGAAAAGGACACACACCGATCACCCTGCCGGAAAATAACCTGGCGGCAATCGGGAAAGCTAAGAGCACAGAACAACAGTAATCGTTACAATAACAACATAAACGCAACCAGAAAAACCGCACAACCACAGTACCTCCATCGAGATACACACACATATGTGTGTATATACCTTCACCTACAACTCCGACTGAACCGAGGCCATACGGCCGGAACAGACAGGTCACCGGGAAATATAAAGAACGACGACTAGATGCTTAAAAGAAGGGAAGCTGCGGCGGCCGGAAAGTATGCGGCGGCAGGGGAAGAAAAATATAGGTGGAGAATGAATTGAAGAAGATGAAGAACAGAGCAGGGGGTTATATCCCCTTTGTTTTTTTTCTTTTCAGTTTATACAGCAACAACACGATACAAATGTACTGCTGCCACGTATCTGTGATTCAGGACACGTGTCAAATAAATAGACACGTAACTTTTACGATAATTACGAAGATTTAAAGGTCTCTTTTTGCCCCAAAATTCGAAATTAACGAAACGAGGTGCGAATAAAACAGCCTCCAAAAATTACGAAAATAGTTTTAAAATATCAAAATTATCCCAGAGTTTATAAAAACATAAGTTTTGAAATTTTAAAACAATTTTTGAAACGCAATTTGTACTCGCTTTTAACAATAAAACGAAACAACGCGCGGATAAAATTAATCCTTAAAATTTCCAAAATAATTTTAAAATTCTTGAAATATTCCAAACTTAAATAACTACGAGTTTCATAATTTTTGAAGAATTCTGGAATTAAATACAGATTTATAATTAAATGTAATTAGAAAATCATACAAGGTTAAATAATTGATGAAATATTGATTTTTCAATTTTATAAAATCCCAAAAATAAATATTGTCACTATAAAAGCATAAAAACAATTTTAAAGATAGTTTCAGTATTTATGCAAATAAATTTGCAATAATCCACTTTTGAAAGTGAAAACAATTCAATACGATCCCATAATTAATCGCGCGGACAACCCTGTGCACTATAAATCACATATAGATAGTACTCAAGCATCACATAGTGGTCAAAACCAACACACATATTTTATTTAATAATTTCCATAATAATCACATATTTAAATAACTCAAAAATACACGAGTCGTTATATCCTTCCCCCCTTAAAAGGATTCTGTCCTCAGAATCTGATCTAGTTACACAAGTGAGGATATTTTTCAACCATATATGATTCTAGATTCTAAGTAGACTCTTCTACTCGAGGTTTTCGAACGTACTGACTATAGATATACACTCATTTCCAATGACTCGCCTTTAACGATCACGAGTTTGGATTGATCACTATATGCAAAACAAACTTGGACAAGAGCCCCATTAGCTCCTGATCAATCACTTAATTCAAACCCAATACTTATCACTTTAATATTAACAAGTAGAATACATTAGGTATACACACGGGTGTGACGGTCATATCATTTATGAACAACTTTATCTATATTTATCAATACCTCGAATGGTTCACTAATTTTAGGACTTAGCTTGTCCCTTCTATTCAAATTTATCCAATCTTTTTCAAGACGACACTTTTACTAACACTACTGGTCCTATTTCTATACTCATACTTTCTCTCAATACAATTTTATCTTCTTTCTTTGTCTACTCCGAGCTGCTTCAACCAATAGCACTAAGCTCTTGGTGTGTTGAATTAACTTTGAATTTAACAACTTTCTTTCTCTCACTTCATCTCAATAAAATGGGGACCTAAACTCGTGTTCACATGAAGCTTGGTAAAGTAGCATTCCAAAGCTGACATCGATGATAAATAATTATTCCAGTGTTTTCTTAAAAACTCAATCTCTCAATATATCTTATAGTTCCTGAATCACTTTCGTACTTTGACTCTCCGCATAAGGATGTTAGACGGTGCTCGTTTTCAACTTGGTTTCCAAATATTTAAACATCTCTTACTCTTTTCCATCAGTTAAAGCTAAAAAGTAGCATTCCAAAGCTGACATCGATGATAAATAATTATTCCAGTATTTTCTTAAAAACTCAATCTCTCAATATATCTTATAGTTCCTGAATCACTTTCGTACTTTGACTCTCCGCATAAGGATGTTAGACGGTGCTCGTTTTCAACTTGGTTTCCAAATATTTAAACATCTCTTACTCTTTTCCATCAGTTAAAGCTAAAAAGTAATCTCATATTTTCATGTACTGTTATTTTTAAATATTTGAACTTCAGATTTCACTCTGTCCAATTCGTTTATTAACTCCTTGGTGGTCTTAGTTATATCCAACCCCTCCTGTCGGTATATGGCATCTTTTATCATACGATTTTGCTTAGGTAGTTGTTACTGGATTAATTCAGAACCTTTTGTTAACCTTAGTCAAAATTTTATTCTTGAAAACTTAACGCATAGTTGTTTTCCTTCTGATCCTTGGAGAAAAATCCTTGAGCATCCCACGCAGACTTTCTTATTCCTTAAGTAGCTGAGGATGTTATCAATAAATACAGTTTGCTTATCTAAATACTCCTTATACACCACGTTCCTTGATTCCTTATAATTACCTGATACACTTGTTATTTCACATAATATCATTCGAGCTTGCGATGCTCTTAACTCATTTTGGTCGTAATCTTTGTTATGTTCTCAGGTCGGATCTTAAGTTAATCCTTGATACATAATACACTTCTTAGATTAGGTCTTATAGGTAATCAATTCTTTATAGGGTCTCACTTCTTCTTATTCATGGTTTTGTTAAACTCCCGATAATCAGTACATATTCTTATAATTTCATTCTTTTTCTCCATGAACATCACTGGTACCTTTCACGATTTACTTCTTGTAAAACCATTCCCTGGGTCTGCCTTATCCATTAGGCCTCCAATACTTCGCCTTAACCCTTTGACATGTCCACACTTCCTAATCCATCTTGAAATTTCCTTCTTATACCTAGTTATCACTATTTTTCTGTAAATTTCCATATATCTTGGCATTCCTTTAGTGAATTAAATACTTTATATTGTGAATTCCCTGTGGGATCTCATTTCTTTTTCCTTCTACTTATAGCATCCAAGTGTTGGAAGAAAACCTGGAGATATCGTGATCGTTCTCCTGGGCGCATAAATTTCCTTTTATTAACCACTAACATCGTGATCCATTATCTTCTCTTGACATCTTATCTTTCCCTTCACAACTTCAACTGAAAGGTCACATTATCCATCTTTCATCCTTTTGGGATTATGAACTTTAGCTTCCAATTCCAACTTCCAGAATCCTATAGTTAATTCTTATGGTGTAGTCTCTATATTCGTTCTCTCCTTTTTGTTTATCGCTTGCCACTACATTTATTTTTCCTCGTGAATACTTACTTCAATTCTTATGGTCTGTAGATCTTACACCTTTCTCCATACATATCATGTCTCCCCATTTTTCAAAACAAATATTATTACTGTTAGCCCCAATGATGAGTAGGATACTTCTGCTCATAAGATTTCGGTTGTCTGGGTGTATATACAATAACTTTATTGTGCTGCATCATCACACTTTCTTCTCCCTTATGAGAAGCATCACTATAACTACCAAATCTCCTTGATACTCTCAAAATGATAAAGCAGGTGTTGTAACCATTCTTTCACTTAACTCTATAAAACTTTCTTTACCCTTCTCTACTTCGTATAAACTTCTTGCTTTTCCTGGTCAGCTTCATCCAAGATATTGCAACTTCCAAGAACTCTTGCACCAATTTTCGATAGTAACCGGCCTATGATAAAACTTCTTACTTTTGTTGGTGTTTCTGGTCTCTTTTCATTCATAGTAACTTTAATTTCTACTGAATCTCTCTTGGTCTTCTCCACATTGACTATTTATACTAAGAACTATACTTCATACAACTTCTTTCTTCTCCAACTTCTCAGTTATCATTAAATGCATGGTCCTCCGTTGACTTTAAGTTTTACGCTACAGCTTATCCAGATACTCCTTAAAGATTTGTGTCCATCGAGTTCAAATATCACGGGTATATTGGTTAATCCAAATGACAATACGGGAACAGTACTTAGTCCTGAAAATTATCTTTGATATATCCGTAGGTTTAATCTTCAATTGGTGAAATACCAAATCTTAAATCGATCTTACAAAAGTACTTTGCTTCCTCCGTCTAATCAAACAAATCATTGGGTCAAGGTAACAGATACTTTCTCTTGATAGTAAACTTTTTAAGCTTTCGCTAGTCGACGCATAACCTCATACTTCCATCTTTCTTATTAGTAATTAATACCGGTGCACCTTATGGGGTACACTAGGTCTAATCGCTCCTTCTTCTAACATTTCTTACATCTGCTTTGCTAATTTCCTCCATGTAACTGGTGCCATTTTATGTAAGGCCTTGGTCACTGGCTTCGTCTCAGGTGCTACATCAATCGCGAGCTTCATTTCTCTATCTGGAGGAATGTTGATAACTTATCTGGAAACATATCTTTAAACTCTTGAATTGCTATAAAATCTTCAATTTTGTTTGCCTCTAACTTTTATTTATCTCATAATTACCGTAATACTCACATCTTGATCATCGTAATCATCGTTAACTAATTCTTTACCTTCCTTTTTCCTTTATGCCTCATCATATTCTCATTTAACGTCTTCAGGACTATCTCTTCATCATGACTGTTCGCTTGGGCATCATGCTTCCATAGTTAATCCATTCCTTAGAATAATGTCAAATCCTCTTATCTCAAATGATATCAATTCTTCACAACTTATTGCCAGAAACCTCAATTCCAACATTGGTACTTACTTATTTAACAACTACACGTTCTTGACTTGCTAATCCTTTTAACCATAATCTTATCAATTCAACAGGGTAATTCATCTCATTAACAAAACCTTGAGAGATAAACAATTAAGTTTCTCTCACATCTTTTAATACTTTAACGTATAAGGTACTTACCATCGTTATCCATGTTGTCACGTCCGTAATCTTAACAACATATTTCACAGGAAAGTCGCATATTCTCGTTCTCGAAGACGTATCTCAATTGGAGTAGATTCCCTTGATTCTTAGTGCATCCCTGACTGGGTTAGTGATTTGCAATTCTCGCCATATGCCCTTGTTTGTTTTCTATGCGTGAGAAGTAGATGGAACTTTGCCCGCTTGGTCAATAATTCGTTGATTTCTGTTTGAAAATCTCTTACAAAGAACGACAGTACAACGAAGCAACTAGAAGGATTCACAATTCAACAAAATTTAGAGTTGGAAAGAAAGAAGAAACAAGGATTTGAATATGAATGAGACAACCATATTGGTACTTAAGATGGCCAGTCTTTCGTACCATATGGCATACAGCATATGATTAGGTGGCGTCCCACCCGACTCTTCGTCATTCTGACAAAGTGTCTCACCATAACACTGTTTGTCCCAATCAGAAAGCAAAAATTGGGGGAAACAATTAAATTTGAAAGGAATGCAATATCCTCCTTTTCGATATCATAGCAAGGAGTTTATTTAAGAAAAGAAGTTCATACATTTTTAGAAAATGAGAAGGAATATACGATGTAATATTAAAACTAGAACGATACCATTGGTCACCATCCATATTTCACTTGTATTCATCTCCCGAGCTTCTTCAATAATATCCCAATTGTGTCATATAACAACTTTAGAGAGTACGCTGAAATGCCTTCGCAAATTAAGCATTATGGTAGATTCCTACTTGTCACGTCTTGCATCTTTAATATCGCACCCACACGAATAAAACTTTAACAATTCGATCATAATGGCATTCCTACTAAGTAACTTCGAGATTCCTCTTTTAATTTAGAATAACCACGTACCATTCGACATAACGATCCTTTTGTTAATAATATTCTATTTTTAGAGAGGTCTGGAAATCTTTCCAATCTTCTGCGATCACGCTCTGGCTTCTGTTAAATCAATGAATTCTTCGAACTCTGATAGTCCTAGTAATTGAATGTATAGTTACTCCGTACCCTGATTATGTTGTAAATTTTATCAGACAATACTTGCACTTACTGTTAGGAATAATTAACTTCTTTATAATCATAGGTTACTTTATTCTCGGAATTAGCAATACTAATTCTAAAACAGCATCCTTTTAAGTAATCCAGGCTTTTCAACTCAAGTAGTAATTTGACAACCAATATTTAAAAATCATTTTATTCGAAAAGGCTTTTAGAAATTTGTAAAGAAAAATCTTTTTCGAAAACTTGTTATAAAAAGTTTGGAAAATCACAAACCTGGTTGTCTTTACTATATGAGTTAGTTGTTATCCTTCCGACTTATAACAAGGTACCAAACTCATGGAACGATCATATAAAGGCCCATTCACTTCAATCTACCCTTTCTCCTTCATCGTGTCCACTTACCTTCCTTAATCGACGAAACTTCAATTATTGTCGCACATTATCGTATTCGTAGTTTCACATCAAGGCTCCCATACTGATGATACTTCCGACATTATCGTTGTAGTAGTTAAATAGAACAGACTATCCAATAGTCCACAAGTCTATTTCATAGAACAAAGTTTACCCGTATCACATCACATCACTAATTTACATATCGCATTTATCATAACACCATCATTTAATTTGACAAAAATCCCAGGTTTATACTTTTCTCTTTTATTCTTTCAAAATTCATCTGGTTCATCCCATAATTATTCACGGGTGGCTTAGTCACTAATGACTTCTTTTAACCCGATAACAGCTATCCTCTGAAATACTTAAATCTTTTCTCTAAACTTCTTCTCACTTTTATTTATATCTCAAGCGCTCACCATGTACTGTAACTCTCGAATCCCTCCTCGTAGGTACAATCGCTTCATAGGACAAGTTCTAAACTGGGGGTATAGAACATGATGTAGGGTAAACTAAAGAGATATGCTCACAGCCAAATGTCTAGTGAAACAAGAATAAACGGATGGAGGTTCTTGAATAGGTAGTCTTATATCAAAAGATGGAAAAGTAGCGTAAAATAGCTTGAAGAAGTGCAATCGTTATAACAGAAGGTAGTACCATTAATACTGGTGGAGGAAATCTGAAGGAAGATGACGATCCTCAAACGGAAAGCTCCAAATGATCAAATGATACCGGGAAATCAAGATCCGCCATTGCCGTTGTCTGGAAATCACGTCACAAGCTGAGAATCCCGAATCGCAATACGAATTATGCCGGAGACCTACTATATTATCGCACTCAACCTCACAACGTCTTATCTTTCTATTTCCTATTCCTAATCCTAACCCTCTACCCAATCCCGACAATCTAGGCTTATTTCAGTGACTTATAACCTGTAGCTCTGATACCAACCTGTGGCGCCCTCCAAACCCGGGTCAGAAGTTTGGGGTCCACAACACATTCACAATATATAAACCTGTACATAAAATATTAATTGCAATGACCCTGTTTCACATAACCACGGATCGCAACAGGTTAAAGTATGAGAACAAGCCACAACCTTAATTATTACATCGTACCAAATCCCAACTAATTTAACTTACAATTGATAATAAAATCATTCTTACAATCTAAATATCTCTTTACCGCGTGAAACTTTTGCTAGCTCGATCCAACTTGACTGGAACCTTAGCCCGCACTTTGGACTGAGGAACTTCACTATCATCCATATTCTTTTCAACTGTAAAATATATAAAAGAGTCGCAAGGGTGAGCTAACTAGCTCAGCAAGTCATAATAGTGATAACTGAGGTTAAACAATGATCAAATGAGATGATTCAAAGGAATCAAGTTCCTTTTTAACTAATCATTAGAATTGGATATTCATTTTAAGTTTTAAAACCAAGGTTAGGCTGCTGATCAGTCACGCACTAACCCCGAGCAAGCACACATCACTGCTCTAATTACTGGATCCAAGGCACACATTGGCCTAACTTGACCATTAGTATGGTCTGACCACGAATCTGGTCCACATATATAAAAACTATCCAATTCTAAAGCAGTTCAATACGATAAACAATATAATTCGATAACACGAGATCATAATCAATGATGATTAAACATTTGAATAAAACATAAGGAAACTCATGGATATCACAAGGGTATACCAAGGTATGTACAAGAAACAATTTTCAGCCTGTAAAATGATCAGGTATTGGACAAATACTGATTTTTCAAGGTATAGTTCTTTGATGTTATAAAGAATGGTTGAGATATAGAAATTTCTGTATTTTCACACAATTTTGTTCCATTGTTTGGTGTTTGGTGGCTATACATTTGGGGAGTAGTATCATATTTGTGTGATTTGGTATCTGAGGTTCAACAAAGGATGGTTTACAAAGAAAAAGGCTTACGGCTCAAGATCAAGAAAATCAGGGTTCAAGGTTTAATAGTTTAAAGCACTTGCAAAATAAAACAAGAGTTATTTTGAATAATAGCGACATGTTATGAAACAGTTCGAAAACATTGGTAATATATATCTTGAAGCAAAGTTCAGAAATACTTGTCTTACAGGCTTTACAACTACTACTGATTAATTCTGATCCGACGCTGCCGCTCAAGCTTTAACGTCCAACCACTAGATCCCATTGGATTCGACTTCGACACTCAGGTTTTTCTGTTGAAACTCTACTGAGCTCGTCGACTGATCACTATGTTATCTTTAATCCATCGTCCACCTTCAGGTTCCCGACTATAACCTACAGGGTCGAAATACCCTACGTTAGATGTCTAGGTATGCTTGACATATCCTCGATACCAATTTTCTTTTACCCAACGATATTCAAACTCGACTCGTAATTATATATATTATAATAACACACGCAACAAGTAGGGTTCACAATCTCGAAAATCGATTTGGTGTTCGTTTTCGGAAAATACATATACTCTTTATTTTACGAAATCAGGGTTATCGATTTGAAAAAATATTTCATCACATCGTACAACCAAGTTTCGTATAAAACACACATATATATATATAGTCTCTCGACGTCCCGATATTCATCAGATACGTTCCCGTATTTACATAATTCAGTTTCCCGGAAATCGGAAAATCGGGCAGCGTCTCCTTTGTTTATCGGACTACCCGTCGAAACATCAATCGACGTCAAACCAACAACAATCAATTAATCATACAATTCCAAATTTCACAAATTATTTTGTTCACAACATCAATTCCACAATCTCGTAATTATTTACGTACAACTCCAATATACGATTTATTCTCGAAAACATTTTATACGAATCATTTTATTATTTATAAAATTTAGGACTCAGATAATAATCATCACAGTCCACCGTTGACTCACCGAAGTTCATTGTCAACGGCGGTAAAATTTACGGGTACCCGATAAATTTCGGGTTTCCAACGTAACTTCACCGATTAAAATATCCTCGTAAACAATTAATTCCAATAATTTCAGGGATTCACCTGAATTTTTACTAAAATAACTCGAACAAATACAACAAATATTCATTCAAAAATTTCAGAAAATAGTCAGATAATCCAATCAAAACCCAATCGAACATATCCAACTCGGATAACCCCGTAATAACAGCATCGCAAAGGAACGGGAACCATGCGAAAAGGACACACACCGATCACCCTGCCGGAAAATAACCCGGCGGCAATCGGGAAAGCTAAGAGCACAGAACAACAGTAATCGTTACAACAACAACACAAACGCAACCAGAAAAACCGCACAACCACAGTACCTCCATCGAGATACACACACATATGTGTGTATATACCTTTACCTACAACTCCGACTGAACCGAGGCCATACGGCCGGAACAGACAGGTCACCGGGAAATATAAAGAACGACGACTAGATGCTTAAAAGAAGGGAAGCTGCGGCGGCCGGAAAGTATGCGGCGGCAGGGGAAGAAAAATATAGGTGGAGAATGAATTGAAGAAGATGAAGAACAGAGCAGGGGGTTATATCCCCTTTGTTATTTTCTTTTCGGTTTATACAGCAACAACACGATACAAATGTACTGCTGCCACGTATCTGTGATTCAAGACACGTGTCAAATAAATAGACACGTAACTTTTACGATAATTACGAAGATTTAAAGGTCTCTTTTTGCCCCGAAATTCGAAATTAACGAAACGAGGTGCGAATAAAACAGCCTCCAAAAATTATGAAAATAGTTTTAAAATATCATAAGTATCCCAGAGTTTAAAGAAACATAAGTTTTGAAATTTTAAAACAATTTTTGAAACACAATTTGTACCCGCTTTTAACAATAAAACAAAACAACGCGCGGATAAAATTAATCCTTAAAATTTCCAAAATAATTTTAAAATTCTTCAAATATTCCAAACTTAAATAACTAAGAGTTTCATAATTTTTGAAGAATTCTGGAATTAAATACAGATTTTATAATTAAATGTAATTAGAAAATCATACAGGGTTAAATAATTGATGAAATATTGATTTTTCAATTTTATAAAATCCCAAATATAAATATTGTCACTATAAAAGCATAAAAACAATTTTAAAGATAGTTCCAGTATTTATGCAAATAAATTTGCAATAATCCACTTTTGAAAGTGAAAACAATTCAATACGATCCCATAATTAATCGCGCGGACAACCCGGTGCACTATAAATCACATATAGATAATACTCAAGCATCACATAGTGGTCAAAACCAACACACATATTTTATTTAATAATTTCCATTAAAATCACATATTTAAATAACTCAAAAATACACGAGTCGTTATAGTGCAAGAGCTAGGGGTCCAGGTTGATTGAGTTAAGATAGCTGACAGCTTTTAAGATGGTTTAAGTTTGTAAAGTTTGTAATGATGTTTAATATTCAGTTGTAAGTTTGAATAGTTGGGATTTGGGCGTTTGTAATTTATGTGTGTGTGTGTGGCTTGTGTACATACTTTAACCTGTTGCGGTCCGTAGTAGTTGGTAGGTAGGGTCACTGTATATTATTATTATATTTATTATTGTTATAAGTAGGTTATCAATAAGGTGTGTGTGTGGACCCCAAACCTCTGACCCGGGTTTGGAGGGCGCCACATCATTGGTTGCTCCACCTATGTTAAGTCTGGTCGCAGGTTTACGTGTTCATATTCCCCTATGTGTCTTGCCTCTGGATCATACTTCCTTAACATTTATACTTGGAACTCATTATGAACTTGTTGCAGGTTTGGGGTAGGGCTAGTTCATTTGATAACTTCCCAATATGTCTTAATATATCCAAGGGTCCAACAAATCGTGGACTTAGCTTTCCTTTCTTTCCGAACCTCATCAATCCTTTACAAGAGAATACCTTTAACAATACTAGGGTCCCTACTTCATACTCTTTGTCCTCTTGGGCCAAACTGACACACGTTTATAGTCGATCTTGGGCTACTACCAGATCATTTTAAATTTCTTTCAAGTCTATCACACAGATTCTCATTATATCATCTAGCTCTACAGCTTTCGCTTCTTAATACTTATTCTTTTCCAGTTTGCAATCGTTACTATCTTCCGTACAGACTACTATTCTGGATATACCATTACTCGCTAGAGTTTTATAACCTTTTAATAATTGCGCCAACCTTAGTATCACGAACACGTTAGAATCGGAATACCACCGCACTGATACTACTTCATTTCTAGATGCTTCCATCTTTGAAAGCTTGATCCATCATATAGAAGTAAAAGAATTTATTGAGAGATCATTATGATCATGAACACTTGTTACATCACATAGTTAGTGAAAGAGATATGTCCTAAGTCCAATCATGTATGAGGATTTAGGAATAACTTTTATGTAATCTGTTTTGATTTCATTGATATTAATAAAAGACTTGTTTTGTTTTTATTGCGGGCTCTATCTATTTAAATGTTTAAATAAGATATACACAGTTTAGAGTAAAGCTTTTTATGGATTGTGATGAGATCATAATAATGAGACCTAAAAGATGATAACTCTAAACTTAAATAGTTCCTGGTCATAGGATTACTAACTGGTAATTAATAATCCGCAAAGATCGGTACATACTATGCTTGCTTCATTATGAAGGATGTCTGTTCTCATAGACATTTGTGTGGTGACACTATAGCTAGTATGTAGGTGCTTATTATAGAATAAGTTCACTGAACATGACTCACACAGCTGAACAACTGATGGAGTTCACTCACGTGTCAGCAGTTGTTCACATAGTGATAGTTGTACAAGTATCCTTAGACTTGAGGTCATCATAGTCATCTTGTGTACACTGAACTGCTTTGGTTTAGTTCTTAGTCTCAAGGGACAATTATAAGGGTTCTACTGGGTATAGGAATTTGTACACGAAGATATTGTATGATCAATAAAGGATCTACCCCTTCCAGTGTAGGAAGAGAATGTTCAATGCTGATCCACTTATGTTAGTTCAGGAATCTCTGGCCAGAGTGAATGAAATTAGAAAGAAGTTTCTAATTTACATTAAATAGAACTAAACATAGTGAATGGGAAAGCAAATGATTAAATAAGATAGGCTTGACACAAGTTCCATGCCTTGTATTTAATCTTGACATTGCAGGGTAGAAGGAATTGATTATACGGTAACTACTCACTGAATATGTTCTTGGTATTCTAAGCAGTGAATTGGTATTATCCGGATAGTCGCGATATGCTGAGAAGTATCCCTCACGATGTAGAATAAATATAATTAATTAATTAATCATATTTAATGAATTAGAGAATTTATATAAATAATGATAAAATAGTTTTATTATTATTTATTTCTACTACCGGCTTAATATTGAACCTACAGGGTCACACCATAAAAGAGAATGATTTAATGGTGGAGGAATTAATTAATAACGGCTGATAATTATTTATTTATGAAATAAATAATTAATTGGCAAATTTAATAATTGATTAAATGAGATTTAATTGATTATAAATTAATTAAGAAAAAGTTCTTAATATTATTAATTAAGAATTTAATTTTTGGAAATTAAATCAAGTGAGAGAATTATTTCTAAAGTGTTTAGAAAAAGGATTAATAATTAAAAGGTGTTTTAATTATTAGTGAGAATAATAAAGGGTTAATAATAATAATATTTTATGGGAAAATTTTCAGCTGAAAATTTTGTCTATAAATATACTATTATAGACCCTATTTTTGCCTCAACCAAAAAGATTTACAAAACCCTAAATCTTTCCATCTCCTCCTCCTTCATTACATCGTTTTCTTGGTGGATACCGGTGGAGTGCTTCACACTTGAGGAGCAGCTGCTAAGGATCTCCGTTCATCGTTCTTGGATCGCTATTAAAGACATCCATCTTTCTATTAACGTAAAGCTTTTTAAGGTAAACACACTGAACTACGAATTAAATATTATTTTTCGCATGGATCCTGCGGAGGGTTTCAGTTTTTTTTAGATTTAAATTTACATTTTCGCTGCTTTTATGTGCTAAAAACCCTTCAATGGCATCAGAGCTACTTGCGAAAAGTTTTTAATTCATTTATGTGTTTAACTATTTTCGATATATGAGCATGTACGTGATTCGCCATGATTTGATGTTGATATAATATGCTTATATATGTATGGTTTTGAATATATGATATTCATGTGAGTTGTATAATCATAAGATGATTATGTAATCTGTATATATACTGATATATACATGATTTATGTTTGTTCTAATTATGAGAATCGTATTAGATACGGATTCTGAATTGGCTTCTGCAGATTTGCTGAAATCTGGGTCTGGTATCCGATTTACGCAAACGAATACCCTATTCCATAGATAAACAAGCTTCTGAACAAAACTGATAGCTAAAGCTATCAACGACTCGTCCGTAAGGCGTTTGACGTTGTTTACTGCCTGTAAACAGTGATTCTTGTTTTTCTAATTTGATTCTGATTTTTCTGATTTTTGTCATATTTTCTTTTTATGATTAGATCATGGATAATATGATATGTTAAGATCAGATTATGTGTTTTAACATGCTTTTATATGTTGTATGAGCATGGTGGATGGTTATGGCCTTTCGACCTTGGTGTAATGGTTTTGGTTTTGGTTTTAAATACGACTTGCATGTCGTCAATCTTTGTAATCATAAATTTCGAATATAACTCGAGTTATTCTTGTAAGTTCATTAGATTAGTTTTACTTTCAATCATGTAATGTAATTGAAGACTCAAGAAGGCTATCCAATGGAGGTGATACAAAGAAGAAGACGAGGCATACAAGAAGACTTATGTAATAAGTAGTTGTATTTATTTCCATCACCATATTAGATTGACCTTGATCTTTATCATGAGCTTGATAAAGATCACATAGGATGGGGCCATAACCAAACACATTTACTTTATTTCACTTTACATTTACTTGTTTATTTAATTTTATATATGAGATATATGCCTATGTTTAACATGCGATGATAGATTTAGGTGAACTTAAATCAATATAAGGCGTGCTCTAGAAAATCTAGAATATGAATCGTTTCTTGCCTTAACAATAAATATTATGAATACGATCATGAGATTCTTGTGTTTATGAAACATGTAATTGAATATGAATTTTCAATATTGAGAGAAAAGATGATTCTGTCAACAACAGATTTCTATCTGTAAGAAAGGGTTATTAAGTGACGCTTCTTGACAATGCTCCACCTGATCTGGGAATCATCTGATTATCGATTATTGATTTGAAATATTTAATTTAAAAGGAAGAATCTCTTTATAATATGATTATGATTGTAACTTAATATAATCCTTTTAAAATTAAATATTATCAAGTAGTAATTGGCCAATGACACAACGGGCTTGTGTCGGTCATAGCCTTCCAACATGGTAGAAAGTGGTTCTTATTTTTAAATCATTGTCGTTTCGTGCTACAGCCGAGGGCTTTGATTTCGAAATAAGAAATACTTGTCTATTACATAGAGATGTGTACATTGAATTAGAATCTAAAGGTCGGTACGTGCCACAGCCGTGGGCCGTTGGAGACTGATTCAATTGTACGAAATGTTGGGTTAGACTTGACTTAGAATATTGAGTTTGTCGTGCCACAGCCGTGACTCAATTATTCAAGAGGCTAAAGTTATATTAGGGAATAACATAAGATGTAATTGACAAGAGTTGTCTGCCTATTGAACATCACATGATGTTTCGTGCCACAGCCGAGGTTGTGTGATGGAATGTAGGATCCCTATTCCCACTAGCATTATGAATGCTTAATTTTCACTTAGGGGGTTAAAAAAATTAGATAAACTAGTGGGAGACACTTATGAATAAAGACCTGATTCATATAGTGTTTTGAAATGAAATTGAATATTTGCTAAGTGTTGTTATGTCTTTATCATTTACAGATTTACTATATTCGTCATGTCTTCTGCACTATCACTCCGGAGCATACTAGATGCTCACAAGTTGACTGGTCCTAATTTAGCTGTTTGTTTTCACTGTAACAAGTTGGGGCACTGGAAGAGGAACTGCAAGGTTTACCTTGCAAAATTGAAGAAGAAGGGTAGTAAGACTACCACTTCTGATTTAGGCATGTTCATGATCGAAGTTAATATGTCACTAGGTCAAATTTCTACTTGGGTATTAGATACCGCCTGTGGTTCTCATATTTGCAATTCGTTGCAAGGACTAAAGGGAAGTAGGACTCTTGAAAAGATGAGGTGATTCTACGTATAGGCAATGGAGCAAGTGTTGCGGCCATATCTGTAGGATCATTTAGTTTACATATGCCTACGGGCAAGACTATTATTTTGAATAATTGTTATTACGTTCCCTCTATTGTGAGGAATATTGTTTCTATTCCTATGTTGGATGTGGATGGTTTTTCATTTATTATTAAGAATAATGAATGTTCTATCCTTAGAGATAATGTTCTTTTTGGATGTGGCATTTTAAATAATGGTCTGTATGTATGTGACGTAGAGCATGATTTACTTCAGATTGAACAAACTAATAAAAAAAAACGAGATGATGAAAATCTGACCTATTTATGGCACTGTAGGCTAGGTCATATTAGTGAAAATAGACTGCGGACATTGCATAAGGAAGGGTTACTTGACCCCTTTGATTTTGAATCATATCCTACATGCGAGTCTTGTCTATTGGGTAAAATGACCAAATCTCCATTTAGTGGACATGGAGAGAGGGCTGCAGATTTGCTAGGATTGGTACACACAGATGTATGTGGACCAATGTCTATGCAAGCCATGGGTGGATTTTCGTACTTCATTACTTTCATAGATGATAGATCTAGATTCGGATATGTGTATTTGATAAAACACAAGTCTGAAGCCTTTGAAAAGTTCAAAGAATATAAACATGAAGTGGAAAAACAAACCAAACACAGTATTATAACTCTTCGATCAGATCGAGGTGGTGAATACTTGAATGGAGAGTTTATAGATTATCTCAAAGAAAATGGTATAGTCTCCCAGTTGACTCCTCCATATACTCCACATTTAAATGGGGTATCTGAAAGAAGAAATCAGACTTTGTTAGACATGGTTCGGTCCATGATGAGCTATGCGAATCTTCCAATATTCCTATGGGGTTATGCATTGGAAACCTCATCATATTTACTGAATAAGGTGCCTTCCAAATCTGTTCCTCAAACACCATATGAGATATGGAAAGAAAGGAAACCGAGTCTTAAACACGTTAAGATTTGGGGATGTCCAGCTTATGTCAAGAAAGTTGACCCAGATAAACTGGAATCTCGATCCGTAAAATGTAATTTTGTGGGATATCCTAAAGAGACTTTGGGGTATTACTTTTACACCGATCATCGGGTGTTTGTCTCCAGACATGCTACCTTCTTGGAAAAGGAGTTTATCCTTGAAGGAAACAGTGGGAGCAAAATTGAACTTGATGAAGTTCAAGAAGCACAAACTACTACAGATCAAGTGGAAACACCTGTTCAGACTGAACAACCTTCTGTGGAACAGCCCATTCGTAGGACAGGGAGAGTGTCTCGTCAACCTGAGAGGTATTATGGCCTTGTCATTGAGAATGACAATGAGTTGTCAATCATTGATGATGACAAGCATGTGACCTATAATGAGGCTATGAGTAGTGTTGACTCAGAGAAATGGCATAGTGCCATGAAATCCGAAATGGAATCTATGTATAGCAACCAAGTATGGACTCTGGTTGAGGCGCCTGAAGGTGTTAAGCCTATTGGGTGCAAGTGGGTATACAAAAGAAAGATTGGAGCAGATGGCCAGGTGGAGACCTATAAGGCCAGGCTCGTGGCAAAAGGATTCAAACAAAGGCAAGGGATTGACTTTGATGAAACTTTTTCGCCTGTAGCCCTCTTAAAATCAATTCGGATTTTGCTTGCGATTGCTGCTTACTACGACTATTAGATCTGGCAAATGGACGTGAAAACGGCCTTCCTCAATGGGGAACTTGAGGAGGAAGTGTATATGACACATCCAGAGGGTTTTCTTTTCAAGGGAAATGAACACCTAGTGTGTAAGCTGCTGCGAACCATATATGGTTTAAGGCAAGCTTCTCGTAGATGGAACATCCGTTTTGATGAGACAACCAAAGAGTTTGGTTTTATCAAAAACATAGATGAACCATGTGTCTACAAGAAGGTTAGTGGGAGCGCGGTAACATTTCTTTTATTGTATGTGGATGACATACTTCTTATAGGAAATGATATACCGATGCTACAATCAGTCAAAGTATGGCTATCAAAGAACTTCACCATGAAGGACTTGGGAGAAGCATCCTACATTCTCGGTATGAAGATCTATAGAGATAGATCTAGAAGAATGATAGGTCTTACCCAGGGTACATACATCCAGAAAGTACTTAAAAGGTTTAGCATGGAAAACTCCAAAAGAGGTCTTATACCGATGAGCCATGGAGTGTCCCTTTCCGAAAAAATGTCTCCTAAGACACCTGAGGAAAGAGAGCGTATGAGTAAGATTCCTTATGCTTCAGCAATAGGATCTATCATGTACGCGATGTCGTGTACAAGGCCTGATGTTGCTTATTCAATTAGTGTGACGAGCAGATATCAGTCCAATCCAGGTGAAGACCACTGGAAAGCAGTGAAAAACATCCTTAAGTACTTGCGAATGACTCAGGACATTTTTCTTGTTTTTGGTGGTGAATCTGAGTTGAAAATAGAGGAGATGTCAACGTCGAGAGAGTTGACACACATAACAATGTAGCAGACCCACTCACAAAGCCACCTTATTAAAGTCACTTTGATCGTCATAAAGACAAGATGGGTATTAGATACCGGAGTGATTGGCTTTAGTACAAATGGGAGATTGAAAGAGATATGTCCTAAGTCCAATCATGTATGAGGATTTAGGAATAACTTTTATGTAATCTGTTTTAATTTCATTGATATTGATAAAAGACTTGTTTTGTTTTTATTGCGGGCTCTATCTATTTAAATGTTTAAATAAGATATACCACAGTTTAGAGTAAAGCTTTTTATGGATTGTGATGAGATCATAATAATGAGACCTAAAAGATGATAACTCTAAACTTAAATAGTTCCTGGTCATAGGATTACTAACTGGTAATTTATAATCCGCAAAGATCGGTACATACTATGCTTGCTTCATTATGAAGGATGTCTGTTCTCATAGACATTTGTGTGGTGACACTATAGCTAGTATGTAGGTGCTTATTATAGAATAAGTTCACTGAACATGACTCACACAACTGAACAACTGATGGAGTTTACTCACGTGTCAGCAGTTGTTCACATAGTGATAGTTGTACAAGTATCCTTAGACTTGAGGTCATCATAGTCAGCTTGTGTACACTGAACTATGCTTTGGTTTAGTTCTTAGTCTCAAGGGATAATTATAAGGGCTCTACTGGGTATAGGAATTTGTACACGAAGATAGTGTATGATCAATAAAGGATCTACCCCTTCCAGTGTAGGAAGAGAATGTTCAATGCTGATCCACTTATGTTAGTTCAGGAATCTCTGGCTAGAGTGAATGAAATTAGAAAGGAGTTTCTAATTTACATTAAATAGAACTAAGCATAATGAATGGGAAAGCAAGTGATTAAATAAGATAGGCTTGACACAAGTTCCATGCCTTGTATTTAATCGTGACATTGCAGGGTAGAAGGAATTGATTATACGGTAACTACTCACTGAATAGGTTCTTGGTATTCTAAGCAGTGAATTGGTATTATCCGGATAGTCGCGATATGCTGAGAAGTATCCCTCACGATGTAGAATAAATATGATTAATTAATTAATCGTATTTAATGAATTAGAAAATTTATATAAATAATGATAAAATAGTTTTATTATTATTTATTTCTACTACCGGCTTAATATTGAACCTATAGGGTCACACCATAAAAGAGAATGATTTAATGGTGGAGGAATTAATTAATAATGGCTGATAATTATTTATTTATGAAATAAATAATTAATTGGCAAATTTAATAATTGATTAAATTAGATTTAATTGATTATAAATTAATTAAGAAAAAATTCTTAATATTATTAATTAAGAATTTAATTTTTGGAAATTAAATCAAGTGAGAGAATTATTTCTAAAGTGTTTAGAAAAAGGATTAATAATTAAAAGGTGTTTTAATTATTAGTGAGAATAATAAAGGGTTAATAATAATAATATTTTATGGGAAAGTTTTTAGCTGAAAATTTTGCCTATAAATATACTATTATAGACCCTATTTTTGCCTCAACCAAAAAGATTTACAAAACCCTAATTCTCTCCATCTCCTCCTCCTTCATTACATCATTTTCTTGGTGGATACCGGTGGAGTGTTTCACACTTGAGGAGCAGCTGCTAAGGATCTCCGTTTTTCGTTCTTGGATCGCTATTAAAGACCTCCATCTTTCCATTAACTTAAAGCTTTTTAAGGTCAACACACTGAACTATGAATTAAATATTATTTTTCACATGGATCCTGCGGAGGGTTTCGATTTTTTTTAAGATTTAAATTTATGTTTTCGCTGCTTTTATGTGCTAAAAACCCTTCAATGGTATCAGAGCTACTTGCGAAAAGTTTTTAATTCGTTTATGTGTTTAACTGTTTTCGATATATGAGCATGTACGTGATTCGCCATGATTTGATGTTGATATAATATGCTTATATATGTATGGTTTTGAATATATGATATTCATGTGAGTTGTATAATCATAAAATGATTCTGTAATCTGTATATATATTGATATATATATGATTTATATTTGTTCTAATTATGAGAATCATATTAGATACGGATTCTGAATTGGCTGCTGCAGATTTGCTGAAATCTGGGTCTGGTGTCCGATTTACGCAAACTAATACCCTATTCAATAGGTAAACGAGTGTCTGAACAAAACTGATAGCTAAAGCTATCAACGACTCGTCTGTAAGGCGTTTGACGTCGTTTACTGCCCGTAAACAGTGATTCTTGTTTTTCTGATTTGATTCTGATTTTTCTGATTTTTGTCATATTTTCTTTTTATGATTAGATCATGGATAATATGATATGTTAAGATCAGATTATGTGTTTTAACATGCTTTTATGTGTTGTATGAGCATGGTGGATGGTTATGGCCTTTCAACCTTAGTGTAATGGTTTTGGTTTTGGTTTTAAATACGACTTGCATGTCGTCAATCTTTGTAATTATAAATCTCGAATGTAACTCGAGTTATTCTTGTAAGTTCATTAGATTAGTTTTAATTTCAATCATGTAATGTAATTGAAGACTCGAGAAGGCTATCCAATGGAGGTGATACAAAGAAGAAGACGAGGCATACAAGAAGACCTATGTAACAAGTAGTTGTATTTATTTCCATCACTATATTAGATTGACCTTGATCTTTATCATGAGCTTGATAAAGATCACATAGGATGGGGCCATAACCAAACACATTTACTTCATTGCACTTTACATTTACTTGTTTATTTAATTTTATATATGAGATATATGCCTATGTTTACCATGCGATGATAGATTTAGGTGAACTTAAATCAATATAAGGCGTGCTATAGAAAATCTTGAATAGGAATCGTTTCTTGCCTTAATAATAAATATTATGAATACGATCATGAGATTCTTGTGTTTATGAAACACGTAATTGAATATGAATTTCCAATATTGAGAGAAAGGATGATTCTGTCAACAACAGATTTCTATCTTTAAGAAAGGGTTATTAACTGACGCCTCTTGACAATGCTCCACCCGATCTGGGAATTATCTGATTATCGATTATTGATTTGAAATATTTAATTTAAAAGGAAGAATCTCTTTATGATATGATTATGATTGTAACAAAAAAAAGAATTTAAGAGAATTATATAAAAATAATGCCACAAAACATCTGGCTTGGAGTCAACCTCTAAACTATAGAGGTTTATCACAAGAGAACAAAATATATATGTATATATCAACATCAAGTATTTTTGCATCGCAATTCACGTGCCTGAATATTTTTGCTATTTCATCCATTATTCTATGAACCCATGCTCATGCTCGAGCTTATAAACAATCACCGTTAAAATTGCCTCGATAACGAAAATCAAATCTTGGATTTCATTCTAGACATCATCATTACTAGAATTCTACGCTCTCCCCACAACCTTCCTCGTATAGTAATACTACTCTTTATCGATAAGAAGGAATAAATATATCATAGGTAAATGTTCGGCTTAGTTGGTCTATCAATAATAACTTATACATCACCACGACCCGATTAGTGGTACTCAATCTCAACATCCATTCCACTACAACTCGCATGGTTGTAATCGGCTCATTACTCGCAGAATCATTGCTTTATTACTATGGTCCACCGATGACCTATTGTAGTCATTCATTTTTTATGAAATCTTAATATCTAACCATACAGAGTCCATACCTACCGTATCGAATTCTTCTAAGGAGGTAACATAATCACCATTCATGATTCATGAACAACACTCCTGAACTTGACGTACATATGACATGAAGCAGATAAAATTGCAAAAGAGTTTTAATAAAAGCAACGATAACAAGTTAATACCATAATTAACCATATGTCTGTATTGGGAGACATGAAGCTCAAAATTTCATTTAGTCCTTTTGTAACATGGTCCTGGCTTATCTCAAGATAGGACCTTCTAAGATAGATAGCCCGCTCATGGCGATTACATGAATTAAATCTTTACCAAACTACTATTACGGTTGAGTATCGCACAGTCATCAGAAGGAATGTCAATCTTTCATACCATAATACAACCTTTACGGCTTTAACCATCATCACTGTATTCCTCTGGCATGAGCGCCTATAATTGCTCTCTTATACTTAGAGTGTCGGCCACCTCATTGGCCTTTCCTGATAGTAATAGTTCCTTATTATCAATATCTTTAGAACGATTTTCAACTAAATTTTCTGCCTCATTTCCAATCACTGCTTATGTGAAAATGCTCTTCCTTAAGCTTTGGTGAGAAAAAAAATATCACCATTTTTCCATAAGTTATTGCCTCGGTCTTTAGATATGAACATTGTCATGACTGACTCTCGATCATACTTAGGACGTCTCTTATCTTGGGTCCTTCTTGTTTTCACCAATCCCGACTCTCATTGGGTCGATCTATACTTTCTTATGGTTCAACACGTGCCCCACCTGGCATTATTATAATTATGTCATATTTCCTTTATCAAAATTTCTATTCTTGAGAACTTTGAATAGTACCTTTCTCCTTGTAAGACCTCTAAGGTTATCCTTGAATCGTTTCTCCTGTATTCCCTAGATACAGGGCATATCAAAATACCATTTACTAATATTAGAACCATTGTCTATATACTTCTAAAAATCTCTCCACTGATCCTTAAAGGTTGTTGTTACCTTAATCCTTTCCAATTCATATTGTCAAAACTCATACTGTCCCTATTAATGGTGAAATGCCAACCTTTATGCATTCCCCTAGGATTCATCTCAAGTTATCGAGGTTGTATCCTTAATTCCTCCTTTAAAAAGGTACTTGAATCCTTCCATGGATAAATCAAGTCATATATCCTTGATAGATTATCTTATTCAATCATTCCCACCTCGATAGTCTTTACCAAGTTTCACAATAGCATCCTTATTCAAGCCGAGGTCAATCCATATGGTCTCCAAAAGATAATAATGGTTATCCGCTTTTCTTTCCTGATTTGGTAATGATAACAGGTATGTTCTGTAAGATATTGGTCATGTTCAATGTGAACGTTTTAGTTCTAATTACTCATTTAACTCTGTCATTTATCTCAATAGTCATCTCAGTGTTGGGATATCCTTTATACCTGGAGCCTCCCTTTTGGGCATCAAGCCACAGGTGTTACATATACTTCACGTTTTTGAAGGTCACTTCCTTCATCCCATTTTCCTAATTTCTTGTTATCCTGTCTCCTCAGTCCATCCGTGTTTCCTTATTAATACATCGGTCTATCTCAAAGTTTTATCGAATACTCTCAACTTAAAGGGGATTAATTATACGTATCGCTTATGCCTTCAAACCTTGACTTTATCCCATGATCAGTCACCATCACGCTGATGATGACCAACTTCTCTATATTTATTGCTAGGGTTTCACATACCTAACTCCCTTATCGCTTCTCAATTCTATTTCCTTTATATCCCTTTATACTCCTTCCCCTTTCAGTCTTTTATTTTCATTTCTATTACAACAATGTCATGAACCAACACAACATGAGCATTGATTTCAAACATCCCGTCATTCTGGATTCGTGTCCTTCAAACGAATCTTGACGACTTTCACAACCTAGATTCACGATTTATCATACTTGTCCGCCTCTGGTCTAGTTTTAACACTCCTACACTATCTCTCTATCTTCCTTAGCTTTCCACTAGTGGGAGGCCTCTCTCTTAGGAAGGTAATTGATAAAACAGTCTTTTGCGCCTCATTAATCATTTAGAATCTCAAATGATTCCTCTATTTCCTTTAGCCAGGCCCTTGCCTCAACTTCCATTTCCTCGGTATGAAAGGTTTCATCCTTTTCTCATAATCGGGTCATCTTATATGTTAAAATCCTCATTTTCCACTTCATTATATTCTGGTTCCTTATATCTTGATTGCGACCTCCCTGACTATCACATTCAGGGTTTGCCCTAAATCTTATTCCTCAAACTACAACTTTCATCTAAGATCCCGTCCTTAAGCTTTTGAACATTTGGAACCAAAATTCTGTAGGTATACCTCATTATTGCCTTATCATCTTTCTCGGTATAAATCTCTTCTCCAGTCATTGGCTCTCTGCCTTCATTCATCACTTTTTCTTGGCACAATATGATATTTTCCAATAATTTGGGTTGTATTGCAATCTCAAACAGCTTTTCGGTACCGACTCCGGTTACCTTCACTTCTATTTCTATTTTCTCAAAATCTCTTATCAACTCTTCCGAATACATTATTGTCTTAAGTCTCTCCTTTCTACTAAGGGCATAATACACCATATTGGTTTTCCTGGATGATAAAGAATCTCATAATCGTAATCCTTGATTAGCTCTAACCACCTCCCCCGGTGCATGTTGAGCTCTTTCTGCGTGAAAATATACTTGAGCTCTTATGGTTTGTGTAAATCTCGCACTTCTCTCCATACAAGTACTGCTTCCAATCTTTAGGGCAAAACTGTTGTCGTGAGCTCAAGATCATGGGGGGGGGGATATCGAATTTTATATTCCCTTAATTTTCTTGACGCGTACATGATTACCTTACCGTGTTGGATAAGCACGCACCCTAATCCCTTGTGCGAAGCATAACTATAAATCATAAAATCTCCTTTTTTCCCTCCGGCAACGCCAGCGCAGGGGCCGTCAACAATCTTTTCTTTAGTTTATGGAAGCTGTTCTCGCATTCCTCTGTCCATTCGAACTTCTCAATCTTACGAGTAAGTCGCGCTAAAGGGGCTGCGATCCTTGCAAAATTTTAAACGAACCTTCGGTAGTAACCGACAATTCATCTCTCTTGTAGTCGCCCTTACTATGGTCATCAATTCCTCAGCGATCAAATTTTAGTCTTGTCAGGATCCTTCTCGGGATCCTCCTCAGCAACAATCTCTTCTGGGACAACCTCCTCAACGGCTACATCCTCAACATGAGCATTATCCGATCCCTCAATAGGGCGCTCTATCAGATTCACAATCTGATCTTTAATAAGTAATAAAACATCATCGCGTTGTTAATCCTCAACCTCAGGGTTCGGTGCCCCGCTACCCTATACGATAACGATCTATGTTACTATCATGATATTTATAAGGGTTCCCGTAAGGGTTTTAACGGTCAGTACTACGTTAGGTAGTCCGACTATAAACTTGGCAAGAGTTCTTATTATCTTAGTGAACTTATTATTTTAACGTTGCATCATCTCTAAGGTTTATAACGTTTAGCTCTGATACCATTTCTGTAACACCCCCAAATTCGGGGTCGGGGATCCGGGTTGTCACGAGTTCTATTTCCCTTAATAACACTTAATCTTAATAAACAACCAACTACTGCGTACTGTGACCCCACAATATACACACACACACACCACAAGTTATAGTCTCAGAGATGAATACCAAAAATAACACAAGTCATTTTATTCCATAATTATAAGTCATTACACCTCAAAAGGGTTTCTGAATAAATTTACAGATTCTTTAACATTATTACAATTCATAAATATACATAATTATGGTACATCAAAAGTTGAAAGCCTAGCCTATTGGTAGTTCCTACCTCAGCTACAACGGCATAAACACCTACAGGAAATTGCGGAACATTTCATATCCGCTCGCGAATTGGGAGCTTGGTCTTGTTCATCTTGTCTTGCTGTTGTTGTGTGATGAAATAATAAAGTAAGGGTGAGAAACAAGCCCACCAAAATAACATGTATAATAATTAACAATATATGAGCATTCTCACAATATTCATGAAAGTCTTGGTCAAGAATAAATGAACCAAGTTTGATATCTTAATGTGACGAAGTCGTAAAATATTCAATATATATATATATATACTTTTCAAAATCTTTGAAATCCTCTGACATGTATAATATACACAGAGTTCCAGTTTATAACTGTATAAAAATATCGTTGCAAGGTGATATCATATATCTAACATTGTCTCAACGTTTTTCTGAAAATCTTTGTCATGCATAAGATAATCATTAACTAGATATAAGTTGAAAAGATGAAGTTACAAGATACTCCAATATACTTATATCTTTTTCGAATACTACTCGAACTACCACCGTTCAAGCTATATTCAATGTCAAAAGTTCATCACATAGATGAGACTACAAGATAAGACTTGAATAGATTCAATCTTTGAAATATCATTCAAAAGAAATGAAGTTACGAGATACTTCATTAGGTCCCGATATATATACACCTATATATATATCTCATACTTTCCTTGAAAACCTCTGTTATGAAAAGTATAAACAGAGTTATAATACCCGATGAATTTGGAAAGAAGAAATTGTTTGGCATAAAACTGATATCTTGCTGATCAGGCAAAGATACCCATTAAGTAACCTTTTCTACTGTAGATGGATGAATTCCTCGCCGGTCATCACCTGGCTGCATTAGGACCTCGCGCTAGACCGTTACCCGGCCACTCACGCGTGGATGGACTGTCACCCAGCCTCTTACACCTTCATAGACCGTACCCCGGCCTGTCGCTTATTCCGACTCAATTAGATGGACTTACTTCCCGAACGTTGGGCAAGTAATCAAATTATTTTCTCAGAATAACAACCTCGTTGTGAATATAAAACACACTACATAGTCGGATCCCTTATATTTTTGAGCGAGTATTCAAGTCCCCTTCGAAAGGGAGATCTTAAATTTGAAAACGAGTTTTGGGATCCGCTCTAACTTTTAAAATCATTTTGAAGACTCGAAAACATTTTAATGAATGTTTTGAGTAATGATGATTTAATAAAATAAATCAGTCTCGATATATTAGAAAATATCTGAATATTATTATTTAAATAATATTCCCATAAAGGATAATATTTATAAAAATAATTGAAGTAGAAGTTTTAAAACTCATACTTGAAACGAATAATAAATAACAAGAGATATATTTATACGAAAGTGCGATCTTTATTTGAATAATCGAAAATAAGTTTGATTATTATTCAAAACCATCGAATATACCTTATTCGATTAATAATTATAGAAAACTATACAATATATATTCGGGAACCTCGCCTCCCGGTTTTAGAAAAATGTTCAACTCTGGGTCCCCCATACTAAGGGTATACGCAAATAATGCCTATCTCTAGCATAGGTATTATGCAGTTTTTAACCAATTGAATCGATAACAAGATATCAAGATTACGAAATAGGCATGCATATATATATCATATCAACATGCTCCAATATATTGCAAGACTTTGCTAAAAATAACCATGCACTTATCCTCAAGATAATGCATCAATATATTACATCACAACAACAGTATAACAGGTAGAAAACTTGCCTGAGTGTTCCGGGGTAGGCTTAAGCTTAGAGTGGGTCCAGTAACCTATGAACAATAACATAAGCCGGAATTAAACCACGGTCGTTTAAGAAACTAGACTTTATCCACTTAGACCCTAACGTTCACTTTTGCGCTTAACGATTTACATAAGTCGCTCGAGTACCCTCGATTCCACCATTTTTATAAAATAAACCGTTAAACATTTTAAGGTGACTCTTTCATGAGTACTTTACCAACTGCCTAATCCACCTTACATAATTGTTTCGTATCCCAGTTAGTATTTTAAGGGCCTTAAACAAGGTCTCAAAGTAAAGCGAGGGGTAAAGATTCGTTCGCGAAACGCTGTTACTTAAAACAGTCATTTCTCCTAAACCTTACATCGGATCTAAGCAAACCATATACCAAAACGAAGCTTACGACACGATCTATCTAATCATGGCAAAGTTACAGATTGGTCAGTGAGCTTTCTGTTCCCAGATTCAAGCACAAACAGTCTAAGATAAATCGGGCATTACGACGGCTATGTTTACGAGTTTTCCAAAATAATTACCACTTTAAATCCTCATCAATTCACTCCCATCCTCCAACAATCAATAACACAACAAATACAACTTAAACCACTGCAAAATCAGTCCACACTCCAAGGTGTTTTACTAACTCATTCAATCAACTACAAATCCACCATTCAAAATCAACACAACTTCACAAAAATCACTATTAAGCGTGGATTCAACTATAGATTTACCAATTCATCTAAACACTCAAACAATCAAGCTTAGTACTAAAGGTCAAGAAGTTTTTATACCTTGATTTGTGAGTGAAAAGTTTCTAGGGAGCCTTAAAACCTTGATCAATCCTTATACAAGCTTGGATCTCACAAACAATCAAGAAAACACAAAGTTAGATTTTGAAGTTTCTAAAAGTCCGATTTAAAGAACTGTAAAAATGAGGGTCTTACCATACTTATTTGGACGAGACTTATGAACACGAGTTATAGGTCATCTCAATACCTTTCCAAAGAGCTAATAAAACATAATATTTGAGTGAGTATTAAATGAGAGATGATAGTTTGAAGTTTCTGCTATGGTTTTGGCCGAGAGCAAGCTTTGAAAAATGAGGTGATGAAATGCTTCTTTGATTTGCTTTGGTTAATTGGTGTGATGTTTTATTTTCTAAATATCTAGCTTCCTTTAAGCTAAACATGTGGTGTTTAGTTGACCACCAAGGCAACTACAAGCTACTAATTGTGTGGCTTATATTAGTTGCTCCCACTCACTTTTACTAATAACAATTTCATGCCTCTAGTCCTCTTGCTTTTCATTTTTAACCTTTCACAAAAGATGCTCTTAATACTTACACTCTAATTCCTTATTTGGTTTCCCTTTGTTTCATTATTCATTCGTCGCTCAATCTTGTTGATCGTTTGAGGGATCATATCTGGGATCTTATTACTTGGGCTTCCATAACCCTTTCTTAATATTTTATATTCCTTTAATGATCCTCTCTTATAATCCTTGAATTGAAATCTTTTACTTAACGGTACCTTATACTTAATTCTCTCGGTATCCAGTGGATTTTCGGGAAAAATCAAAGTGTCCAGATTCGAATTCTAACGACCTTTACATAAACTCATTTACTTTATGCAATACTAATACGATCTTAGACTTTCCATAAAAGTACTCCTATATAGTGTGGTCTGATAATTTTCCTTAATCAGCATCATCAGCAAAAAGTTACTATTCATCAATGTTTCAAAAATTCCAAAAATTGGGGTTATTACAATTTGTTTCTTTCAAATTAATTTAGCTCTTCTTGCATAGCAGTTATCCAATCAAGATCAAGTAGAGCTTCTTCAGTTTTCTTAGGCTCAATTTAATATAGGAAGCATGCATGTAGACATTCATTTGCAGTGGCACTTCTAGGTCTCACACCAGCACTGGGATCACCAATATTAGTATCTCTAGTGTGACTCATATCTCATTTTCTGGTGTGTTGATTTTGATGACTAGAGGTCTCATCATATTATTCATTATTGGCATGACTTGCAGAACTTTCACTTCTTTCTCCCCCTGAGTTTGTGTTGTCAAATCCAGGTAACTTCAGATTTTGAGATGAATCCTCATTCAAAGGAAGTATTGGATCACTACCTTCTTCTTCTCCATTGTCTGCATTCTTTTCATCATCTTCAGAATCACTATCAAGGTTGAGATTTTCAAAAATTAAAGTTTCAGCTTCACTTTCATTAAGACAATTTAAACCAGAATACTTGTCGTCATCAAAAGTCACATATGTTCTCTCCATAATTTTTCTTTGCTATAGCACATAGAATCTGTAAGCATTCCTTTCCAATGAATAACCAAGAAAGATAGCTTCAAATACTTTTAAGTCAAATATGCCAACATATTCAGAGTTATCTTTTTACACAAAATATTTGCTTCCAAACACATGAAGATGTTTAACTAGTAGGCTTTTTCTTAGATATGATTGAGTAGGGTGACTTGGAAATGCTTTTGTTCACCAAGTATCTGTTCTGAGTATAACATGATATGTTACAATTTCCTCCTAAAAGCTTGTTGGTAAATTGGAATCCTGCAACATTGTTCTTGAAGCTTCAACTAGAGTTCTGTTCTTTCTTTAATCACACTATTTTATTGAGGTGTTCTTGGAGCTGAGAACTCTTGAGTATCCTTATTTTTATAGAAATCATTTAGTATATAATTTCTGAACTCAATACCATTGTCACTTCTTAATCTTTTCATATAATTGTCATCTTCGGCCTGTTTCTCAATCTTCTTTATGTGCTCAAAGATAATGTGTGAAGTTTCTTAATCTTTAGAATGCATAAATTCCACCTAAGTGTATCTTGAGTAATCATCCACCATTATATCTCTTCTTAGAAATGAATATGACATTCAAATGACCAAACAAATCCATATGGATAAGTTGTTGAGGAGAATTTATAGAGTTCGCAGTTTTACTTTTGTGACTTGATCTTTTCCTTTTTCCTTTCTGAAAAGTTTCACAGACTTCATCTTGGACAAACTCCAATGCTGGCATGTCTTTCACTAATTCTCTTTTCACAAGTGTGTTGATTGCCCTGAAGTTTATTTAAAGAGAGTTTTTTGTGCCAAAGTCTACATTGATCACTTGATGCTTTGGTGTAGAAGCAGTACACCTTGTCCTTGTTTGCTGAGTCCATGTCAGCAACAAACAGGCTTCCTTTTTATCACTCCATTGAGAGCAATTTCACCAGTATTTCTATTTGTAATTGAACAATCTTATATATCAAAGTTTACATAGTAACCTTTATCTGTGAATCGACTGACACTTAGAAGATTAACTTCAAGTCCTTAACCAGTGCTACATTTTGAATGACAATATTACTACAAATTAAATTACCATATCCCACTGTGAATCACTTACTCTTGTCTCCAAAGGTGACCAAAAGGCCATCCATCTCCTCAAACTATGATATCATGGCTTTATCACCTGACATGTGTCTGAAACATCCCCTATCAATGATCCACATGAATTTATTCTTCTTGCCCTGCACACAATTAGTTTTAAATGTATTTAGCTATCTAGGCAATAATATCCGGGATATATCTTGTAATTATTTTTATCAATAAATAATTATTATGTGATTATTATGTGAATTTTGGTGAATTATCTGATGATTGGCATTGATATTTAGATGTTTATAGGTGATAAAATGTGAATATTTTAATTTTAATATGTCCAGAATAAAGTATAGATAATTTTGATATTTTTCTGATAATATTTGGATTACTATATAATTTTATAAAGAATTTATAGAGTTAATACTTATTTTTCTCACTAATTATAAAACTATTTTATAAAATCGGGGATCGTCCAACTTCAACCGTTTTTGCGTTTTAACAACCCAAAAGTCTTCGGAAAACTCCTTCCCAAGATAATCTGATTATTCTGAACATTTTTCGTGTTTTGGCTTTTTCGATCCGGAGTACGGTTTAACCCGTACGAGTCCGACGCAAAATTTTCGATACGATAGTCATTTTGATAGATTAATAAAACCCGTATTCTCGAGAGACGGGATATTTTGATTAAATTATTACATTATCTTCTCGTAGGATGTATCATAAGAAGTCTGGTTTTGATAATTATCCAAATCTGGTATCAAATTGGATCATTTTTATAGTTACTTAGCGGCTAAGTAATCTATTTTCGGATCCGATATGATCCAACGGGATACTAATATTCTGTAAGTATAAATAGCCTTTTTCTTATTTTATTTTAAATAGATAATCATAAACAAACAGTAAAATATATAATTTACAGAGAAAAACTTGAACATTCGTTGCGTTCTTCAAAATCAAATCTAAAAACGAAGGCATTATCGAAATCAAGCTTATGAATAACCGAATCGAAACTCGTGAAAAATACTTTCAGAATCAACAACTTGTTTTACTCCATAAATCAATAATATTTTTATATTTAATTATTTTAATTCAAATTAAATTATGATTAATATATGAATTTTTTATTTTGATGTTGTTTTTATGATTTGATGATTGTATCTTGTAGATAATTTTATCCTAATCATTTTGGTATATTATATGTTGAATTTGGAGTTCAATAACATATAGAAAATGGGGTTTGATTCTCAAATAATAAAATTAGGGTTTATATATACTTTGAATATTCTTAATTGAAAATTAGGGGTTTTTGTTGTGAGGGTTATTGATTTAAATTGATTGCACCGATGAATAGATCGTTAAAAAATGAACCGATTGATATATATGTGATTAACGGAGGATAACTGAAATGTGTTCTCCGGAAAAAGTAGCAGGGTGACGGCGGAAATTTTGATCACATTTTTCCGGTCGAAATCGTTAACGTTTGGTGATTCTGACCTTGTAGCTGTGTTTCTGGAACAACAGAGATCGTGTCCAGTGAATTTTACGCATTTGTGGGTCGTGATTGTGTCCCCGGAAAAGCTTCCCTGACCGTCGCCGGCGAGGGGGAGGAAGACGATGGCTAATTTACATTTAGCCATCGTTCTTTTCTCACATTCGCACTTAACCCCCTGTAATTTTAAAAATTTACAAAAACCTGATTTTTGTTTTAATTATTTTCAAAAATGGTATTTCTTTTTATTTTAATTTTAGAAAATGGTTTTTAATTATTTAAATATCCAAAAATCATTATTTTTAATTCTGAAAATTATTTTTAATTCAAAAGTAAATTTAAATTATTTAATTAATTAATTTTAGTTGATAATTAATTATTTAATTAGTCAATTAAACTTAAATATTAATTGATTAATTGATTTAATTAGTTATTAATTAATTTTAATTGATTATTTAATTAGATTTACTTATTTCTTTTGATTTAAAATCCCAAAAAATAGTTTTGATCTTTAAAATATTATTTTAAATTATTTTCAAGGCTCGATAATTATTATTAAATAATTTTAAAGTCAAATTCGAGTGTTTAAACTTTATTATTTAATTATAAAATAATTCGTTGACCCGTTTTAATTCCGAAAAATATTCAAAAATTCGTATTAAATACCCGAAAAATTATTTTAACCCCGAATCTTCTTTGAAAAATTATTTTAATCGAATATCTTACGTGCTATGTGCTATATGTGATCAGATTGATGTATAATATGCCTGTATGTGCATTGTTTGACGGTTTTTGCTGTAACTTTTAATTCGTAAGTCGGATTTAGGTGAAATGAAGGGTAAGTAGAAGCTTGTAACGAATATAATGTGATAAGAATAAGTATTGATTAATATATGTGATTTTTAACAGAGGACACGAGACGTAGAAAGGGAAAGCAAGTGGTCAGTGAGTAAGGATCAGTAGACAAGTACAAGTAACGTGAAAGCGGATTGAGATGATGCAAGTATCCCTAAACTTTATTGTGATATGTATTCAAAATAGTTCTATTTTATATTGCAAGTTCTTTGAATTGCTTAACCTTGAACCCTGATCAACTCAATTGATCTTTGAGCTGTAAGCCTTATTCTTTATAAATCATTGATTGTTGAATTCCCGGATATGAACCACATATATATAATAATACTCCACAAATACATACAAACCACATACAGATCACTGAACCGGAATTTTTTAACATACAAACCTTCATACCTTATACATCAGAAGACTAATCCTTATAACCACGAAACCTTGATTCTTCTATCTGAATCTTTTATCGGTTGATAGCAAATCTTTGTACTTACCTTGTTATACCCTTTTGATGATTACAAATCACCTTATGCTTAAAGACAAATGTTGTTTATGATTCTGTTTATTGATTTACATTGTTTATTCTGTTATTATTATAGAATTTTATTATTTTATAAATATGAACCAGATTCGTGGTCATAATAGGCCAATGTGTGCCTTGGATCTAGTATAAAGAGCAGAGTTGTGTGCCTTACTCGGGGTTAGTGCGTGACCAATCAGCAGCCTTACCTTGGTTTTTAAAATAAAAGTGAATATCCAATTCTAATCATTGCTTATCAAGGAATTTGATGTCCTATATCATTTCAATTGATCATTGTTTAATCTCAGTATTGTCACAGTGACTTGATGAGCTAGTTAGCTCACTCTTGCAAATCTGTTTATGTTCTTTTCCAGTTAAAAAGGAAACTGGTGGTAGCGAGGATCCCCAGACAAGTGGGCGAGCTAGGTTTCCAAGTTGAAATGGAATAAGCTAGTAGTGGATATTTGTCTTAGTTTGAGTTGAAAGTTTGTAAGACTCTTTCATTTTCAGTTGTAAGATAAATAAATTGGGATTTGGTACGTTTATAATATAAATAAGGTTGTGGCTTGTGGACATACTTTAACCTGTTGCGATCCGTGGATTATGGTAAGTAGGGTCACTGCGTATATTATTTTCATAAACAGGTTTATATAATGGATGTGTGTGTATTTGTTGTGAACCCCAAATTTCTGACCCAGGTTTGGAGGGCGTCACAGGTTTAGTATCAGAGCCACATGTTAAAAGTCACTGCCACAAGTCTAGAATGTCGAGAATGGGTAGAGGGTTAGGATTAGGATTAAGAAAAAGAAAGATAGGACGTCGAGCGGTTGAGTGTGACTATATAGTAGGCTTTGTTATGATTCATGATAAGATTCGAGATTCTTATCTAGCAGCGTAATTTTCAGATAGCAGCGATTGCAGATTCCTTTATCCCGATATCAACTGATCATTCGGAGCCTTTAGTTCGAGGACCGTCATCTGATCCACGCCCTGTTCTTCCACCAGTGTCGGCCATATTATCCCCTGTTGTGACAGCTGTACCACTGCGAGCTATTTCATCTCCTAGTGTGAGACCACCTATTCGAGGACCCCCACCTGTTGATTCTGACTCTATCGTACATTCGTTTGTGGGTGCATCTTTTCAGTTTACTCCACACCCTGTTCTGTACCATGAGTATGAGGCTCTTCTTTTGGAACGAGAGTCCCTGTTGGCTCATATTAAGGGATACAACATATTATAAGGACTATAGATGTTGACAGGAGTGCAAGGGAGCTTCGGGATGAGATTCATGTGACCCTGAGAATGCTTGAGGCTAGACTTCATGGAGCTACTTGTGAGTATGCGGCCCCAGATGCTCTTATGGGGTGGGCCAGATAGGTATTGGAGGAACTTGTGAGGCTTGGTGGACCAGAGTTTCCCTAGAGCTAGACGACAAATAATGATATGACAGTTGTTATATGTATAATAGTGTGTAATGTGTATCACCAGACTTTTGGTTGATATATATATAAATTAGACTTACTAACTAGTGGAAAGGCCTATTGTACATGTTGCCTTTGTTGAAATATTTTCATGTTGTACTACCAAACTTTGACATATATATCAGTACCTTTCTTTTTCTGGCATTGTCATTTACATTATTGTACCTGTTTTATCTTACTTGTACACCAGTTATAAACTCTTGTGATAACATGTACCCTAACTCCTTAAATGTTTACATTCTGTAAAGAAGCATGCAATTTACTTAGTGCGACAATTGAAAATGTTTTCAAAAAGAGATATTTCTATTTTACAAAAACTTTTCATAAAAAGGATTTGATTTAAAGGCTAAATAAGTAGTTTGATTCTTTATAGAAAATTCCTCCCACAAGAAATAACCGTTCCACCAACCAGAATGAAGAAACCGACAATAACAACAACAACAACAACCAAGACAACAATAACTAGAATGCAAATCCAGGTCCTATAGACCCAACTATAGCCCAGATTCTTCATATCTTGGCCCAAAAAATAGTCCACCTGACTCAATAACAACAGAGGCATGCCAATCCTTAGGTAACCTTTAAGACTTTTCAGGCGGTGAATCCACAAGAATTTAAAGGTTCTTTGGATCCTGTTGAAGCAAGAGTCTGGTTAAAGGAAATTGAGAAGGCATTTTCCTTAGTCAAGGTGAGAGAGGAATAAAGAAAGGAGTTTGCAAGTTACTATTTGAAGAATGAAGCCACCAACTAGTGGGAAACTGTTAAGACATTGGAAGGTACAAATGATATTGCGTGGGTAGATTCAAGGAGTTATTTTTAGAGAAGTATTTCCCTTAGTTTGTTCAGGATCAAATGGAATTGAAGTTTCTGGAATTAAAGTAGGGAAATATGTCAGTGGCGGATTATGAAAGTAAGTTTGAGGAATTGTCTAGGTTTGTACCATCATATGTGGACACCGACAGGAAGAAAGTTAAGAGATTCCAGCAAGGTCTTAAGCCATGGATCAAAGGGAAGGTGGCTATATTTGAGTTGGATACGTATGTAGGAGTAGTGCAGAAAGCTATGATTGCAGAGATAGAGAGTGAAATATCACAGAAGGAGAAGGAAAGTAAGAAGAGAAAGTTTGAGGGAAGTGAATGACAGTCACAAGCAGGGGGGTTCCAAATTTTAATCAGAGGAAAGGCAAGTTTCAGCCCGGAAGGAACGTTAATTTCAAAAGGCAGAATGCAGGCGATGGAAGATAATGCAACCGTCTAGCCACTGGGAACCGTCTAACCCAATCGAGTCCAGCTTTACCAGAATGGCAGGTATGCGAAAAAAAACATGGAGGAGTTTGCAACAAGCTGAATATGGTATGTTATAGATGCAAACAAAGGGGGCATTATTTAAGGGAGTGCCGTAATTAACCATCCAGAGAGCCAGCAAACAAGGATCAGCCTACCTGGAATCAGGCAGGCAAGATTCCAGCAATTGAGTTTACATGTTTCAAGTGTGGAAAGCCAGGACACATAGCAAGGGATTATAAAACACCAGTTACAGTTAATAACGCGATGAGAATTATGGGATTTACTCCAACAGTGAATGAACCTCCCAGAGCTAGCGTTTATGACATGTCGGTGAGGGATGCGTTTATGGACACTGATGTCATGGCAGGTACACTTACTGTGAATTCTTTATGTGCTAAAGTGCTAATAGATTCGGGGGCAACTCGATCATTTATTTCTCAAGATTTTATGGGTAAGTTGAATTGTCCAATTGAATTATTAAATGAGATTATGACTGTAGAATTAGCAAATCGAGAGTGTGTATCTGTTAACCAAGTATGTACGGACTGTGAGATTGAGATTTCTGGCAAGAAGTTTGGTGCTGACTTGATACCATTTAAGTTAGAAGAGTTTGACATTATTTTAGGAATGGACTGGCTATCTAAGCATGATGTTTATATAGACTGTTGTAATAAGAAGGTAATCTTGAAGACGTCGAATAAGAAAGTGGTGACGTTTAGAGGTTAGAGGCAAGCAAAGAAGTTCTTAACGATGATCCAAGATAAGAAGTTACTACGATAAGGATGTGGGCATTTCATTGCTAATGTGATAGATAGAAATCAGGAGCCAGCAAAACTGGAAGACATTCTAGTGGTAAATGAATTTCCAGACGTATTTCCAGACGAGTTACTAGGACTTCCTCCAGATAGAGAAATCAAGATCGCGATCGACTTAGCACCTAGAACGGAACTAGTATCTAAGGCCCCATACAGAATGGCGCCTGTTGAAATGAAGGAGTTGGCCAAGCAATTGCAAGAGTTATTGGAAAAATGATTGATTAGACCCAGTGTATCCCCATGGGGTGCACCGATACTATTTATTAAGAAGAAGGAAAGAAGCATGAGATTATGCATCGACTATCGAGAACTCAATAAGCTTACTATCAAGAATAAGTATCCGTTATCTCGAATTGATGATTTGTTTGATCAGCTGAAAGGAGCCAAGTATTTTTCTAAAATTGATTTGAGATCCGGATATCACCATTTGAAGATTAAACCTGAGATATACCAAAGACAACTTTTAAAAAAAGGTACGGTCATTATGAATTCTTAGTAATGTCTTTTGGATTGACCAATGCCCTAGCAGCATTTATGGAATTGATGAACATAATTTTCAAAGAATATTTGGACAAGTTTGTCATTGTGTTTATAAATTATATTTTGATCTACTCGAAGTCAACGGAAGACCATGCGGAGCATCTAAGGATACCTTTAGAAATTTTGAGAAAGGAGAAGTTGTATGCCAAGTTTTCAAAGTGTGAGTTTTGGTTACAAGAAGTTCAATTTTTAGGACACATAGTAAGTAATGAAGGGATTAAAGTGGACCCAGCAAAGATTGAAGCTGTTATAAATTGGGAAAGGCCAAAAACACCAACAGAAGTGAGAAGTTTCTTGGGATTAGCAGGATATTATCGATGATTTGTTCAAGTTTTCTCAAAGATTGCGACACCTTTGACAAAGCTTACCCGGAAAAATGAGAAGTTTATATGGAATGAGAAGTGTGAAGAAAGTTTTCAAGAATTGAAGAAGAGATTGATCACGGCACCTGTTTTGTCACTTCCAGATGATCAATGAAATTTTGTAATCTATAGTGATGTTTCTCATAAGGGATTAGATTGTGTTTTAATGTAGCACGATAAAGTTATTGCATATGCATCTAGACAACTGAACCTACTCATGACTTGGAACTATCAGCAATAGTATTCGCTTTGAAGATATGGAGAAAGATGTGAGATTTATACGGACCATAAGAGTTTGAAATACATATTCACGCAAAAGGAACTTAATATGAGACAACGAAGATGGTTGGAGTTGATCAAGGACTATGATTTCACGATTAACTATCACCCAGGAAAAGCAAATGTAGTAGCGGATGCGTTAAGCAGAAAGGAAAAACTGAATGTGTTAACAGTTCCAGAAGAATTATATAAGGAGTTTCAGAAATTGGAATTGTTGCAAGCCTAATGAAGCAAAGATGTATAGTATGACTTTTTAGCCAGGATTGTTAGAAAAGATAAATAAATTCCAAGAGAAAGTAATGGATCGAGATATTAATCGTTTGGTAGGTGAAGAGTTATGCACTCAAAAGGATGATCAAGGTATTCTCAGATTTTCTTCCAGAATTTGGATTCCACCAGTGACAGAATTGAAGAATAAAATTCTGCAGGAAGCTCACAATTCAAGATATTCAATCCATCCAGGAAGTACCAAGATGTATAGAGATTTAAAATAGAATTATTGGTGGCCAGACATGAAAAGAGAAATTGCGGAATGGGTTAGCAAATGTTACACGTGTCAAAGAGTTAAGGCAGAACACCAGAGACTAAGTGGATTATTACAACCGTTAGAAATTCCATAGTGGAAATGGGAGCACATTGATATAGACTTTATAGTCAGCTTACCAAGGATGAAAGTGAACCACGATGCCATTTGGGTTATAGTGGACAGACTAACTAAGTCAGCTCATTTATTTCCCATTAATGAAAGATTTTCACTAGACAAGTTGGTTCACATGTATTTGAAGGAAATAGTAGTTCGTCATGGAGTCCCTATGTCTATTATATCGGACCGAGATCCACGATTCAATTCAATATTTTGGAGAAGTTTTCGAGAATGTTTGGGAACTAAATTGAATATGAGTACACCTTATCATTCACAGACTGATGGCCAAAGCGATCGAACGATCCAGAAGATTGAAGATATGTTACGTGTTTGTGCCATTGATTTCAAAGGAAGTTGGGACGAGCATTTTCCCTTAGTGGAATTTGTTTACAATAACAGTTATCACGCCAGTATCAGAATGCCTCCCTATGAAGCTCTTTATGGACGCAAATATCGATCACCCGTATATTAGGACGAAGTTGGAGAACGTAAGATACTTAGACCTGAGTTGGTGCAACAGACAAAAAAAATTGTCGAGGTTATTCAGAAAAGGTTAATTGCAGCACAAGATTGTCATAGGAAATATGCAGATCAATCCAGGAAGGATATGGAATTCAAAGAAGGAGATGTAGTGTTACTGAAACTGTCACCATGGAAAGGATTGTCGAGATTTGGAAAGAAGGGAAAGCTGAGTCCTAGATACGTTGGACCTTTTGAAATTTTGAAACGTGTCGGTAAGGTAGCTTATGAATTGGCGTTACCTCCGCACATGAAGCACATTCATAATGTATTTCACGTATCAATGCTTAAGAAGTATAATCCAAACTCTAGGCATGTAATCGAGTATGAGCCGATAGAACTTCAGGCAGATTTATCGTGTGTAGAAAATCCAATAGAGATTCTAGAAAAGAAAGATAAGTTATTAAGGAATAAAGTTGTAAATTTAGTAAGAGTACTGTGGAGAAACCCAAGGGTTGAAGAACCAACCTGGGAGTTAGAAAGTGATATGCGAGAAAAGTACCCTCATTTGTTTACTTAGGAGATTTTGAGGACGGAATCCTTTTAGGGGGAATCCTAACCTAATCTGATTATTCTGAACATTTTTCGTATTTTGACTTTTTTGATCCGGAGTACGGTTTGACCCGTACGAGTCCTGGCGCAAAATTTTTGATACGATAGTCATTTTGATAGATTAATAAAACCCGTATCTCGAGAGACGGGATATTTTGATTAAATTATTACATTATCTTCTCATAGGATGTATTATAAGAAGTCCGGTTTTTATAATTATCCAAATTTGGTATCAAATTGGATCGTTTTTATAGTTACTTAGCGGCTAAGTAATCTATTTTCAGATCTGATATGATCCAACGGGATACTAATATTCCGTAAGTATAAATAGCCTTTTTCTAATTTTATTTTATACAGATAATCATAAACAAACAGTAAAATATATAATTTACAAAGAAAAACTCGAATATTCGTTGTGTTCTTCAAAATCAAACCTAAAAATGAAGTCGTTATCGAAATCAAGCTTGTGAATAACTGAATCGAAACTCGTGAAAAGTACTTTCAGAATCAAAAACTTGTTTTACCGCAGAAATCAAAGGTATTTTTATATTTAATTATTTTAATTTAAATTTAATTGTGATTAATATATGAATTTTTGATTTTGATATTGTTTGTATGATTTGATGATTGTATCTTGTAGATAATTTTATCTTGATCATTTTGGTATATTCTATGTTGAATTTGGAGTTCAATAACATATAGAAAATTAGGTTTGATTCTCGAATAATAAAATTAAGGTTTATATACTTTGAATGTTCTTAATTGAAATTTAGGGCTTTTTGTTGTGAGGGTTATTGATCTAAATTGATTGCACCAATGAATAGATCGTTAAAAAATGAATCGAATGTATATGTGATTAACGGAGGATAACTGAAATGCGTTCATCGGAAAAAGTAGCAGGGTGGCGGCGAAATTTTTGATCGGATTTTTTCGGTCAAAATTGTTAATAGTTGGTGATTCTGACCTTGCAGTTGTGTTTCTAGAACAACAGAGATCGTGTCCCGTGAATTTTACGTGTTTCTGGGTCGTAATTGTGTTGTCGGAAAAGCTTCAGATTGTAGTGGTCGCCGTTAATGGCTTCCCCGACCGTCGCCGACGAGGGGGGAGGAAGACGATGACTAATTTACAATTTAGTCATCGTTCTTTTCTTACATTCGCACTTAAGCTTATGTAATTTTAAAAATTTACAAAAACATGCTTTCCGTTTTAATTATTTTCAAAAATGGTATTTTTTTATTTTAATTTCAGAAAATGGTTTTTAATTATTTAAAATTCTAAAAATCATTATTTTTAATTCTGAAAATTATTTTTAATATAAAAGTAAATCTAAATTATTTAATTATTTAATTTTAGTTGATAGTTAATTATATAATTAGTCAATTAACTTAAATATTAATTGAATAATTGATTTAAATTAGTTATTAATCAATTTTAATTGATTATTTAATTAGATTTAATTATTTCTTTTGATTTAAAATCCCGAAAAAATAGTTTCGAGCTTTAAAATATTATTTTAAATTATTTTTAAGAATCGATAATTATTATTAAATGATTTTAAAGTCAGATTCGGGTGTCCGACCTTTATTATTTATTAATAAAATGATTCGTTGACCCGTTTTAATTTCGAAAAATGTTCAAAAATTCGTATTAAATACCCGAAAAATTATTTTAACCCCAAATCTTCTTTGAAAAATTATTTTGATCGAATATCTTACGTGCTATGTGCTATATGTGATCAGATTGATGTATAATATGCATGTTTGTGCATTGTTTGACGGTTTTTACTGTAACTTTTAATCCGTAAGTCGGATTTGGGGGAAACGAAGGGTAGATAGAAACTTATAACGTATAAAATGCGACGAGAATAAATATTGATAGATAAATGTGATTTCTAATAGAGGAAGAGAGATGTAGAAAGGGAAAGCAAGTGGTCAGTGAGTAAGGATCGGTAGACAAGTACAAGTAACGTGAAAGCAGATTGAGATAAGGCAAGTATCCCTGAACTTTATTGTGATATGTATTCAGAATAGTTCTGTTTTATATTGCAAGTTCTTTGAATTGCTTAACCTTGAACCCTGATCACCTCAATTGATCTTTGAGCTGTAAGCCCTATTCTTTGTAAACCATTAATTATTGAATTCCCAGATATAAACCACATATATACGATAATACTCCACAAATACATACAAACCACATACAGATCACTGAACCAGAATTGTTTAACATACAAAATTTCATACCTTATACATCAGAAGACTAATCCTTATAACCACGAAACCTTGATTTTTCTATCTGAATTTTTACCGATTGATAGCAAATCTTTGTACTTACCTTGTTATACCCTTTTGATGATTACAAATCACCTTATGCTTGAAGACAAATATTGTTTATGATTCTGTTTATTGATTTACATTATTTATTATGTTATTGTTATAGAATTGGATTGTTTTATAAATATGGACCAGATTCGTGGTCGGACCAGATTCGTGGTCATAATAGGCCAATATGTGCCTTGGATCTAGTATAAAGAGCAGAGCTGTGTGCATTGCTCGGGGTTAGTGCGTGACTGATTAGCAGCCTAACCTTGGTTTTTAAAATAAAAGTAAAAATCTAATTCTAATCATTGCTTATCAAGGAATTTGATGTCCTATATTATTTCAATTGATCATTGTTTAGTCTCAGTATTGTCACAGTGACTTGCTGATCTAGTTAGCTCACTCTTGCAAATCTATTTATGTTCTTTTCCAGTTAAAAAAGAAACTGGTGGTTGCGAGGATGCCCAGACAAGTGGGCGAGCTAGGTTTTCAAGTTGAAATGGAATAAGCTAAAAGAGGATGTTTATAACACCCCCAGATCCGGGGTCGGGGATCCGGGTTGTCACGGTCTTGCTTTCCACAATATCACTTCACTTAATTAATAATAAATAACCTCATGCTGTGACCCCACACTAACACACACCACAACTCGTTATAGTCTCAGAGATGAAATTGAAATAAGTACAAGTCTTTGAATCCAGCATTTAACAGTTATTACAACCCAAAATGATTACTTGATAAATTTACAGTTAATTGCCATTATCTGCCACAAGTTATAATTATACATAATTTGATTCTCAAAAGTAGATGGTCTGATCTACAAGGGATCTACCTCTACAGCTATAGCAGCTACAACATCATCGGGAAGACGCGGGACGCTTCCCACGCGCTTGCGCTGGGTCTGCTGGAGTCTGGCCATCTCTCCTAACTGTTGTTGTGTGATGAAGAAATAAAGCAAGAGTGAGCCTTACAGCTCGCAAGATAATACATAGTGATAACAATAATATAAGTATCTAAATGGATACTTAATAGAATCTCTATCATGTGTAAGATAATTACTTACTAGATATAAGTAAAAACAAGGAATGAAGTTACCAATACTTCACCACACTTATATCATTTATAAAGCTACTTGAACTACCACCATTCAAAGTATTATAAGTTTTAAGAAAAACATCCCATAGATGAGACCACAAGTTAAGACTTGAATAGATTCAATCTTTGAAATATTATTGAATGAAAAAAAAAAGTTACGAGATACTTTATTTAGTCCCGATATATATATATATCCACATATATATCTCTTAAACATTTTCTGGAACCTTTGTTATGTAAAGTATGAACAGAGTTTGAACATCCAATAAATTTTGGAAAGGAAAAGAATTTTGGCATAAACCAGATATCTTGCTGATCAGGCAAAGATACCAATAAGTAACCTTTCTACTAGTAGATGGATGAATCCCCCACCGGTCATCACCCTGGCCACATAAGGACCTTGTGCTGGACCGCCACCCGGCCTCTTACGCGTTGATGGACTGCCACCCAGCCACTTACACAATAATAGACCGTACCCCGGCCTGTCGCTTATGCCGACTCAATTAGACGGGCTTACTTCCCGAACATTGGGCAAGTAATCAATTCATTTACCAAAACTGCAACCTCGTTGCGAATATAAAATACACCACAGAGCCGGATTCCCCCAGGTTTTGAGCGAGTATTTAAATCCCCTTAAAAAAGGAAGATCTTAAATATAAAAATGAGTTTTGGGATCCGCTCTAACTTTAAAAATCATTTTGAAGACTCGAAAACACTTTATAGAGTGTTTGGAGTAAAGCTGATTTAATGAAGTAAATCAGTCCCCAGAATATTTAGAAAATGACTGAATATTATTATTTAAATAATATTCCCATAAAGAATAATCTTTATAAAAATAATTGAAGTAGAAGTATTAAAACTTATACTTGAAATGAGTATTAAATAATCAAAGATATACTTATATGAAAGTATTATCTTTATTTGAATAATCGAAAATAAGTTTGATTATTGACACCTTATTCTTTAATAAAATAAAGAATATACCTCAGCAAATAATCGGAGTCATAGATCCTCAAATGAATATTCAAATAATATTCATTAAATAATATAAACTGAGTCATAAGCCTTCGAATGAATATTCAAATAATATTCAGATAAATAAATAAAAGGAGTCATAAGTCCCCGAATGAATATTCAAAATAATATTCATTTAATATAAAGGAGTCATACGCCTTCGAATAATATTCGAAATAATATTCAATAATAAAATAAAGTTAAAGTTATCGAATAAACCTTATTCGATTAATAGTTTTGAAAACTATGACCATATATATATATAATTATATATATATATTTATATCCATATATACAAAATCTACTCGGGATCCTCGACTCCCGGTTTTAGAAAATATTTTCACCTTTGGGTCCCTGTACTAAGGGTATATGCAAATTACCGCTATCCTCTAGCATAGGTATTATCAACTGAATCAACAGATATATATGGAAAGAATGCGAAATAGGCATGCATACATATATATACCATAGCAGCATGCTTCAATATATTGCATCATTTGCTAATTAACCAACATGCATCTATCGCAAGATAATGCAAATACATATATTCATCACAACAACAGTTATAACGGGTAGAATACTTGCCTGAGCGACTCGGGGTGATAAAAGGCTCGGGACGAGTCTGGTAACCTATAAACAACAAGTAAGTTGGAATTAAACCAAAATCACTTGTAAATCTATACTTTAACTAACTTAGACTCTAACGCTTGTTTTGCGCTCACTGATTCGCTTAAGTCACTCGGGTACCCTCGGTTCCACCATTTTTAATAATTTAACCTTTACGAGTTTTAAAGCGATTCCTTCGCGAGTGTCTTACCAACTGCCTAACACACTTACCATAAATGTTTCATACATTAATTAACCCTTTTTGGTCTTTAACCTATGTTTCAAAGTAAGGCGAGGGAAAAAGTTTCGTTCGCGAAACGCCGTTACCTGAAACGGTCGTTTCTCCTAAACCGTGCATCGGAATCGAACGAACTACATATCAAAACGTAGCTCGTAACATGAGCTATCTAAACATGGCAGTGGTCATAATCTAGCAGGGGGTTCTCGGGTCCTAATGCTATGCACAAAAACAGTCCAAAGAAAATCGGACGTTACGACGGCTATGTTTACGCGATTTCCAATATTTTAAAGCATTCAAAACCATTCCAAATCAACCTCAAATCCAACATACAACCAACATCCATCCTTATCACATCATAACAACCCCAACCAATTCAATTTAATCATTCATACTTATGCCTAAACTTAACTTTAATCATACTTAAGTTCTTTTAAATCAAAACCACAACATTTACCATTCCATTTCACTACCATTTCAAATCCCAAACTCTAATCACAACAACAAGCTACAATATCATCCTACTAATCAAAATCATCTTATAATATATAGGAACCTAGGGTTTGGAGATGGTATACCTTCCTTGAAGTGGTGGGAGGAGCTAGGAAGCCTTAAGAAGCTTTGAGAAGTCTTAAGGATGCTTGGATCTTCAAGAAAAACAAGAAAAATTTCAAGTTAAAAACTTGAAAACACTATTCATTGTCTTCTTCTTTGATTAAATGAAGAAGATTGAGAAGGAATTAATGGCTTAAACTCATGATATAGTCCTAACTAAGCATGAAGATGATTAGGGAATTATCTTACCAATTTAGGAGGCTTGGATCTTGAGTTTTGAAATTCTCTTGCCTTTTGAATAGTGAAAAGCCGAGAGCTTCAAGAACAAAGCCTTGGTTGCTTTTTGATTTTTTTGATGAAGAATGAATTTACTTGGCTTGGTTGCTTGGTTTTTGTATTTGATTTAGTCAATTACCTTTTTGCCCTTGAATTTGTGTGGTTACAAAGCCACCACACCTCCTTCCTTCCCATGTCATGCTTATGTCATCCTCATGATGTCATCCTCCCTTCCTTGTCCTCTTTCTATTGGTTGGATGACATCATTCCCACTAATCCCTTTGATTAACTTCCTAATCGTTTGCCTAATGACCGCTGATCTGTTATACGGTTCGCTTAACTTTCGTTCTCGTTTATCGTTTGAAGGATCATACCCAGGATCTTATTACTTAGGTTCCCTTAACCTTTCTCAATACATTATATTCCTTTTTATGATCCTCTATTATAATCCTTTAATTTAAATCCCTTTTTATCCTGTTACCTTATACTCAATTCTCTCCGTATCTTGTGGATTTCCGGGAAAAACCAAAGTGTTCGGAATTGGATTCTGACGATCTTTACATACACTTATATACTACATAGAGTACTAATAATATCTCAGAATATCCATAACAGAACCCCTACATAGTGTGGCGTGAAAAGTTTTCTCATTCAGCTAAAACACTATTCACAAGGGTTACAAAAAGTTGAAAATTTTGGGGTTATTACAGTCTCCCCTCCTTAAAAGGATTCCGTCCCGGAATCAAACAGAAAACAAATGGGGGTACTTTTCTAGCATTGTGCTCTCTAGTTCCCAAGTTGATTCTTCCACGTTATGATTCTGCCATAGTACTCTGACTAGCTTGATCACTTTGTTCCGAAGCACCTGCTCCTTCTTATCCATAATCCTTACTGGCTTCTCCACGTAAGTTAGATCTGGCTGCATATCCACCTGCTCGTACTCCACTATGTGCCTGGCATCCCGATGATACCTCCTTAGCATTGACACATGGAACACATTATGAACTTGTTGCAAATTAGGGGGTAGGGCTAGCTCGTAAGCTAACTTTCCAATCCGTCTTAATATCTCAAAAGGTCCAATGTATCTTGGGCTTAGTTTTCCTTTCTTTCCGAACCTCATTAATCCCTTCCAAGGGGATACTTTCAACAGTACTAAGTCCCTTGCTTCATATTCCTTGTCCTTTCGGGCTAGGTCTGCATATTTCTTCTATCTGTCTTGGGCTGCTACAAGTCGCCCTCTGATAAGATCCACTATATCTTTGGTCCTTTGGACTACTTCGGGTCCGAGCATCTTCCGCTCTCCTACTTCATCCCAGTATAAGGGAGATCGACACCTTCTTCCGTACAGGGCCTCATAAGGCGGCATTCCGATGCTAGCATGAAAGCTATTGTTATAAGAAAACTCGATCAACGGCAAGTGATCATCCCAACTTCCTTTAAGGTCTATTGCACAGACTCTCAACATATCCTCTAGTGTCTGGATGGTCCTTTCACTCTGTCCATCCGTCTGGGGATGGTACGCGGTACTCATATTTAACTTGGTCCCCGCACATTCCTGAAAGCTCCTCCAAAATCTGGAGTTGAACCTGGGGTCTCGGTCTGAGACAATGGACGCTGGGACTCCATGTCGCGTCACTATTTCCTTAAGGTAAATGTCCACCAGTCTATCGACTGTGTATCTCTCATTAATAGGAATGAAATGAGCTGACTTTGTCAGTCGGTCTATAATTACCCAAATGGCGTCGTGATTGGCTTTCGTCCTTGGCAAGCCTACAACAAAATCCATCGCTATCTGTTCCCATTTCCATTCGGGAATCTCCAGGGGTCGTAAGAGTCCACTGGGTCTTTGGTGCTCTGCCTTTACCCTTTGGCAAGTCAAACATTTGTTTACCCATTCTGCTACGTCCCTCTTCATGTTGGGCCACCAGTAATATTCCTTCAAATCCCTATACATCTTGGTACTTCCCGGGTGAATGGAATACCTTGAACTATGGCTTTCATCCAAAATCTCATCTTTAAGCTCTTGAACATTTGGAACCCAAATTCGGTAGGAGTACCTCATTATCCCTTTATCATCTTTCTCAGTATGGATCTCCTCTCCAGTCATTGACTCTCTGCCTTCATTCATTATTTTCTCCTGGCACAATCTGATCTTTTCCAATAACTCTGGCTGCATTGAGATCTCACAAAGCTTTTCAGCTCCGGTTCCGGTTACCTTAGCTTCTATTTCCATTCTCTCAAAATCCCTTATCAACTCTTCCGAAGTCGTTATCATTCTGAGTCTCTCCTTTCTACTAAGGGCATCAGCCACCACATTGGCTTTCCCTGGATGATAGAGAATCTCACAATCATAGTCCTTGATTAGTTCTAACCATCTCCTCTGGCGCATGTTGAGCTCTTTCTGCGTAAATATGTACTTGAGGCTCTTATGGTCTGTGAAAATCTCGCACTTCTCTCCATACAAGTAGTGCCTCCAAATTTTTTAAGCAAATACTATTGCCGCGAGCTCAAGGTCATGAGTAGGATATCTAACCTCGTATTCCTTCAGTTGTCTTGACGCATACGCAATAACTTTACCGTGCTGCATAAGCACACATCCTAATCCTTTGTGCGACGCGTCACTATATATCACAAAATCTCCTTTTCCGTCCGGCAATGCTAATACCGGAGCCGATATCAACCTTTTCTTTAATTCCTGAAAACTGTTCTCGCATTTCTCCATCCATTCAAACTTCTCTGTCTTACGAGTAAGTCGTGTCAAAGGGGCCGCGATCTTCGCAAAGTCCTGAACAAATCTACGATAGTAGCCGGCCAATCCTATGAAACTCCTTACCTCTGTGGGTGTGGTTGGCCTTTCCCAATTTGAGACCGCCTCTATCTTAGAGGGGTCGACCAATACTCCTTCTTTATTAATCACATGTCCTAAAAACTGTACTTCATTCCGCCAGAATTCACACTTCGAGAATTTGGCATATAACTGCTCCTCTCTGAGTATTCCTAGAGCTATCCTCAAATGCTCTGCATGTTCTGCCTCAGTCCTTGAGTAGATCAAAATATCATCGATAAAAACTATCACACACTTGTCCAAGTACTTCTTAAATACTCTATTCATTAAATCCATGAAAGCCGCTGGGGCGTTGGTTAATCCAAAGGACATTACCAAGAACTCATAATGCCCATACCTGGTATGGAACGCTGTCTTGGAAATATCTTCGGGTTTAATCTTTAGTTGGTGATATCCAGTTCTCAGGTCGATCTTGGAAAAATAAACAGCATCCTTTAGCTGGTCGAACAGATCGTCTATTCTAGGTAATGGGTACCTGTTCTTTATGGTTAGCTTGTTCAACTCTCGATAGTCTATGCACAACCTCATGCTCCCATCTTTCTTCTTAACAAATAAAACTGGTGCTCCCCACGGAGACACACTGGGTCTTATCATACCCTTATCCAAGAGTTCCTGCAATTGGATAGCTAGTTCCTTCATTTCTAATGGGGCTAACCGGTAAGGTGCTTTTGAAACTGGCGCCGTCCCTGGGGCCAACTCAATAGCAAATTCAATCACTCTATCGGGTGGTAATCCCGGAAGGTCTTGGGGGAATACATCTTCAAATTCGTTGACTACTGGAATATCTTATAAGTTGGGCACCTCCTTCTGCGTGTCCACCACATAGGCTAGGTAAGCCTCACTTCCTTTTCGTAGCATCCTCTTGGCCTGGGCCATAGTCAAAAATTTATGCGTCTGCCTCTTTCCTCTAAATATAACTTCTTTCTTCCCGGGGATATTTAACTTAACTTTCTTCCCTTTACAGTCTATCTGAGCATCGTTGCTAGATAGCCAGACCATTCCCAAAATCACATCAAACTCCCCTAATTTAAAAGGAATCAGATCAACACTGAAAGATTGCTCCCCTATGCCTATCTCACAGACGGGGTGAATCTGGTTAACAGGAATAATTTCATGATTGGCTATTTCTACTTGTAAGGGTTCTATCAAGGGTTCAGCCTTAAGTCTTAACTTACGCGCAAGGTCCTTTGATATAAAAGATTTAGTTGCTCCCGAATCAAATAAAACATTTGCACTGACTGAATTTAGAGAAAGGGTACCTGCTATCACATCTGAATCTTTCATAGCATCCTGGACTGTCATGTTGAAAGTCCTCGCAGTAGGTGGCTTATTGGAAGCAGCCCTGCTTGCTCCCGAAGCTGCTGGTTTTTTCATTGGGCATTCCCTCTTCCAATGACCCGGGCGTCCGCACTGATGACAAGTGGCGGTTGGAATGACGGCAGGGGTTGATGATGGGCACTTATTTGAGTAGTGGCCTTCCTGACCGCACTTAAAACAGGTTACAGGCTTTCCTTTACACTCCCCAGTGTGATTCCTTCCACATATGTTACAGGCTGGCAATGGGGGTCGAGACTGGTTGGAATAGGACATTCTTGACTTCTGGCCGCCCTGGCTCACACTCACACTCATTGGACGCTTAAACCCAGTGTTCCTTCCTGGTAGGGATACTGCTCCTCGATTAAATCTAGTTGGGAAGCTCCTTCCTGCGGAACCTCCACCCATGCTCATACTTTTCCTCTTTATTCCTTTCTTCTCTCTTTCCTTCTGCATCTGTTCACTTCCGACTTCTACAATCGTTGCCTTTTGCACCAGAGTGGCATAATCCGTAAGCTCAAGGATTGCCACCCTATTCTGAATCCACGGTTTCAGTCCCTGCTGAAACCTCCTGGCTTTCTTTTCCTCAGTGCTCACAAACTCCGGCACAAACCTTGATAACTCAGTAAATTTCGCTTCGTACTCTGCTACAGACAAGTTATTCTGCTTTAGCTCCAAGAACTTGAGCTCCATCTGGTTTTCCATAAACCTCGGGAAATACTTTCCCAGAAACAACTGACTAAATCTCTCCCAGGTTATAATAGCATCTGTCTCCATGTTTTTCTTGGCCTTCCACCAGTAGTTAGCTTCTCCTTTCAGAAGGTAGGTAGCAAATACAGTCTTCTGTGCCTCTTCGGTACTCAAAATCTCAAAAGATTTCTCCATTTCCTTTAACCATGCCCTTGCCTCAACTGGGTCGGCTGATCCGTGGAACTCAGGAGGCTTAAGGGACTTAAAAGCCCTGAAAGAGTTTGCCACAGCATTGTTACTTCCTTGAGGGGGTGGGTTGGGTTGACGTTCCAAATTCTGTCTTAGGAGTTGCATGAACTGGCCCATGGGATCCATGCCTGGGTTTGGTACTGGTTGTTCTACCTCGGTTTCTCCTTCTTCAGCCTCTATCTCAAATCCCTCAACATCATATGTTTCCTCTTCCTCTTCATACAGGGAGTCATCCTGTTCCACATAATCCTCATCTTCCTCTTCACTGTGCTCCTGGTTCCTATCATCCTGGTTATGGCTTCCCTGGTCTTCAGATCCAGGGTTCGCCCTAGTTCCAATCTTTCTTGGCGGCATGATTCTGATAATAATAAAAACAATTATTGGGAAAATTCAACGTTAGGTCACAATCATATACAACATTGTGCCTTGCACAGCTCTTATAATAGGGAGAACGTATAACACAATTCTATTATTTTAAGAAAGTTCTAATACGAAGTGCAGTAATAATAATGATAAAAAAACAGTGATCCCGTCACTATGGAACTGAACCGAAAGGAAACAAATATATACATAATGCGAGAAATACATAGTTTGATCTGGTCAAAAGTACAACAGTGCTACAGTCATCTGTCCCAAAAGTGATACACAAGAGTCTATTTGTCTAGTCAGAAAAAGGGATGCTATATACAAGTCAACTATCCCGGAAAATTGGCTCTTACTAAGGCCTCGGCTAACTAGACAACTAGACTATTCCATCATCAATCCTGAATCACACACCGGAGCGGGTCAGCTCCCAAACCCTTTCCATCGCACGACGGAAGATATAGTCGGCCTGCCGCCTGGAGATCCTACCATGCCTGTCCCCCTGGAGCGATCTGAGCCTCGCTCGGGATGTGAGCTCTATCCCCGTAAGCTCCCTCCTCAAGGATCGGGGTATAGAAGCCCTAGTCTCATAAGCTCGGGTACGCCTACCCGCCCTCTCTGCATCCAACTCCCTCCTGGCCTCATCTAGTCGGCCCTCGGCAACAGCCACTCGGGTCCTCAATACATCCTGAACATATCCATGAGCTAACGAAGACTGCCTGTGGGCAGGGTCAAGAGGTGGTGAATCCGGAGCCGCTGAGGGGGCCTCCTCGGTCTGCCTAGGCTCGGAAGTATGGGTCACTGAGCTGTCATCATCAGGAATCCAAGATAGTGGTGGAGGGGTAGGGGCTCTAACCACCGGAAGTGTGGGTAATGGGATACCAGCATACACTACCATAGGTCCAATACGCTCCTCAGCTACTGGGACCTCATCCGGGTCCTCCTCATCTGGAATAGCAATAACCTCTGTCTCTGACTCCTCTGAGGGGTCCTCCTCATCTGAAATAGCAATGACCTCCGTCTCAGGCTCCTCTGAGGGGTCCTCCTCATCCTCCTCCATCTCAGGCTCCTCCTGATCCTCAACATCTAGCAATGCCTCATCATGCTCACGCTCGAACATCTCAGGGTCCTCTATCTCAGGCGCCTACACATTAAACGAGCTAAGTTACTATCATGATACTTATAAGGGTTCCCGTAAGGGTTTTAACTGTCAGCACTACTTTAAGTAGTCCGACCATGAACTTGGCAAGAATTCTTATTATCTTTGTGAGTTTGTTATTATATCGACGTATCATCTCTGAGGTTTATAACGCTTCGCTCTGATACCATTTCTGTAACACCCCCAGATCCGGGGTCGGGGATCCGGGTTGTCACGGTCTTGCTTTCCACAATATCACTTCACTTAATTAATAATAAATAACCTCATGCTGTGACCCCACACTAACACACACCACAACTCGTTATAGTCTCAGAGATGAAATTGAAATAAGTACAAGTCTTTGAATCCAGCATTTAACAGTTATTACAACCCAAAATGATTACTTGATAAATTTACAGTTAATTGCCATTATCTGTCACAAGTTATAATTATACATAATTTGATTCTCAAAAGTAGATGGTCTGATCTACAAGGGATCTACCTCTACAGCTATAGCAGCTACAACATCATCGGGAAGACGCGGGACGCTTCCCACGCGCTTGCGCTGGGTCTGCTGGAGTCTGGCCATCTCTCCTAACTGTTGTTGTGTGATGAAGAAATAAAGCAAGAGTGAGCCTTACAGCTCGCAAGATAATACATAGTGATAACAATAATATAAGTATCTAAATGGATACTTAATAGAATCTCTATCATGTGTAAGATAATTACTTACTAGATATAAGTAAAAACAAGGAATGAAGTTACCAATACTTCACCACACTTATATCATTTATAAAGCTACTTGAACTATCACCGTTCAAAGTATTATAAGTTTTAAGAAAAACATCCCATAGATGAGACCACAAGTTAAGACTTGAATAGATTCAATCTTTGAAATATTATTGAATGAAAAAAAAAGTTACGAGATACTTTATTTAGTCCCGATATATATATATCCACATATATATCTCTTAAACATTTTCTGGAACCTCTGTTATGTAAAGTATGAACAGAGTTTGAACATCCAATAAATTTTGGAAAGGAAAAGAATTTTGGCATAAACCAGATATCTTGCTGATCAGGCAAAGATACCAATAAGTAACCTTTTCTACTAGTAGATGGATGAATCCCCCACCGGTCATCACCCTGGCCACATAAGGACCTTGTGCTGGACCGCCACCCGGCCTCTTACGCGTTGATGGACTGCCACCCAGCCACTTACACAATAATAGACCGTACCCCGGCCTGTCGCTTATGCCGACTCAATTAGATGGGCTTACTTCCCGAACATTGGGCAAGTAATCAATTCATTTACCAAAACTGCAACCTCGTTGCGAATATAAAATACACCACAGAGCCGGATTCCCCCAGGTTTTGAGCGAGTATTTAAATCCCCTTAAAAAAGGAAGATCTTAAATATAAAAATGAGTTTTGGGATCCGCTCTAACTTTAAAAATCATTTTGAAGACTCGAAAACACTTTATAGAGTGTTTGGAGTAAAGCTGATTTAATGAAGTAAATCAGTCCCCAGAATATTTAGAAAATGACTGAATATTATTATTTAAATAATATTCTCATAAAGAATAATCTTTATAAAAATAATTGAAGTAGAAGTATTAAAACTTATACTTGAAACGAGTATTAAATAATCAAAGATACACTTATATGAAAGTATTATCTTTATTTGAATAATCGAAAATAAGTTTGATTATTGACACCTTATTCTTTAATAAAATAAAGAATATACCTCAGCAAATAATCGGAGTCATAGATCCTCAAATGAATATTCAAATAATATTCATTAAATAATATAAACTGAGTCATAAGCCTTCGAATGAATATTCAAATAATATTCAGATAAATAAATAAAAGGAGTCATAAGTCCCCGAATGAATATTCAAAATAATATTCATTTAATATAAAGGAGTCATACGCCTTCGAATAATATTCGAAATAATATTCAATAATAAAATAAAGTTAAAGTTATCGAATAAACCTTATTCGATTAATAGTTTTGAAAACTATGACCATATATATATAATTATATATATATATATTTATATCCATATATACAAAATCTACTCGGGATCCTCGACTCCCGGTTTTAGAAAATATTTTCACCTTTGGGTCCCTGTACTAAGGGTATATGCAAATTACCGCTATCCTCTAGCATAGGTATTATCAACTGAATCAACAGATATATATGGAAAGAATGCGAAATAGGCATGCATACATATATATACCATAGCAGCATGCTTCAATATATTGCATCATTTGCTAATTAACCAACATGCATCTATCGCAAGATAATGCAAATACATATATTCATCACAACAACAGTTATAACGGGTAGAATACTTGCCTGAGCGACTCGGGGTGATAAAAGGCTCGGGACGAGTCTGGTAACCTATAAACAACAAGTAAGTTGGAATTAAACCAAAATCACTTGTAAATCTATACTTTAACTAACTTAGACTCTAACGCTTGTTTTGCGCTCACTGATTCGCTTAAGTCACTCGGGTACCCTCGGTTCCACCATTTTTAATAATTTAACCTTTACGAGTTTTAAAGCGATTCCTTCGCGAGTGTCTTACCAACTGCCTAACACACTTACCATAAATGTTTCATACATTAATTAACCCTTTTTGGTCTTTAACCTATGTTTCAAAGTAAGGCGAGGGAAAAAGTTTCGTTCGCGAAACGCCGTTACCTGAAACGGTCGTTTCTCCTAAACCGTGCATCGGAATCGAACGAACTACATATCAAAACGAAGCTCGTAACATGAGCTATCTAAACATGGCAGTGGTCATAATCTAGCAGGGGGTTCTCGGGTCCTAATGCTATGCACAAAAACAGTCCAAAGAAAATCGGACGTTACGACGGCTATGTTTACGCGATTTCCAATATTTTAAACCATTCAAAACCATTCCAAATCAACCTCAAATCCAACATACAACCAACATCCATCCTTATCACATCATAACAACCCCAACCAATTCAATTTAATCATTCATACTTATGCCTAAACTTAACTTTAATCATACTTAAGTTCTTTTAAATCAAAACCACAACATTTACCATTCCATTTCACTACCATTTCAAATCCCAAACTCTAATCACAACAACAAGCTACAATATCATCCTACTAATCAAAATCATCTTATAATATATAGGAACCTAGGGTTTGGAGATGGTATACCTTCCTTGAAGTGGTGGGAGGAGCTAGGAAGCCTTAAGAAGCTTTGAGAAGTCTTAAGGATGCTTGGATCTTCAAGAAAAACAAGAAAAATTTCAAGTTAAAAACTTGAAAACACTATTCATTGTCTTCTTCTTTGATTAAATGAAGAAGATTGAGAAGGAATTAATGGCTTAAACTCATGATATAGTCCTAACTAAGCATGAAGATGATTAGGGAATTATCTTACCAATTTAGGAGGCTTGGATCTTGAGTTTTGAAATTCTCTTGCCTTTTGAATAGTGAAAAGCCGAGAGCTTCAAGAACAAAGCCTTGGTTGCTTTTTGATTTTTTTGATGAAGAATGAATTTACTTGGCTTGGTTGCTTGGTTTTTGTATTTGATTTAGTCAATTACCTTTTTGCCCTTGAATTTGTGTGGTTACAAAGCCACCACACCTCCTTCCTTCCCATGTCATGCTTATGTCATCCTCATGATGTCATCCTCCCTTCCTTGTCCTCTTTCTATTGGTTGGATGACATCATTCCCACTAATCCCTTTGATTAACTTCCTAATCGTTTGCCTAATGACCGCTGATCTGTTATACGGTTCGCTTAACTTTCGTTCTCGTTTATCGTTTGAAGGATCATACCCAGGATCTTATTACTTAGGTTCCCTTAACCTTTCTCAATACATTATATTCCTTTTTATGATCCTCTATTATAATCCTTTAATTTAAATCCCTTTTTATCCTGTTACCTTATACTCAATTCTCTCCGTATCTTGTGGATTTCCGGGAAAAACCAAAGTGTTCGGAATTGGATTCTGACGATCTTTACATACACTTATATACTACATAGAGTACTAATAATATCTCAGAATATCCATAACAGAACCCCTACATAGTGTGGCGTGAAAAGTTTTCTCATTCAGCTAAAACACTATTCACAAGGGTTACAAAAAGTTGAAAATTTTGGGGTTATTACAATGTTTGTCTTAGTTTGAGTTGAAAGTTTGTAAGACTCTTTTATTTTCAGTTGTAAGATAAATAAATTAGGATTTGGTACGTTTTTAATATAAATAAGATTGTGGCTTGTGGACATACTTTAACCTGTTGCAATCCATAGATTATGGTTAGTAGGGTCATTGCATATATATTATCTTCATAAATAGGTTTATATAATGGATGTGTGTGTGTGTTGTGAACCCCAAACTTCTGACCCGGGTTTGGAGGGAGTCACACATGCAGTGTTTGGCACATTCTTCATCTTTGCAGAGTTGGAAGGAGTACCCAGAAACCGTTTTCTTGAGCTTAAGTTATAAAGGAAACAGTTTTCTTAGATATATTAGCACATTTTTGACCTTGGATCCAAGATTGATTTATTTTAGATCTTTTTCTTAATTTATGACATCTAGTCATGACCTTAATGTTGCAGGGAATGCAATCAAACTTGTCATAAAAAGAGTAAGGATCATTAGTTTATACTTCATTGTACTTGCATGCCCCATATTTTGGCTCACTAACAGTTTTTTTACAAAGATGAGTTAGATGATTTGCCGAGCCACATTTTTGACATTGTTTTCTAGAAGCATCTGCAACATAAGCAAAATTATTGCTTTTGTTAACTTCTATCTTTCCATTTATGTTCTTATTTTTCTTCCATGCGCTTTCATTCTTTGCATCAGTTTTAGGTGTTTTGGAACTGGACTAATCTCAGGCTTCTTCTCACTTTCAGTGTTGGTAGTTGATTTGACACTTTCCTGCTTTCATTCTCATCTACAATTTCTTACTTGATGATGAGCTCTTCTTCACTAAAATTCACCTCATAGGCTTTGAACAATGGTGCATTCACGTTTTGAAGCACTACATGAACTTCCTTGTTCACACTTGCTCTGCCTTTATCAATTTGATTTTCTTTTGAGATGAGCTAGCCTCCTGCCTCATAATCCAGCCCATTTGCCACATGAGCGCAAGGTTTGTTCTTTTCATGATATTGACCATCTAATTCAGAAGCATTTTTAAATGACTTAAGTTTAAGTACATTTTTCTCAATCCTATCTCTTAGTACAACCTCTATCTCCTCTGCACATTTCAGCTTGTTCTTTAAATATTCATTTTCTTGCCTAACAAACTTTAGGCTCTCACGCTGCAGTTCTAGCTCTTATTTCTCTATTTTCAGTTTCTCATTCACTTTTGATAATATATTCATTTCCTCCGTGGAAGCCACCAAGCTTGTGTGAAAGTGAAACATTTTCATGCTCATATTTTCAATAGTTTCTTTATATTGAGAGGCACTTAAATAAATAGGGGTTAAGATAGGTACCTCAGACTTTGATGCAGATGACTCTCCTTACTATAAGGCCATAATAGCACAATTTTCATATTTTTCATTATGTTCTTCATCTTCTGTATCATCCCAATTTTTTTCCTCAGCAATATAAGCTTTTCCCTTTTATTTCATCAGAAGTGCTTCATACTTAGCTTCACGCTTCGAGTATGCCTATCTTTATTCACCTTCTTTGGATTCCTATATTTTGTGATAAAGTGACCAAGTTCATCAGAGTTATAACATCTAATCTAAGATCTATCCAGAGATCCTAACTTATAGCCACCTTTTCCGGTTGTGTTTGTCTTGAATTTTCCTTTCCAGTTATTGTTGTAGGAGGGTTGATTTTTTCCCTTATAGTACATGGGCTTCTTGACTCTTATGTTTAAGAATTTTCTTGCTAGGTATGCCATAGATTGATCCATTTCATCTAACTCATCAAGAGTGTAGTATTCATCATATTCCAACTTCGGAATGACTTGTTTTTTAGGTTCCTTGCATTTATGCTCAATAGGCTGTATAACTTGAATCTGAGATTCAATATCATTTTCAATCATTTCCTGATCATTAGCTATCAAGGTACTTGATACATCAACAACATTTCCTTGATTCTCATTTAATGATTTTCTCTGCATCATCACATGTTCATTGGTTTTAAGAACTCTATACAAAACCTTCAAAGTTATTCTGCATAGATATCTTCCTTCTTTTATTGCAGGGATCTTTTATTCTAAATGGTCACGAATAGTGAGCGAGAACTTAAGGCTGACCTCCTCAGCATTATAGAACTTGTCATGTAGTTGCAAGTCATTTATTAGTTTGTTGAACCTTTCAAACACTTCAATAATGCATTCTTTAGCTTTATCCATAAAACTCTCATATTGTGAGATCAGAATTCTTCTTTGGTTTGAGCTTACTTCCTCAGTACCTTCACACAAGATCTCTATTTTATCCCATATTTTCTTGGGTGACTCGCAGTTGATAATGTTGTTATACATGACATAATCAAAAGACTCAATTAAAATGAGTTGCAAGGCATTGTGAAGTGAGACTTTCACTTTCTCTGGTTCAGTGTATGTGGATGGATCTTTTGGAGCATAATGACCAGGAATAACAATATCATTTTGTGTTGTCTCAAGTACCCTCACCATAGGAATGAAGGGTCCATGCTTGAGAATCTCAAGATACGGTGGATGAGCCATCCTCATGAACAACACCATCTTCTTCTTCCATGGAATATAGTTTGCTTTGTCAAAGATAGGGATCTTGATACTGCTAAGCTTTTGTGCACTCATACTTTGAACATCTGATCTGTTTACTTTCAAATTTTGCTCTGATACCACTTGTTAGGTATGAAATGCACACAAGGGGTGAATACGTGTTTCTTGATTTTTCTTTTAAAACTTTATAAATTACTTTCAAGAAAATCAAGTTTTGTGTTTATGCTTTGGAACACGACAAACTATAAAAATTTGCAACGATAATCAATTTACTGTAGAAGACAAATTTTTTTTATCAAAACTTACTTGATCTTTATATTAAAAATCAAATATGTTGTGCTATAAATCTAAGTCCTTGAATGTTTAAGAACTCGGCTACTTCTTGAGAGAATACAATAAATTCTAGACTATTTTGTTACTTCTGGAACTAAGGACCCGTGATATGTTTTATAGATCATGCACAATTTACATAAATTATACTAAAATACATTAACATATTTTCTAAAGTCCTTTTATCGGTTTCTATTTTGAGTGCTACAAATTTGCACACAATCTTCCAAGTTTGTTACCCTCCTTTGATAAGTTCATCTTGACCCTTGATCTTGCACTCTTCAAATTGCATTTATAGACTTTCCATATTAATGATAAAATGGTTTGTTGACAGATAATCTTGAATCTTCAGGATAGATGCATTCTGTAATTGAAGATGTTATCGAGATCTTCAAAGTGTATAAATATGTATGTATCGCGATGTAGAATAGCTTGTTGATATTTCCAATTCTCTATATGTGTAATGGCTTGTCGATATCTCCACTTCTCTACATGTGTAAATGACTTGTCGATATCTCCACTTCTCTACATGTGTTTTAATTTATTGATATATCCACTTCTCTATAAGCCAAATTGACTTGTTGACATCTCCACTTCTCTATAAGCCAAATTGGCTTGTCGACATCTCCACTTCTCTATAATCCAAATTGACTCATCTACAAGTAAAATGACTTCTCTACAAGTAGGGTGACTTCTCTACACGTGGAGTGACTTCTCTACAAGTAGGGTGACTTCTGTACAAGTGGAGTGACTTCTCTATAGGCTCGATATAATGCTCGATATTACTTGATATGTGACTTCTTGACATTTGACTTAGAATAATTTTCAATCTACAACATTATTCTTCACCAGGCTATTTATCTTCAATCCGAGGTATGATCAGGCTTGATCTTATTTTAGAGATTTATTTCTAGCTTGTTGGTTATTTTAACTGAAAAATACTCCAGTCTAGTCTATTAAAACACTTTTACAGACTCAAGAAATATCATTACAAATTATAAAAAAATTACAAGTCAACTAAACCATAGTCAATGTGTCTTAGTCTTGTTATGTTAAGGCATGCCTTGCACAACAACCACATAGTCTCATGTATGTCTGTTTTAATACGAAATACGGACTTTGCTAAATTACATGCTCAAGTAATTAAAGTATGAGCCCAGTTAATCTCTCATCCTATTTAAATCAATCTGACTGTATAATGCTATCAAGTTTATATGCTCAACTTTTAGTTATTATTTGAGTCAAACATCCATTAACTCAATTGCATATAGAAAACATTTAAGTGTAGTCATTAAAAAGATAATTCAAGTTATTGCACATCTGTTACTGATGAGAGTTGAGTTATCTACATCCACTTTGGGTCATATCGTGAATTGACCATCTGATTGTCGAAACAATTTACCTATGAACCTATCCTTGGTCAAGTTCCTGACACTTATCACTTTATGATTTTTGGTAGTATTATATATCACAATGAATATATTAATGTTAATGTTAATTCACGAATTGCCATAAGATAGCTTGAACCATTTACAGGTAATTTTTTACTGCGCGGTATGATGACTATCATTTTGATAAATTTGTGTTCCCTCTTTTACGGGGAGAAAATGTTTTTCATAAATTAAATTATATGATATATTAGAATGCATTGATCCACACACAAATGAATCTGAATTTCACAGTATTATTTATTATGCAAACTATGCATTAAATGTCATATGCTTTTATTGATTTTAAATATATTACAAAATCATATATACTTATTGATGATTTTTCAAGTGAGGGTTGAAATACTAATTGTATAAATAAATTCTAGAAGTGGCAAGCATTTTTAAAAATACCCCAAAAGCGGTATTACTTCTTAAATAGGTTATTATATCATGAAAACATAAAATAATTGGATTGGCCCCAGAAGTGGTAAATGTTCCAAAAATATCCTAGAAAATGGTATTACCTCCTAAAGAGGTCGAGCCCCTGAAGTGGCTATAGTAAATATCCCTGGAGCGATATTGCCTCCTAGATTTAAGCCCATGAAGTGGCTATAAAAAATATCACAAGAATTGTATTACTTTTCAAAGAGAACACTGACCCAGAAGTGGGATGCATGTTTAGTGACTGGAATGGTATTGCCTCTAGAAGATGATATTTCCCAAGAAGTGGCATGTATGTTTATTGACCGGAATGAAATTACCTCTGGAAGAGGACACTGCCCAAGAAGTGGCATGTATGTTCATTGAACTGAAGTTGTATTACCTCAAGAAGAGGATATTACCCCAGAAGTGGCATCTAAAGTGATATTACCTCTAGAAGATGATATTTCCCCATAAGCGGCATGCATATTTATTAAAGTGGTGTTACCTCTCGGAGTGGATATTCCTCTAGAAGTGGCACATACATATTAATTAAACTAAATATAAATTACCTCTAGAAGAGAATATGGCACTGCAAGTGGCACATGCTTTCATTGATATTGCCTCTGAAAGAGGATATTGCCCTTGAAGTGGCACATGATTCCATGAAAGCAAAGTTACCTGAAAAGTATGTGATCTCAATGAGTTATGTACATAAAGGAAAATTATTATATTATGGGAGTATTGAGGTTGATGATGTGTATTCTTTTTCCGTGGCATGTGATATTATTATGAACTCCAATCCTGAACCGCAAAGTGTGCAAGAATATCGATAAAGATGTGAATGACCAAATAAAAAGTTTCAATTTAGGAAGTATTGTACTACTTACGCAAGAGAAATGTATTTGGACATGTAGTCCAAACACTAGTTGGTGGGACCTAATTGAATATAGATGAGTAATTCTAGGAAAATAGAACCATGAGATATAAAGTATGGTTAGGCAGCCAAGGTATTCTCTCAAATGCATTGAATTGTGAGATAATAGGTCTGGATAGATAGCCAAGGTATTCTCTCAAATGCATATAACTGAGGGATCTAAGTCCTGGTTATGTAGCCCATGCATTCCCTCAAATGCATGATATTGTGAGATATAAGACCTGGCTAGGTAACCCAAAAATTCTCTCAGATGCCTAAAATAATAAGATATAAGACCTGACTAGCAGCTCAGGGATTCTCTCAAAGGCATGGTTTTGGTTACCAGGAAACATACTCTCCAATAAGGGATAAAGTTACTTTTTATGGATATAACTTGTATGGAAATATTAAAAACACGCGTGATAGTCATTGTGATGACATACCTATATATATCACATCTAGGGATGGCAAAATAATCCGATCTGACGGATACCCGATCCGAAACCCGAAATTTTGGATTTACCGAACACAATTTTTTGGATTTGGATATGGATTTAATTTTTAAACCCGAAATTTTTTGAATTTGGATTTGGATATTAGGTATACCGATCTGAAACCCGATCCGAAATCTGAAACTCTATCTGAACCCGATCCGAACCCGAAATCCGAAAAAACCCGAATTATTATATATATATATTAATTATATATATAATATTAAAATTTTATATATTACATATTATAATATTATATATAATATGTATATATATTCTATAATATACATTATACATATAATATTAGAATGCTTTAGAAGTAAAGTGTCAAGGTACAACCGCTTTCAAGAAGAACATGAGGACAGTACTTACTCAAGAATATGAGCACTTTGACTCAAGGGACAATGAGTGTAATATCCGGGAAAATTATGTGAATATTATATGTTAAATAAATAAATATTGTGTGTTTTATAAATTTAAAGTAATTATTGCTATGATATGAGGTGTTATAACTGTTATGTGTGTTTTTGTGCGGGCCAGAATTTTTTTTTCGATTGATTAAAAAAAATGTTTAAATTACAATTATAGGAACTTATTTACAATCAGGACGTGTATTATTAGCATCTTTATTAAGATACTTGTTTTATTTGATTTTATGTGCGTTTGAATGTATTTTACGTGTTTTCGGGATTTTCTGGTAATTTAGGGATCATTTTTGTTTTTCAAAAATCAACAGACCGGGACCCCACCGGGACGACAAACCCCACAAAATCGATGTTTTTATTTTTATAAAATTATTCGTACTTCAAATACCCTTTATTTTTATATTTTTGAATTATTCACAATTTTTGGGAATTTTGACATTAATTTTGTATTTTATTGTTTTTAAAATTATTCCCCGTTATTACTATTTTGGGGCCCTAATTATTATAATTAAAGGATAAAAACACCCTAATTTGATTTTAGGGATATAATTTCAGGTTAATATAAATAGCTAATTAAAATCAGTTTAATCCATTTTATTTTAATAAAATTTCAGAAAATAAATTTATTCAAGAACAAGGTTCTTGGGGGTGAAATTTCATTCTTGAACTTTATCTTGTGATTCCAAGAGCGTTTCTGATCCGTTTTGAGCGATCTACATACCGATTTGAAGCTCTTAACGAGCCCAATCTATTGGTACCGATTTCATTAGCTAAGATGTAGTATTTTGTGATTTCGATTTTGGGTAGTTATGGTCTAAATTCGTTCTTGATCTTGGATGTATTGTTTGATGATTTGGTTGAGTTATAATTATTTCTGGGATGGTAAGGAGTAGTTTAGCACTTTGTTTCGTTAATTTTGATTACGATTTAGGTTAGTTCGAGTTCTTAATTTTCTTGATTTTCCTATTTAATTTCTGAGATTATCGTGATGTTCTTGATGATTGTGATGCTTAAGATAGCTTTATATTGATCTGGGCTTTAATTCGAGGGGTAAATCGATGATTTTGGTGCTGTATTTGGATTAAACCCGAGTTCGCCGGATTCTGGAACTCGTGGCCGATTTCTATGGCCGTTTTAGCCGGAATCGACGAACTCCGGTTCGTTTTAGAAGGTTGTTCGGCTGTTCGAGTTGCTGGCTTGGTGTCATATTAATTCAGGGGAAGAAAGGGGCGAATAGAGGTGTTTGGGGGGAGGTTTAGACACGCCGGAGTCCGGCGAAGGCCGCCGGAATCTGGGGATTTCCCAGAAACCGGTCGGTGTTCTTCCCGACCCGGTTGGATTCTTTTAACCCGGTTGTGACCCGGTCGTTTGACCCGGGTTCAATCTGATTTCCCCCAAATGCAAACCCAAAAACCTGTTTCTGTTTACTTTTATTTCAAAATTCATTTTCTTACTTTTAAAAATCATTTAATTTTTTTTTCAAAAATCATTTAATAATTACTTAAATACTAAAATTTATTTTCTTAATTATTCTAAATTCCTAAAATTATTTTCTTTAATTATTTTCAAAAATATAATTTGATTTAATTATTTATAGTTTATTTTAGTTAATTATTGATTTAAATCTATTTATTTCTTATTTTAATCATAATAATTAAACCGTTCGTCCGTTTAATACGAAACGAACGCGTACAGACTCAGAAAAATATTGCGCTTCCAATAAAAATACTTTTAAGTCCTAATCTCTTTTGTATTGCAATGTCATGTGAGATATATATCAGTTTGAGTCGGTATCTGATCGGTAAATATTATTATTGAACTGATTTTCATTCTGAACGCACTGAGACGTACCTTTTTAATGATCTGACTTATGTGTTACATGAAATATGTGAGTACGTGTTATACGAATACCATGATTACGTGTTACGTGATATACATGCTATCTGTTACAGTTTTAAAATGCCATGCTAGTTATAAACGATCGGGTAGATGTTAAGATGTATAGTTACGTCGATTGAGTTTGGTCTATCAATTAAGATAGTTCTTTTATTTATAGAATCGAGTAGCAAGGAGTGCAGTCAAGTGTTAGATGGAGATAGTAGCCAGCAGTTATAAGCAGAGTTATAGTAAGAAGTTGTCGAGCATACCAGGCAAGTACCCTAACTTCACTTATCGTTCAAGTGATGTTCATTTCGAACTATATTATGCAAGTATTCTCCCCTATTCTAAATTCAGAATAGCTTATTGTTTTACACATTCAAATATAAGAACTGGTTATAAATACTTTGATAGCATATTGAATATCAATATTCCTATATTTATTGACATTCTCGTATTCTAGCAATCATTCTGCTAGAACCAACCTTTTTATTCGATAGATAGTGAATAACTATACTATCCAGATATACTCTATACAGTGAGACTTTGAATTGAGATTAGCGAATAACTAATTGTTCTAGTTATTTCGCCATCAGTTGTTGAGATAACTCCGGACCATGTGACATGGGGAGTTGAATAGATAAGGATGTCATTGATCCGACTCCTTTAATCAAAATTGTTTTGTGAATTGATTCTTGGTCAGCACAAGAGACCGAGGCACCGGTCCAGCGTGAGTTATTATACGAAAGTGTAATATCTTGCTAGGCGAATATATGCCTTCTTCATGGATATCCAATAGGTACGGTATGGCTGCGGGATATCGATACCTATATTTACGGTATGGCTTCGGGATACCGGTGTTGTTTCATGACTGATCATCAGGAACAGCATAGTGCATAATTGTGTTTTATTAAACTGTCGCTTAAACTTTAAAGTTTATATCAGCTTCTGATTTTACTCAGATATTGTTATTGTTGTTCATTTACAAACTTTATACTGCTTGCTGAGCATTTCTTTCGCTCATACTTGTTTATTATTCTAATATTTCAGCTAAGCCAGAGCAGGCTTGAGTCCCAAGTTTGACCAGAAGTCGAGTGCTTGTAAATAGTTTGGTGTGTTTTCCAGGTAGACAGTTTGGGACGCTTGAATAGTATAAAGGTTTGTAATAAAATTTGAATAAGTTGTAAAACTAATTAGACTCATGGTTTGTAATAACAATTGGTTTGTATTAGTGCCTGTTCCATACTATAACCTGTGATCGATCCAGTTGCATGCAAGGGGTCATATTTATTATATTATTCCGCTGTGATTATTTTATTATAGTTTATTGGCTAGTGACCCCCAAATCTAGACCCCGGGTTTGGAGGGCGTCACAGGTTGGTATCAGAGCTACAGGTTATGGTCACTGAAACAGGCGTAGGATTGTCATAGATGAGTCATAGGAAGATCACATAAGATAGGCGCGTGTAGTTTAGCTTTTATAGGATTAAATTTAGGTTATTGGGTTAGGTTGTAGTTAAGTTGTTTAGGTTTCCTGTTTTGCGTTTAGCTTTAGGCCTTGTGTCATTACCCTGCTATTTTGTTGGTTTAGTTAAGATTTCGAGCAAGGATTTAAAAGGTTTGGATAATTCGGAGTAAATTTCCTTTGTGTTATTATTCTCGAGATAATAAGCAGGATTATATGATAATCATGTCGCTTGTGTTAATATGGTAGCAAGTTTATGATATTTTGAGAAGAGATAGTGTTTGCGAACTTTAATATGCTAAGGAATTGCTACATATTTGACACAATGCTTGACAAATTATTATATATATTGCTTGTTTCTTACCAGAATAATGGCACCAAAGAGAAGAAATAATTCAGGAGAGGATCGTACCGAGAGCTGTACGGATCCAGCGATTATCCAGATGTTGGGACTGATGCAGTAGCAGATGTTACATCTTACGCAGCAACAACAACAGCAACAGCAGCAGCAAGCAGCAGCACCACCTACAGTGACTTTTAAGCAGTTTCAAGCAGTGAAGCCACCTGAGTTCAAAGGAAGTGCTGATCCCGTGGAAGCTAACGCATGGCTCAAGGAGATGGAAAAGGCTTTTGAATTAGTCGGAGCAGGAACTGAGCAGAAGACCAAGTTTGCAAGCTACTTTCTGAAGGGCGAGGCGAACTATTGGTGGGAATCCACGCGAGCATTGGAAGGAGGTGAGTTTATAACTTGGGAGAGATTCACAGAGTTGTTCCTGGAGAAGTATTTCCCGAGGTATATGAAGAATCAAATGGAGATTAAGTTCTTGAATCTGACCCAGGGTGATCTTACTGTGGCTGAGTACGAGGCTAAGTTTACTGAGTTAGCAAGGTTCGTGCCAGACCAGGTTGATACGGATGAAAAGAAAGCCAGAAGGTTTGAACAGGGATTGAAGTTTTGGATTCAGAACAGAGTGGCCATGTTTGAGTTGACTTCATATGTGGCAGTGGTTCAGAAGGCAATGGTGATTGAGAGTAGGAGTGATATGTTTCAGAAAGGAAAGGATGGGAAGAAAAGGAAAATGGAAACCTCAGAGGGAGGTCAGCAGTCAAGTAATTTTCAGGGCCGTTTCAACAAAAGGCCAGGATTTCAGGGTAATAGGAATGTGGGATTCAAGAGACCACAATCAGGAAATGGAGGACCAGTCAACCATTTTCAGAATTCAAATCAGCAGAGGTCCAATCGTCCACCAATGCCAGATTGCAAGTTTTGTGGCAGGAAACATTCTGGGATTTGTAAAGCTAATTCTGTGTGTTACAAGTGCAATATGAAGGGACATCATGCACATGAGTGCCGCAATCAGATGCAAGAAGTTACGTGTTTCCGATGTGGGAAGACAGGACATTATGCCAACAACTGCAAAGAGCAAGTACAAAGTGTAAATGTTCCAAGGATTGCAGGACCATCATCTCAAGGTGTACCAAGGATTGAAGGAGCACCAGTCAAGAACCAACCAAAAGCCAGAACATTCAATATGACTATGCAGGATGCTGTTCAGAGTTCTGACGTGGTTGCAGGTACGCTTCCAGTCAACTCCGTAGATGCTAAAGTTTTATTTGATTCTAGAGCTACAAGATCATTTATTTCTCAAGATTTTGTCGATAAACTGCATTGTGAAGTTAAGTTGTTAGAACAAGCATTAATGATAGAATTAGCTAATAAGGATCAAGTTTCCGTCGACCGAGTGTGCCCGAAGTGTAATATTGAGGTAGGAGGACATCATTTCTATGCCAACTTAATACCTTTTAAGTTGGGAGAATTTGATGTTATTTTAGGAATGGATTGGTTGTCAGAAAATAATGCTCATATTGATTGTAAGAATAGGAAAGTAAGACTTCAAACCTTGGATAGTAAGAAGAAAGTGATATTTCGGGGAAATAAACAAGAGAAGAAGTTCTTAACGATCGCTCAAGTGAAGAAGTTATTGCGTCAGAATTGCGAGGCGTATTTGGCTCATGTGGTAGACACCAGCAAAGCAGTTCCAGCATTAGAAGCAATTCCAGTTGTCAAGAAGTTTTCAGATGTCTTTCCAGACGATCTACCAGGATTACCTCCCGATAGAGAAATTGAGTTTGCAATTGATCTAGCACCCGGAACAGAACCAGTTTCTAAAGCTCCGTACCGGACGGCACCAGTGGAAATGAAAGAATTGGCAACTCAGCTTCAAGATCTTCTAGAGAAAGGAGTTATAAGACCCAGTATATCCCCATGGGGCGCACCAGTACTATTTGTCAAGAAAAAAGACGAAAGTATGCGGTTGTGTATCGACTATCGAGAACTGAATAAGCTAACCATTAAGAACAAGTACCCGTTACCAAGGATCGATGATTTGTTTGACCAATTGCGAGGCGCTGTATGGTTCTCTAAAATTGATTTAAGATCCGGATATCATCAACTGAAGATCAAGCCTGAAGACATTCCGAAGACCGCATTCAGAACCAGATATGGGCATTATGAGTTTCTAGTGATGGCATTTGGATTAACCAACGCACCAGCAGCTTTTATGGATCTAATGAATCGAGTATTCAAGAAGTATTTGGATAAATTCGTGATCGTGTTTATAGACGACATCTTGATCTATTCCAAAACAGAAGAAGAGCACGCAGAGCATTTGAGGATAGTTCTGGAGATACTACAACAAGAAAAGTTATACGCAAAGTTTTCCAAGTGTGAATTTTGGTTAAAAGAAGTACGATTTCTTGGGCACGTGATTAGCAATAAAGGAGTGGAAGTAGATACAACAAAGATTGAAGCCATAATCAACTGGGAGAGGCCAAAAACACCAACAGAAGTGTGAAGTTTCATGGGACTGGCAGGTTACTATAGGAGATTTGTGCAAGATTTTTCAAAGGTAGCTACGCCATTGACAAAGCTCACCAGGAAGAACCAAAAATTTGAATGGGATAAGAAGTGTGAGAAGAGTTTTCAAGAATTAAAGAATAGATTAGTATCTTCTCCAGTGCTAGTCTTGCCAGATGATCAAGGAAATTTTGTAATTTATAGTGACGCATCGTACAAAGGACTGGGATGTGTTTTGATGCAGCATGACAAGGTGATAGCCTACGCTTCAAGACAGTTGAAACCACATGAAGAAAAGTATCCAACGCATGATCTAGAATTGGCAGCTATAGTATTTGCATTGAAGATTTGGAGGCATTATCTTTATGGGGAAAAGTGCGAGATCTACACGGACCACAAGAGTTTAAAGTATATCTTCACCCAGAAGGAATTGAACATGAGGCAGAGAAGATGGCTAGAATTGATCAAGGACTACGACTGTATTATTAACTATCATCCAGGCAAAGCAAATGTGGTGGCCGACGCTCTGAGCAGAAAAGAAAGGTTAAACATGATAACTTCATCTGAGGAATTAATCAGAGAATTTGAGAAGCTGGAAATAGAGGTTAATATTCCAAGTATGTCTACAGAGGTATTGTGTGCAATGTCTTTTCAACTAGAATTATTAGAGAAAATAAGAAGATGTCAGGAAGAAGTAATGAGCCATGAACGAGACAGTTTGATAGGAGAAGAAATAGGGAGTCAAAAGGATGATAAAGGGATACTAAGATTTTCTTCCAGAATATGGATACCCAATATAGCCGAGCTGAAAGATGAAATTCTTCGAGACGCTCACAACTCCAGATACTCAATTCATCCCGGAAGTACGAAGATGTATAGAGATTTAAGAGAAAACTTTTGGTGGCCAAGCATGAAGAAAGAAATTGTAGAATGGGTAAGTAAGTGTTACACTTGCCAGCGAGTCAAAGCGGAACATCAAAGGCCCAGTGGACTGATACAACCATTGGACATTCCAGAATGGAAATGGGAGCATATCGCGATGGATTTTGTAGTTGGATTACCGAGGACCAGGGCGAATCATGATGCTATTTGGGTTATTATCGATAGATTGACGAAGTCGGCGCATTTTCTTCCTATCAATGAAAGATTCTCAATGGACAAATTGGTTCGGTTATATCTTAAGGAAATTGTGACCCGACACGGAGTTCCAGTATCCATAGTTTCAGACAGAGATCCTCGATTTAACTCAAGATTTTGGAGAAGTTTTCAAGATTGTCTCGGAACGAAGCTGAACATGAGTACCGCGTATCATCCGCAGACGGACGGTCAAAGTGAAAGGACGATTCAGACTATTGAAGATATGCTGAGGGTATGTGCACTAGATTTTGAAGGGAGTTGGGACGAGCATTTGCCATTAGTTGAATTCTCCTACAACAACAGCTATCATGCCAGCATTAGGATGCCGCCTTACGAAGCCTTATACGGGAGAAGATGTAGATCTCCAATATGTTGGGAAGAAGTTGGTGAGAGAAAGATTTTGGGTCCAGAATTGATCCAGCAGACAAAGGAGAAAATAGAACTCATTCGAAAAAGATTAACAGCAGCTCAAGATCGTCAACGTAAATATGTTGATCCTGTCAGAAAGGATATGGAATTTGAAGTTGGTGAAGCAGTGCTATTAAAAGTTTCTCCTTGGAAAGGTCTATCAAGATTTGGGAAGAAAGGAAAGCTGAGTCCGCGTTATGTTGGTCCTTTTGAGATTTTGAAGCGTGTGGGAAAGGTTGCTTATGAATTAGCGTTACCCCCTCACATGCAGCATATTCACAACGTGTTCCACGTGTCAATGTTGAAGCGTTATTTGCCTGATTCGAACCATGTGATAGAATACGAGCCAATCGAGATTCAGCAAGATTTGTCTTTTGTAGAGCAACCAGTGCAGATTTTAGATAAGAAAGAAAGAGTACTTAGGAATAAGTCTGTATCTTTAGTGCGAGTCTTGTGGAGGAATCCCAAGGTTGAAGAGTCGACTTGGGAGTTGGAAAGCGAAATGCAATCCAAGTATCCTCATTTATTTTTTTAGGCTGATTCTGAGGACAGAATCCTGTTAAGGGGGGAAGGATGTAATATCTGGGAAAATTATGTGAATATTATATGTTAAATAAATAAATATTGTGTGTTTTATAAATTTAAAGTAATTATTGCTATGATATGAGGTGTTATAACTGTTATGTGTGTTTTTGTGCGGGCCAGAAATTTTTTTTCGATTGATTAAAAAAAATGTTTAAATTACAATTATAAGAACTTATTTGCAATCAGGACGTGTATTATTAGCATCTTTATTAAGATACCTGTTTTATTTGATTTTATGTGCGTTTGAATGTATTTTACGTGTTTTCGGGATTTTCTGGTAATTTAGGGATCATTTTTGTTTTTCAAAAATCAACAGACCGGGACCCCACCGGGACGACAAACCCCACAAAATCGATGTTTTTATTTTTATAAAATTATTCGTACTTCAAATACCCTTTATTTTTATATTTTTGAATTATTCACAATTTTTGGGAATTTTGACATTAATTTTGTATTTTATTGTTTTTAAAATTATTCCCCGTAATTACTATTTTGGGGCCCTAATTATTATAATTAAAGGATAAAAACACCCTAATTTGATTTTAGGGATATAATTTCAGGTTAATATAAATAGCTAATTAAAATCAGTTTAATCCATTTTATTTTAATAAAATTTCAGAAAATAAATTTATTCAAGAACAAAGTTCTTGGGGGTGAAATTTCATTCTTGAACTTTATCTTGTGATTCCAAGAGCGTTTCTGATCCATTTTGAGCGATCTACATACCGATTTGAAGCTCTTAACGAGCCCAATCTATTGGTACCGATTTCATTAGCTAAGATGTAGTATTTTGTGATTTCGATTTTGGGTAGTTATGGTCTAAATTCGTTCTTGATCTTGGATGTATTGTTTGATGATTTGGTTGAGTTATAATTGTTTCTGGGATGGTAAGGAGTAGTTTAGCACTTTGTTTCGTTAATTTTGATTACGATTTAGGTTAGTTCGAGTTCTTAATTTTCTTGATTTTCCTATTTAATTTCTGAGATTATCGTGATGTTCTTGATGATTGTGATGCTTAAGATAGCTTTATATTGATCTGGGCTTTAATTCGAGGGGTAAATCGATGATTTTGGTGCTGTATTTGGATTAAACCCGAGTTCGCCGGATTCTGGAACTCGTGGCCGGTTTCTATGGCCGTTTTAGCCGGAATCGACGAACTCCGGTTCGTTTTAGAAGGTTGTTCGGCTGTTCGAGTTGCTGGCTTGGTGTCGTATTAATTCAGGGGAAGAAAGGGGCGAATAGAGGTGTTTGGGGGGAGGTTTAGAACCGCCGGAGTCCGGCGAAGGCCGCCGGAATCTGGGGATTTCCCAGAAACCGGTCGGTGTTCTTCCCGACCCGGTTGGATTCTTTTAACCCGGTTGTGACCCGGTCGTTTGACCCGGGTTCAATCTGATTTCCCCCAAATGCAAACCCAAAAACCTGTTTCTGTTTACTTTTATTTCAAAATTCATTTTCTTACTTTTAAAAATCATTTAATTTGTTTTCAAAAATCATTTAATAATTACTTAAATACTAAAATTTATTTTCTTAATTATTTTAAATTCCTAAAAATATTTTCTTTAATTATTTTCAAAAATATAATTTGATTTAATTATTTATAGTTTATTTTAGTTAATTATTGATTTAAATCTATTTATTTCTTATTTTAATCATAATAATTAAACCGTTCGTCCGTTTAATACGAAACGAACGCGTACAGACTCAGAAAAATATTGCGCTTCCAATAAAAATACTTTTAAGTCCTAATCTCTTTTGTATTGCAATGTCATGTGAGATATATATCAGTTTGAGTCGGTATCTGATCGGTAAATATTATTATTGAACTGATTTTCATTCTGAACGCACTGAGACGTACCTTTTTAATGATCTGACTTATGTGTTACATGAAATATGTGAGTACGTGTTATACGAATACCATGATTACGTGTTACGTGATATACATGCTATCTGTTACAGTTTTAAAATGCCATGCTAGTTATAAACGATCGGGTAGATGTTAAGACGTATAGTTACGTCGATTGAGTTTGGTCTATCAATTAAGATAGTTCTTTTGTTTATAGAATCGAGTAGCAAGGAGTGCAGTCAAGTGTTAGACGGAGATAGTAGCCAGCAGTTATAAGCAGAGTTATAGTAAGAAGTTGTCGAGCATACCAGGCAAGTACCCTAACTTCACTTATCGTTCAAGTGATGTTCATTTCGAACTATATTATGCAAGTATTCTCCCCTATTCTAAATTCAGAATAGCTTATTGTTTTACATATTCAAATATAAGAACTGGTTATAAATACTTTGATAGCATATTGAATATCAATATTCCTATATTTATTGACATTCTCGTATTCTAGCAATCATTCTGCTAGAACCAACCTTTTTATTCGATAGATAGTGAATAACTATACTATCCAGATATACTCTATACAGTGAGACTTTGAATTGAGATTAGCGAATAACTAATTGTTCTAGTTATTTCGCCATCAGTTGTTGAGATAACTCCGGACCATGTGACATGGGGAGTTGAATAGATAAGGATGTCATTGATCCGACTCCTTTAATCAAAATTGTTTTGTGAATTGATTCTTGGTCAGCACAAGAGACCGAGGCACCGGTCCAGCGTGAGTTATTATACGAAAGTGTAATATCTTGCTAGGCGAATATATGCCTTCTTCATGGATATCCAATAGGTACGGTATGGCTGCGGGATATCGATACCTATATTTACGGTATGGCTGCGGGATACCGGTGTTGTTTCATGACTGATCATCAGGAACAGCATAGTGCATAATTGTGTTTTATTAAACTGTCGCTTAAACTTTAAAGTTTATATCAGCTTCTGATTTTACTCAGATATTGTTATTGTTGTTCATTTACAAACTTTATACTGCTTGCTGAGCATTTCTTTCGCTCATACTTGTTTATTATTCTAATATTTCAGCTAAGCCAGAGCAGGCTTGAGTCCCAAGTTTGACCAGAAGTCGAGTGCTTGTAAATAGTTTGGTGTGTTTTCCAGGTAGACAGTTTGGGACGCTTGAATAGTATAAAGGTTTGTAATAAAATTTGAATAAGTTGTAAAACTAATTAGACTCATGGTTTGTAATAACAATTGGTTTGTATTAGTGCCTGTTCCATACTATAACCTGTGATCGATCCAGTTGCATGCAAGGGGTCATATTTATTATATTATTCCGCTGTGATTATTTTATTATAGTTTATTGGCTAGTGACCCCCAAATCTAGACCCCGGGTTTGGAGGGCGTCACAATGAGTCCTTAACTGAGATCTATGATAGATTTCATAAGTTGCTGAATGACTTATCCCCTGTCAACAAAGAATATGATTTTGAGGACTCAAACTTGAAGTTTCTACTTGCTCTCCCTGAAATGTGGGACTTTAAAGTCACATCAATAAGGGATAACTATCATCTTAATAACACACCTCTAGATGAGATCTATGGAGTTATGAAAACTCATGAACTAGAGATGGAGCAAAGAAGCAAGAGGAAAGGATCTAAATCTAGACCAGTTGCACTCAAGGTTGAAGAGAAGCCAAAAGAGAAAGATAAGAGGAAAAGCTACTCTAAAGAGAAAGCCATGATTGCAAAGTCAGATACTGAATCATCAAATTCTGATGATGACTCAAATACTAATACTGAATCAGATACTGACAGTGATCATAACAACAAAGGGAAGGAATCTAGATCTGGAAGGGAATGCTTTTCCAGAAAGGTTCCAGTTCCTCAAACTCTGATAAGAGGAACACCATAAGAAATACTGATGGGAAGGAATCTAGATCTGGAAAACTTGACAAGTCAAAAAAGAGATGTTTCAACTGTGATGGAATTAGACACTTTGCAGCTGACTACAGAAAACCTAAAGCTGAGAAGAAACAAGCCTTGATCTCAAGGAAGAGAAACTAGGATGATTCATCAGATTCAGATGATGGAGTCAATTATGCTCTCATGGAAAAAGTTGATGTTGAGGCTGACAATGCTGAATTAAAGGTACCTCAGACTACTCTTGCTTTTGATATTGATGCTATCTATGAGTTAATATTATTTCTTAAGTCTCTGCATGTTAGTTATAGGGATCAAACTTTAGAGAATTATAGAATCAAGAGTGAAAACTTTGTGTTAAAGAAAAGGAATGATCACCTAGAAATTAAGTTGCTTTCTATGCTAGAAATTTAAAAAGAAAGAGATAATGTTATTTATGTTAAGGAAAAATTGTTAGAAAAACATGCTTATCTAGAGAAGGAGCTAGCAAAAGAAAGAGAAGTCATTAAACTTTGGATTAACTCAGGAAAGTCAACACAGGAAATTCTAGGGAATGGCTGTTGGGGATCAGGATTCAAATATTCATCTAGATCTAATTCTGATGAGAAAAGTGGAAAAATAACTGAGAGAACAGAAGCAATAAAAATTGACAGCAAGGTCAAGCTGAACAAGGTTCAAATAAAGACCATTAAGTTTAACCCTAATGCTAATACTATTAAGTCAATTGTAACACCCCCAGATCCGGGGTCGGGGATCCGGGTCGTCACGGTCTTTCTTTCCACAATATCACTTCACTTAATTAATAATAATAACCTTATGCTGTGACCCCACACTAACACACACCACAACCCGTTATAGTCTCAGAGATGAAATTTAAATAAGTACAAGTCTTTGAATCCACAATTTAAAAGTTATTACAACCCAAAATGATTACTTGATAAATTTACAGTTAATTGCCATTATCTGCCACAAGTTATAATTATACATAATTTGATTCTCAAAAATAGAATGCCTGATCTACCAATAGATCTACCTCTGCAGCTATAGCAGCCACAACATCATCGGGAAGACGCGGGACGCTTCCCACGCGCTTGCGCTGGGTCTGCTGGAGTCTGGCCATCTTTCCTAACTGTTGTTGTGTGATGAAGAAATAAAGCAAGAGTGAGCCTTACAGCTCGCAAGATAATATATAGTGATAACAATAATATAAGTATCTAAATGGATACTTACTAGAATCTTTTATCATGAGTAAGATAATTACTTACTAGATATAAGTAAAAACAAGGGATGAAGTTACCAAATACTTCACTATACTTATATCATTTATAAAGCTACTTGAACTACCACTGTTCAAAGTATAATGAGCTTTCAACAGTTCATCACATAGATGAGACTACAAGACAAGATTTGAATAGATTAAATCTTTGAAATTATTAAAGGAAATGAAGTTATGATATACTTCATTAAGTTCTGATATATATATATATCCACATATACATCTTCTTTATACATTTCCTGAAAACCTCTGTCATGTAAAGTATGAACAGAATTGCAATATCCAATAAATTTGGAAAGGAAAAGAATTTTGGCATAAACCAGATATCTTGCTGATCAGGCAAAGATACCCATAAGTAACCTTTTCTACTAGTAGATGGACGAATTCCCCACTGGTCATCACCCTGGTCTCAATAGGACCTTATGCTGGACTGCCACTCAGCCACTTATGCATTTGATGGACTCCCACTGAGCCACTTACACTATCATGGACGCCCACTGAGCCCATGTTGCTTATGCCGACTCAATAGATGGACTTACTTCCCGAACATTGGGTAAGTAATCAAGTCATTTACCAAAACTGCAACCGTGTTGCGAATATAAAATACACCACAGAGCCGGATCCCTCAGGTTTTGAGCGAGTATTTAAATCCCCTTAAAAAGGAAGATCTAAAATATAAAAATGAGTTTTGGGATCCGCTCTAACTTTTAAAAATCATTTTGAAGACTCAAAAACACTTTATAGGGTGTTTGGAGTAAAGCTGATTTAATGAAGTAAATCAGTCCCCAGAATATTTAGAAAATGACTGAATATTATTATTTAAATAATATTCCCATAAAGAATAATCTTTATAAAAATAATTGAAGTAGAAGTATTAAAACTTATACTTGAAACGAGTATTAAATAACCAAAGATATACTTATATGAAAGTACTATCTTTATTTGAATAATCGAAAATAAGTTTGATTATTTACACCTTATTCTTTAATAAAATAAAGAACAAATCTCAGCAAATAATCGGAGTCATAGATCCTCGAATGAATATTCAAATATATTCATTAAATAATATAAACTGAGTCATAAGCCCTCGAATGAATATTCAAATAATATTCAATAAATAATATAAAAGAGTCATAAGCCCTCGAATGAATATTCAAATAATATTCAATAAATAATATAAAAGAGTCATAAGCCCTCGAATGAATATTCAAATAATATTCAATAAATAATATAAAATAGTCATAAGCCCTCGAATGAATATTCAAATAATATTCATTAATAAAACAAAGTTAAAGTTATCGAATAAACCTTATTCGATTGATAGTTTTGAAAACTATGACCATATATATATATTTATATCCATATATACAAAATCTACTCGGGATCCTCGACTCCCGGTTTTAGAAAATATTTTCACCTTTGGGTCCCTGTACTAAGGGTATATGCAAATTACCGCTATCCTCTAGCATAGGTATTATCAACTGAATCAACAGATATATATGGAAAGAATACGAAACAGGCATGCACATATATATACCATAGCAGCATGCTTCAATATATTGCAACATTTGCTAATTAACCAACATGCATCTATCGCAAGATAATGCAAATACATATATTCATCACAACAACAGTTATAACGGGTAGAAAACTTGCCTGAGCGACTTGGGGTGATAAAAGGCTCGGGACGAGTCTGGTAACCTATAAACAACAAGTAAGTTGGAATTAAACCAAAGTCACTTGTAAATCTATACTTTAACTAACTTAGACTCTAACGCTTGTTTTGCGCTTACTGACTCGCTTAAGTCACTCGGGTACCCTCGGCTCCACCATTTTTAATAATTTAACCTTTACGAGTTTTAAGGCGATTCCTTCGCGAGTGTCTTACCAACTGCCTAACACACTTACCATAAATGTTTCATGCATTAATTAACCCTTTTTGGTCTTTAACCTATGTTTCAAAGTAAGGCGAGGGGAAAAGTTTCGTTCGCGAAACGCCGTTACTTGAAACGGTCGTTTCTCCTAAACCGTGCATCGGAATCGAACGAACTACATATCAAAACGAAGCTCGTAACATGAGCTATCTAAACATGGCAATGGTCAAAATCTAGCAGGGGGTTCTCGGGTCCTAATGTTATGCACAAAAACAGTCTACAGAAAATCGGACGTTACGACGGCTATGTTTACGCGATTTCCCAATTTAAACCATTCAAAACCAACCACAATTCAACCCCAAATCAATCATACAACCAACACCCATCCAAACCACATCATAACAGCCCCAACAAATCCACATTAACCATTTATACTTATTTCCCCACATGAACTAAAAGCTTTACTTAGGTTCTTTAACTAATTATCAAGATTTACAACTCCAACAATACCACAAAACCAACTAATCTCTACAAACTCAACCAAACTTCAAACAATCAAGCACCATGCTTCACATATACTATATCAATCATATTCAATCCTAATTACTCAAAACTAAAGCTAGGGTTAGTAGTTTATACCTTCCTTGGAGAGTGGAGAATCAAGAGAATGGCTTGGAATCACCCTTAAAGTCCTTATCCAAGCTTAATCTAAACAAAACTTCAAGAACACAAATTTTATTTCTTGAAAAACACTATTCACCATCTTCTTCCATGATTTATAGGAAAAGATTGGCTTCAAATTAGAAGCTTAAACTTATAGGAAGTATGTAACTATCCATGGGGAAGCTTAGATAATTACCTTGCTAAATAGTAAGTGGTGGAGCTTGGATCTTCAATTTCTAAGAAAAGAGTCGAGAGCATGAAGAAGAAGAAGAGAGATTTTTGTGTTTTGCCTTGTTTTGCTTTTGGTTGGTTGATTTTTGTTGTTTGTTTTAGTAAATTACCTAGTTGCCCTTGATTTTGTGTGGTTAAAAAGTCACCACATTTCCTTCCCTCTTATGTCATGCTTGCATCACTTTGTGATGTCATCACCCCTCATTTGTCCTCTTTCTATTGGTTGGATGACATCATCCCCACTAATCCCTTTGATTAGCTTTTAATTGTTTGCCTAATGACCGCTGATCTGTTATACGGTTCGCTTAACTTTCGTTTTCGTTTATCGTTTGAAGGATCATACCCGGGATCTTATTACTTAGGTTCCCTTAACCTTTCTCAATACATTATATTCCTTTTTATGATCCTCTATTATAATCCTTTAATTTAAATCCTTTTTATCCTGTTACCTTATACTCAATTCTCTCCGTATCTAGTGGGTTTCCGGGAAAAATCAAAGTGTTCGGATTTGGATTCTGACGATCTTTATGTTGGATTTTTAACGCAGTGGGGCATGACAAAACACTTTTACACATACAAAATCCAAATAAAAGCATATAAATCGTGAATAAAAATTCGAGGGATCGAATCTAACCTTTTAAAATTAATTCGGAGATAACGATCAGAGATCCTTAGCAGTTGCTCCTCAAGTGTGAAGCACTCCACCGGTATCCACCAAGAAAACGACTTGTAGGAGGAGGAGGAGGTGGAGAGAATTTGGTTTTCTAAAACTTTTGGGTTTCTGGGGTTAGAATAAAATAGGGTCTATAATAGTGTATTTATAGGCAAAATTTTTAGCTGAAATTTTCCCATAAATATTATTATTATTATCCCATTTATTATTCTCATTAATAATTAAAACACCTTTTAATCATTAATCCTTTTTCTAAACACTTTAGAAATAATTCTCTCTCTTGATTTAATTTCCAAAAATTAAATCCTTAATTAATAATATTAAGAACTTTTCTTAATTAATTTATAATCAATTAATTCTCATTTAATCAATTATTAAATTTGCCAATTAATTATTTATTTCACAAATAAATAATTATTAGCCATTATTAATTAATTCCTCCACCATAAAATCATTCTCTTTTTATGGTGTGACCCTGTAGGTTCAATATTAAGCCGGTAGTAGAAATAAATAATAATAAAACTATTTTATCATTATTTATATAAATTCTCTAATTTATTAAATATGATTAATTAATTAATCACATTTATTCTACATCGTGAGTGATGCTTCTCAACATATCGCGACTATCCGGATAATATGAATTCACTGCTTAGAATACCAAGAACCTGTCAGTGAATAGTTACCGTACAATAAACTCCTTCTACCCTACAATGTCCCGATTAAATACAAGGCATGGATCTCGTGTCAAGCCTATCTAATTCAATCACTTGCTTACCATTTACTATGCGTAGTTCTATGCAAATTAGAAACTCCTTTCTAATTTCATTTACTCTGGCCAGAGATTCCTGAACTAGCATAAGTGGATCAGCCTTGAACATTCGCTTCCTTCACTGGAAGGGGTAGATCCTTTATTGATCATACACTATCTTCGTGTACAAATTCCTATACCCAGAAGAGCCCTAATAATTGTCCCTGGAGACTAAGAACTAAACCAAAGCATAGTTCAGTGTACACAAGATGACTATGATGACCTCAAGTCTAAGGATACTTGTACAACTATCACTAAGCGAACAACTGCTGACACGTGAGTGAACTCCATCAGTTGTTCAGCTGGGCGAGTCATGTTCAGTGAACTTATTCCATAATAAGCACCTACATACTAGCTATAGTGTCACCACACAAATGTCTATGAGAACAGACATCCTTCATAATGAAGCAAGCATAGTATGTACCGATCTTTGCGGATTATTAATTACCAGTTAGTAATCCTATGACCAGGAACTATTTAAGTTTAGAGTTATCATCTTTTTAGGTCTCACTATTATGATCTCATCATAATCCATAAAAAGCTTTACTCTAAACTATGGTATATCTTATTTAAACAATTAAATAGATAAAGCCCGTAATAAACACAAAACAAGTCTTTATTAATATCAATGAAATCAAAACAGATTACATAAAAGTTATTCCTAAATCCTAATACATGATTGGACTTAGGACATATTCCTTTCACTTTACATACACTTATATCCCATATAAAGTACTAATAAAATCTCAGAATATCCATATCAGAACCCCTACATAGTGTGGCATGAAAAGTTTTCTCATTCAGCAAAAACACTATTCATAAGGGTTTCAAAATTTCCCAAAAATTGGGGTTATTACAGTCTCCCCTCCTTAAAAGGATTCCGTCCCGGAATCAGATAGAAATGAATAGGGATACCTTCTTAGTATTGCACTTTCTAACTCTCAAGTCAATTTTCCCACATTGTGGTTCTACCATCAAACTCTTACTAGTTTGATAACCCTTCTCCTAAGCACTCGTTCCTTCTAAATCTATACCCTTCCTGGTTGCTCCATATAGGTTACGTCTGGTTGCATGTCTATGCGCTCCTATGCCCCTATTTATCTGGCATCCGAATTACACTTTCTTAACATTGATACGTGAAACACGTTATGACTTGCTACATGTTCTGGGGTAAGGCTAGCTCATATGCTAACTTCCCAATACTTCTTAATATATCCAAGGGTCCAACAAATTGTAGACTTAGCTTTCCTTTCTTTCCGAATCTCATTAATTCTTTTCAAGGGAATACTTTTAACAATACAAGGTTGCCTCCTTCCTATTCTTTGTCCTTTCGTGTCAAATCGACATACTTCTTATGTCCTTCCTGGCTACTACCAGTCGTCCTCTGATTAGATCTATTATATCCCTGGTCCTTTGGACTACTGCGGGTCCGAGCATCTTGCGCTCTACAACTTCATCCTAACATAAGGGAGATCGACATTGTCTTCCCTCAAGGATCTCATAAGGCGATACCTCAATACTGACATATGATCTATTATCGTAAGATAACTTAATCCGCGTTAAGTGATCATTCCAAATTCTTTCAAGTCTATTACACAGACTCTCATCATAGCTTCTAATCATTATAGCTTTTGCTTCTCACTACCCATCCTTTTTCCCAGTTCGTAGTCGCTACTACCTTCCGTTCCTAATATTATACTAGTTATACTTTTGCTCGCTAGCGTTCTATAACTTTTTAATAACCACGTCAACCTTAGTATCATGAATGTGTTTCCATTCCACATACTACCACCACTTTATTACTCCTTTTTCAGTTGTTTCTATTTTCCAAAATTTGATCAATCAAATAGAAGTAAAGGAATTTGTTGAGAGATCACTATGATCATGAACACTTGTTATATCGCATAGTTAGTACAGAAGGTGGCCAGCCTTTAGTACTTGACAAGCAACTAAACAATAGATGGTATCCTACTAGGCTTCTATCACAAAGATAGATAGTCATTCGGCAATACCTCCCCTTCTGGAAGGGTTGTTCTTCTCAGCTTACTTGAAATGAAAAGAAGAGAAAAGAACGAACTGAAGAGAATTGTATATATGTAAAAAAATATTGCCATAAAATATCTGGCTTGGAATCTACCTCTGAACTATAGAGGTTTGTCATAGAAGAACAAAACATATATGTATTTATATCAACATCAAGTATTATAGCATCGTATTTCACATGCCTAAATATTTTCGCTATCCCGTCCATCATTCTATGGACCCATGCTCTTCCTCGAGCTTATACACAATCACCTTTGAAACTCCCTCGACATTGAAAATCGAATCTGGGATCTCATTCTAGACATCATCGTTACTAGAATTCTATGCTTGCATCGCAACCTTCCTCGTATAGTCATACGACCCTCAATTGATAAGGATGAATAAATATTCAATAGGTAAATAATCTACTTAATTAGTCTATTCAATGATAACTTATACATCACCACGACCCGATTAGTGGTACTTAATCTCAACATCCATTCCAATACAACTCTCATGGTTGTAACCAGCTCATTACTCGCAGAATCATTGCTGCATTACTATGGTCTACCACTGACCTACTGTCGTCATTTACTTTCCATGAAATCTTAATATCTAACCATACGGAGTCCATACATGTCGTATAGAATACTTCTAAGGAGTTAACATAACCCCCCATTCATAATTCATGAAGAACACTCCAGATCCTGACGTACTTTCATGACATGAAGCAGATAAAATTGCAGAAGAGTTTCAATCAAAGCAACGATAGCAGGTTAATACCATTCTTAATCATATGCCTTCAATAGAAGACTTAACTCAAAGGTTCGTTTAGTCCTTTTTGAAACATGATCCTGGATTATTCTCAAGATAGTATCTTCTGAGATAGATAGCCCGCTCATGGCGATTACACGAATTAAATCTTTACCAACTACTATTACGGTTGGGTATTGCACAGTCATCAGAAGGAATGTCAATCTTCCAAACCATAATACAACTTTCACAGCTTTAACCATCATCACTGTATTCCACTCGCACGAGCGCCTATAATTATTCTCTTACATTTAAATTGTCGGCCGCCTTTTTGGCCTTTCCTGATAGTAAATTTTCCTTACAGTCAATGTCGTCTTAACCACTTTCACTAATTTTCTACCCTATTTCCGATCACTGCTTGAGTGAAGATGTTTTCCTTAAAATCAGATGAGTAAAAAAAATCACCATTTTTCCATAAGTTATCCCCTCAGTCTTTAGAGGTTAATCACTGTCATGACTGACTCTTAATCATACTTAGAACATCTTTTATCCTGGGCCCTAATTGCCCTGAACAATTTCGACCTTTACTGGTTCGATTCATACTTTCTCGTGGTTCAACACGTGCCCCACTTGGCATCATTATAATTACGTCATATTTCCTTTATCCACATTTCTATTCTTGAGAATTTTGAATATTACCTTTTTCCTTATAAAACCTCTAAGGTTATCCTTCAATCGTTCCTCCTGTATTCCCTAGATACAGGGCATATCACAATACCATTTACTAATAGTAGAACAATTGTCTATATACTTCTGAAAAATTTCTCCACTGATTCTTAAAGGTTGTTGTTACCTTAACCCTTTCCCAATCATACTGTCAAAACTCATACTGTCCCTATTAAGGGTGACATGCCAACCTTTATACAGTCCCCTAGGATTCATTTTAAGTTACCAATGTTCTATCCTTAATTCCACCTTTAAAAGGTACCTGCATCCTTCCATGGATAAATCAAGTCATATATCTTTGATAGATTATCTTATTCAACATTCCCCACCTCGATAGTCTATACCTAACTTCATAATAGCATCCTTATTCAAATTGAGGTCAATCCATATGGCCTCCAAAAGATAACAATGGTCATCCGCTTTTCTTTCCTGATTTGGTAATGATAACATGGATGTTCTGGAAGATATTGGTCATGTTCAACATGAACTTCTTCTTAATAATTCCTTATTTACTTTTGTTGTTTATCTCAACAGTCACCTCAATGTTGGGATATCTTTCATACTTGGCGTCTCCCTTTCTGGGTATCATGCCACCGGTCTTACACTTCACATTCTTGAAGGTCACTTCCTTCATCCAATTTTTCCTAATTTCTTACTTCCTTGTCTCCTCAGTCTATCCGCGTCTCATTATTTATCCTTCGAACTATTTCAAGGTTTCCTCGAATCCTCCCAACTTAAAGGGGGTACAATATATGTATCTCTTATGCCTTCAACCATCAATTTTAACTCATGGTGGATCATCATCATCCTGACGATTACATACTTTTCTATTTCTATTGCTATGAGTCTTTAGGGTTTCCTCATACCCAACTCCCTTATCATTCCTCAAACTCTATTGCCTTTATATTCCTTTCCACTTCAGTTTCTTTTTATTTTCCTTTCTCTTATCATTATTTCACAAACCAATCACAATATAAGCATTGATTTCAAACATCCCGTCATTCTGGATTCGTGTCCTCAGAACGAATCTTGACAACTTTTACATTTTAGATTCATAATTCATCATACTCGTCTACCTTTGTTCTGGCTCTAAAGCTTTTACACTATCTCCATAACCTTGGTAATTACTTTCCCGAAAACAATTGACTGAACTTTAATCGGTTTATTCTAACCTCTGGCTCCGTGCCTTTCTTGGCCTTTCACCAACGGGTGGCCTCTCTCTTACGGGGGTAAGTGACAAAAACAGTCTTTTGTGCTTCGTCAATCATTTAGAATCTCAAATAATTCCTATATTTCCTTTAGTCAGGCTCTTGCCTCGACTGGGTCAAACTGTTCCTTGGAACTCTGAGAGCTTAGAGACTTACAGGTCCTGAAAGAATTTCCTATCGCATTGTTTCCTCAAGGTGGTGGTTGGGGATAATAGTCTAAGTTCTGTCTAGACAGGTCCATGAATTGCCGTATAGGAGTACCGTCTCGGGTCTCCTTTCCTTACTCGACTTTCTGTTTCCTTAGTATGAAATGTTTCATCCTACTCCCCATAATTGGGGTCATTTTTTAATTTAAAATCCTCATTTTCCACTCCATTATGTCATGGGTTCCTTCTATCTTGATGGCGACCTCCCTGACTATCACGTTCAGGGTTTGCTCTAAATCTTATTCCTCCAACTATGGCTCTCATCTAAGTTCTCATCCTTACGCTCTTGAACCTTTCGGAACCCAAATTCTATAGGAATACCTCATTATTCCCTTATCATCTTTCTCGGTATTAATCTCATATTTATTTGTTGGCTCTCTGCCTTCATTCATCACCTTTCTCTGGCACCGTATGCTCTTTTCCAATAATTCGGTCTCTATTGCAATCTCAAATAGCTTTGTGGTACCGGCTCCGGTTACCTTCACTACTATTTCCAAAACCTCTTATAAACTCTCCCAAAGACATTATCATCTTGAGTCTCTCCTTTTTACTAAGGGCATCAGCCACCACATTGGCTTTCCCCGAATGATAAAGAATCTCCCAATCATTATTCTTGATTAGCTCTAACTGCCTCCTCTGGCATATGTTGAGCTCTTTCTACGTGAAAATGTACTAGAGCACTTATGGCTTAGGTAATTCTCGCACTTCTCTCCATACAAGTAGTGCATCCAATCTTTAGGGTAAAACTATTGCCACGAGCCTAAGCTCATGGGCGGGGATATCGAATTTCATATTACCTTAATTGTCTTGACATGTACGCGATTTCCTTACCGTGCTGCATAAGCACGCACCCTAAGCCCTTGTGCGAAGCGTCACTACACTTCACAAAATCTCCTTTTCCATCCGGCAACGCCAGCATAGGGGCCATCACCAACCTCTGCTTCAGTTCTTGAAAGCTGTTCTCGCATTTCTCTGTCCATTCGAACTTCTCAGTCTTACGAGTAAGCCGCGTTAAAGGGGCTACTATCTTTACAAACTTGAACGAACCTCCGGTAGTCGACCTAACCATGGTCATCAATTCATCAGTGGTCCTTTATCCAATCTTGTCAGGATCCTCCATGGGATCCTCCTCAACAACTATCCCTTCTAGGACAACATCCTCAACCGCTACATCCTCAATATCAACATCATCCGGTCCTGCATTAGGACACTCTATCGGATCCACAATCCGATCTCCAATTAGTAATAAAACATCATCGCGATGTTGCTCCTCAACCTCAGGGTTCGGAGTCCCGCTACTCTATACGATAACGAACTACGCTTCTATCGCTACATTTATAAGGGTTCCCATAAGGGTTTTAACTGTCAGTACTACGTTAGGTAGTCCGACTATGAACTTGGCAAGAGTTCTTATTATCTTAGTGAACTTATTATCTTAACGTCCCATCATCTCTGAGGTTTATAACGCTTAGCTCTGATACCATTTCTGTAACACCCCCAGATCCGGGGTCGGGGATCCGGGTCGTCACGGTCTTTCTTTCCACAATATCACTTCACTTAATTAATAATAATAACCTTATGCTGTGACCCCACACTAACACACACCACAACCCGTTATAGTCTCAGAGATGAAATTTAAATAAGTACAAGTCTTTGAATCCACAATTTAAAAGTTATTACAACCCAAAATGATTACTTGATAAATTTACAGTTAATTGCCATTATCTGCCACAAGTTATAATTATACATAATTTGATTCTCAAAAATAGAATGCCTGATCTACCAATAGATCTACCTCTGCAGCTATAGCAGCCACAACATCATCGGGAAGACGCGGGACGCTTCCCACGCGCTTGCGCTGGGTCTGCTGGAGTCTGGCCATCTTTCCTAACTGTTGTTGTGTGATGAAGAAATAAAGCAAGAGTGAGCCTTACAGCTCGCAAGATAATATATAGTGATAACAATAATATAAGTATCTAAATGGATACTTACTAGAATCTTTTATCATGAGTAAGATAATTACTTACTAGATATAAGTAAAAACAAGGGATGAAGTTACCAAATACTTCACTATACTTATATCATTTATAAAGCTACTTGAACTACCAATGTTCAAAGTATAATGAGCTTTCAACAGTTCATCACATAGATGAGACTACAAGACAAGATTTGAATAGATTAAATCTTTGAAATTATTAAAGGAAATGAAGTTATGATATACTTCATTAAGTTCTGATATATATATATATATATCCACATATACATCTTCTTTATACATTTCCTGAAAACCTCTGTCATGTAAAGTATGAACAGAATTGCAATATCCAATAAATTTGGAAAGGAAAAGAATTTTGGCATAAACCAGATATCTTGCTGATCAGGCAAAGATACCCATAAGTAACCTTTTCTACTAGTAGATGGACGAATTCCCCACTGGTCATCACCCTGGTCTCAATAGGACCTTATGCTGGACTGCCACTCAGCCACTTATGCATTTGATGGACTCCCACTGAGCCACTTACACTATCATGGACGCCCACTGAGCCCATGTTGCTTATGCCGACTCAATAGATGGACTTACTTCCCGAACGTTGGGTAAGTAATCAAGTCATTTACCAAAACTGCAACCGTGTTGCGAATATAAAATACACCACAGAGCCGGATCCCTCAGGTTTTGAGCGAGTATTTAAATCCCCTTAAAAAGGAAGATCTAAAATATAAAAATGAGTTTTGGGATCCGCTCTAACTTTTAAAAATCATTTTGAAGACTCGAAAACACTTTATAGGGTGTTTGGAGTAAAGCTGATTTAATGAAGTAAATCAGTCCCCAGAATATCTAGAAAATGACTGAATATTATTATTTAAATAATATTCCCATAAAGAATAATCTTTATAAAAATAATTGAAGTAGAAGTATTAAAACTTATACTTGAAACGAGTATTAAATAACCAAAGATATACTTATATGAAAGTACTATCTTTATTTGAATAATCGAAAATAAGTTTGATTATTTACACCTTATTCTTTAATAAAATAAAGAACAAATCTCAGCAAATAATCGGAGTCATAGATCCTCGAATGAATATTCAAATATATTCATTAAATAATATAAACTGAGTCATAAGCCCTCGAATGAATATTCAAATAATATTCAATAAATAATATAAAAGAGTCATAAGCCCTTGAATGAATATTCAAATAATATTCAATAAATAATATAAAAGAGTCATAAGCCCTCGAATGAATATTCAAATAATATTAAATAAATAATATAAAAGAGTCATAAGCTCTCGAATGAATATTCAAATAATATTCATTAATAAAACAAAGTTAAAGTTATCGAATAAACCTTATTCGATTAATAGTTTTGAAAACTATGACCATATATATATATAAGTATATATATATATATATATATTTATATCCATATATACAAAATCTACTCGGGATCCTCGACTCCCGGTTTTAGAAAATATTTTCACCTTTGGGTCCCTGTACTAAGGGTATATGCAAATTACCGCTATCCTCTAGCATAGGTATTATCAACTGAATCAACAGATATATATGGAAAGAATACGAAACAGGCATGCACATATATATACCATAGCAGCATGCTTCAATATATTGCAACATTTGCTAATTAACCAACATGCATTTATCGCAAGATAATGCAAATACATATATTCATCACAACAACAGTTATAACGGGTAGAAAACTTGCCTGAGCGACTTGGGGTGATAAAAGGCTCGGGACGAGTCTGGTAACCTATAAACAACAAGTAAGTTGGAATTAAACCAAAGTCACTTGTAAATCTATACTTTAACTAACTTAGACTCTAACACTTGTTTTGCGCTTACTGACTCGCTTAAGTCACTCGGGTACCCTCGGCTCCACCATTTTTAATAATTTAACCTTTACGAGTTTTAAGGCGATTCCTTCGCGAGTGTCTTACCAACTGCCTAACACACTTACCATAAATGTTTCATGCATTAATTAACCCTTTTTGGTCTTTAACCTATGTTTCAAAGTAAAGCGAGGGGAAAAGTTTCGTTCGCGAAACACCGTTACTTGAAACGGTCGTTTCTCCTAAACCGTGCATCGGAATCGAACGAACTACATATCAAAACGAAGCTCGTAACATGAGCTATCTAAACATGGCAATGGTCAAAATCTAGCAGGGGGTTCTCGGGTCCTAATGTTATGCACAAAAACAGTCTACAGAAAATCGAACGTTACGACGGCTATGTTTACGCGATTTCCCAATTTAAACCATTCAAAACCAACCACAATTCAACCCCAAATCAATCATACAACCAACACCCATCCAAACCACATCATAACAGCCCCAACAAATCCACATTAACCATTTATACTTATTTCCCCACATGAACTAAAAGCTTTACTTAGGTTCTTTAACTAATTATCAAGATTTACAACTCCAACAATACCACAAAACCAACTAATCTCTACAAACTCAACCAAACTTCAAACAATCAAGCACCATGCTTCACATATACTATATCAATCATATTCAATCCTAATTACTCAAAACTAAAGCTAGGGTTAGTAGTTTATACCTTCCTTGGAGAGTGGAGAATCAAGAGAATGGCTTGGAATCACCCTTAAAGTCCTTATCCAAGCTTAATCTAAACAAAACTTCAAGAACACAAATTTTATTTCTTGAAAAACACTATTCACCATCTTCTTCCATGATTTATAGGAAAAGATTGGCTTGAAATTAGAAGCTTAAACTTATAGGAAGTATGTAACTATCCATGGGGAAGCTTAGATAATTACCTTGCTAAATAGTAAGTGGTGGAGCTTGGATCTTCAATTTCTAAGAAAAGAGCCGAGAGCATGAAGAAGAAGAAGAGAGATTTTTGTGTTTTGCCTTGTTTTGCTTTTGGTTGGTTGATTTTTGTTGTTTGTTTTAGTAAATTACCTAGTTGCCCTTGATTTTGTGTGGTTAAAAAGTCACCACATTTCCTTCCCTCTTATGTCATGCTTGCATCACTTTGTGATGTCATCACCCCTCCTTTGTCCTCTTTCTATTGGTTGGATGACATCATCCCCACTAATCCCTTTGATTAGCTTTTAATTGTTTGCCTAATGACCGCTGATCTGTTATACGGTTCGCTTAACTTTCGTTTTCGTTTATCGTTTGAAGGATCATACCCGGGATCTTATTACTTAGGTTCCCTTAACCTTTCTCAATACATTATATTCCTTTTTATGATCCTCTATTATAATCCTTTAATTTAAATCCTTTTTATCCTGTTACCTTATACTCAATGCTCTCCGTATCTAGTGGGTTTCCGGGAAAAATCAAAGTGTTCGGATTTGGATTCTGACGATCTTTATGTTGGATTTTTAACGCAGTGGGGCATGACAAAACACTTTTACACATACAAAATCCAAATAAAAGCATATAAATTGTGAATAAAAATTCGAGGGATCGAATCTAACCTTTTAAAATTAATTCGGAGACAACGATCAGAGATCCTTAGCAGTTGCTCCTCAAGTGTGAAGCACTCCACCGGTATCCACCAAGAAAACGACTTGTAGGAGGAGGAGGAGGTGGAGAGAATTTGGTTTTCTAAAACTTTTGGGTTTCTGGGGTTAGAATAAAATAGGGTCTATAATAGTGTATTTATAGGCAAAATTTTCAGCTGAAATTTTCCCATAAATATTATTATTATTATCCCATTTATTATTCTCATTAATAATTAAAACACCTTTTAATCATTAATCCTTTTTCTAAACACTTTAGAAATAATTCTCTCTCTTGATTTAATTTCCAAAAATTAAATCCTTAATTAATAATATTAAGAACTTTTCTTAATTAATTTATAATCAATTAAATCTCATTTAATCAATTATTAAATTTGCCAATTAATTATTTATTTCACAAATAAATAATTATTAGCCATTATTAATTAATTCCTCCACCATAAAATCATTCTCTTTTTATGGTGTGACCCTGTAGGTTCAATATTAAGCCGGTAGTAGAAATAAATAATAATAAAACTATTTTATCATTATTTATATAAATTCTCTAATTTATTAAATATGATTAATTAATTAATCACATTTATTCTACATCGTGAGTGATGCTTCTCAACATATCGCGACTATCCGGATAATATGAATTCACTGCTTAGAATACCAAGAACCTGTCAGTGAATAGTTACCGTACAATAAACTCCTTCTACCCTACAATGTCCCGATTAAATACAAGGCATGGATCTCGTGTCAAGCCTATCTAATTCAATCACTTGCTTACCATTTACTATGCGTAGTTCTATGCAAATTAGAAACTCCTTTCTAATTTCATTTACTCTGGCCAGAGATTCCTGAACTAGCATAAGTGGATCAGCCTTGAACATTCGCTTCCTTCACTGGAAGGGGTAGATCCTTTATTGATCATACACTATCTTCGTGTACAAATTCCTATACCCAGAAGAGCCCTAATAATTGTCCCTGGAGACTAAGAACTAAACCAAAGCATAGTTCAGTGTACACAAGATGACTATGATGACCTCAAGTCTAAGGATACTTGTACAACTATCACTAAGCGAACAACTGCTGACACGTGAGTGAACTCCATCAGTTGTTCAGCTGGGCGAGTCATGTTCAGTGAACTTATTCCATAATAAGCACCTACATACTAGCTATAGTGTCACCACACAAATGTCTATGAGAACAGACATCCTTTATAATGAAGTAAGCATAGTATGTACCGATCTTTGCGGATTATTAATTACCAGTTAGTAATCCTATGACCAGGAACTATTTAAGTTTAGAGTTATCATCTTTTTAGGTCTCACTATTATGATCTCATCATAATCCATAAAAAGCTTTACTCTAAACTATGGTATATCTTATTTAAACACTTAAATAGATAAAGTCCGTAATAAACACAAAACAAGTCTTTATTAATATCAATGAAATCAAAACAGATTACATAAAAGTTATTCCTAAATCCTAATACATGATTGGACTTAGGACATATTCCTTTCACTTTACATACACTTATATCCCATATAAAGTACTAATAAAATCTCAGAATATCCATATCAGAACCCCTACATAGTGTGGCATGAAAAGTTTTCTCATTCAGCAAAAACACTATTCATAAGGGTTTCAAAATTTCCCAAAAATTGGGGTTATTACAGTCTCCCCTCCTTAAAAGGATTCCGTCCCGGAATCAGATAGAAATGAATAGGGATACCTTCTTAGTATTGCACTTTCTAACTCTCAAGTCAATTTTCCCACATTGTGGTTCTACCATCAAACTCTTACTAGTTTGATAACCCTTCTCCTAAGCACTCGTTCCTTCTAAATCTATACCCTTCCTGGTTGCTCCATATAGGTTACGTCTGGTTGCATGTCTATGCGCTCCTATGCCCCTATTTATCTGGCATCCGAATTACACTTTCTTAACATTGATACGTGAAACACGTTATGACTTGCTACATGTTCTGGGGTAAGGCTAGCTCATATGCTAACTTCCCAATACTTCTTAATATATCCAAGGGTCCAACAAATTATAGACTTAGCTTTCCTTTCTTTCCGAATCTCATTAATTCTTTTCAAGGGAATACTTTTAACAATACAAGGTTGCCTCCTTCCTATTCTTTGTCCTTTCGTGTCAAATCGACATACTTCTTATGTCCTTCCTGGCTACTACCAGTCGTCCTCTGATTAGATCTATTATATCCCTGGTCCTTTGGACTACTGCGGGTCCGAGCATCTTGCGCTCTACAACTTCATCCTAACATAAGGGAGATCGACATTGTCTTCCCTCAAGGATCTCATAAGGCGATACCTCAATACTGACATATGATCTATTATCGTAAGATAACTTAATCCGCGTTAAGTGATCATTCCAAATTCTTTCAAGTCTATTACACAGACTCTCATCATAGCTTCTAATCATTATAGCTTTTGCTTCTCACTACCCATCTTTTTTCCCAGTTCGTAGTCGCTACTACCTTCCGTTCCTAATATTATACTAGTTATACTTTTGCTCGCTAGCGTTCTATAACTTTTTAATAACCACGTCAACCGTAGTATCACGAATGTGTTTCCATTCCGCATACTACCACCACTTTATTACTCCTTTTTCAGTTGTTTCTATTTTCCAAAATTTGATCAATCAAATAGAAGTAAAGGAATTTGTTGAGAGATCACTATGATCATGAACACTTGTTATATCGCATAGTTAGTACAGAAGGTGGCCAGCCTTTAGTACTTGACAAGCAACTAAACAATAGATGGTATCCTACTAGGCTTCTATCACAAAGATAGATAGTCATTCGGCAATACCTCCCCTTCTGGAAGGGTTGTTCTTCTCAGCTTACTTGAAATGAAAAGAAGAGAAAAGAACGAACTGAAGAGAATTGTATATATGTAAAAAAATATTGCCATAAAATATCTGGCTTGGAATCTACCTCTGAACTATAGAGGTTTGTCATAGAAGAACAAAACATATATGTATTTATATCAACATCAAGTATTATAGCATCGTATTTCACATGCCTAAATATTTTCGCTATCCCGTCCATCATTCTATGGACCCATGCTCTTCCTCGAGCTTATACACAATCACCTTTGAAACTCCCTCGACATTGAAAATCGAATCTGGGATCTCATTCTAGACATCATCGTTACTAGAATTCTATGCTTGCATCGCAACCTTCCTCGTATAGTCATACGACCCTCAATTGATAAGGATGAATAAATATTCAATAGGTAAATAATCTACTTAATTAGTCTATTCAATGATAACTTATACATCACCACGACCCGATTAGTGGTACTTAATCTCAACATCCATTCCAATACAACTCTCATGGTTGTAACCAGCTCATTACTCGCAGAATCATTGCTGCATTACTATGGTCTACCACTGACCTACTGTCGTCATTTACTTTCCATGAAATCTTAATATCTAACCATACGGAGTCCATACATGTCGTATAGAATACTTCTAAGGAGTTAACATAACCCCCCATTCATAATTCATGAAGAACACTCCAGATCCTGACGTACTTTCATGACATGAAGCAGATAAAATTGCAGAAGAGTTTCAATCAAAGCAACGATAGCAGGTTAATACCATTCTTAATCATATGCCTTCAATAGAAGACTTAACTCAAAGGTTCGTTTAGTCCTTTTTGAAACATGATCCTGGATTATTCTCAAGATAGTATCTTCTAAGATAGATAGCCCGCTCATGGCGATTACACGAATTAAATCTTTACCAACTACTATTACGGTTGGGTATTGCACAGTCATCAGAAGGAATGTCAATCTTCCAAACCATAATACAACTTTCACAGCTTTAACCATCATCACTGTATTCCTCTCGCACGAGCGCCTATAATTATTCTCTTACATTTAAAGTGTCGGCCACCTTTTTGGCCTTTCCTGATAGTAAATTTTCCTTACAGTCAATGTCGTCTTAACCACTTTCACTAATTTTCTACCCTATTTCCGATCACTGCTTGAGTGAAGATGTTTTCCTTAAAATCAGATGAGTAAAAAAAATCACCATTTTTCCATAAGTTATCCCCTCAGTCTTTAGAGGTTAATCACTGTCATGACTGACTCTTAATCATACTTAGAACATCTTTTATCCTGGGCCCTAATTGCCCTGAACAATTTCGACCTTTACTGGTTCGATTCATACTTTCTCGTGGTTCAACACGTGCCCCACTTGGCATCATTATAATTACGTCATATTTCCTTTATCCACATTTCTATTCTTGAGAATTTTGAATATTACCTTTTTCCTTATAAAACCTCTAAGTTTATCCTTCAATCGTTCCTCCTGTATTCCCTAGATACAGGGCATATCACAATACCATTTACTAATAGTAGAACAATTGTCTATATACTTCTGAAAAATTTCTCCACTGATTCTTAAAGGTTGTTGTTACCTTAACCCTTTCCCAATCATACTGTCAAAACTCATACTGTCCCTATTAAGGGTGACATGCCAACCTTTATACAGTCCCCTAGGATTCATTTTAAGTTACCAATGTTCTATCCTTAATTCCACCTTTAAAAGGTACCTGCATCCTTCCATGGATAAATCAAGTCATATATCTTTGATAGATTATCTTATTCAACATTCCCCACCTCGATAGTCTATACCTAACTTCATAATAGCATCCTTATTCAAATTGAGGTCAATCCATATGGCCTCCATAAGATAACAATGGTCATCCGCTTTTCTTTCCTGATTTGGTAATGATAACATGGATGTTCTGGAAGATATTGGTCATGTTCAACATGAACTTCTTCTTAATAATTCCTTATTTACTTTTGTTGTTTATCTCAACAGTCACCTCAATGTTGGGATATCTTTCATACTTGGCGTCTCCCTTTCTGGGTATCATGCCACCGGTCTTACACTTCACATTCTTGAAGGTCACTTCCTTCATCCAATTTTTCCTAATTTCTTACTTCCTTGTCTCCTCAGTCTATCCGCGTCTCATTATTTATCCTTCGAACTATTTCAAGGTTTCCTCGAATCCTCCCAACTTAAAGGGGGTACAATATATGTATCTCTTATGCCTTCAACCATCAATTTTAACTCATGGTGGATCATCATCATCCTGACGATTACATACTTTTCTATTTCTATTGCTATGAGTCTTTAGGGTTTCCTCATACCCAACTCCCTTATCATTCCTCAAACTCTATTGCCTTTATATTCCTTTCCACTTCAGTTTCTTTTTATTTTCCTTTCTCTTATCATTATTTCACAAACCAATCACAATATAAGCATTGATTTCAAACATCCCGTCATTCTGGATTCGTGTCCTCAGAACGAATCTTGACAACTTTTACATTTTAGATTCATAATTCATCATACTCGTCTACCTTTGTTCTGGCTCTAAAGCTTTTACACTATCTCCATAACCTTGGTAATTACTTTCCCGAAAACAATTGACTGAACTTTAATCGATTTATTCTAACCTCTGGCTCCGTGCCTTTCTTGGCCTTTCACCAACGGGTGGCCTCTCTCTTACGGGGGTAAGTGACAAAAACAGTCTTTTGTGCTTCGTCAATCATTTAGAATCTCAAATAATTCCTATATTTCCTTTAGTCAGGCTCTTGCCTCGACTGGGTCAAACTGTTCCTTGGAACTCTGAGAGCTTAGAGACTTACAGGTCCTGAAAGAATTTCCTATCGCATTGTTTCCTCAAGGTGGTGGTTGGGGATAATAGTCTAAGTTCTGTCTAGACAGGTCCATGAATTGTCGTATAGGAGTACCGTCTCGGGTCTCCTTTCCTTACTCGACTTTCTGTTTCCTTAGTATGAAATGTTTCATCCTACTCCCCATAATTGGGGTCATTTTTTAATTTAAAATCCTCATTTTCCACTCCATTATGTCATGGGTTCCTTCTATCTTGATGGCGACCTCCCTGACTATCACGTTCAGGGTTTGCTCTAAATCTTATTCCTCCAACTATGGCTCTCATCTAAGTTCTCATCCTTACGCTCTTGAACCTTTCGGAACCCAAATTCTATAGGAATACCTCATTATTCCCTTATCATCTTTCTCGGTATTAATCTCATATTTATTTGTTGGCTCTCTGCCTTCATTCATCACCTTTCTCTGGCACCGTATGCTCTTTTCCAATAATTCGGTCTCTATTGCAATCTCAAATAGCTTTGTGGTACCGGCTCCGGTTACCTTCACTACTATTTCCAAAACCTCTTATAAACTCTCCCAAAGACATTATCATCTTGAGTCTCTCCTTTTTACTAAGGGCATCAGCCACCACATTGGCTTTCCCCGAATGATAAAGAATCTCCCAATCATTATTCTTGATTAGCTCTAACTGCCTCCTCTGGCATATGTTGAGCTCTTTCTACGTGAAAATGTACTAGAGCACTTATGGCTTAGGTAATTCTCGCACTTCTCTCCATACAAGTAGTGCATCCAATCTTTAGGGTAAAACTATTGCCACGAGCCTAAGCTCATGGGCGGGGATATCGAATTTCATATTACCTTAATTGTCTTGACATGTACGCGATTTCCTTACCGTGCTGCATAAGCACGCACCCTAAGCCCTTGTGCGAAGCGTCACTACACTTCACAAAATCTCCTTTTCCATCCGGCAACGCCAGCATAGGGGCCATCACCAACCTCTGCTTCAGTTCTTGAAAGCTGTTCTCGCATTTCTCTGTCCATTCGAACTTCTCAGTCTTACGAGTAAGCCGCGTTAAAGGGGTACTATCTTTACAAACTTGAACGAACCTCCGGTAGTCGACCTAACCATGGTCATCAATTCATCAGTGGTCCTTTATCCAATCTTGTCAGGATCCTCCATGGGATCCTCCTCAACAACTATCCCTTCTAGGACAACATCCTCAACCGCTACATCCTCAATATCAACATCATCCGGTCCTGCATTAGGACACTCTATCGGATCCACAATCCGATCTCCAATTAGTAATAAAACATCATCGCGCTGTTGCTCCTCAACCTCAGGGTTCGGAGTCCCGCTACTCTATACGATAACGAACTACGCTTCTATCGCTACATTTATAAGGGTTCCCATAAGGGTTTTAACTGTCAGTACTACGTTAGGTAGTCCGACTATGAACTTGGCAAGAGTTCTTATTATCTTAGTGAACTTATTATCTTAACGTCCCATCATCTCTGAGGTTTATAACGCTTAGCTCTGATACCATTTCTGTAACACCCCCAGATCCGGGGTCGGGGATCCGGGTCGTCACGGTCTTTCTTTCCACAATATCACTTCACTTAATTAATAATAATAACCTTATGCTGTGACCCCATACTAACACACACCACAACCCGTTATAGTCTCAGAGATGAAATTTAAATAAGTACAAGTCTTTGAATCCACAATTTAAAAGTTATTACAACCCAAAATGATTACTTGATAAATTTACAGTTAATTGTCATTATCTACCACAAGTTATAATTATACATAATTTGATTCTCAAAAATAGAATGCCTGATCTACCAATAGATCTACCTCTGCAGCTATAGCAGCCACAACATCATCGGGAAGACGCGGGACGCTTCCCACGCGCTTGCGCTGGGTCTGCTGGAGTCTGGCCATCTTTCCTAACTGTTGTTGTGTGATGAAGAAATAAAGCAAGAGTGAGCCTTACAGCTCGCAAGATAATATATAGTGATAACAATAATATAAGTATCTAAATGGATACTTACTAGAATCTTTTATCATGAGTAAGATAATTACTTACTAGATATAAGTAAAAACAAGGGATGAAGTTACCAAATACTTCACTATACTTATATCATTTATAAAGCTACTTGAACTACCAATGTTCAAAATATAATGAGCTTTCAACAGTTCATCACATAGATGAGACTACAAGACAAGATTTGAATAGATTAAATCTTTGAAATTATTAAAGGAAATGAAGTTATGATATACTTCATTAAGTTCTGATATATATATATATATATCCACATATACATCTTCTTTATACATTTCCTGAAAACCTCTGTCATGTAAAGTATGAACAGAATTGCAATATCCAATAAATTTGGAAAGGAAAAGAATTTTGGCATAAACCAGATATCTTGCTGATCAGGCAAAGATACCCATAAGTAACCTTTTATACTAGTAGATGGACGAATTCCCCACTGGTCATCACCCTGGTCTCAATAGGACCTTATGCTGGACTGCCACTCAGCCACTTATGCATTTGATGGACTCCCACTGAGCCACTTACACTATCATGGACGCCCACTGAGCCCATGTTGCTTATGCCGACTCAATAGATGGACTTACTTCCCGAACGTTGGGTAAGTAATCAAGTCATTTACCAAAACTGCAACCGTGTTGCGAATATAAAATACACCACAGAGCCGGATCCCTCAGATTTTGAGCGAGTATTTAAATCCCCTTAAAAAGGAAGATCTAAAATATAAAAATGAGTTTTGGGATCTGCTCTAACTTTTAAAAATCATTTTGAAGACTCGAAAATACTTTATAGGGTGTTTGGAGTAAAGCTGATTTAATGAAGTAAATCAGTCCCCAGAATATCTAGAAAATGACTGAATATTATTATTTAAATAATATTCCCATTGTTAGATATATTTGATAATGTCATGGCTAATATGTTTTATGTTTAGATTTCAGATCTTATTTGAACAGAACAAATCAGTACTTAACTGATCAGTACTTATACTGGAAGTCAGAACTTAAGGGATATCAGTACTTATGTCGTCAGGAGATAGATATCAGAACTTAAGTGCTGAAGGACGATCAGATAAGGACAGTAGCTGATTAAAGTTAAGAAGATCAAGATAAACATAAGAAGAGATATGCATGAAAAAGGAATTCCGTGAAGAATGGAATACTTGGAATAGAAGATATCTGATTGATATATTTTAGGAAGCAGAATTATATTCCATATCAATTAGCGAATATCTTGTAACTGTGTAGTATATAAACACAGGAATAGAGTTTACACTATAAGTGTTATCATTATCGAGAATATTATTTAATATAACTCTAGAAGCTCTCGTGATATTTTGTTCATCACTGAGAGATAACAGTTCCAGATTGTAACAGAGTTTATTGTTTTAATAAAGTTTGTTTTCTGTTACATAAATTCTTGAAGTTTGATTTGATTGTAATAAACACTGTATTCACCCCCTCTACAGTGAAAGTGTGACCTAACAAGTGGTATCAGAGCTATCTGTTAACACACATACAGTTAAAGATCCAAACACAATCATGTCTGACACAGAAACTCCAACTAAGCCTACCAAAACTGAGGAATCATCAAAGACATCAATTCAGAGTCGATATGAGACTATCAGAGTTCCCATATTGAGACCATCTGAATATCCCATATGGAAGGTAAGGATGACCATGTTTCTGGAAGCAACAGATCCAGAATACCTTGATAGAATCAGGGAAGGGCCTCACAAACCTACCAAGCTCGCTGTTGTAGTTCCAGGTGAAGCAGCAATGACCGTACCAAAGGAAAAGAATGATTACACTGCTGAAGATATAGCATCTATTGCTAAGGATGCCAAGGTACGTCACTTATTGCATAGTGCCATTGATAATGTAATGTCAAACAGGGTAATCAACTGCAAGACTGCTAAGGAGATATGGGATGCACTGGAGATAAGGTGTCAAGGAACTGAAACAGTTAAGAAGAACAGGAAGACAATACTCACTCAAGAGTATGAACACTTTGACTCTAGGACTAATGAGTCATTGACTGATGTATATGAAAGATTTGTCAAACTCTTGAATGACTTGTCATTAGTAAATAAGGAGTATGATCTTGAAGATACAAACCTCAAATTCCTGTTAGCTCTTCCTGAATGTTGGGATTTGAAGGCAACAACAATAAGAGACAACTACAATCTTGATGAAACAACTCTTGATGAAATCTATGGAATGCTCAAGACTCATGAACTTGAGATGGAACAAAGAAGCAAGAGGAAAGGAGGAAAGTCAAGAACTGTTGCTCTCAAGGCTGAAGAGGAATCTCCCAAACCATCTTCCTCAAAGAAAGATAAGGGTAAAGCTCTTATCATAAAATCTGATACTGAGTCATCAAGTTCTGAGAGTGATGATGACTCAGATTCTGAAAGCTTGCCTGAAACTGATGCTGATGAGGAGATGATGAAGCTGTGTGCTCTTATGGTGAAAGGAATCACAAAGATTGCATACAGGAAGTTCAGGAAGGGAAAGAAGTTTTCCAGGAAAGGCATAAGTTCTGATAAGAAGAATTTCAGAAGATCTGAAGGAAAAGGAGGAAAGTCTGACAGAGGAGATTACGCTAATGTTAAATGTTATAATTGTGGTGAGAAAGGCCACATATCTCCTGAGTGCAAGAAGACCAAGAATGACAAAGGCAAAGCTCTTGTCACAAAGCAGAAAAGCTGGACAGACACCTCAGACTCTGAAAGTGAGGAGAACTATGCATTGATGGCAAATGCTGATAAATCAAGTTCTGAGAGCAGTTCTGAAGCTGCTGAAACAAAGGTACCTCAGACTACTTATGCTTTTCATACTGATGATATTAATGAGTTGAGAAGATATCTTAAAACCATGTTTGTCAGTTATAGAGATCAAACTTTAACATGTGAAAGATTAACTTCTGAAAATCTTGCTTTTAAGAAAAGAAATAATTTCTTAGAAAAAGAGTTAGTCATGTTTCATCAAACTCAGAAGGATAGAGATGATGCTTTTTATGTTAGGGATGAAGTGCTAAAAATGAATGAATCTCTAAAAACTGAGTTAGAAAAGGAGAGAGAGATTATCAGAACTTGGACTAACTCTGGCAAAACAACTCAAAATTTGCTAAGCAGTGGAAACTGGAAAGAGGGCTTAGGTTATGGAGAAAATAATGAAAAAGGAACTGAAGAAATTAAGCCTGTTGATAAGCAAAAGCCGAAGTTAAAACCTGTTAAGTTTGTAACTGAAAAATCCGAAACTGAGAAATCAGAAGTTAAAAAGGAATTAGCTTCTGACAAACTAAAACAGGAAAAGACAGCTGAAGTTAACATAGGCTTAATGACAAAGAAGCAGCTTAAGCATAAGCTGAAAGATGTTAAGAATGCAAACAAGGTAAAATCACCTAGGAAAAACAGGAATGGAAAGGAAGGTGTGAATAAAAGCAATAACTATAAATCTGTTCCTGATGCTCCTAGGAAAGCATGTCATAACTGTGGAAGTTCTAACCATCTGGCTTCTTTTTGCAGGAAGAATAAGAATATTAACTCCTTATCTACAAAGTCAGGAGTTAAGAGTCAGTCTGTTAGATACAAACCACAAAATCCTTGTTTTCATTGTGGTAGTTTATGGCATTCCATTTATACTTGTAAGGAATATCATAGTTTGTACTATGATTATTATCAAATAAAACCTTCTTTAAAGAAAGTTTCTGTTGTTCCTTCTAGTATAAGTTCTGATAAGAAAACTGTTAACATAAAATCTGATGTTAAATCCGCTGCAAATGTTAACAAACCTAAAAAGGCCAAAGGATCCAAGCAAGTCTGGGTCCTTAAAACTAATAATTAGTGGTCTTTTTGATTGCAGGGCAACAGGAAAAATATTTTAGTTCTGGACAGTGGATGTTCAGGACACATGACTGGAAATAAGGCCCTGCTATCAGACTTTGTGGAGAAAGCTGGCCCAAGTGTTTCTTATGGAGATGGCAACATTGGAAAAACTTTGGGATATGGCAATATCAATCTTGGGAATGTCATCATTAAAGATGTAGCTCTGGTCTCAGGACTTAAACACAACTTACTGAGTATAAGTCAAATCTGTGACAGAGGTTATCATGTTGATTTCTTTGCAGAACATTGTGAAATAGTTAGTAAATCTAAAGGAAAAATTGTTCTGAAGGGATTCAGGCGTGGTAACATTTATGAAGCTAAGCTTTCAACAAGTTCTGATGGTTCTGCAATCTGTTTAGTGAGTAGAGCCTCAACTGAAGAAAGCTGGAATTGGCACAAGAAACTCTCTCATTTAAACTTCAACAAGATAAATGAACTGATCAAGAAAGATCTTGTGAGAGGACTGCCAAAATCAGTGTTTGTTCCTGATGGTCTTTGTGACTCATGTCAGAAGGCTAAACAAAGAAAATCTTCGTTCAAGAGCAAGACTGAATCATCAATTCTTGAGCCTTATTATCTACTTCATGTTGATCTATTTGGTCCAGTGAATGTCATGTCTATTGCAAAGAAGAAATATGCGTTGGTCATAGTAGATGAGTTCACCAGATACACATGGGTGTATTTCTTGCACACAAAAAGTGAAACTGCATCTATCCTGATTGATCATGTCAAACATCTGGATAAATTGATCAAAGATTCTGTGAAAATTTTGAGGAGTGATAATGGCACTGAATTCAAGAATTTGATAATGGAAGAGTTCTGCAAAAATCATGGAATAAAGCAGGAATTTTCTGCTCCTGGAACTCCACAGCAAAATGGAGTTGTTGAAAGGAAGAATAGAACTCTAATTGAAGCTGCACGAACAATGCTTGAAGAAGCAAAGCTTCCAACCTATTTCTGGGCTGAAGCTGTGCAGACTGCTTGTTTTACTCAAAATGCAACACTCATTAACAAGCATGGAAAAACACCATATGAGATGGTGAAGAACAAGAAGCCAAATCTCAAATACTTTCATGTATTTGGATGTAAGTGTTTTGTTCTCAAGACTCATCCTGAACAGCTATCCAAGTTTGATCTAAAAGCTGATGAGGGAATCTTTGTAGGATATCCACTTTCTACAAAAGCCTTCAGAGTCTATAATTTGAGAACAAAAGTGGTCATGGAATCTATCAATGTCTCTTTTGATGACAAGAAGATCACTGGACTTGAAGATTGCATTGATCATGATCAGCTGAGATTTGAAAATGAAGATTCATATTCTGATACCTCAAGTCCTGACAGTCTAAGTCCTGATACTGTAAATTCTGATGGATTAAACTCTGATGTTATTGAAACTGTGGTGACTACGTCAAAGGAAGATGCACCAATGCAGGGGGAGCATACTCAAGATATTATCACATCTCAAGAAGCATCAGAACATACATCTGGCTCTTCAAATTCTGATTCGTCAAGTTCTGATAAGCCAAGTACTGACAGTACTGAAAATCTAAATACTGAAGGATCCAACTCAGAGAGCATAGTTTCAGGGGGAGCATCAGAAAATGAAACCGAAGACAGCATGAATCATGGGGGAGCATCCAGTTCTAGAGAAAATCTTCCATCTGCAAGGAAGTGGACAAAATCACATACACCTGATTTAATAATTGGAAATCCTGAGGCAGGTGTCAGAACTAGAACAGGTACTTCGAATGAATGTCTTTACAATTCTTTTCTCTCTCAGTCTGAGCCAAAGAAAGTGGAAGAAGCTCTTCAAGATGCTGATTGGGTGCAAGCAATGCAGGAAGAGTTGAATGAATTTGAAAGAAACAAAGTCTGGACCTTAGTGCCAAGACCCAAGAATAGATCGGTTGTTGGTACAAAGTGGGTATTCAGAAACAAAACTGACAGTGATGGCATAATTGTAAGGAACAAGGCAAGGCTGGTTGCAAAAGGATATTCTCAACAGGAGGGAATTGACTATGATGAAACATTTGCTCCAGTTGCTAGGTTAGAAGCCATAAGGATATTCATGGCTTATGCTGCTCACAAAAAGTTTACTGTCTTTCAAATGGATGTGAAAAGTGCTTTTCTCAATGGAGAATTGGAAGAGGAAGTATATGTTGAACAACCTCCAGGCTTTGTAGATTCCAAACATCCAGATTATGTCTACAGGCTTGATAAAGCACTTTATGGACTTAAGCAAGCTCCTAGAGCATGGTATGAGACTTTAGCTCAGTTTCTTCTGGAAAGTGGATTCAACAGAGGAACTATTGACAAAACATTGTTCTATCTCAACCATGGCAAGGACTTACTTTGATCCAGATTTATGTTGATGATATTATTTTTGGGTCTCCAAATGACAAACTTTGCAAAAAGTTTGCCAACCTAATGCAGTCAAGATATCAGATGAGTATGATGGGAGAACTTAGTTATTTTCTGGGCCTTCAAGTCAAGCAGAGTGAAGAAGGAACTTTTATTTGTCAATCTAAGTACACCAGAAACTTGCTGAAGAAATTTGGAATGCAAGACTGTTCAAGTGCATCCACTCCCATGGCCACTGCAACAAAACTGGATAAGGATACTGGTAATTCAGTAGATATTACTGATTACAGAGGTATGATTGGCTCACTTCTCTATCTAACTGCTAGTAGACCAGATATCATGTTTGCTACCTGTCTTTGTGCAAGATTTCAAGCAGATCCAAGAGAACCTCACTTAACAGCTGTAAAAAGAATCTTTAAGTATCTTAAAGGAACAGCTGATCTAGGATTATGGTATCCTAGAGAATCAGATTAATTAATAGGTTAATCCCTAGATCACGCTGTTCCTTTAAGATACTTTAAAGATTCTTTTTACAGCTGTTAAGTGAGGTTCTCTTGGATCTGCTTGAAATCTTGCACAAAGACAGGTAGCAAACATGATATCTGGTCTACTAGCAGTTAGATAGAGAAGTGAGCCAATCCTACCTCTGTAATCAGTAATATCACTGAATTACCAGTATCCTTATCCAGTTTGTTGCAGTGGCCATGGGATGTGGATGCACTTGAACAGTCTTGCATTCCAAATTTCTTCAGCAAGTTTCTGGTGTACTTAGATTGACAAATAAAGTTCCTTCTTCACTCTGCTTGACTGAAGGCCCAGAAAATAACTAAGTTCTCCCATCATACTCATCTGATATCTTGACTGCATTAGGTTGGCAAACTTTTTGCAAAGTTTGTCATTTGGAGACCCAAAATAATATCATCAACATAAATCTGGAATCAAAAGTAAGTCCTTGCCATGGTGAGATAGAACAATGTTTTGTCAATAGTTCCTCTGTTGAATCCACTTTCCAGAAGAAACTGAGCTAAAGTCTCATACCATGCTCTAGGAGCTTGCTTAAGTCCATAAAGTGCTTTATCAAGCCTGTAGACATAATCTGGATGTTTGGAATCTACAAAGCCTGGAGGTTGTTCAACATATACTTCCTCTTCCAATTCTCCATTGAGAAAAGCACTTTTCACATCCATTTGAAAGACAGTAAACTTTTTGTGAGCAGCATAAGCCATGAATATCCTTATGGCTTCTAACCTAGCAACTGGAGCAAATGTTTCATCATAGTCAATTCCCTCCTGTTGAGAATATCCTTTTGCAACCAGCCTTGCCTTGTTCCTTACAATTATGCCATCACTGTCAGTTTTGTTTCTGAATACCCACTTTGTACCAACAACCGATCTATTCTTGGGTCTTGGCACTAAGGTCCAGACTTTGTTTCTTTCAAATTCATTCAACTCTTCCTGCATTGCTTGCACCCAATCAGCATCTTGAAGAGCTTCTTCCACTTTCTTTGGCTCAGACTGAGAGAGAAAAGAATTGTAAAGACATTCATTCGAAGTACCTGTTCTAGTTCTGACACCTGCCTCAGGATTTCCAATTATTAAATCAGGTGTATGTGATTTTGTCCACTTCCTTGCAGATGGAAGATTTTCTCTAGAACTGGATGCTCCCCCATGATTCATGCTGTCTTCGGTTTCATTTTCTGATGCTCCCCCTGAAACTATGCTCTCTGAGTTGGATCCTTCAGTATTTAGATTTTCAGTACTGTCAGTACTTGGCTTATCAGAACTTGACGAATCAGAATTTGAAGAGCCAGATGTATGTTCTGATGCTTCTTGAGATGTGATAATATCTTGAGTATGCTCCCCCTGCATTGGTGCATCTTCCTTTGACGTAGTCACCACAGTTTCAATAACATCAGAGTTTAATCCATCAGAATTTACAGTATCAGGACTTAGACTGTCAGGACTTGAGGTATCAGAATATGAATCTTCATTTTCAAATCTCAGCTGATCATGATCAATGCAATCTTCAAGTCCAGTGATCTTCTTGTCATCAAAAGAGACATTGATAGATTCCATGACCACTTTTGTTCTCAAATTATAGACTCTGAAGGCTTTTGTAGAAAGTGGATATCCTAACAAAGATTCCCTCATCAGCTTTTAGATCAAACTTGGATAGCTGTTCAGGATGAGTCTTGAGAACAAAACACTTACATCCAAATACATGAAAGTATTTGAGATTTGGCTTCTTGTTCTTCACCATCTCATATGGTGTTTTTCCATGCTTGTTAATGAGTGTTGCATTTTGAGTAAAACAAGCAGTCTGCACAGCTTCAGCCCAGAAATAGGTTGGAAGCTTTGCTTCTTCAAGCATTGTTCGTGCAGCTTCAATGAGAGTTCTATTCTTCCTTTCAACAACTCCATTTTGCTGTGGAGTTCCAGGAGCAGAAAATTCCTGCTTTATTCCATGATTTTTGCAGAACTCTTCCATTATCAGATTCTTGAATTCAGTGCCATTATCACTCCTCAAAATTTTCACAGAATCTTTGATCAATTTATCCAGATGTTTGACATGATCAATCAGGATAGATGCAGTTTCACTTTTTGTGTGCAAGAAATACACCCATGTGTATCTGGTGAACTCATCTACTATGACCAACGCATATTTCTTCTTTGCAATAGACATGACATTCACTGGACCAAATAGATCAACATGAAGTAGATAATAAGGCTCAAGAATTGATGATTCAGTCTTGCTCTTGAACGAAGATTTTCTTTGTTTAGCCTTCTGACATGAGTCACAAAGACCATCAGGAACAACACTGATTTTGGCAGTCCTCTCACAAGATCTTTCTTGATCAGTTCATTTATCTTGTTGAAGTTTAAATGAGAGAGTTTCTTGTGCCAATTCCAGCTTTCTTCAGTTGAGGCTCTACTCACTAAACAGATTGCAGAACCATCAGAACTTGTTGAAAGCTTAGCTTCATAAATGTTACCACGCCTGAATCCCTTCAGAACAATTTTTTCCTTTAGATTTACTAACTATTTCACAATGTTCTGCAAAGAAATCAACATGATAACCTCTGTCACAGATTTGACTTATACTCAGTAAGTTGTGTTTAAGTCCTGAGACCAGAGCTACATCTTTAATGATGACATTCCCAAGATTGATATTGCCATATCCCAAAGTTTTTCCAATGTTGCCATCTCCATAAGAAACACTTGGGCCAGCTTTCTCCACAAAGTCTGATAGCAGGGCCTTATTTCCAGTCATATGTCCTGAACATCCACTGTCCAGAACTAAAATATTTTTCCTGTTGCCCTGCAATCAAAAAGACCACTAATTATTAGTTTTAAGGACCCAGACTTGCTTGGATCCTTTGGCCTTTTTAGGTTTGTTAACATTTGCAGCGGATTTAAGCATCAGATTTTATGTTAACAGTTTTTATCAGAGACCTTATACTTAGAAGGAACAACAGAAACCTTTCTTTAAAGAAGGTTTTATTTGATAATAATCATAGTACAACTATGATATTCCTGTACAAGTATAAATGGAATGCCATAAACTACCACAATGAAAACAAGGATTTGTGGTTTGTATCTAACAGACTGACTCTTAACTCCTGACTTTTGAGATAAGGAGTTAATATTCTTATTCTTCCTGCAAAAAGAAGCCAGATGGTTAGAACTTCCACAGTTATGACATGCTTTCCTAGGAGCATCAGGAACAGATTTATAGTTATTGCTTTTATTCACACCTTCCTTTCCATTCCTGTTTTTCCTAGGTGATTTTACCTTGTTTGCATTCTTAACATCTTTCAGCTTATGCTTAAGCTGCTTCTTTGTCATTAAGCCTATGTTAACTTCAGCTGTCTTTTTCCTGTTTTAGTTTGTCAGAAGCTAATTCCTTTTTAACTTCTGATTTCTCATTTTCAGGATTTTTCAGTTACAAACTTAACAGGTTTTAACTTCGGCTTTTGCTTATCAACAGGCTTAATTCTTCAGTTCCTTTTTCATTATTTTCTCCATAAACCTAAGCCCTCTTTCCAGTTTCCACTGCTTAGCAAATTTTGAGTTGTTTTGCCAGAGTTAGTCCAAGTCTGATAATCTCTCTCTCCTTTTCTAAACTCAGTTTTTAGAGATTCATTCATTTTTAGCACTTCATCCCTAACATAAAAAGCATCATCTCTATCCTTCTGAGTTTGATGAAACATGACAAACTCTTTTTCTAGAAATATTTCGTTTCTTAAAAAGCAAGATTTTCAGAAGTTAATCTTTCACATGTTAAAGTTTGATCTCTATAACTAACAAACATGGTTTAAGATATCTTCTTCAACTCATTAATATCATCAGTATGAAAAAGCATAAGTAGTCTGAGGTACCTTTGTTTCAGCAGCTTCAGAACTGCTCTAAGAACTTGAGTTATCAGCATTTGCCATCAATGCATAGTTTCTCCTCACTTTCAGAGTCTGAGGTGTCTGTCCAGCTTTTCTGCTTTGTGACAAGAGCTTTGCCTTTGTCATTCTTGGTCTTCTTGCAATCAGGAGATATGTGGCCTTTCTCACCACAATTATAACATTTAACATTAGCGTAATCTCCTCTGTCAGACTTTCCTCCTTTTCCTTCAGATCTTCTGAAATTCTTCTTATCAGAACTTATGCCCTTTCCTGGAAAACTCTTTCCCTTCCTGAACTTCCTGTATGCAATCTTTGTGATTCCTTTCACCATAAGAGCACACAGCTTCATCATCTCCTCATCAGCTATCAGTTTCAGGCAAGCTTTCAGAATCTGAGTCATCATCACTCCAGAACTTGATGACTCAGTATCAGACTTTATGATAAGAGCTTTACCCTTATCTTTCTTTGAGGAAGGTGGTTTGGGGGATTCCTCTTCAGCCTTGAGAGCAACTGTCCTTGACTTTCCTCCTTTCCTCTTGCTTCTTTGTTCCATCTCAAGTTCATGAGTCTTGAGCATTCCATAGATTTCATCAAGAGTTGTTTCATCAAGATTGTAGTTGTCTCTTATTGTTGTTGCCTTCAAATCCCAACATTCAGGAAGAGCTAACAGGAATTTGAGGTTTGTATCTTCAAGATCATACTCCTTATACTAATGACAAGTCATTCAAGAGTTGACCAATCTATCATATACATCAGTCAATGACTCATTAGTGTCCTAGAGTCAAAGTGTTCATACTCTTGAGTGAGTATTGTCTTCCTGTTCTTCTTAACTGTTCAGTTCCTTGACACCTTATCTCCAGTGCATCCATATCTCCTTAGCAGTCTTGCAGTTGATTACCCTGTTTGACATTACATATCAATGGCACTATGCCAATAAGTGTACGTACCTTGGCATCCTTAGCAATAGATGCTATATCTTCAGCAGTGTAATCACTTCTTTTCCTTTGGTACGGTCATTGCTGCTTCACCTGGAAACTACAACAGCGAGCTTGGTAGGTTTGTGAGGCCCTTCCCTGATTCTATCAAGGTATTCTGGATCTGTTGCATTTCCAGAAACATGGTCATCCTTACTTCCATATGGGATATTCAGATGGTCTCAATATGGAACTCTGATAGTCTATATCGACTCTGAGTTGATGTCTTTGATGATTCCTCAGTTTTGGTAGGCTTAGTTGGAGTTTCTGTGTCAGACATGATTGTGTTTGGATCTTAACTGTATGTGTGTTAACAGATAGCTATGATACCACTTGTTAGGTCACACTTTCACGTAGAGGGGGTGAATACAGTGTTTTATTACAATCAAATCAAACTTCAAGAACTTACTGTAACAGAAAAACAAACTTTATTAAAACAATAAACTCTGTTACAATCTGGAACTGTTATCTCTCAGTGTTATGAACAAAATACTCACGAGAGCTGTCTAGGAGTTATATAAATAATATTCTCGATAATATGTAACACTTATAGTGTGTAAACCTCTATATCTGTGTTTATATACTACACAGTTACAAGATATTCAGCTATTGATATGGAATATAATTCTGCTTCCTAAAATATCAATCAGATATCTTCTATTCCAAGTATTCCATTCTTCACGGAATTCCTTCTTCATGCATATCTTTCTTATGTTTATCTTGATCTTCTTAACTTTAATCAGCTACTGTCCTTATCTGATCGTCCTTCAGCACTTAAGTTCTGATATCTATCTCCTGAACATAAGTACTGATATCCCTTAAGTTCTGACTTCCAGTATAAGTACTGATCAGTTAAGTACTGATTTGTTCTGTTCAAATAAGATCTGAAATCTAAACATAAAAACATATTAGCCATGACATTATCAAATATATATCTAACAATGGAGAATATTATTTAAATAATAATATTCAGTCATTTTAGTATTCTGGGGATGATTTACTTCATTAAATCAGCTTACTCCAAACACCTATAAAGTATTTTCGAGTCTTCAAATGATTTTTAAAAGTTAGAGCAGATCCCAAAACTCATTTTTTATATTTTAGATCTTCCTTTTTAGGGGATTTAAATACTCGCTCAAAATCTGGGGATCCGGCTCTGTGGTGTATTTTATATTCGCAACACGGTTGCAGTTTTGGTAAATGACTTGATTACTTACCCAACGTTCGGGAAGTAAGTCCATCATTGAGTCGGCAAGCAAATGGGCTCAGGGGCGTCCATGATAGTGTAAGTGCTCAGTGGGAGTCCATCAAATGCATAAGTGGCTGAGTGGCAGTCCAGCATAAGGTCCTATGAGACCAGGGTGATGACCAGTGGGGAATTCGTCCATTACTAGTATAAAAGGTTATTATGGGTATCTTTGCCTGATCAGCAAGATATCTGGTTTATGCCAAAATTCTTTTCCTTCCAAATTTATTGGATATTGCAATTCTGTTCATACTTTACATGACAGAGGTTTTCAGGAAATGTATAAAGAAGATGTATATGTGGATATATATATATATATACAGAAACTTAATGAAGTATATCATAACTTCATTCCTTAATAATTTCAAGATTTAATCTATTCAAATATTGTCTTGTAGTCTCATCTATGTGATGAAATGTTGAAAGCTCATTATATTTGAACATGGTAGTTCAAGTAGCTTATAAATGATATAAGTATAGTGAGTATTGGTAACTTCATCCCTTGTTTTAATTACTATCTAGTAAGTAATTATCTTACTCATGATAAAAGATTCTAGTAAGTATCCATTTAGATACTTATTATTGTTATCACTATATATTATCTGCGAGCTGTAAGGCTCACTCTTGCTTTATTTCTTCATCACACAACAAACAGTTAGGAAGATGGCCAGACTCCAGCAGACCAGCGCAAGCGCGTGGGAAGCGTCCGCGTCTTCCCGATGATGTTGTGGTGCTATAGCTGCAGAGGTAGACTATTGGTAGATAGGCATTCTATTTTTGAGAAGCAAATTATGTATAATTATAACTTGTGGTAGATAATGACAATTAACTGTAAATTTATAAGTAATCATTTGGGTTGTAAAACTTTTAAATTGTGGATTCAAAGACTTGTCTTATTTAAATTTCATCTCTGAGATATAACGGGTTGTGGTGTGTGTTAGTATGGGGCACAGCATAAGGTATTATTATAATAAGTGAAGTGATATTGTGGAAAGAAAGACCGTGACGACCCGGATCCCCGACCCCGGATCTGGGGGTGTTACAGAAATGGTATCAGAGCTAAGCGTTATAAACCTCAGAGATGGGACGTTAAGATAATAAGTTCACTAAGATAATAAGAACTCTTGCCAAGTTCATAGTCGGACTACCTAACGTAGTACTGACAGTTAAAACCCTTATGGGAACCCTTATAAATGTAGCGGATAGAGCGTAGTTCGTTATCGTATAGAGTAGCGGGACTCCGAACCTGAGGTTGAGGGCAACAGCGCGATGATGTTTTATTACTAATTGGAGAGCGGATTGTGGATCCGATAGAGTGTCCTTAATGCAGGACGGATGATGTTGATATTGAGGATGTAGCGGTGAGGCTGTTGTAATAGAAGGGATAGTGTGAGGGGATCCCATGGAGATCCTGACAAGATTGGATAAAGGACCACTGATGAATTGATGACCATGGTTAGGTCGACACCGGAGGTTCGTTCAGTTTGTAAAGATAGTACCCCTTTAACGCGGCTACTCGTAAGACTGAGAAGTTCGATGGACAGAGAAGGAAATGCGAGAACAGCTTTCAAGAACTGAAGCAGCGAGGTTGGTGATGGCCCCTATGCTGGCGTTGCCGGATGGAAAAGGAGATTTTGTGAAGTGTAGTGACGCTTCGCCACAAGGGCGTAGGTGTGCTTATGCAGACGGTAAGGAAATCGCGTACATGTCAAGACAATTAAAGGTACTATGAAATGCGATATCCCCGCCATGAGTTAGGCTAGTGGCAATAGTTTTACCCTAAAGATTGGATGCACTACTTGTATGGAGAGAAGTGCGGAGAATTACCTAAGCCATAAGTGCTCTAGTACATTTTCAGTAGAAAGAGCTCAACATATGCCAGAGGAGGCAGTTAGAGCTAATCAAGAATAATGATTGGGAGATCTTTATCATTCGGGGGAAAGCCAATGTGGTGGCTGATGCCCTAGTAAAAAGGAGAGACTCAAGATGATAATGTCTTTGGGAGAGTTTATAAGAGGTTTTGGAAATAGTAGTGAAGGTAACGGAGCCGGTACCACAAGCTATTTGAGATTGCAATAGAGACCGAATTAGTGGAAAAGAGCATACGGTGCCAGGAGAAAGGTGATGAATGAAGGCAGAGAGCCAACAAACTAATATGAGATAATACGAGAAAGATGATAAGGGAATAATGAGGTATTCTATAGAATTTGGGTTCCGAAAGGTCAAGAGCGTAAGGATGAGAACTTAGATGAGAGCCATAGTGGAGGAATAAGATTTAGAGCAAACCCTGAACGTGATAGTCAGGGAGTCGCCATCAAGATAGAAGGAACCCATGACATAATGGAGTGGAAAATGAGGATTTTAAATTAAAAAACTGACCCCAATTATGGGGAGAGGATGAACATTTCATACTAAGGAAACAGAAAGTCGAGTAAGGAAAGGAGACCCGAGACGGTATCCTATACGACAATTCATGGACCTGTCTAGACAGAACTTAGACTATTACCCCAACCACCTTGAGGAAACAATGCGATAGGAAATTCTTTCAGGACCTGTAAGTCTCTAAGCTCTAGAGTTCCAAGGAACGTTTGACCCAGTCGAGGCAAGAGCCTGACAAGGAAATATAGGAATATTTGAGATTCTAATGATTGACGAAGCACAAAGACTGTTTTGTCACTTACCCCCGTAAGAGAGAGGCCACCCGTTGGTGAAAGGCCAGAAAGGCACGGAGCCAGAGGTTAGAATAAATCGATAAAGTTCAGTCAATTGTTTTCGGGAAAGTAATTACCAAGGTTATGGAGATAGTGAAAAGCTTTAGAGCCAGAAAAAGGTAGACGAGTATGATGAATTATGAATCTAAAATGTAAAAGTTGTCAAGATTCGTTCTGAGGACACGAATCCAGAATGACGGGATGTTTGAAATCAATGCTTATATTGTGATTGGTTTGTGAAATAATGATAAGAGAAAGGAAATAAAAAGAAACTGAAGTGGAAGGAATAAAGGCAATAGAGTTTGAGGAATGATAAGGGAGTTGGGTATGAGGAAACCCTAAACTCATAGCAATAGAAATAGAAAAGTAGTATAATCGTCAGGATGATGATGATCCACCATGAGTTAAAATTGATGGTTGAAGGCATAAGAGTACATATATTGTACCCCCTTAAGTTGGGAGGATTCGAGGAAACCTTGAAATAGTTCGAAGGATAAATAATGAGACGCGGAGACTGAGGAGACAAGGAAGTAAGAAATTAGGAAAATTGGATGAAGGAAGTGACCTTCAAGAATGTGAAGTGTAAGACCGGTGGCATGATACCAGAAAGGGAGCGCCAAGTATGAAAGATATCACAACATTGAGGTGAATGTTGAGATAAACAACAAAAGTAAATAAGGAATTATAAGAAGAAGTTCATGTTGAACATGACCAATATCTTCCAGAACATCCATGTTATCATTACCAAATCAGGAAAGAAAGCGGAGGACCATGTTATCTTATGGAGGCCATATGGATTGACTCAATTTGAATAAGGATGCTATTATGAAGTTAGGTATAGACTATCGAGGTGGGGAATGTTGAATAAGATAATCTATCAAGATTATGACTTGATTTATCCATGGAAGGATGCAGGTACCTTTTAAAGGTGGAATTAAGGATAGA